>NC_081412.1:426750730-427390730 GCF_030272615.1 Cryptomeria japonica
TCCTTAGATTTATTAATAAGTAGATGAGCGGGAGAATTTAATCAAATTGTTAATGAATTCAATTAAATTGGGAAGGAGGATTAATTAAATAATTGCTTATACAATTAATTATCTTCAGACCATTTTTAGGTGTATACAATTGGTATTGTTATTAATCATAACATGGATACTTAGTAATGAGAAATGAAAAGTAGGAAAGCATCTTTTACAACGGAATGCATTTTTTTCATAATCAGTTGGTTACATTTAGTATCAATCCCCCATCATTAAAGCCATCTCAGCAGGGAGATAATGTGAGGGCAAGTTCACAATAATGGTTCCCACTTTCACCCACAAAGGAAAAAAAAGATGGTAGGAAAAAAAATTTGGAGGGGGTTCGAGCGAAGTGGGGGTGTTCGAATGAACTACCCTTTGGGGTTCGAGCGAACCCCCCATTTCTCTCGAACCCCCTCTTTCGAGTGAAACACCTTTAACGCTTGTTTATATATATTTTTAATTATATTGGGTGGGGGGGGGGGTTTGATCGAACCCCCCTAAAAAAAGGGGGTTCGCTCGAAGCCCCCTTCGTTTGAACCCCTTTTTTTACAATTCTCTAAAGGTTTCTACAAATTTTTGCATATTTTTGGCCTTCAAACCTCTGGTTGAAGGCTCAAATGGAAAAATCTTGACAACCCATAATGTAGTATGGTAGTCCTCGAAGAAAGCTTTCCAATGACTATAATTTTATTACATATTGAGTTTATTATGAACTTGCTTTTTTAATTTTACCAAACATAGGTTTTTCACCAAACATGAATTTCTCTGTTCAATGGATTGGGAAAAATAGTAAACTAATTCAAAAAAATTCTGAAAAATATGTATGCCTTAGCTATTGATGTCTTCTTTCTAACAAAATAAAATAAAATTAATTTCGACATATATAGAACAAATTATGTGTTCAAAAGTACACCTGTCTAAAATATAATTAGTTGGACTTCAAAACTTAATAAAATAAAAAATATTCAACATATCACTATCAAACCAATTGCAAGCCCTGGATATTGATGTCACAAACCAAAATTAGAAAGAATTGAGTTTTTATCATTTATAGAAAAAAAATTATGCATTTTAGGAGGCACATCATTCTTAAAAAATGTAGTTTGCTGTAAAAAACTACTTTTCGAGGGAGATGGAAAAATTAAAAAAAAATCTTCAAAAAAAATTGAAAAAATAAATATAGAATCTATAGACAAAATGTTACAAATCATTAATTACATCATCTTCTAATTCTCAATAGTTTAAAAGTTATAGTTGTTGGAATTTGAATATTATTTTAAAAATATTCATCTCAGTGTCAAAAGTGGCAAAAAAGTGGGAAACATTATTGTGAGTTCACCCGTGAAGAGGTCCATTTCCACACGTTGCTCATTAAATTTAAAACATAAATATAGGAACTCTAAACATAAACTTGTTTTGATTGTCATTCAGCTAGTGAAAGATACAAATTTTACCTTCCTTTCTTTTACTATCGCGTGAAAAATATCACCATGACCCCCCACTAAATGTAGGCGTATTGTGCTTCATAATGCATTGTAACTATTGGTAATTTTTGTGCCAACCCTTGCAAAGATTGATTCAGAAAGTTCAGTATCATATAACATGTCATGTTAGTCGGTATGACTAACATGTTATCGCTCTCAACAGAGTTAGCTGCTTCCTTATATTTTTTAGAGCACGTAACATGAAGGTTATGTGGGTGTTAATAACATGATATGTTATCAATCTGTGCCTTGCAGTAACACCAACATCTCATGTAAATAACACATCGTGTTATTCACCATCTTGTATCGACATCGTGTGTTATTGACTATCGCATGTTATTGACTACATCAAGCTATTTACTGCAGTGTGTTATTTGACTGGCGGTAAGTCTTTTTGTTATCTTGCAGGGTGAAAGAAGAAATCAAAAGGATTGTGCGGGATAAGAGAGTAAGCAAAGATAATTCTCCCCCTCTTTACCCTACACCAAGATAAAGGCGCAAAGCACAATTGTGTAGGATAAGAACGGTAAGCATTTTTCTTATCCTGCAAGGTGAAGTGATCAAAGAGAAAGGTCATGCGGGATAAGCTATCCAAAAGCAAAGTATGTGGTCCCCCTTATCCCACACTAAGAAGAATACAAGGCTAAGGGTGTTGGAAATTGTCATTCATCTGGTTTAGTTTTGTTGTCATTGATGGCAACACATATCATTTTGGGTTGGACACTTAACCGATGCTCACCGGTATTCATGATTCAGCAACTGTCATTTAAGAAAATGATAAACTAGGAACTGATAGATGAGGCCGACATAGGAGATTGATCCAGTAGGTCTGCATAGTAGCATTCAATGACATTGATCATGAAATTTAATGTATTCTTTTTTGACTAGGCCGACATGTAGATAAATTGTAATATCATTGTAAGCCGACATAAGGCATTTATGTTTATGTTTGGGAAGGGTATTTAAGTCAGTCCGGTTAGGATATTTTGGATATATATATGACATGGGATATGAGATAGAAATTGTGATATTGTGTGAATAATATTGATCAACTATATGTAAATATAATATTCTGTAGTCGGTCTTGGTTATTGGTATAGAGGTTTGGGATGTAGAGTAAGTTACCGGTAAAGGAGGACACAATGGAAACCGATACAGACAGTGCTTGAACTAGAACTCATCCAACATAGCAAATGCACTCTCTGAGTTTAGAATTTTGTTTGTAAGCTACTATTTGGTGTTTGTAGTTAGTGAGGCTCCTTTTGTGATGAGCAGTGCGCTCTAGGCTGTTGGCCTTCCTGCATGTGCAGGCCCCTATTGTAATATTTATTCATTTAGCCAGTGGATAGATATTGTGGGTCACCAATCCCACTGTGGTTTTTCCTCTTTGAGGTTTTCCACTTATAAACATCTGTGTTATGGTGTATGTTCTTGTGGTGTCATTATTTCTACTCACTGTTATATTGTTTTATGGTTACCGGTTACTAAAACACTTTGTTAATAAGGTTAAAATTTATCTTATCTGTAGAACACCGATTCATCCCCCCTCTTAGTGTTCTTGGATTCCAACAAAGGGTTGTGAGGGATAAGGGAGTCGAAGGGCGGATGGCTTTCCTCCTTATCCCACACTAAAGAAAGGTACATGAGATGGCTAGTGCGGGATAAGAAAAGACAATGGACAGTGTAATACCCTAAAATTGGTCATCTAAACCATGGGCCCCTAATCTCGACAACATCACCAAGGTCCTAACCAAAGGCAGTTAAATCAATCTTGAGCACATTATTAATTCGTTAATTATCAAAAATCACAGGGCAAATCAATCACTCAATATTAATTAAATATTTATTTAATTAATTGAATTATTTCAAGAATAATCATTTTGATCAATTATCCCATTTTAATTTATTAAATATCTTTGCATGTTTAATTAATTAATAAATTTGCCATTCAATCATGCGAAAGGATTAATTTATTACAGAAAATGAATTAATTTATTACAAAGAGTTGAATTGAAACAAAACAAAAGTCAAAAAAAAAAAGAATTGAATTGAGAGAGAAATCAAACTTGAGATATTATTTCTTTTTTCTAAATTTAGAACTGTGGGTTAGGAAATAGGAAATCATCACAAATAGGAGAAACATATTCATCAATCATAAAAGCATTCATTGCAATGAATCTAATCCTAAAACACATTCAATAGAGACATAAAAACAAAGCATTCAAAACCAAAGATCATGCAAACTAGATGACGATTTGGATGCTTCTTCCATGCGGCTCCATTGTTCTTCTTTCCTCTTCAAATGGATTTGTGGATCTCACCTACAAGTGCGCACATACAATTGAAAGCAAGATTGACATTGATGAAAAGCTCAAGACTACTAGAAGCGTAAATTCGATAGTCTGATTAGGGATTCGGGATTTGATTGAAGAAAATCATCCAATTTATAGAGAAATTGAAGAAATGACAAGATTAGCATGATAGTGATTCGAATGGAAATTCAAATCAAGAATAGCAAAATTATGACAAATTTCTATGCAAAGGCTTATGACAATTTATGACAAATTCTATGACAAATTTCTATGTCAAGAACTTATGACAATTTATGACAAATTTCTATGTCATTTCCATAAATTTAGGAGAGAAATAGGAGGAAATTGAAATTGGATAAATTAAGAAATTAGGAAAATGAGGAATTTAGGTAAATTAATTAATAATTTGTCATTTATTAATTAATTCAGCAAAGAGGAATAATTAGCCAATTAAATGAATATTTAATTGTAATGAGAAGACTTAGGATAAATAATTAATTTATTAATCCTAGAGGAAGAAATGACGCACAAGGTTAAATGATTAAATCATGAAACCCTAGAAGATAAATTAGCAATGCAAGAATGACAATTAGGTCCTGATTGAAGATAATTAATGTCAATCATGATTTTAAATTGATAAATGAACAGTGTTGATAAATGATTTGATTAAGATTGGTTGACAAAAATCAATGAAAAATTGACCAAATTGACATGATTGAAAAGGACAAGGATCGATGAGGAATCGATCGCAATATGACAAGATTGACAAGGACAAAGATCAACCAAAATCATGACTGAAGATTGCTATCGACAAGACCTAATTTGAGAACTAGATGATTGAAGAATGCAGAAGAATGACTCGATGCTCACAAATGATAAAGACCAAGTGTGAATCATAGGAGAAATGTTAATGCGACGCAAAAACCTAAAATGAGGCAATGCGCAAATGTTAAAGTACGATTCCGCAAGCGTTGACCATTTTTAGGTGTCTACATTTTGCCCCTCTTTGAGACAATACGATTTTGAGCATTGTTTCAAAGAACTTAATGAAAATGCCTCAGACAATAATAATGACATATGTATGCCCCCTCGAGGAATTGGCCGGAAACATGCAGAAAAGAGGCCAATTGATCGATAAGAATGACAGAAGATGATAGGATCAAACAAACTACTAAGACTGACGGAAGAAATGTTAGTAAGCAGAAATTAGACAAAGGACAGTTAGAGATGAAGAAAAACTTGCTTTCAGTAATGCACTTTGTAGGTGAGATCCTTGATTTTTATGTAGCAAAATGGATGCGTAGCATCATGGCATTGAAGGCCAGAGCTGAAATGCAACCCTTTTTGCAAAAGACAGACACATCGCAGACAAACAACAATCACAACAAAAAAGAAAGGGACCATGAACCATCTCAGTCACTCTAAATCACTCAGTGACATCATCGAGCAACATAGGAACATGGTCAAAGATAAATCAATAAAAAGATAAGATGCACAAATTCCAACAAATCAAACAAACATCTTGATCTTCATTGTCAAAAGTTGAAAGTGCTGATAGGATGATCATGCTGTCTAGTTTCAGGAAATGTGGTACCTCATCTAAGACATGACTCAGACTAGTTTCAAGTATACCACACCCTGTATAAGACCCATGATAATAGGAACAAGGACAAATGATTTGGATACTGATATGCGATTGATATGACAATTTGGATCAGTTTGAATGTTTGATTTTGATTGAAAAAGTTCATCTGGTTAAAGCATGATTTCATTAAAGCACAGTGTTTGATTGCGGGTCGTTGGAGGAATGCTCAGTGATCTGCCAATGCATAAAGGGGATTTTATTGCAAAATGCTTGTTTTTGTTTTTGGAGTTTTACAATTTTTTTTGTGTCATTTTTTCAGGACTTTTTAATTTTTTTGGATTTATTTTAGGACATTTTTCAATTTTGTTTTTTTTAAAGTTATTTCAGGACATTTTTCATTTAAATTTTTTTTTTTTTCAGAACATTATTTGATTTTTGTGATTTTTTCAGGACATTATTCGATTTTTTTTAGGATTTTTTTTAGGACATTTATCAATTTTTAAGACTTTTTCCAAATTTTGCCCCCAGTGTCTAGCAAGGCAAGGAATATGACAAATGGATAAATAGGCTTTCTGAAATGATGGTGGATAGAGGGAAGACAAAGGCCTTTTATCATGGAGACAATATGGATGCAATTTTCAAGGGCTATTGTGTGATGGGATAAGAGACTGGATATGAAAATGTAAAGCAGGAACATGGCATGAGGGACATGTCAAGAGGTTTTTGAAACTATGTTTAAATTTTGCATCCTTATGTTAGATCAAGATCAAGGAATGAAAAAGAATGTATGGATAGTGATAAAATATGGATAGGATAAGAAAGACCAAGAATGGATAAGGGACATGGACTGAAGGTCGAGATAGGCTACGAGATAGTGGCAGAAAGTTGCAATAAGCTAGGGAATATGGATGAAAGGTTATAATAAGCAAATGGATAAGTGACCAAAAGCTATGATAGACTAAAAGCTGTGAACAAGATGCATGATGCTCATAATGATCCTCAGCCCTGTCAAGATCAAAGGTGGAAAGGGAAACTGGACATGAGGGACAATAGGATATGAAGGGTAATGACATGGTATGATAGGATAATGAAGGGCAATAGGATATGAAGGAGGAAACCTGCCCCCAAGTGTGGTGTGCAAGAAGTTCATAAATTACGCATGACGCCTGTTTGCCAGGTTTTCATCACGGTACTTGCCCAAGGTGCCTGTTTGCCAGGTTTTCACCAGTGGACGAATTATTTTTTCTTTACTTTTTTTTTTCTTTTTTTTTTTTCACTTTTTTTTTAAAACTTTTTTTTTTGTATTTTGACTTTTTCAATAGAAGATGGACATATGATAGGGGATGGAAGAAGGACTCAAGCATCTTTTTGTTTGGATAGTAGCCTTGAAAAAAATGGACCATGACCTTTAAAAGTATGCTCAAAGACGTTGGTAGGATAAGGACATGGAAAATGAGATGAAACTAAGGCAAGGATTTATGCAAAGGATTGGATCAAAGGGATCGAAGGATGGAAAATATGCATTGGATAATGGATAGGGTATTGGAAGAATTGAGCTTCAGTGGATGGAAATGAAGGCAAGATCGACATTGGCACACACCTTGAGGGGTGAAGGATTGATGGAGGACAAATGTATTTTGGATATTGAGATTTTGACGAAGGAACGACTATGGATTTTGGGACATAAGGGCCCAAAATGGATAAAGAAGGTGATGGAGGAATAGACTTGGAAGGTTTGGATGGAGGAACAACAATTTTAGATGCCAATCTGGGTTGTTCTTTTTGTGCTTCAAGGAGCTTCTTGGGGATCCACATGGTTTTTGATTTTTCATGCTTTTGTGGTTCCTTGGAGTGCATTTCTTGCACAAGGGATTTAGGAACCCATATATATTTTGACTTTTCTTTATTTTGCTCAGTGGACCTTTGTGGCCTTTTGGATATTTCCTTTTCTTTATAGATCAAATTTTTCTTTGCTTTGACATGTCGATTATATTGGACATGTTGATCCTTGAATACATGTGGATTGCTAGACTTATGATGCTTATACTTGGCATCCAAATTGCTTGGAAGAGGGAATGAATGTCGATGTGGATAGGAATGGCATGGAGGCATGTGGGATGGATGGAAGGTTCTCCAAGATGTGTGCCTTTGTTGATGTTGCATAGGAGATGGAGGGATATAGGGACCTAGAATGGATGGAAGCGATGATGGGGAAGGTGGACATTTGAATTTTGACTTTGAAGGGATACCAACACCTTGAGTGCGAGCTCTGTAGCCATGACCATTAGTATACTCTTTGATATGGAGGGGTTCTTGCTCATGAAGGTCTACTCCTTTGCCTTTATGAATATTTTGACTTGTAGGATACTCTTTTCTTTGGGAAGAAGATGCGAGCCCATTATGAGGTGGATATGATATGAGAGAAATAATTAGATCTTGAAGTGGATCAGATTGCACCAAAGTGGAAGAACCCATTATGCATGTTGAGGGTTCATGAACATCTTGCACTGACACGTTAGAATCATGAGGGGGATTAGGATCATGAGGGGGACTAGGATTGTGTAGTGGACATGGTTCAATGACAGGCTCTTCAAGAGATGGAATGGGAGAAATAATGGGATCACCAAAAGAAATGCACTCTTGGAGTGGATATGCTAGATTAGGACGAGGAGATGGAGGAACAAAAGGATCTTGTGGAGGATTTAAAGGAATAATTTGATCTTGACAAGGATGAAGATAATTGGAATCCTCTTTAAAGGTGCTTTGCTCTTGACTTTTAATGGAATCAAACTCAAACTCATTTGTCCTTGTCTCTACTATCATGGGTCCTATACAGGGTGTGGTATACTCGAAACCAGACTGTGTCCTGTCTTAGACGAGGTACCGCATTTCCTAAAACCAGACAGCATGATAATAGGAACAAGGACAAATGATTTTGATGCTGATATTCGATTGATATGACAGTTTGGATCAGTTTGAGTGTTTGATTTTGATTGAAAAAATTCACCTGTTAATGTGTGATTTCATTAAAGCACAATGTTGGATGTATAATCAGTGATTTGTCTTATGCACAAAAGGAATAATTTTATTGCAAAATGCGTGTTTGTGTTTTTTGAGTTTTACAATTTTTTTGGTGTTCATTTGTTTTCAGGACTTTATTTGATTTTTATGAATTTTTTCAGGACAACTTTCAATTTTTAGGACTTTTTTTCAGGACATTATTCAATTTTTTTGACTTTTTTCAAGACATTATTCAATTTTTATGACTTTTTTTTAAGGACATTTTTCAATTGTTATGACTTTTTTCAGGACATTATTTGATTTTTATGATTTTGGATTATTTCAGGACATTTTTCAATTTTTAAGAATTTTTTCAAGACATTTATTCGATTTTTATGAATTTTTTCAGGATATTTATTTGATTTTTATGAATTTTTTCAGGACATTTATTTCAGGACATTATTCAATTTTTTAGGGATTTTTTTTCAGGACATTTTTTGGTTTTTTTTGGAATTTATTTCAGGACATTTTTCAGTTTTTATGATTTTTTCAGGACATTTTTCAGTTTTTATGATTTTTATGAATTTTTTTCAGGACATTATTCGATTTTAAAAGATTTTGCCCCTAGTGTCTAGCAAGGCAAGGAATATGATAGGTGAATAAATAGGCTTGCTGAAATGATGGTGGATAGAGGGAAGACAATGACCTTTTATTATGGAGACAATATGGATGCAATTTTCAAGGGCTATTGCGTGATGGGACAAGAGACTGGATATGACAATGTATAGCAGTGACATGGCATGAGGGACATGTCAAGAGGTTTTTTGAAACTATATTTAAATTTTGCGTCCTTATGTCAGATCAAGATCAAGGAATGAAAAAGAGTGTATGGATAGTGATAAGATATGGATAGGATAAGCAAGACCAAGAATGGATAAGAGACATGGACTGAAGGTCGGGGTAGGCTAAGGGATAGTGGCAGAAAGTTGCAATAAGACAAGGAATATGGATGAAAGGTTGTAATAAGCAAATGGATAAAGACCAAAAGCTATGATGGACTAAAAGCTGCAAACAAGATGCATGATGCTCATGAAGATCGTCAGCCTTGTCAAGATCAAAGGTGGAAAGAGGAAATGGACCTGAGGGACAATAGGATATGAAAGGTAATGACATGGTATGATAGGATAATGAAGGGCAATAGGATATGAAGGAGGAAACCTGCCCCCAAGTGTAGTGTGCAAGAAGTTCATAGATTACGCATGACGCCTGTTTGCCAGGTTTTCATCACGGTACTTGCCCAAGGCGCCTGTTTGCTAGGTTTTCACTAGTGGACGAATTATTTTTCTTTACTTTTTTCTTTTTCTTTTTTTTTTCTCACTTTTTTTGAATTTTTTTGACTTTTTCAAGAGAAGATGGACACATGATAGGGGATGGAAGAAGGACTCAAGCGTCTTTTTTGTTTGGATAGTAGCCTTGAAAAAAAAATGGACCATGACCTTTAAAAGGATGCTCAAAGACATTGGTAGGATAAGGATATGGAAAAAGAGATGAAACTAAGGCAAGGATTTATGCAAAGGACTAGATGAAAGGGATCGAAGGATGGAAAATATGCATTGGATAATGGATAGGGTACTGGAAGAATTGGGCTTCACTGGATGGAAATGTTGGCAAGATCGACATTGGCACACACCTTGAGGGGTGATGGACTAATGGAGGAAAGACGTATTTTGGATATTGAGATTTTGACGAAAGAAAGGCTATGGATTTTGGGACATCAATACCCAAAATAGATGATGAAGGTGATGGAGAAATAGACTTGGAAGGTTTGGATGGAGGAACAACAATTTTAGATGCCAATTTGGGTTATTCTTTTTGTGCTTCAAGGAGCTTCTTGGGGATCCACATGGTTTTTGATTTTTCATGCTTTTTTGGTTCCTTGGAGTGCATTGCTTGCACAAGGGATTTAGGAACCCATATAGATTTTGACTTTGCTTTATTTTGCTCAGTGGGCCTCTGTGGCCTTTTGGATATATATTTTTCTTTATAGATCATATTGTTCTTTGTTTTGACATGTCGATTATATTGGACATGTTGATCCTTGAATACATGTGGATTGCTAGACTTATGACGCTTATACTTGGCATCCAAATTGCTTGGAGGGGGAAAGGAATGCATGGATGGATATGAATGAAATGGACTTCTTTTGGATGGATGAAATTTACTCAAGGATGTGTGCCTTTGTTGACCTTGCATAAAGGACGAAGGGATATAAGGACCTAAGATGGATGGAAGGGATGATGGGGAAGGGATATGTTTGGATTTTGAAGGGATGTTGGATTTAGCAGGGGTACCCACATCTTGAGGAATTTCATTGAGGCCATGACCTTTAATATTTTCTTTAATATGGAGGGGTTCTTTCTCATGAAGGTCTACTCCTTTGCCTTTATGAATATATTGACTTGTAGGATACTCTTTTCTTTGGGAAGAAGACACGAGTCCATTATGAGGTGGATATGATATGAGAGAAATAATGAGATCTTGAAGTGGATTGGATTTCACCAAAGTGGAAGAACCCATTGTGCATGTCAAGGGTTCATGAACATCTTGCACTGACACGTTAGAATCATGAGGGGTATCAGGTTCATGAGGGGGATTAGGATCATGTAGTGGACATGGTTCAATGATAGGCTCTTCGAGAGATGGAATGGGAGAAATAATGGGATCATCAAAAGGAATGAGATCTTGGAGTGTATATGGAGTATTAAGACAAGGAGATGGAGGAACAAGTGGATCTTGTGGAGGATTTAAAGGCATAATTTGATCTTTACAAGGAGGAAGATCATTGGAATCCTCTTTAAAGGTGCTTTGCTCTTGACTTTTAATGGGATCATCGGAAAGGATGGAAGGAATATCTTGATCTTTCTTAGGAAGTGGAATGTCAATGGGATTTGAAAGGACATTATGTTCATGAAATGGAAGGGGATCATTTGGGATTGGATGGACTAGGATATCTTGATCTTTCTCAGGGAATGGAGTGGCAATAGAACTTTGGATAGGATGGACAAGAATAGGGGAATCATCATGAGCGTCTGGGAAGATGAGATCCTGGTCAACAATTGGATGGGATGATAAGGTTTCAAGATCTTGATCTTGATTTTCTTTAGGACTCATTTCTTCGTGCTCTAAATTATCCTCTTGACATGAGGTTAGACTTTGGATATGCATGGGGGATTCTGATAAGGAATCAATGCTTTGGCATGAAGGAAATTCATTTTGAACATTTGTGATGGATTCTGGCAAGGAATCAATGCTTGAACATGAGGAAAAGGGACTTCGAATGGGGTCCTCTAAAACAGGTAATGGCAATAAAGTGCATGGTGGCATTGGGTCTTGTATTTCTGAAACATGACAAGGATGTGCATCATGAATTGGATTATCTTGGCAATAAATTATGGATAGCTCTTGGATAATTGCATCCTTAGGTGTATTGTTTAATGAGGACAATATGGAAGGTTCTTGTGAAACTTCTAAAGGTGTAGGGATAGATGCCACTGGAGAGTCAATTTTTTTATGGGGGGATGAGGCATTGCTAGACATAAGTGTATTATCTTGATCTTCCTCAATAAACTCACTTGGTAGTTTCCTTAAGAGCCTTGCAATAAAGCCACCTTTCTTTCGAGGTTTTGACATAGTTGTATCTGGGATTTGAACTTGTTTGGCAAAGATTTGGTTCTGGTCTGATGTCATGTTTTGATATTGGACTTGGTTCAATTGTTCCAACATGTTTGAAACTTTGCTTGGTGCATATTGCAAGTTTTGTTTTTGAATGTTTGGTGGCGGTTGTTGACATTGATATGTTGATTGAACTTGTTGATATTTCACCATTGGTTGAACTATTTGTGGACATTGTATAGTTGGTTGGACATATTGTTGAAATTGAACCATTGATTGTGTTGGTTGCATATGTTGGACCATTGGTTGTGATGGTTGAAAATCTGATTGATAGTAAACACCTTGTTCTTGTTGTGGAGGCACATAATGTTGAAATTGATGTTGTCTCTTTTCTTGAAATTGTTTCATCATCTCTATTTGTGAGAGGAGAGCTGGTATGTTTGATCGTTCAAGAAGAGATCTTACATCAATTGGCTCAATATTTGGATTTCGACCTTGAAATTTTTGAAACATTTTGGACATTTGTGATCTATTCTTCTGAATTTTTTTCACTCTTTGTTCCAATATCTCATGTTCTTGAGCTAGTTTCTCCTCTAGTTTTTGTATTTGGACATTTACATCATCATGATAAGTTTGACCAATATTTCCTTGTTGTTGGGTTGGATATAATTGTGATTGCATTGTCGGTTGATATGTCAAACTTTGTTGCATCATTGGTGCTTGGAACCTTGTTTCAATAGACATGTCACTATGCAAATGCAATATTTTGGGAATTTTTCAAGGATAATGTATGATATGCAACTAAATGCAAACTAGATAGACGAGCATGCAATCTATATTTTTGGTTGTTTTTGAAGATTTTGACAAACTTTTTGGAATGCAAATCTAAAAGAGACCCTTAGGAAATTGAAATGATGTCTAGACCTCAAAGGACAAAAGGACCAAGTGACAAAAGGACAAGATGACAATGTCTCCCCTATATGCTTGGATACTAAGCTAGGTTTGACCAAATGACAATAATGACATAAAAATAAAATGTTTGACAAGGTCTAAACTTCCTAACAATGACTTAGAGTTTATCAAAGATTTGGATTACTCAAGTATGACAAAACCTAGCTTTGACACTATATGCAAAGGGACAATTGCTATGATATGATAATGACTTAAGCTTAATGAAGAGACTTAGGGTATGCATATATGAATGTATGACAATGATATTACTCTAATGCAAGAGGACATATGCAAGTGGATGACTCTTATTGATATGCAAAGGAGTATGACTTAGGTGAAACCTAACCTTGGTACTTGACAATGACTTTGCAAAATGCAACCTAGGATGAACCTAAATGTAAGTGACATGAATGTTGAGACAAGTTTTTTGAACAATGTTTGATAACCATGTTTGAAGGTGTTTTAAACTTTGTTGGATGAAATGTTCTTGGGTTTAATCTTGTTTTGAATCAATTTGTCTTGTTTTTGAAATGAGATACAATTCAACTTTTGACAAGCAAAGAAGACAAGATATTTCAACTTAGACTCAAGAGAATCACGCTCATTCCCACATTTCTTATGGTAGGCAAGGACATTAGGTACTTGAGAGGTAGACTCGTTATGGGATTCAAGGACAATACATAGATGCTTGACCCCACGGGCTTCCCTCCATGGCACTCACTTCTCAGGGCAGCCAAGCATTAGTCCCCATGGAAATCTCCCCATGGTGAACTTAGTATCTCTTCCAAGTATCCGAATTTGTCTTTCTCAAGCAACTAGAAGGGTTTTTGGCCTCTAAAAACAAGGTATGTAGTAAGGATTTCTGTTAAGCATTACTCCTTGATGTCATGCAAGTGTGATTGAGACATTAAGCCCATCAAGATACCAAACAAATGTAGTCGCGCAAGCACGATTTAGACCAAGAGGCCCTACTTAGATGTTGATATGAGAAAGAGTTCAAGGGTCATCACTTCCCAAGTAACTACAATTCCCATGTAACACTTCCTTCAAAACTTTCGCCCATCATTTATTTTTTTATAGTGAGTTAGAATGCCAAGGAATTCTAGCCGTACTCACTTTGGGTCGTTCCCTTCTCACGATTATCACTTGCTTGCAAAAGCAAATGGTCGGGAAGGCAGGCCCTCTAAAGGTGACAAACAATCAAAGACATGAGCGTGGTATTGAAGATCTAGATTTCTGATCACCCTAAGAAGGATGAGAGCATACTCTCCTACTCCAATGTCAAACTCAACAATCAAATCAAACATAGATTCATTCCAACCTATTTAGAAATCACTAGGTGCCTAAACATTAATTTCAAACACAAAGTTTAGTTGTTTCTCCAAGGCAACCTGCAAAACCCAAGTCAGAAGTTTGATATGCTTATTCTTTGACTATTGAACCTGCATAAAGTATGTTAGTAGTTTGTGAAATAATTCTTTGTCAAGCGTTTCGCCACAAAGCTACCAACAATGTTAGAGAATTAAGAGAAATGAATCACCATCAAAATTAATCCATAAAAGTTGTGATTCTTTGTCCTCTTAGATTAATCTATTTAAAATTTATCAAATTTACCACCCTAGATTAATCTAGATAAAATTTGCATGAATGCATGATTAATTTGCCAAGCTAAATTAATCTAGATGAAGGTTGCATGATTTTGTTTTTTTTGAAAATTTTGACCATTTACAAAAGCATAATTAAAAATGTCATAACTTCCCCAATATTTATCCAAATCACAAACCATAAAATGATCTAGAAAGGTAACAATGTGATCTAATAAACCCAGAAATCATTTATTTTAATTCTGCACGAAATTTTTTACGTTATCAATTGATTATGACTATTTTTTTCTTCGAAGAAAAATCTGCAATTTCTCCACAAAAAAATCTGCAACTTCACAAAACATTCAAAAAAATATTAGATCCAAGCATTTTCACGTCGGGTTCACCAATTAATGTGGGTTAGGAAATAGGAAATCATCACAAATAGGAGAAACATATTCATCAATCTTAAAAGCATTCATTGCAATGAATCTAATCCTAAAACACATTCAATAGAGACATAAAAACAAAGCATTCAAAACCAAAGATCATGCAAACCAGATGACGATTTGGATGCTTCTTCCATGCGGCTCCATTGTTTTTCTTTCCTCTTCAAATGGATTTGTGGATCTCACCTACAAGTGCACACATACAATTGAAAGCAAGATTGACATTGATGAAAAGCTCAAGACTACTAGAAGCGTAAATTCGATAGTCTGATTAGGGATTCGGGATTTGATTGAAGAAAATCATCCAATTTATAGAGAAATTGGAGAAATGACAAGATTATCATGATAGTGATTTGAATGGAAATTCAAATCAAGAATAGCAAAATTATGACAAATTGCTATCCAAAGGCTTATGACAATTTATGACAATTCTATGACAAATTTCTATGTCAAGAACTTATGACAATTTATGACAAATTTCAATGTCATTTCCATAAATTTAGGAGAGAAATAGGAGGAAATTGAAATTGGATAAATTAAGAAATTAGGAAAATGAGGAATTTAGGTAAATTAATTAATAATTTGTCATTTATTAATTAATTCAGCAAAGAGGAATAATTAGCCAATTAAATGAATATTTAATTGTAATGAGAAGACTTAGGATAAATAATTAATTTATTAATCCTAGAGGAAGAAATGACGCACAAGGTTAAATGATTAAATCATGAAACCCTAGAAGATAAATTAGCAATGCAAGAATGACAATTAGGTCCTGATTGAAGATAATTAATGTCAATCATGATTTTAAATTGATAAATGAACAGTGTTGATAAATGATTTGATTAAGATTGGTTGACAAAAATCAATGACAAATTGACCAAATTGACATGATTGAAAAGGACAAGGATCGATGAGGAATCGATCGCAATATGACAAGATTGACAAGGACAAAGATCGACAAAAATCATGACTGAAGATTGCTATCGACAAGACCTAATTTGAGAACTAGATGATTAAAGAATGCAGAAGAATGACTCGATGCTCACAAATGATAAAGACCAAGTGCGAATCATAGGAGAAATGTTAATGCAATGCAAAAACCTAAAATGAGGCAATGCGCAAATGTTAAAGTACGATTCCGCAAGCGTTGACCATTTTTAGGTGTCTACAAGAACTTGAAATTAGAAAAGCAATTTAATTGAATTGTTGAATTATTCTCTAAAATTGGAACTCAAAGCTTTTCAGAAAAAGAAGTTCAGTTGCATTAAGAAAACTCTTTTCTTGATTAAATTGAAGAATTATCTATTTTTATTAGATATGCATGGAACTAATTTATTATTATTTTCCAATGCAACTTGGACTTCTAATTTGAATGCATTTCAATTATACTATAATTGGAATCTATCTCAAGGTTAACTCAACCTGATTTCTCAATTATTTTCAATTAATCCTAAATTGAGATTTTTCATCATCTCTTTGTAATTCTCTATTAATTCAGTCTTCATCTCTCATTCCAATTCACCCCAGAGATTTTTGAGAACACGCTTGGAAATTATTATCATGCTAATTTCGCTCTGGAGTCATTGAAATCATTGTGCTTTTTTTAGATTACTTGCATCCATTTTACATTCATTATTGCTTGCATGCATTGTTGCTTGAATTTGCTTGAATTACTCATCCATCTTGCATCCATATAGCTTAATATCATATAGATTAAATCCTTCATCTTGGTGTAGTCTAGTCACTGGTATTGCTTATAAAAATCTGAGAGCAATCTTATACTCGCATCTTTTAGAAGGCAATTAGTCGCTTTGCTATGGTTTATTTCTTATTGATTATTGATTACTAACCATGCATATAATGACTTAATTGAAGTGTTGTTCTTGTAGCTACAGGTTCACTTTTTCACACACACAGACAAGACTTTCTTCGTTATCCCATAGGGGAAAGTGGAGGTTCAGGTGGGCCATGTAGGATAAGAGGGTCGAACACTAACTAATTTGACTTCAAAATCTGATGAAACTTTCCAACAAAAGTCCAATAATTATTTGTATTGTCAGTACATGTGTATTTTTTGTGAAATTTTCATTTTAAAAAAAATTTCAGCCCGACATTCATCAAAATTGCAACGCTCCGTGATTTTCATCGCTACTTTGACATACACTTAAATTTGTGGTTCAATGGGTATATGTTTTGCACCATCTTAATTTGTGGGCCGATGGGTACATGGTTAGCATTCATTGGGGTTCCAATGAATTTCAACCCAGTGCGGATAATGCTTGTCAAAAAACATTTATAACTAACCGTGCACGGGATTTTGGATTCTTATTAGGGGATTTTGACCTTTGATGGTCTTTTACCTTCTGTCAAATTAAATGTATGCACTTCTATGGTTGACTCTTCAACTTGATCCTTTTTAATCAAATTTGCATATAATTGGGAGCTTGGTAAAGAAAAATCATGTCAGATAATATTATTCCAGACCAAAATGAAGAGACAATTGCTAGATTGAAAAAATAGGGTGATGGGAAATGTTATTGTCCTTGAAATAATTGCAAGGGCTTAAAGATGAGAAGACTTTTTAATCACAATAGCTGAGAAACATTGTAGGCAACATGGTCACATTGAAGGGGGCATGATTATCGTCCATTGATAAGTTGTTCATTATATGTCTTTATATTGATTGAATTTGTAAATGTTTATATCATTTTAACATTTTATATATATATATATATATATATATATATATATAAACTTGATCATGATCATGGTTTATTTGTGTTGATCATTATTATAAAGGTGGGGTGTCCTAGGGCACATGATATGGATTATCACAACCTAGAGAATGTGGTTTTGCAAGCGGAGGAACATGGAGCTGTGAATATTGAAGATGAAGTTTGTTGGTTCTCTAGATTGTACATGATGGGGGTTTTACACTACCATAGGGGTAGGAACCAAGTCAGGCCTTTGAATCATGTGTGGAGAGGCCAACTCTAGACTCTTTTAGACATACTCAGGAACTTGGACCAACATATGTCAAGGATTATGCTAACCATTCTTCACTTCAACATCTGCAAAACTTGGGAGGGTGATCCCTTAATGCTTCTGGAATCTCTGCACCACACTTGTAGATGACATTAAAATAAAGTAGAGAGGTATCACTCCTAAAAGAGGCTCAACAAAGAGGGAGAATGCTATAGAGTGGCTAGCTCTCAGTGATCCTCGACCTACTTTGAAGCATGGCACAACTTTTGACAAGCATTGACATATACAGAAATGAAAAAATATTATGATATTATCGATTAAAAACAAGTTGTCAATGAGCTATGAGTAAAGAACTATTACTGGAAATGACTAAAGCCACAACCAATTTCTTATCCATTGGGCAACTGGAATTGTAAAACATAAGATGAAATATAATAGAACAAAACATTAATCTAATAGTTGGAGATCTTAAGATAAGACTGCCTTACAATGCATCTCATCTATCTATCCCAACCCAAAATACTTATCAGAATCCATGTAAAAGCCCCATCAATTTGTAGATCCTATCCTAGCAATTTAAATGACCCCTTATATCAGAGCATAAGATAGAAAATGCATACATCACAACAATGTAATGAATGAGAAAAACCCTTGATCTTACTCATTCAAAACATAAAAAAGTTACACACTGGAGAAAATGAATTTGAACTATGCTTGCATTCATTTAATAAGCTATTTTCTCCCACAGATTATATTACATATAACTCCTTCAAGAACCTGAAACAAAATAAGATGCAAGACCCATTTATTTGCTCTGCAAATTCCTATTACAACCTACTCATTTCACCTAGACTTACTATACATGACCAAGGGTTTGGATCCAAACTTGTGGACCAAATTTCATGACCTTTGTCTCATGGCCCTGGATTCCCTTTTATAGAAACAAGGGAGCGAACAAGATTTAGGCCAGAGGAGACACTTGTCACAAGCTCATAAGACCACTTGTAACATTATTACAAAATTATTCCTCACAGTCTCCCAAAAGACTATCCATGCTGGTGTTCATGATGAAATAGAACCAAAATTCTTAATTGCATTTTGGTAGAAACAAAATTTCTTGAGCCATGCCACCATCACCCCTAATGCTTCCAGATGGACCGTGATATGCACCTTGATGCTCTACAGAGTACTTCCTCTCTCGAAAAGGGTTTAGATCCCAACAAGAAGTAAAATCACCCCTCCACTAAAAGAGGAGTTCAAGCCTTTATGCCCAGGATAATAGAAAGTGGAAAGAGGATCTTGTAGAGGAACACAATAGGAGAAGAAGGGGTCTCAACTTGCATGTCATTGCAGAAATGACTAGCTGTCACATCCTCCCCAAGTTTGTTCCACTCTTGCTCCTCTGTGAGGTCCTTCCTAGAACCCCCTATCAACAAGTGAGAGAGGAGAGGTAGAGGATGCGTCATGCAGGGATTGTTCTGATAAGAAATGGATTTGAAGCCTCCATGGACTATCCTCCCCACTTTCAAGACTCCATCAGCTATAAGCATAATCACTCCCAAAGGAATTCCATTTGGCATCATAGAGCTCAGTGTAACTCTTAGCACGATACTGCTCAAATTTTTTTTTCACCATTTCAAAACCTTCTGAGAAAATAATGAATTTTATTGTTCTTTCTACCAATTGAAGACACCACCCAGCTGTATTTATAATGAAAATACCTTTCTTGGTGGTGTTCATGCATGGGAAAAATTATCATTCCTATGCTTTTATACTCATCCTACTAGCAAATGGATTCAAGAAATCATATTCATCAAATCAAAACATTGTCAGACTCAAACTGCCAATTCACTACCCTTCTGACCATGTTCACCTTACGTGAATGATTTTGTTCCTGATTTCTTGATATCTTAACTGCAAAATTTCTTCTTTAGAATCTCCCTTTTTTGGATATTGAGTCCTTATCTTTTGAAAGTTTCTCGACAACAATTTCTTATTTTTTTGCCTTACTATGAAAATCTCTGACATTATGCATCCTATGATTTTATTGATAGGTCCTTGATCACTTTACTTCTAGCTCATGAATCATCCTTATCCCCTTGATCCTTCTGAGGATTTCAACTTCTTTCCATGGTGGCAATCAAAACTTATTGATATTGCCACCTCTAGTATCGTCAGCTTTGTCCACTAATATGACTTGACCCAAAAAAAACCTCCTAAATCGACCTTTTGAGAATCTGTTGGCATCGATGTGCCTCGACATGTCTCTGTTTATTCCATGTCAACAAGCTTATCTTCTTTTGCCTTTATTTTCCTGCATGAATAACAATGAAATGACCCCAATCACTCCTTTTTGAAAAATGCTCTATATTCGTCGTACATCTCATGATGCCATGATCCTTAACCTTCCTACATCTTTCATCACAAGAGTGCGAGGGCCATCCGATTTGTTTGTTCATTTATTACAACTTTACAAAGTCTGGCTGATACTTGTCGCTATCCTTCGAGAATCTTTCCGCTTGGGTCAAAGCATCACCGTTCATTTAAACACATGCAAATTCATGGGACTTTTAATTGCTCGATACTTAAACATGGAGATATAAGCTAAACATTAAGGCCAGACTTAGGGAAAATAATTGCTTGCAGAAATATAAAAATGGGACCCAACCATAATGGAAAAGACATAGTCTCTAGGAAAAATTAAAAGGTCAGTAGAAGAAATAACACCTAGGGAAAGGAACATGGTCTTTTTTGACAATGGAAATACCCTAAAGTTTAAGTAAAAAGGTAATGAAGAAACATAGTAGGCTTTAGGTTTTAAAACAAAAGGCTCACCCAAGAACATCTAAACCTAAGAACCTTAAACCTTGAGGGTAACATAAAGAGAAACATTAATTCAAAATGACAAAACATTGTCAAGGACACCAAATTTTGCAAAGTCATTTTTAGGACTATTAGCGGCTCTGGTTGGGGATGATCATCACTCAGGGATGATACGAGGATCCAGAATCTCAGATTAAGCAGATCAGATATAGAGCAAGAAAAAAAGATAACTACATGGACAAGGTAGCCCAAAGAAGAAAAATAAATCTACTCTAATATGTACAAGGTCAAAAATACTACTCATGGAAAATAAAAACTTCAAAAAGAAGCTATATTCCAAGAATTATCCATGAATAGGCAGTTCAAGGACTACATCTGTCATTCCTTAGAGAAGATATGAAATGAAAATCCTCTCCCCACTTGCTTTGAATCAGATATGGGCCTGAACAGATGGCATCAAACTTACCATGCCTTCATTTATCTTCCTACTTGGCATTCCATATCAAGATCAACACCCTTTTTTGAAAACTTATTACAATTATTTTCTATACAAGTCATATGAGCTGCATTTGTAATTTAGCATTTTGGTATCAACTTCTCTTCTAGATCCATTTCATTTCATCAAAACTTCAACTCTCAATTGTATTTAGTTTTCATATTACCAATACAAGTATCAATACACTTGTACATATCCATTGGGTTGCAAAGTCGACCTCCTTTCCCTGCACCCTATACTATAGTTTGAGAAAATCAAACTCTGACTGATGTCCAAACGCCATCAAAACTTAAGCACCTATATTTACCCTTATTAAAGGTCTAATTCTCATCTACATATGTGATCAATGACATGAAAATATTCCCATATACATGTTGACCACATTCAAAAATATTTGCAAATTGTAAACTAACCTTGCATTTGATATCATCCAAGTCCCTTCTGATTAGGAAAACACTCAACTGGCATGTAAGAACTCTAACTTGTATTCTTGCACACTACTATTAGCAGGAACAAATAAAATTACATGATCACATTGGATGGCCCTTTCTTTATCATATAAACCTTGCTTACAAGCATCTGAAATACCTTCAACATTGCTATTATAACCAGTCATGGGATAAAACTGATTTTCATCACAAAAAATTAACTCAGCATTCACATTTTGGTCAATCTTCACCATTTCTAGTTTCTCAACCATCTCTTCATAAAAAGGATTGGAAATCATATGAAAACCTTTGTCATAAATATTTAGGCAAAGCAAAGGTTGATCTATATTTATATCCTCATCAAACAATGTATTAAAGGCTTCATTGAAACTTCTGCCTACCTCAAATTCACATTCATCCTTATTAGGCATAATATAATCACAATTTGAGCTATAAGAACTTTCAACAACATAATATTCAGTGTTATAACTCTCATAAGTTTCAACAAAACCATCATGACTTCTCTACCCTTTTCTTCATCTTTTCCAGCCACATCTGTTGATTCACATGTGTCCTCTATTAGATAGTTCAAATAACTGGAGGACAACTAAGGGGGGGTGGGGGGGTGAATCAGTTATTAGCAGATTACCGGAACCTTAAGCATTCAAAAATTCACTACTGGAACCCAAAAGATCAATACCAAAATACATAAACCAATTACCGAAATAGTAGATATACCAATTAAGCATAAACAATAATTAGAGAATAGATACCATCCACATGACACCAAGATTTGTATGTGGAAAACCCAGTAAAGGGAAAAACCATGGTGGGAAGCCTACCCATAGTCAGATAATACTTCTGTAGTAAGTATGTGAATTACAATTTAGGGGTCTGCACTTGCAAGAGGGCCAACAACCTAGAGCACACCGCTCATCACAAGAGGAGTCTCATTGACTACATAGAAATCCAGACTACAATCTAGTAGAATGAATGAACTACAAAGATAGCATCTCCTATGCCTGAGTATAGTTCTGGTTAAGCTCAATATCGAAGGACTAAATCCTCTTACATAAATCCAAATCGATCACCAATGATCAACCAAATCCTCTTCTTGAATGATTATTACATTATTCGCTCCTTACATATCCATATCACCTTTTCTATCTCTTATCTCTAATCTACAATGAGATCTTACATAATATATATACAAACCCTCAACCACAAACAATAATGTCAGCCACCAGACAATAAAACAATTACATAATTACAAAACATGTCAACCTGAGACCAAACAAATAATGATCAACCCATAAGACATCCTGGAAATGCCTCGAGAAGACCAATCCACACGTTACATTATGTCGATCCATAACCTTGATAAATTGGGACCCAATTTATGTCCACACGCTAAAGAAATAATCCCAATCAAACAAGTCTCGAACATGATCACCATCAACATCTAGAATCTCCACTAGAAGCTGCAACAAGACCACTTATGTATAACATAAAAAAATATTCAACAAAGCTCTACCGGTGAAACACCAGAACAACAAACCAAGTTTTCTAGCAAGTAGGATAGCATCTGATCACTAGAACAAGACCAACTGATTGAACATGAGTGTGAGTAGCATGAATAAGCCAATTTCATAAACCAAAGCATACTAGAGTATACTAGATCAACATGATCTAATCCAACCAGAAACCAAACATCCTATCAGGACCAGAAGGGTGCCAGTAAAGCAACCAAAACATCTAGTGTTGCCATCAATGACAAAACATTAATGCAACACATAATCAATTCCTCCAAATGGCCAACAATCTTGCTCTTTAGCATTGATGGCAACACTAGATGTGAAAAAACATCCAAGTTGCAAGAAATGGCAACTAAATCTCCCACAAAAGAATATAGCAATGAAGTATTGAAATTACTCCCCCTAATGTGTATAACCCTTAAGTTTTTCACATGAATATCTCTCCCCCTTTGACATCAATGCCAAAGATCTGACATAAATATCAAAGAAAAAAAATGAATCACAAGTCTAACTACTCCCCCTGAGTAGTAGCATCCCCACATCAATCCAAAATGAATGATATTTTTGATAATGCATACTGGACTTATGCCAAATAGCATCAATTAGTTTCTACCGGAGGGGCAAAAACCCCTAATTTTTCTCTGAGGTACTCAAATGATTCTTTAGGCAAATTTTTAGTGAAAATATTTGCAATCTGCTCTTTAGTGTTCACATAAACCAATCTAACTTGATTTTCTTCGACCTTCTCCTTCAAAAAGTTATACTTGATAGATATGTGCTTTGTCTTAGAGTGAAATAGTGGATTCTTTGATATGTCTATAGCAACAGAGTTATCACAGTGAATAACTATCAGTCCAATGCAATGCACTTTAATGTCCTTCAACATTTGCTTCATCCATAGAACCCATGTACAGTTAGTAGTAGCAGCAACATACTCAGCTTCAACACTAGATAAAGAAGTACATGATTGTTTCTTGTTGATCCATGAAACCAACTTCTTCCCAAGAAAGAAATCTCTACTAGAAGTGCTTTTCCAGTCATCAAAATCACCTACCCCATTTGCATTTGTATATGCACATAAAGTAAATTCATCATCCTTAGGGTACCACAAACCATATTCAGATGTACCTTGTAAGTATCTAAAAATTCTTTTCACAACACTCTCATGAATCTCTCTTGGATCACTTTGGTATCTTGATGCAATACAAACAACATTCATTATATCAGACCTAGTCTGAGTCAAATATAGCATACCTCCAATCATAGACTTGTATCTTGTAGGATTTACTGGTGCAGATACATCTTTCCTTGACAATTTCTCACTGGTAACCATAGGAGTACTTATCGGTTTAGAGTCTTCCATACCAAATTTCTTCAACAATTCCCTAGCATACTTAGTTTGACAGATGAAAATACCTTTATCAGTCTGAGTAATCTCCAAACCTAAAAAAAATTTCATTTCCCCAATCATAGACATTTCAAATTCTTTCTCCATATTTTTAGAAAATTCCATGCACAACTTATCTTCACCTCTAAAAATGATGTCATCAACAAAAAACTCAATAATCAGTATATCATCATTAGTGACTATAATATAAATTACTATCAGCATTACCTTTAGTGAAACCAAGCTTCAAAAGATATTTATCTAATCTTGCATGCCAAGCTCTAGGTGCCTGTTTCAATCCATATAAAGCTTTCCTTAACCTACAAACCATGTTTTTATCATCTAAAAGTAAAAAACCATTAGGTTGCTCAATATAAACTTCCTCATCAAGATCCCCATTTAGAAAGGAACACTTGACATCCATCTAATAAACCTTGTAGTTTTTATGTGCAGCATAGGCAAGAAATAATCTTATAGCTTCAATCCTAGCTACAGGTGCAAAAGTTTCACCATAATCAATTCCTTCCTTCTAAGAATATCCTTTACAAACCAATCTAGCTTTATTCCTTACAAATTGTCCATCTTCATTCAATTTATTCCTAAAAACCCATTTAGTCCCAATAACATTCTTATTTTTTAGGCCAGGGAACTAAAGTCCATGTGTTATTCTTTTCTATTTGGTCTAATTCATCTTCCATGCTTCAATTACTGATACCGGTTCAACTTGAGAAATTAAACATACCTCATTAGTTGCCAATCTCCTTGTTCTCATCACTCCATTGTTCTTATCCCTAATGATTTGATCTTTTGAATGATTCAGCCTCACATACCTAGGAGTCTTCTGATTCTCTGTTCCTCTTTCATGTTCTTCAATTTCAATTGAATTTTTTGATACTGTTGGAGTAACTGGTTCAACATTTTGTTTCAGCAAAGGTGTTACCGGTATAGTTATGATCATTTCCACTACTAGTTCTTGCTCATAAACTCTGATTTGACTTCTATTCAGCTCATCCACCTTGACATTAGTGCTCTCCACAATACTCTGCAATCTTTTGTTATAACATCTATATGCTTTTCTTTCATTAGAATAACCAAGAAATATTCCTTCATCACATCTAGGATCCAACTTGCCAATGAAATTATCTCTCTTGATATAACATTTACTACCAAAGATTATAAAGTACTTAACTGAAGGTGTATTGCCAAACCATAACTCATAAGGTGTCTTATCGGTTTCTCCTTTGATATGAACTCCATTGAATGTATAAATTGATGTGCTCATTGCTTCTCTCCAGTAGATATGAGTTAGATTATCTTCCGTCATCATTGTTCTAGCAGCATCCAAGATGGTTTTGTTCTTCCTTTCCACAACTCCATTCTGTTGAGGTGTCCAGGGAGCAGAAAATTGTCTCCTTATACCATGCTTCTCACAAAAGTTATTAAACTCACTAGATGTAAATTCTCCACCATGATCTGAACTTAAACACTTAATCTTCAATCCTGTCTCAGTCTCAACTTTAGCTTTAAATATTTTAAACTTTTCAAAAGCCTCAAATTTCTCCCTTAAAAAAGTAACCCACATCATTCTAGAATAATCATCAATGATTAGCATAAAATATCTATCACCTTAAAATCTTTTAACTCTAGAAGGGTGACACAAATTAGTATGAATAAGATCAAGAACATCATTAGACTTATCTTGGATACTCGTAAAAGAGGTTTTAACCTATTTTCCCATTTGACATTATTTACATACCAGATTATAGGGCTTCACAATCTTAGGTATATCTCTAACTACCTTAGTTGAACTAATCTTTACAATGCAATCAAAATTCACATGACATAGCCTTTTATGCCATAGCCAATTCTCATCAATTTGTGCAATTAAACATGTCTTCTCACTGGAATTCAAATGAAATATACTACCTTTTGTCTAAGTACTGGTTGCAATCTCCAATCTAGATCTATTAATGATCTTGCATTTTCCATCCTTGAATTGTAATTGAAATCCCTTATCCACCAATTGTCCTACACTCAAAAGATTATGCCTTAAAGCTTCAACATAATAAACATTATCAGTATTGTGCTTACCATCCAATGATATAGTTCCTTTTCCTTTGATTATACATGCTTTGTCATCTCCAAATCTAACCAGACTGCCATCAAATTCTTGCAAAGATAGAAACTTCCTTTTATCTCTAGTCATATGATGTGAACATCCACTATCAATTACCATCTTCAATTTTAGCAGCAAGTTCCTTCACTTTCGATACATTCTCTTCTAGTGTCGGAACATCTTCCTTGATAGCCAGAAACACCCATTCCTTTCCATTGCCAGAACCACTAGCAAAGTCTTGTGTCAGTTTATCATTAGAATCAATCACACCTTCCTCATCAGTAAAGTAGCATGATTTGTCTCTATTTCTCCTGTACTTATGCTTGTTCTAATATTCAGGGTTAGGCTTAAAAGATCTTCTAGTTCTTTCTTAAAATCTTGAATTCCTTTCAGGACATCTAGATGCAAAATGACCTATCTTATTACTGTTGGCAGTGGGCCAACATCCCTCGTGGGGATTTGTGACATGGTTTAACAACCTCCTATGGATTCTATAAGTCTAGTGGTTGTATTGAGCATTGACAGGTCAATATTTTGGTGCAACGACAACCCTAGCTTGTAACAAGTGGTATCAGAGCTTGGTCATAGGTTTGAATCACACAGGCCATGACAAGTGACACTGGGAGGGGGATTGTTGGCAGTGGGCTAGCATCCCTCATGGGGATTCGTGACATGATTTAACAACCTCCTATGGATTCTATAAGTCTAGTGGTTGTATTGGGAATTGACAGGTTGATCTTTTGGTGCAACGATAACCCTAGCTTGCAACAATTACATGCAAAATATTTAAAGGGTGATATTCCTTCATACTTACTTCCTACCGGTCCTTTAGGTACTCTTCTAGAAAATAGGGCTTAAAGTTTCTCAAATTCTTCATCTTCTCTCTTCATATCATCCAATTCCTTTGCATACAAATCTTTCCAAACTTGCTTGCTGGTTGATGATGTAGATGCATGAAAAGCAGGTTCAGACTTCATATCTCCACAAGTTCCAAATTCTTCAAGCTCAAAAAAAGATAATTTCCCAACCAAGGTATCTCTATTGACATAAGTATTATCCATTGTTCTCAATTCATTAATAACAGTAGCCTTCATCTTATAGACTAGTGGCAAAGCTCTTAGAACTTTAGAAACTATTTTATCTTCACTTAGAGATCCACCACAACATTGAATTCCCATAGCAATTTCATTTACCCTTTCCATGAATGCAACAATCCTTTCATCTTCTTCCATATTCAAGTTTTCATATCTCACCCAGTAACCATCAAGTTTAGAAATCTTAATAGTAGGGTTACCTTCATTTAGAGTCTCCAACGTGTCCCATATAGCCTTTGCAGTTGATTTGTTAGTTAATCCCATTATTTGTTGATTAGAAAGTGCACACAAGAGGGTTTCTCTAGCTCTACAATTATTCTCAAGCTCCTTATCCAAGTTTGCCGGAGGAGGATTGTGGGATGCCAGATTAAAGGGTGTAACTCCATTGTTAGTGATCTCCTAGATTTCCTTACCAAGACATCTCAGATGAGTCTCCATCCAAATTTTCCATACTCTGTCATTTGTTCCATCAAGCCTAGGAATTTCTCTCTGGAAGACAACTGCTAACGAGCTAGATGAACTTGAACTGTTAGATGCCATAGGATCTTCCTCAAGTGGTTAAGCTTCTATAGAGAGAACTAGACCTCTGATACCAAATGTTAGACAATTCAAATAACCAAAGGACAACTGGGGGGGGGCGGTGAATCGGTTGTCAGGAGATTACCGAAACCTTAAGCATTCAAAACTTCACTACCGGAATCCAAAAGATCAATATCGGAATACATAAACCAATTACCAAAATAGAAGATATACCAATTAAGCATAAACAACAATTAGAGAATAGATACCATCCACATGACACCAAGATTTGTACATGGAAAACCCGGTAAAGGGAAAAACCATGATGGGAAGCCTACCCATAGTCAGATAATACTTCTACATTAAGTATGTGGATTACAATTTAGGGGCCTACACTTGCAGGAAGGCCAACAACCTAGAACACACTGCTCATCACAAGAAGAGTCTCATTGACTACATAGAAATCCAGACTACAATTCGGAAGAATGAATGAATTGCAAAGATAGCATCTCCTATGCCTAAGTACGGTTCTAGTTAATCTCAATACCAGAGGACTAAATCCTCTTACATAAACCCAACTCAATCACTAATGATCAACCAAATCCTCTGCTTGAATGATTATTACATTATTCGCTCCTTACATATCCATATCACCTTTTCTATCTCTTATCTCTAATCTACAATGAGATCTTAGATCATATATATACAAACCCTCAACCATAGACAATAAGGTCAGTGACTAGATAATAAAACAATTACATAATTACAAAACATGTCAGCCTGAGACCAAACAAATAATGTTCAACCCATAAGACATCCTGTAAATGCCTTGAGAAGACCAATCCACACGTTACATTATGCCAGTCCATAACCTAGATAAACTAGGACCCAATTTAGGTCCACACACGCTAAAACAATGATCCCAATCAGCCAAGTCTTGAACATGATCACCATCAGCATCCAAAATCTCCACTAGAAGCCACACCAACACCACTTATGGATAACATAAAAAAATATTTAACAAAGATCTGCCAGTGAAACCCTCATCGTAATAACAAACCAAGTTTGCCAGCAAGTAGGATAGCATCTGATCACCAGAATAAGAACAACTGACTGAGCATGAATCTGATTTGCATGAATAATCCAATTTCATAAACTAAAGCATATCGGAGTATACTAGATCAACATGATCTAATCCAACCAGAAACCAAACATCCTATTGGAACCAGAAGGGTGTCGATAAAGCAACCAAAACAACTAGCGTTGACATCAATGACAAAACATCAATGGAACACATAATCAATTCCTCCAAATGGAAGACATCCTCATGATTAGATAGTTTGGGAATAATTTGATCCACTATATAGAGTATTACTTGTAATGGGATAGGTAGTATATCATTACTTATAATACCTATTTCAACCATATCTACCCTGAATAAATTGACATGGCATAAGCATAGGCTAAAGCGTATCTTCTTCATCGGAACATACCATGGAGTTCTATGGTTTATAAGCATTATCAACAAAGAATGGTGTAACAATATTCAATATTCCATCATTACACATGACTCACCAAAACCTTGCATATCATCATTATCCTTATCAAATGTACAACCTTCCAATTCTCTTTCATATAGGCTATCATATCTATCCAAACCATAAGAGGGAAGATAGACCATTTTTGTGGCATCCTTACTGAAAGGACTAATAATTTTGTCACCTAGTGTAGGCATTGAAACTACCTCCATCTCTGTATCATTTGTCATATAAATTTTCATTAACCTTTTCATCACTAATATGAGGAATAACCACTATCTGAGACAAGTTATTTTCACTCATATTTTGATCTGAATCATAGGTTATAACATGTTCTCTATGATCATTAAAAGTGTAAGTGCTTTGACATTGATCTTCAACTCTTGGCTTACACCTCTCTTCAATATCTAGTACCTTAGGATAACAAACTCTTGTAGTGAACTAACCCTTAGAGAATCCATATTTCAAATTGTTCTCAATATCCATTGCTATCCTATAAACCTGGTACAAGGTTTTAGGATCCTTATCCCTTAGTAAATAGCTCATTTCTTCATCAAATTCAGCTAAGTAAACAACTAAACATACTACATCATTTGGCCTATAACCTCTAGGAATGTCATCCAATGTTCTTGCAAATCTGAGATTGAAAACAAGGAGCAATTCATCCGCTTCTCTTTTAATACCCATGGATCCTTTTATAGCTGAACTTGGATTAATTCTTTAACCAAATTGTTACATGAAAGATGCATTTAGCTCATCCCATAAAGAGATAAAACCTACTGGAAAATATGAAAACTAGTCTCTGGCATTTTCTTTTAAAGATTGAAAAAAAATCTTCATGCAAACATCTTCCTGACCTATCTCAAAATCTCCTATCAAATAAGAAAACTTTTGTAGGTGTTGACGTGCTGATTCTAATCCTTTCCCATTTAAACTTGGTAAATGCTCCCTAACATTAGCAGGAATAGGGTTTGGGAAACCTTGGATACCATTATAATTTAATGGTCTATATCTTTCAACAAAAAATATTCTGTTATGGCTTGATGTTGACTGCATATGTTGCATGTTTACACTGAATATTTCTTAGGGATATACAAGCAACAATGTATCTATTCAACAATCTTACAATACTACAATGTCTGACTCAAAAACATACTTCACTCAACTTATTACAATTTTTGAAACTAATTTTCAGAAGTATGTAAAAAGATTACTACCATTCCCTTCCTTAGTGCTTATCTCACTTGATAGGGAAGTATTTTCTATAAATGACTTTCACAAAAATACATTTAACTCATGAAAATCCAAAGTAACTAGAAGTAATGTAGTGGCTAGAAATCATCTTTGTTGGCTCACTGTAGTGATAGATCTGAAAATATCTGTGCATCCTCTCTAGGTTCTTAGGTCAGATCTGATCCTAAACCAATACTGCAACTCCTCCCTTTTTATCATGTGAATTATTTTCTCAACTTGTTGGGGTACTTCATCATAAGAGCTAAAATATGCTTCATCTCTACTACAAGTTATGTGATTCTCTTTTAGTTCCTTTTCAAATAATGCACACTGGTGCATAGATCTCAGAGTCCCCACCCACAATTTGTAAGATACTATAAAATAATCTTGAAATATGGACCAATCTTGACATAACTTACATTGAAAGATGAATTATAACAGATTCTCAGGAAACATTTATGAGAATTGACTCAACTGACAAAGGATCTGGAACCTTATAAGCTCATGACTTCTGTGCAGACATCCCCAACAGAGTCACCATTTTTGTTGGTGGCTTGGATGGGGTAATATCAACCAATATGATGATCTGATCTTTTCTAACCAGAGATTCTAGACATTCTTCCACAAAAAAGTCACTATTTTTGTTGGTTACTTGGATGGGTCAATGTGGAAACCAATTACAACTCAATTATTTACCAGAGATACTGAAAAAGTCCCCAGCAGGATCACCATTTTTGTTGGTTCCCCATATTACACACGGTGGGGGTTTTACACTCCTGCAGGGGCAAGATCCTAGTCAGGCCCTTGAATCATGCATGGAGAGGCAAACTCCAAACTATTTTAGAGATACTCGAGGACTTGGACCAACATATGACAAGTATTATGCTAACCCTTCTTTAGTTTGGGCTCTACAAAACCTGGGAGGGTGATCCCTTAATTCTCCTGCAATCTCCGCACCACACTTGCAGACAAAAGTAAAATAAAGTAGAAGGTCTCACTCCTAAAAGGGGCTCAACAAAGAGGGAGAATGCTACAGAGTGACTAGTTCTCAATGATCCTTGACCTACTTTGGAGCGTGAGACAACTTTTCACAAGCAGTGACATACAAAAATGAAAAGATATTATGATATTATCAATTTACAACAAGTTGTCGATGAGATATGAGTAAAGAACTATTACTGGAAATGACTAAACCTATGACTAGTGTCTTATCCGTTGGGCAATTGAAATTGTAAAACACAAGATGAAATATAAGAGAATAGAATATTAATCTAATAGTTGGAGATCTTAAGATAACATTGCCTTACAATGCATCTCACTATCTGTCCCAACCCAAAATACTTATTAGAGTCCATGTATAAGCCCCATCAGTTTGCAGATCCTATCCTAGCAATTTATTTGACCCCTTAAATCAGAGCATATGATAGAAAATGTATACATCACAACAATGCAATGAACGAGAAAAACCCTCGATCTTACTCATTCAAAATATAACAGAGTTACAGACCAGAGAAAATAATTGAACTATACTTGCATTCATTTAATAAGCTATTTTCTATTACAAATTATCTTACATATAACTCCTTCAAGAACCTAAAACAAAATAAGACATAAGACCCATTTATTTGCTCTACAAATTCCTATTATAACCTACTCATTTCACCTAGACTTACTATATATGACCAAGGGTTTGGATCTGAACTTGTGGACCAAATTTCTCAACCTTTGTCTCATGGCCCTGAATTCCCTTTTATAGAAAAAAGGGAGAAAACAAGATTCAGGCTAGAGGAGACACCTATCACAAGCTCATAAGACTGCTTGTAACTTTATTACAAAAATATTCCTCATAGTCTCCCAAAAGACTGTCCATGCTGGCATTGATGATGAAGTAGAACCAAAATTCTTAACTGCATTTTGGTAGAAACAATATTTATTGAGCCGTGCCACCATCACCTCTAATGTTTCCAGATGGACCGTGAGATGTGCCTTGATTCTCTACAAAGTACTTCCCCTCTTGAAGAGGGTTTAGATCCCAACAAGAAGTAAAATCACCCCTCCACTAAAAGAGGAGTTAAAGCCTTTATGCCTAGGATAATAGAAAGTGGAAAGAGGAGCTTGTAGAGGAACACAATAGGAGAAGAAGGGGTCACAACTTGCATGGTATTGCAAAAATGACTGGTTGCCGCCTCCTCCCCAAGTTTGTTTCGCTCTTGCTCCTCCATGAGGTCTTTCCTAGAACCCTCTATCAACAAGTGAGAGAGGAGAGGCAGAGGATGTGCCATGTAGGGCTTGTTCTGATAAGAAAGGGATTTCAAGCCTCCATCAACTATCCTCCCCACTTTCAAGACTCCATCAGCTATAAGCATAGTCACTCCCAAAGGAATTCCATCCGGTACCATAGAGATTAGTGTAACTCCTAGCATGATACTGCTCAAAAATCATTTTCGCCATTTCAAAACCTTCTGAGAAGATAATTAATTTTCTTGTTCTTTCTACCAATTGAAGACACCACCCAGCTATATTTATAATGAAAATACCTTTCTTGGCAGTGTTCATGCATGGGAAAAATCATCATTCCAATGATTTTCTACTCATCCCGCCAGCAAATGGATTCAAGAAATCATATCCATTGAATCAAAACATCATCAGACTCAAACGGCCAATTCAGTGCCCTTCTGATCAAGTTCACCTTATCTAAATTATTTTGTTCCTGATTTCTTGATTTCTTGACTGCAAAATTTCTTCTTTAGAATCTCCCTTTTTTGGATACTGAGTCCTTATCTATGGAAAGTTTCTCGGCAATAATTTCTTGATTTTTTGCCATACTATGAGAATCTCTGACATTACGTATCCTATGATTTTATTGACATGTCCTTGATCACTTTTCTTGTAGCTCATGAATCATCCTTAACTCCTTGATCCTTCTGAAGATCTCAACTTCTTTCCATGGTGGCAATCAAAACTTGTTGATATTGCCACCTCTGGTATTGCCAAATTTGTCCACTAATATGACTCGACCCAACAAAACACCTCCTATATTAGCCTTTTGAGAATCAGTCATCATCCACGTGCCTCAAAATGTCTTTGTTTATTCCATGTCAACAAGCTTATCTTCTTCTGCCTCTATTTTCCCATGTGAATAACAATAAAAAATCCCCAATCACTCCTTTTTGAAAAACACTCTATATCCACCATAGATCTATCCAACATGGCATAGCACGCGATCACCATCGGTCAATATTGATATTGACCTTCCAATGTAGCAAGTGGGACCATTAAAATTTTGATGAAGTGTTTCCAAATCATCTTTGAATCTCAACTCTGTCAGATACCTCGCTTTTGGACTTATTTAGCCTACTTGGGATACGTGGCATCATCTCATGATGTTGCAGTCCTTAACCTTCCTGCATCTTTCATCGTGGGACTATGAGGGCCATCTAATCTTTTTATGCCCTGCATGCCCAACCCCCATTAGTTTCATTGTGTTGAAAATATGGGTCCCTTTTTTTGGCTTTCTGTTGCTTTGTTTCTTTTAAGTTTTTCTTCTTCTACCTTGGAACCTCAGATCCTTGGAGTCCCGAGGTCTCTTTCTTTTGTTTTTTCTTTGTTCACCTCAAAACTCTGAAACCCTGGAGTGCCGAGAATGGTCTTTTTTGCTTGCTAGTGCACCTACCTTGGAACCCCGGAGTCCCAAGGAGGTGCCTTGTCTTATCTATTTTCTTTTGTCTACCTCAAAACTCCAGAGTCTCGGAGTCTTGAGGTATGTTTTATTCATCAACCTCGAAACTTTGGAACCCTGAACTCCTGAGGTTGATCATTTGCTTGCTTGTTCTTTCTCACCCCAGAACCCCAGAGTTTCGAGGTGAGGTTTTCGTTCTTTAGTTTTGCATTGACCCCAAAACTCTGGAACCCTGGAGTCCCGAGGTCCTATTTAAGGCATTTGTATAGATGAGGTTCGAGGGGGGGTATAAATAGGGAGAATGAACTTTTCAAAGCTCATTTGTGCATTCAAATTTTTAGAGCTTTTTCCTTTGACCTCCAGACTTCGTTCCTCCATCCTTCTGAGGTCCTTTCACTTTATTGGGTGATTTTTCTCACCACGTTGGTGATTTTTCTTGCCCTCCTTGTTGTTTTCTAGTTTAGATCTTCTTGTCGTGCATTTTTTCTTGTTTTTCATTTTTGTCTTGTTCTTCTTAGTTCCCCACGTGCGCCCTAGTCTTACGCTGGAACCCTAGATCCTCGGAGTTCCGGGTTAAGTTGATTTTACCTGACCCCAAAACCCTAGAGTTTGGAGGTTAGTCTTGTTCCTAATTCAGAATGACCTTGAAACCTCAGAATCTCGGAGTTCTGAATTTCCCTTTTTAAAGACCTCAGAGTTTCGAGGTTCATCCATTTAGACCTCATTATGTTTTAAGTATTTTTTGGTATCCTTTGTGTCTAACCCAGGACTCTGCAGCCTTGGAGTCCCAAAGTGAGCCTCATATCTCAAACCTGAAACCCTGGAACCCCAGAGTTCTAGACCCATTTTCAATCCATCAAGCTCGAAACCCCAGAACCTTGGAGTTCCGGATCTTTTGTTTTGAAGTTTATCTACCCTGGAACCTCGGAACCCTAAAGTCCCAAGGTGAATGAAGATTTTCATGTTTTGTACAAGGAATTAACACTTGTTTCCTTCTTGAAAATTCAAGCGATTAGATGGACCCAACTTCTATCAAGAGAGGCAAAGACATTGACTGACTTCCTGCAACCATGAAGCATCAATACCAGGGGCACGTTTACATTTCAAAATTGGATGACCAAATCAAATGGGTTACAGATACTGAGGTATGACACATTAAGATCAAGGTTATTAGGACTTAGTTGGATAAGCCAAGGTTGGAAGCCCCATTGAGAAGGGTAAAAAGATCAGGCCTAGTGGAGGCTACCATCTTCCTGCAGTCGGTACAGGCTCTAGAGTTCATCATGACAATTGCCCAATTCTACGACCCTGATACCAGGAAATGCAGATGCACAGGGTAAAACAATAATAGATTTATCCCTGGACATGCTGAGATTCATGTTCGAGATCCTTACTAGAGATGAAATATTCCTCTCTACCGAAGAAGAAGCCATGGGAGTATAGAACAATAATGTGACCTCAAACAAGAGACACCTGAATGAAAATTGGTTGGAAGAAGAGAGGAAAATGAGCTTAAAGGCCATGGAAATACTAAGGGTGGACTTCAAAGGGCCTTAGAGAGACCTAATCATCATGGTAAGCAGGGCTTTTTCAAGCCCGTCTGCAGACACTTTCATCCCTGGATGTTTCAATTCATGACCCCAATCCTCATAGGGAAACATTGCTTTGATTGGGCCCAGATACTTTCTGATAATATATGCAGATAGATGAAGGAGGTATACTAGACCAAGAAATTATTTTTCACCTCCTATGTCTTCTGGGTGGCTGCAAGAGTAGGAAATTTCTAGGCCTACAGGTGGAAGGTCAGGTTGGCGATGAAGAAGGCCAAAAGAAGGTCTAGGAATATTATTCCTAACTCCCCCTCATTAATGAAAAGATAGACTTCAAGAGAATTAATGATACCTTCCTCTTCCTGATAACTATTAAATTAACAGGAGACAAAGGGTATAGGATTAGCCCAGAAGCCATGACCATCATTCAAGAATGGGCGTGCTGGTTTATTCAAAACCAAAGCTCCACTTATATAAGGGTCAATCGGTTTATAGGGAACCAAATGCTGTTTCCAAGGTACTACAATGACTATATCATCTTGTTGGAATATGTTAGGCAACTACTCAACCTTCAATCCCTTTTATCATCCAAGCATAAAACAGGGATTGATTTTTCAGTTTCAATTGGGTACTTCTCTTGCTCAAAGATACAAGTGGAAAAGACGGCGAAGTAGGAGCTCCAAGATTTGAACTTAAAGGAATTTTATTATGCTAGGGAGTACTATGATCTATATGGGAAACTCAAGCAAACTATGCCTAAAGCATATGAGGGAAACAAGCCCAGACTGGAGGATTTTTGGGTGAACCTTTTATACAGTTTTGAGGTAAGAGAAATGAATTATTATAGACTGTCTGTACCCCAAATTAGGGACTTTGAAATAGAGACTAATCTCCCTAAGGACTTGAGGGATATGGAGATTTACTAGACCCTACATACAAAGAGGAGGAAATTGATAAAAGGGCCCTCTCCCCTATAAGATGGTCTGCCCAGGAAGATGTAAATATAGACAAATCCTCCCAAGCAGTCATCAACAAGACTAAACAATGGCTTAGTTTAAGGGTTAGGCAGAGTGCTTCGAAGAGGAAACAAAAATAATCCACCTCAGGGGTACCCCAGTCAAGGGGTTATAAGGAGTATGCTCACAAGAAAAGGTCAAGCTCAAGGAAAAATACATCCACTAACCCAGATGACGCAGTTGGCCCTGAAGATAGCACTGATGACTTAATGGCGAAGCTTCATGTGCAGATGAGGAAATATGAGTTATTGAAGAAGGCTGCAGACCTTGGAGTAATAGATGGATTAGGAGCTATCCCACTCGCTAAAGTTCTTCCACCAAGGATAGCTATGGGACAGACTACAGGGGAAGGGGCTTAGGAGGAAGAAGAAGAAACATAAATAGAAGAAGATGCGCCCACTCGACCTCCTCTAGTAGCTACAACATAGGTCCCAGTTGCCAATGCTCCTATGCCACCACCAGTTGATACAACCACATTACTGCCCAGGACATAGATGTTGGCATTTTGATGATATTTGTACTCAGTTGTGATTGTTATTGATGGACACAAACTTATTTGTTGCATAAGTTATTCTCAACCGGTAGTATGTGATGTATTGTTCAAACCGGTATTATATGCCAATGTATGGATATTCTTTGATTGTATAAGACTATCAGTGTTTGCAGAAGGAGATTACTGGTCAAAGCATGACTGAGGACCTCAAGCGATATGAGGATGCCAAGCGGTAGCCAATCTTTTTAAGATCGGAACACTATGTTCCAGTTTACCAGTCGTTGTTTGTAAACCGGTAATCGATATATTTCATTTTATTAACCGACAAACTTGTAAAGTGTGATGAGTTATCATCCACTGACATCGATGCGGTGATTCTATGTTGTGTTACAAATTGTGTCTAGATGCATTGTACCTAGGAAATTGTAATCCAATCTCATTGGACCGATAAGAAATCAGATTCCTATATGAGGACATCATGTCTAGGGTTTTGAGGTTGTTGTGTGAAGCGAGTTGTGGAGAGAATATTAGGTCTTTGCTGAAAAGTATCTTGCGACAGAGATTGAATGTGCGAAGGACATAAGACTAAAGTAATGCTGCAATGCATTAACAAAGAGCAATCAAGGATCTAATTAACCATTTTGTGCTACTTTGTAGATCAGTTACTTGTTGATTACTAATCTCTTCGACAAGTTAGAAACCCTTAACCAGGTAGGCTCAGTTAAGCCTGTTCTAAATCCTCTAACAAGGCGGTTCACGGTTGTGGATCTAAAATCCTTTAATAGGGTAGGATTTAACATGACTTATCTCCTAACAGAGATCAAGATTCCTAACAGGATCTATTCTGGTGAAGAACATTGTAAGGCCTTAACCGATCTAGTTTCTATTCTGCAGATAGTAGACTTGTGAGTTTTACTCATCGTGGTTTTTCCCATTTGGGTTTCCACATCAAAATATCTTGTGTTATGGTGATTGTGTTATCGTGGGTGAATGCTTTATTTTCTATTTGACTTGTTTGTGTATTAACCGATTTATTGTTTAAAGGGATATACCGGTCTGCAATAAAATTGCTTAAGTATTTGGTAAGATTTTTGGGTATACTAATTCACCCCCCCTCTTAGTATTCATCAATTCATATTAGAGCCAACCTTTCTTTAAGTCTAACTACTTGAAAGGAGATATGGGGGAATACAACATGAGGGAACTTACTCACCATATGGCTAAATCTAAGAGAGCCTATGATGAACTTAAGGTCAAGTACAGAGCCTCTTTATCCAAAAGAAGAGACCTTGCTAAGCAAATGCTGGAAATTACAGAAAATAACTCTTCTGATGAAGCAGACATGGATGCCCTAGTTGAAGAAGTAGAGAAACTGAATGAGTCCAAAACAAACCTGAGGAGGGAGCTAGAAGGACTGACCATTAGGATGAGTCAGGAACTGGAAAACCGAAGAAAAGCTAAGGATCTAGTGAAGGACAAGGAGCACGAGACCTTTAAGTTGAATCAAGAATTGGTACCATTACGGCTTATCTGCAAGAGGGTAAGGAAGATAAAGAAGAAATGCAAGAAGAACTCAATGCAACCATTTCTCAGAATGAAACCCTAATGAAGACCAATGAAGCTCTTTCTAAAGAACTTGCTGAGATAAAGGAGATACTTGCAAAGTTCAACTGAAGCTCTACAAAATTGGACCAAAAGATGGAATCAGTGAAGCCATCAAGGGATACCACTGGACTTGGTTTCTCTACATATGAGGAAGGTGAATCCTTTGGAACCAAGATTGATGCACCAAAAGAGCAACCAGTACCTAAGAACAACAACAAAAGAAAAGGTAAGTCAAAGTTCAAACCTATATGCTTTAACTGTCATAAGGAAGGACATACTGCAATGTATGTAGGAGCAAGGCTTATAATAATTCCCTTACATGTAAAACAATTTGTATGACCACAAGGCTAGAACTAGTAGATTTAATGGTCATTGTTATGCATGCAACAAGTTTGGGCATAGATCTTTTAAGTGCAGATCGGTTATGAACAACCTTGGAAGCTATGCACCGAGATCAAAAGGGGTTGTCCAAGAACCTCTTATAAATCAGAACCCAAACCGGTCTAGAACCTATGACCAATGGTCAAATGGTTATGGAGTGACAAATGGTTGGAGAGAAACCTATATGATCTGTCATGGTAGCGGTGACACTGCTGCAACATGTAGGAGAACGAATGGAAATGTGAACATCGAACCATGGAGAGCACCTGGTATGGTATGCTATCATATTCACAAACTGGGACATCTTGCCAGAGCATGGAGACTGAGACAAAATCCATCGAAAGATAAACCGATCAACCCAGAAGGCAAAGGAAAGGTCGATGTTGAAACCACTCAAGAAGATATGGATAAAATTTGGAAAAAGAAATCTGAAGAGAAGCCACAAGATGTACCAGTTTCCGCATCCAGTGTGGAGACCCCTGAATCGGCAAATTGAGCTTCGAAAAGATTAAGGGGGAACATATGAGTAAAAATGTTTTGAACCCTCAGAGTATATCGGTAAAGTGCCTTTATCAGTATTGGTTACCTATCGATCGATAGAAGAGATGAAGTGGTCAAAGGTAAAATTAGGGTTTTTACCCTAACAGTGATGCATTTATTATGGTAGGTAGGAGCATGTATAAAGGTGACACTTGTAGTCATTTTTTACTCACCTATTTTTGAAGAAGCATTTGTCTAACTTGAGCAGCACAACAAAAGCGATCAATATTGCATTCGAAGAAATCCATAAAGAAATCTTGTGCAAGACCCAACAGTCATTTCAAGCTATCTAGAGTGGAGGTCAGAGTGGTAAAGAAAGATTTTGGAGAAGTAAGTTGTGCTCGACATTGGAGAATCCTAGTTTAGAGTGAAAAAGGTATTTTTCATCAAATCACTCTTATCATTCAGAATTATTTAGACATGGCTTCTACTTCCAAAATCTCTTCTAGTTCTTCTGCACTTGAGGAGTCATCCAAATCTCTTAGAAGAAGTTGAAATACAATGCCCTATCTCAAATTCCCGCTGGAGTCATTGTCAAAGGGGATGTTTCTGGTTACATTGATTATAGACTGGAAGAGCTAGGGTCTCTAGTGATTCACTCCTAGTTGAGTTTGTTCTGTGGAGAAGATAAGAAGATTAAACCAGAGTACAGTGTGATCGAGAAGAAGAAATTCCACAATGCAGTATATTTTCTCAAGGAATTCACAGAAGATCATATAAGAATTATTCTTAGTAGGGTTCATGGTGACAAGATGTAGCTTGAGTGAACCCATGATATCACACCAGAGGCAATCCATGCCATGACCAATTTCTGCAATATTGGAGAAGTCCCTGTTCTTTGTAAGGTCACAAAAGCCGTAGTAGAAGAACTCACTAGTTTTGTGAGTGACAAGTGGGCAATGACTGTCAACACCATAAGAGATGACTTGGTGAAGTACGCGTGCATGGTGATCAGGTACAGAGTATTCTATGCCAGGAGGATGAATTCTATTCCTACAGCTACGGTGCATGCTGCTTATCGAATGATCAAGGAAGATGCAGAGTATGACTTGTGTACCTGCATGCAAAAACAACTCATGGAGAATTTGAAATTCATCAAAGAGGACACAACACTAAGGTTCAAGTTCGGTCAACTACTTGTCGGGTTGTTTTTCTATTTTTAAGGGTATTTTCTGGGAGTTGGTGATGTTCAATGGTCAAGTGACCTACTGGTTACAAGACAAATCAAGGAGAGTCTTCAAGTAGTGGGATCTACTTATGTGGAGACTTTGAACTTGTATTTGAGTTCAGATTGAAGATGAACCAGAGAACAAGGCTATTAGGTGACCTGGTTAAGAAGTATGAAGATGATATTTGTTTCATGATCAAAGTGGATCATTTCATAATGGAAGCAATTGAGCCAAGAAAAGAGAAAGTTGAGCCTATGGGCTATGAAGTGGTGAATGACATACTCATTGGGTATGCCTCTACCCTACTTGCTTCACCTCTTGATCCAAAGAAGAAGAGGAACGATACCTACCTTGAGAGGGTTAATCCTACTGAAGTATGGAAGTAGAAGAAGAAGAAAGTTGTTCCATCAACATCGGCACTGGTTACATCTATTGCCAATCCAAAAGTGACCCAGAGGTCACCAGCCAAGAAGAAACCGGAGGCTATTCCGCCAAAGGTATTTGAGAGGAAGAGGAAAACCAAGAACAATGCATAGGATTTAGTAGACACTGAATCATAAGATGAAATGAAGAAGATAAGGCAATCAGGTAGGAAGACCAAGCTAACCGGTAATGTACCTATAACCTCTGCACCGGTAAATTTACACATTGCTTCTTACAAGCCTATGACACATTATCAAAGGAATATAAAGAATATTAGAAGGAAAATTCTTGATGATCTAAAAGATTATTTTGATGAGCTTAATGATACTAAAAAGCAAGAGGTAGAGCAAGAACTCATTAAATATTTATGTGATAATGATCAGTCTCCAACTGATATTAAACTTATAGTTTCTAATTCTTTGGACAATAACTGACACATTGTCATTGAAAAGGAGCAAGCAATTAGGGAGCAAATTTTTGCTCAATATTTCCCAGATGCTTCTGATTCTGAATTATTTGAGATTCTTGATTGGTACAAAGGAACCTTTTTCATGAGAAGAAGAAGGTGTTGTTCACCAAAAGTGATAACCCAAGTACACCTGTAAATCTATCTATGAGATAGCCAATCTCAATCAATGAAACACTTCAGGGCTTGGACAACATAACATAGGATCCTAATGATCCTCCTGCACTTTAGGTTCTGCTAGACCTAGGGGGGGACACCCTTTTGATGCATTGAATACAACAATCACAAACATAAGACTGCATCAACAATGAGCAGACAAACCATTCCACAAGCTCACCAAATTAGGTAACATGTACAGATGGGCTGGATCTTATACAAATAATAGGTGAAATAGAGCTTTGGAAGGATAGAACATTAACCCCTAAACATAAAGGGAAATAGATTTTCTTTTAAAATGTTTGATCTCAAAACATCCCCAAACTTGCAAGACCAGTGCCTTATCCAAGGGCAACAGAGTCATATATCAAACTGTAAATGAAAGGATGTACTGCAAATCCACCTTCATCATTAAATATCCCTGCATTAATGCCTTACAAAAATTGCATTACTCAGCTCACTCACAAAATCATCAGATCCAAAAATATATATCCCGTTATCTATGATCTATTACAGAATTTAAATTCTTCCTTGAAGAATGCCTGCAAACAACCACAACAATTTCCTTGAAATTGACAAACTTCAGCCTCCTTGAGGCTTCAATTTATAACAAAGAGATATACATTCAAAGACAAATTCTGTGTGAATTTGTGCATGCCTTACATACACAAGAACCTGCAGCAAAACATCTACAACAAGAATCAAACTCTATTCTCTGGAAAATGACATTGCCTTGTACAATTTTGAAAAGAACTCAAAATTGGAAGCCATGAAAATATGGAGCCATTCTCCAAATTTTTGGAACCCCTACAAAATGAGAAGAATTGGGAATAAGAAGGAGAGGGAAGAAAATCAAATCTGCAACTGAAATTGCCATGTATCTCCTCTCTAATTGAATTTCACTCCTATGGAAACTGCTCTCGAAATATCCCACATTTGTCAAAATTAACTACTTGATCAGATTCCTCACTCTAAGAGCTTTCCGACAATATATAATACTTCATATTTTGGCCAAAAATAGAGCCCTGGGCGAATTAATCATTTATGTGTGCACATCATTTAAATTTTTGAATTTTTGATATAGTCTGTACTATATAATAAACATGATTTTAATTTTAATTTTTGCTCCCATTTGGCCTGACACCTTGCCACGTGGTGGCCTCTGATTGGTCGATGGGTTCCACTAGGTGCCACATGGGATGACACCTCATCACTCCACCACGTGTTCGCTTGCTTGTCGTCTGCATCATCACCACATCATCACCACTGGGCACCACATCATCGCCATTGGATAGGACCCGCGAGCTGTCATTCCACCTAGACCCACCACTTGGCTTTCACCATTTCGCAATGCTTATCCGGTGAGCATCTTCCTTTCGCGAAGTCACGCGAGCCGTTGGATCTTTCGAACCTGTAGGGTCTTTAACCATCTCAATTTTCGCACATGCTTTTCGCTATTTCGTAGCCTTTAACTCGGGTGCATCTTGCCCTCATGAAGTTGTGCGCACCATCGGATCGGCTGGAACCTGCATGACCTTTACCTCTTTTTGCTATTTTGCAAGGTTTAATTGGCGGGCATCTTCGGGCTCCGAAATCACGCGCTTCGTCAGATCCTTTGCAACCTGCTCACTGGTTAAGTCAGCCTTTCTCTAGAAAATTTTGCCTATTTGCCTCAGGAAGCATGCCCATGTGGGGTCCACCTGGTCGCTGCTCAATCACCTCCTCTATCACCTCGGGATCTGTGCTCATGTGTGGGCCCACCTTGGGCGCCCAATGACACCATCCGTCAAAAGCCCAGAGGCTTTGACATATTAGATGAGTGTGTTTTTGCATATAGACACCAAAATAGACTATTTCCCAGTCAATGTGGGATAATACAGTTTTGCCCAAAAATGCATTTTGGAGTTTTATTTGAGACTTTCATGGTGATTTTTTTCATTTGCATGAGGTTCGATGGCTTTCTGAACCACACCATACTAGAAGAATTGGGCAAAGGTTGTGGATTGCATTCATTTATGAAATTTTTTGCAACTTACACCACTCTACGTAGGAGGATTTGGCTTTGGTATTAGTTTGTCTCTGCAGCCCCTTTGCACACCATGTAGAAGCATTGAAAATCTTCTACAGTCTTCAACGCCATGTCCAGGTTGGAGGAATATAGGGAGATTTGACTGCAAAAAAGAAACATTGTGTGAAGTTTGCTGTTGCTGCTGTAGTTGGGAGAGCACGTGAGAGTGGAAGCCATCGCTGGAGCACTTCAAACACCACGCTGCTGGAGCTTTGCATGGGAGGAGGAAGATGCTTCAATTTCAATGCAAATGGTTTTAGTTTTTGTTGCTTTCAATTGCTACATGGGGGAAGGAGGACTTCATTCTGTTGGAGGTTTTTGCAGCTACTAACCTCAATGTCCAACCACAACAAGGAAGAATTGGGGAGACCACATGATGGAGGATACTGCTGCTTGCTTTAGATTTGTTAAGACTTTAAAATAGTCTTCCATCATGTCACGTGAGAGGGAGGAGTTGCTGGTTTAGCTCTAGCAAATGCCTTTTACCACATACATGGGAGGGTTTTGGCAAAGGTTGTAAAAACTGGGCTTTACACTAGCCAAAGGTATTTGTTTGGAATGTTTTCTAATGCTGCTCTCCATCAAACTCACACCATTGCATTGCTGCTAAAATTTCTGAATTGCCACTTTCTCATTTGTGCAGAGAGACTTTGGCTTCATGCCAATTGAAATTTTCTTTTGGAATTGGATTTATGCCTGGCAATGTTTCACGTGGAGAGGGATGCCCATATGCATTTGTTGAAAGGTCTCTCATGGCTCTTTTTCCATAGCACATACAACTAAAACAACATCATACATTTCTGCTGTTTCATTTTTCCTGGAGTTTCATTTGCCTCTTCTTGAATGTAGGGGAGCTGTTGGTAAAGTCATTTGCCAAAAGCATTGCTTTAGTTTCAGTTTCAAATGGCTCTTCAACCCAAACACCACATGAACATCAAAAGGAAAGACAATTCATTATGCGAATTAAATTTGCTGAATGATCAATCCCCTCTCCATTCCATACCATTTCCAAAATACATTTGCATTTTTTAAAAAATCTCTTCTTTGTCGTTGGAGGAGGATTTGGCATTAAAATCACCAATCTAAAATTGCTTGGAAGTCTACAGTCTTTTGAAACCTCATGACATGTCTTGTGATTATAATCCATATTTAGACATTTTGAAAAATCTCTCAGTGAACAAAGTCGCCAATAAAAACAATGCATGGGCAAGAGCCAGGTTGGGCCCCAAAGTGGGTCCGACTAAATTTTTTTTTGATTTCATGCAACTGACCTCTGGAATGATTTAGGAAATTTAAACACACCTCTGGAAACAATCGGAATCATTTTCGGATCATTAATCCGCATTTTACAACCTTCAGGCAATTATGCCACATTTTCGCATTTAATCGCGAAGACGTAATCTTCAAACCTGTAAAAACACCTTTCTAGAGCTCACCATCTGACAGGTGTGTACTCTGATATACAAGCATGAAAACTACCAAGCGGTTTCTCAAGATGAGTCTCGAGCGAAGAGATATTAATTGGCGAAAATGGTAGACTAGCTTTGTCGACACTGCGGACCTGATGAAGTCAATGTTCTGGCAACACATGATGCCTTTCTCAAAAATATCAAACGACCTCCGTAGGCCCTCAAATTTGAAATATAGGTACCTTGAAGTACATATTAAAACTTGGAAATCTCATTTAAATCACAAGACTGACAGGATGCAGATGGTGCACTCATGAAAATGTCTACATTAACTGATGTAGAACTGAAAGTACGGAAGACTGAAAATGATGGCTAATTGAACCCTTTTGAAAACCGATCAAACGGATTGAATGAGGCTTGAAATTTGAAACATAGCTCATCATTTATACTAGTAATAACCCATAACAAACATTATGGCATGACACTTACTGAGGCAACTTTTACACTTATGCGAAACAGGGCTCCGACTAGCTGTCGAAACAGGGACTTGCCAAAACATAGAAAATGCAACAGATTTGGCTATGAAAACTGAGCAAATGGATTCGTTAGGAATTGAAATTTTACCAGCTGACTTACATTTATGCATAGAATTGAATCTATTTTGAAATTATCCATGACGGTCAACAGGGCAAAAGATGTAATCGCCCAAAGTAGGCTACTCAATAAAATCTGCATTTGTGCCTAAAATGCACTTTCAGCTCACCCCTCAAAATGGGTACCTCGTAAACTTCTCCAAACTGAATTTTGAAAGTTTCAAATCACTTCATAGGCCAAATGAAAGGTGTAGGACATGCTTCCTGAGCCTTACCCCCTGAAAATCAACCGACTCCACTTTCCCTCTCTCCAACTAGGCCATTCAAACTCACTTATTTGGAAATGCAAGGCAAAAATTTGAATTGGGCCTCTAAAATTTGACTCAAATTTAATGAGTCCCAATAGAAGGCTTCAGTTACTTGGAGGTAAAATCTTTGGAGTAGAAAAGGACACTCATCTCTAGGCTCAAGAAGTTGTCAACATGCAAAAGGTATCTGAAGCAAATCTACAGGCTGAACAAGTGTTTGACCTATCAAAATAAAAACAGGATGAAACCTTCAATGATCAGGGAGAAAGAGTAGCTGAGCAAAATGATCCCATTGATGCAGATGCATTAGATGCTGAAGGTACTAAACTGGAGGAAGATGAGAAGGAGAAAGCAGAGAAAGAGAAAGCTAAGAAGGAGAAAGCAGAGAAAGAGAAAGCGGAGAAAGAGAAAGTGGAGAAGGAGAAAGTGGAAAAGGAGAAAGCGGAGAAGGAGAAAGCGGAGAAGGAGAAGGAGAAAGCAAAAAAGGAGAAAGCAAAAAAAGAGGAGAAAGAGAAGGCTGATAAGGAGGCTAAGGAGAAAGAAGAGAAGGAGAAGAATAGACAAGAGGAGATCAAAGCAAAGAAAGGTGGACAGATTTCTGAGACTCCCAAGGGAACCAGAGATCAAGTTAAAGATAAATAGGTTGATCCCATTGGTCACAGTGAATTGACTCTTGCCTGTCTTACCAAATCTATAGATGAAAATGAGCTACTTAGAACTATTCAACTTGCTTAAGAAATATTGGAGGAACTAAGAAAGAAGAAAGAAAAAGATGTTATTGAATTTGTTGTTGATACTCTTTCAACCTTAGTCCCTAATACCGATCTTTCCGATACTAATTCCGCACTGACCCAGTTGAAGCTTCTATGCACAATAGTGGGTGATCAAGTGAAATCGTTGGAAGATGTTGCCCAGGATAATATAGAGAAAAAGCATGAAAAGGCACTAAAATTTGCATTGGTGAAGCAATTTAACGAAGACAGAGACAAGATGATCCATCAGAGAGATGATATCAGTCTGGCAATGGCTAAAGGACATAAACTTTTGAGCAAAATCTGCCAGCCCGATCTATTTTGTGATGATGCTATGAAGAAGAAAGGTCATTTACAATTGGAATTAAAGCAGTATATGGAGAACTTCAAAGTGCCATATGATTCCTTCACAGTGTATGGGGAGACTATATAGACTCACAGGCAATAGATTGACAAGATTGATCCAGAGATCTGCAAGCGGACTCAAGCACTGCAAGAGCTTCAGTTGCTTCTGTTACCTATGTTGCAACTTCTTCAGAAGTGATTTCTGAACATGGATGCCATTATTTTCACTCAAGAATTGAGAACTATTGATGCCATGGAGGAGTTAGCATTCCAGATGAAGACTTAGAGTGAAATTTCTGCCTCACTCCTAGATACTTGGTCTACAGACATGTAGGAATTTTTGAAAAACTTTAAATTCATTCTTAAAAAGTTTTACTCATTATTGTTATAAACATATACTCTATTTTCATGTTATGCAATATGGTTTAGGTAAATCTCTGTGGCATGTTTGCATTACTTTGTCATTGTTGGCAAAGGGGGAGTGGTATTGTGAAAATTTTATGCAAACGGAAGTAGTACATGCTTGTAAATTTGGCAAAGAGAGTAGTGTATATGCTTAGGGGGAGTAATTTTGATTATGGCATCAATTTTGTTTTGTAAGCACTTAGATGTCAAATTTTCCTAAGTGTTGCCATCAATGCCAAAGGGGGAGTTTGTTGGCATTTTGATGATGTTTGTACTTAGTTGTGATTGTCATTGATGGACACACACTTATTTGTTGCATAAGTTATTCTCAACCGGTAGTATGTGATGTATTGTTCAAACCGGTATTATATGCCAATGCATGCATAGTCTTTGATTGTAGAAGACTATCAGTGTTTGGAGAAGGAGCTTACCGGTCAAAGCATGACCGAGGACCCCAAGCGACAACCACTCTTTTTAAGATCAGAACACTATGTTCCATTTCACCAGTCTTTGTTTGTAAATCGGTAATTGGTATACTTTGTTTTGTTAACTGGAAAACTTGTAAAGTGTGATGAGTTATCATCCACCGACATCGATGTGGTGATTTTGTGCCATGTTACAAATTGTGTCTAGATGCATTGTACCTAGGAAATTGTAATCCAATCTCATTGGACTGAAATGAAACCATATTCCTATATGAGGATATCATGTCTAGGGTTTTGAGGTTGTTGTGTGAAGTGAGTTGTGGAGAGAAGATTAGGTCTTTGTTGAAAAGTATCTTGCGACAAAGATTGAACGTGCGAAGGACAAAATACTGAAGTAATGCTACAATGCATTGACAGAGAGCAATCAAGGATCTAATTAAGCATTTTGTGCTACTTTGTAGATCACTTACTTGTTTATTACTAATCTCTTCAACAAGTTAGAAACCCCTAACTGAGTAGGCTCAATTAAGCCTGTTCTAAATCCTCTAACAAGGTGGTTCATAGTTGTGGATCTAAAATCCTTTAACAGGGTGGTCTTTAACAGGACTTATCTCCTAATAGAGATCAAGATTCCTAACAGGATATATTCTGGTGAAGAACATTGTAAGGCCTTAATCGGTTTGACCTTAACCGGTCTGGTTGCTATTCTATAGATAGTAGACTTGTGAGTTTTACTCACTGTGGTTTTTCCCATTTGGGTTTCCATGTCAAAATATCTTGTGTTATGGTGATTGTGTTATTGTTCGTGAATTCTTTATTTGCTATTTGGCTTGTTTGTGTATTAATCAGTTTACTATTTAAAGGGCTATACTGGTCTGCAGTAAAATTGTTTAAGTATTTGGTAATATTTTTTGGTATACTAATTCATCCCCCCTCTTAGTATTCATCAATAGACATTTAGGCCTACCATAGAAACTCTAAGTGTCCAAAATATTGAGACTGATTCAGATTAAGAAGGAAAAGGGAGAAAAGAAATAACTAATGGGATGGGAGAAAGAACGAAATGAGGCGGAAGATTTGCTAAATGCAAGATTAGTCTTAACTCCTCAAGACCAAGAAGACCTTCTTAAGGATATAGCTATCAGGAAAGGTATGGTAGAAATAGATAAGGAGGGAAGGACATTTGGAGAGGAGGTCAGTGATAAGCTGGGAGAGTCACACAAGAAACAATAGCTGAATGTTAACATTGCTCTCCAAACTAGACTAGCCCGTCAAGTGGCTTTGCATGAAGATCTTAAACAAACAAAAGTAGAAGAGAAGGATGAAGTAGAAGAACATGCTGATGTCCATATGGTAACTGCCAACATAGTGTCACATGAAGGTGATAAGGATAAAGATATACCATAGTGGCTCGAATTCACTTTCGAAAAGAAGAGGAAAGTAGTGTTGCCCAAGGTTACACTGCAACAGGAAATCATAGAGGAACCAAGGAAGGTCAAGAAGCCTAAGACTGTGCATCATTTGTTGAGAATAGGTTCCAGTGAATTGGTTGTGGATGTGGAAGTTCCACTTCACACAGAGGGTCAAGCCTCCCCAAAATACCAAGTATCTCAAGTAAAACTAGGTAAGCAAACAAAGTGGGGAGAGTTGGATACTTTGGAAGAAGCCACTAGTGTTGTCAGGGGATGAATAGAGAAATAACATACCTCTCATGCTGAGGTAAAGGGACAACTGGAGTAGTACAAAAAACTATTGATAGAGATGGGCAAGCCATTAGATACTTTCAAGAATGATAATCTACCATCAACCTTATCACTCCTAGAGGGAGAGGTAAAAATATTAATGGAGGTAAGACAGGTGGCCACTTCAACAAAGTCATGGGTCCAAATAAATTCTGCCAAGATCAAATTTTTTTTGAAGATACTATGAAGGTATATAAGGAGGCAGTACAGGCAGGTGGAACATTAGCTTCTTGCTCTCAATAATGGGAACAAAAACTTAATGCCTTTAGTAAGCAATTCTAGATTTTGAATAAAGTTTTGCATTTAAGAGAGGAAGTAATAATGGAGGAGGACCTCTTGGGGGGAGATAGTTGCAAGAACTTGCATTCTTATGCATACATTTTGGAACTGAAGATAGAGATGCTTCAATAGTATGTGAAGGATGTGGCAAACATCCGAGACACTCTCCTTAAGGAAATTTTGAAATATGAGAGTTTTGTAAAAGATTTACTCGGAGCTTTTGGATTGGGATTAACTAGTACAGGGGTTATGGAGGAAGAGAAAGTACTCAACTAGTGGGATGCATATGAGGCCCAACATTTGGGACCTCTAGCCCAGTTTGATGTCACACTAATGGACACATATACTTACTTAATTACACAATGCCAAGAGGTAGCAGAAACAATAGGGGAGTTGGAGAAGAAAAGAGAGATGGTATAACTTTAGAATCAAGCATGTTGCTGATCCTCCTATTGAAGAAGTTGCATGCATCATTAATAATTATGAATCTTATAAAAAGAAGTAGAATATGAACCTACAGTTACTAAAGATAGAAGGATTTATAAGAAGAGATTTTTGCATGACTTCTCCATTGGCAGCTCCAACTCATGTTTCGGTTTTGAACAAAATTCTGCATGACTACGAAAGCCTAGCTCATACAACATGCTCTTTGTAGTGCTCACCAAACCTCTATTTCGTAGTAGTTAACTGGAGTCTAGAGGAAGAAACTTGCAAGTTAATTGCAACTCCTAGTTTAGAGTTCTTAATTTAGATTAGATTTGTTTCCTAGAAAGTAGGGTAGAAAAATCTATAAATTGAGAAGTTTGATTCATTTGTAAGGGTCCACAAATTGATGATTTAAGGCCCACTTAGAAATTTTAGATTATTTTGCAAATTGTCATGAACTTGAGTTATTTTTGTTACATATTCTTTGAAATTAATACAAGAAGCAACTTGTAGATTGCCTAATCTACGCATATATTCTATGAAGTTGTTCTTTGTGATCTAGTAATGTCTATTATTTAGAATTAGCAACGTGTTTTGATCTTCCATTTATTGCTTTATGAATCATATTGTGCACGTAAGTGGTGTATGAGAATAATTGAGGTAGACAATATTTTGGTGATATTCTTTCAATGAGTCTGTGAAGTTGTTGACTTTGCAGGTTTATTGGAGGTCCATTATTGAATGCTGATTTAGATAATATTTGATGACATTGGGATTGTAGGGTACTGATCAAGTAGTTCATTAAGTTTTCATTGAATTAGTTTCATTGTTATTTTCTTGTTTCCTTATCTCTTGCAGTTTATTTGTAGAAGAATCTTAAAATCATAAAATACAAAAAAAGGAAGTGAAAGTATTAACAATTAGGGGGATTTAGTTTTAACCAGTAGGCCCCTTAATAGGTACAACCACATCAACCATTGGGCTGCCCATCACTATCGAGACCTTGGAGTGATTAGTTTCTTAGAACTTATCGCTTTTGAGGAGAGGTGGTGAGTGTTCACATTGGCTACCTGACTGTCGGTGAGTGTGTCAAAATAGTCGTCAATAGAAGCTGGCTCTAGAAGGAGGGCCACGTACTAGTCCCCTCATTTATTAACCACATATGGTGTTTCTAGGAGATGAAGTTTTACCATTTACATAACCCAACCTCAACTATGAGCAAGACGACATTGTCACTCAACTATACGATCTTGCTTGGGATAATACAAGGGATTATAGTGATTGGTTGTGGGAACGACAAGTCCTTGACAATGAAAGACAAAAGGCTATACATATAGAAGAGAAGGCACAAAGGCAAATTCTTCCACAAGAAAACTGACAACCACCTCCACAACCAGAAAATTGAGGTACTAAACTAGATCGCATATCATCTTTCTCTCCCGAGAGATTCCATAGAGTCCTTAGGAGTAGTTCTTCACCATCCAAGTTATTAGAGTTAGGACCTACCACTAGGAGAAAGAGAAATAAAGCTAAGAGACAACCCTCAATAGCCTCACCAGTGCAGTCATCCATACTTAACATAGAAGATCAATTGATCCCTAGTCCCCAGCCTATCGCTACACCTTTTGTGACTCAATGTCCATTGTCACCACCTTCAATGACCTACTTTAACCAAGACCATACGCCACTAGGAACTATACCATGGGGTATACATGACCTACCTAGAAACCTAGATAAATTTTGCAGCAAATTCTATTATTTGGGGGGCAGGATGACATATGAGCATATTGAAGCATTCAAAGATGAAATCATTCGTAACAACATTGAACACTAAGATGTAGTATGTAGAATCTTCCCATATTCACTTGGGGAGAATGAATATAATTGGTATTTAACCCTACCGACAAATTCTATCACTGGTTGGGATGTCTTGGAGAAAGCTTTCATTGATCAATTTTGAGTGTATGTAGACCCCAAAACATTATACCATCAATTTGCCTCTCTTCAGAAGTCACTGAATGAACCTTTAACAACTTTTAATACTATATTTCAAAGGGAATTCAAGAGATTATAGGCTCCTTACCAGGTAGCACCCAACATAGTGATTGACTTGTATCTAAGATCTATTGACCCATGGACAAGTATGTTTATCAAAAAGAGTGTTCCTCAAGATCAAAGGGACACCTTGGCCAAGGTCTACACATTAGCGATTAGCATGAATCATGAGTTGAACCAAAAACCAAGAGGAATTGGATACAATTTACCTCTAGGAGTGAATCAAGGGAACTACAACCAACTCTCTGGCGTACCCTCGCCTTTACCTATAGGAGCCCCAACAATGAACCCAGTGCTAATCTATGCATCCCAACCTCAGGCTAATCAATAGTTTTCTGCCCAAGCTTTGACTTGGCAGAATAATACCAATACCGCTCCCACTCAAATGTAATATGCTGGTCAAGTACAAGGGGAAATTCAATAGTTTGGTAATACTCACAGCATAAGCCAACCTCCAACTATGATGCCTAAGAGTCAAGGATCTCATATATCTGCTAAAGTAGAAGCATTAAAGAAAATGATCTCACAAGTTACTTCAGATTTGAGTCAATTGAAGATGAATCCTTTGGGAGGATATAACCAATCCCAACCATATAATAATCAACAAAACTACAACAACTAGAACCAAAACCAAAGGTATAACAACAAACCTTACAATAGGCATTGGAACATGGTCCAAACAACAATAGGGTGAACCATGATCATCCCGACACACAAGATAACCCAAATAACACTCAAAGTGTTAACCTTGCCGACATGAATTTACTGACTAATTGGTGTAGGTTGCATGATACAACTGTGCATTCTGAGGTTAATTGTGCCCAGTTCAAGAAGATCATAAGCATAGCTCAAGCTGATTCACAACCAAAGGATTTCTCTAATGACAAACTCAAGAAAGTTAACACCGCAATGTTGGTTGACACGTTCTTATGCAAGGAGTTTCAAGCTGAAGCTGAAGGTGAACCGTGTGTCTATGATGCTCAGGCCTTTTAGACTAGAAATAATTACAATCTTAGGAGTCAAGGAAAGGCTCCATTAATAGAGCCACCTCCCCCAAAGGGTGGATTTGTACCTCCCAATGCGAAAGAAAGAAACAATCATCACCCTCCTCAGGTTTTTCAAGGAATAAACCCTAGACAAACTCAAGGGAAAGAATATGTTTTCAAAGGACTGTTTGATGTTACCAAGGATATGGAGAGGACTGCCACCACTACGTCCCTAATGGAAGTACTGAGATATTTCCCTGAACAAAAGAAGACTCTCCTTAGGAAGTTCAAACTGTTAGAGTCGTAAAGCAACGAGGTTAAGATGGCTGACCTAAATGAAGTCAATGCCAATGTCAGTAGCGATGCAATTGAGAACCCACCATTTTTGCTTAGTTTGAGGATATGTGGAAGGAATCTGCACAACTTTTTGGTAGATTTAGGTGCTTCTGGAAATGTAATGCCCTACTTTATATGTCAGAAGCTCGACCTCAACCTAGTGCGTGCAAATAGTAAAGTGGTACAACTAGACAAGATCGAGGTCAACGTAATTGGAGAATTAAAAGATGTATACATCCAGTTGGGCGTCGATCCTTGCATATCTCGATACATCAAAATTCAAGTGGTAGATATTCCATAAGTATATGGGATTCTCCTCAGTAGGGATTGGTCAAAAACTTTGGGAGGATACTTCTCAAACTATTTTACATACTTATGGCTTCCATGGAAGGGGGTGAGCAACCAGATCCAAATTGATAGTGAGCCCAAGTTGAAGAAGTTGGTCACAAATTATGGAGCTCCCAACGAGGTGGCACATGCTCAAGTGAGTCCAGAAGTCTATAGAGTTAATGAAATCCTTACTTACTCCACACCTACTCTTCCCCAGTTACGTCAAGCTGATATGACTGCATATAGGGGGCAGGTCAAAGGCTTCTCTACAATAGTAAAACAAGGGATGTGTTTTGTGGGAGATACTATGAAAATACAAGATTTGCTACTTCCAAAATGGTGTTGGATACTATTAATAAGATGAGAGGGGGGGGGGGGGTGAATCATACAAACTTAATCTTTAATATATTCAATAGATTCAACCTCGATAGCCTTATCAGAAAAATTGTAAAACATGCAAACTCATAAACAGATAACATCACAAAACATATAACACCAGATTTAATGTGGAAACCCAAATAGGGAAAAACCACTAGGGGATTCTGGACCCACTAAAAAATATACCCTTCTAGAGTATGCTCGGTTAAAAGCAAGTCCTGTTAAAGATTACAAACACATTGCTAGATGTGACCCGGTTAAGGGATTTCCCTCAGATTTGTTAGGATCTTCACTTTGTTAGAAGTGACCTTGTCAAAGGATTTCAAACACTCAATTAGAATGTCACCTTGCTAGAGGATTTACAAATAAGACTGTTAAGTCCACTCGGTTAAGAGATTTTTTGTCACTTACAAAATAAACAACAGTAATAAAATATATCTGCAACTTTACATCTAAAATGTTAAAGCTGATTCATATTTCCTCAATACTGTCAAGTCATAGGACTTATCTTGTCCCTCTGTTGGGCTCCTTACTTTGTTATTCAAATAGGTCTTCAAGCTTCTATGCTCGGCAATCACTATGTAGCATCCCTGTGCTTACACTTGCCCACATCCATTGTTTATCAACAATTCCTTATTTATAAACAATTTTCTAACCACTTAATCTCCTTGATCACATTTCCCATGATTAATCATAGCCATCAGATCTTCAATCTTGACAAGGTTCAATGTATCCTTTGATCTAAAAATGTTTTACTACGCCTAGGAACTTGCATTCTATTCTTGGAACTTGTATTCTATTCTTGGAACTTGTGCTAGGGTATTGCGGTTCAATCTGTGCTGTAGATCTAGCTCCTGAATCTTCAAAGCTGTAGATCCTTAACAAACTTCATGCATGTCGTATCAATCATTTAATCATCTCCAGCTCATCAGCTTCCTTCATTAAATAATGCTTTTATTCATCTAATGCATTCTGTTATTACTCGGTTGCAACTCGGTAAATACTAAACTTCACTCGGTAGACATTTCGCCTTCATTAACTGATAGCGATAACCTTAGGGTTTACTGACTAGGTTCTTTGCTTGGTGTCATAGTATAGTATTAACATTACAAATAATAATGTATGTAGGATATCAAAACAATCTAAACATCATGATCTCATCATTATCTAACTCGATAATAATTGCCCATTGAATAACTTATTCCTCCTCTTATTCATCACGTTCTTTCTATGTCGTTTACCGACATCTTAATTCTCATCAAATCATACTTCTTAAGATATGACAACATCATACTAAGTCAGAAAATCAATTTCTTGACATCAATGACAAAAAAATATTATTAAGATAGTAAACATCCTTAATCAGTTATATCCATAATCATCAACAACCTTCTCAATATCCTTATTGAAATGCCAACAATCTCTTATTGTAATTGGAATACCAACAATCTCCTCGTTTGGCATTGATGGCAAAACCAATTGATTTGACCTAAATGATTCGGATTCAGATTGCTGTGAGATGCTGAAATGCTCTCCCCCTGTCATTAGTCTTCTCCCCCTTTGACAACAATTCCAAAAAGAAAACTAATACATAATTTCTTCTCGTGTGAAGTAATTCCCTTGCTGTTAGGTATCAACTTAGTCTCGATCAGAGCATTTTGTCTTCAATTCTTGTTCCCTATTTTTGTTTTCTGCAAACCTTTAGAAAACCTCCTAAAGTGTGTAAATCAACATCAACTCATAAAATATATTCTATAGAGTCATCGAATTGATGCTTTCACCGAACTCTGTTAGTGAGTAGAAGATAGGGGTAGGACCCCTAACTGACTTCTAAGATACTCAAAAGTGTCCCTTGGCAGTGGCTTAGTGAAGATATCTGCTATTTGTTCCTTTGTGCTAACATATTCCAACGCCACTTTCTTCTCTTGGACTTCTTCTCTAAGATAATGATACTTGATAGAGATGTGCTTTGTTTTAGAGTGCATAACAAGATTCTTTGAAATGTTAATGGCACTAGTATTATCACAGAATAGAGTTACTGACTTGGTAACTTTCTCATTTATGCCTTCCAATAGTTGTTTGATCGATGCTATATTGGTACAATTCAATGGTGCAGCAACATATTCAGCTTCTACCATTGACTGTGAAATACATCCTTGTTTCTTGCTAAGCCAACTCACTAGTCTTTCTCCTAAAAGAAAAGCTCCTCCACTTGTACTTTTCTTATCATCAATGTTGCCTGCCCAATCAGCATCAGTATAAAATTTTAAATCAAAAACATTTCCTTTCTAATATACTAAGCCATAATCTTCAGTGCCTTTCAGGTATCTAAAAATTCTCTTGATTGCTGTCATATGTGTTTCCTTCGGATCTGCATAAAATATTGCAACTATACCTACTGCATGTGCTATATCTGGCTTGCTGTGAACAACATATTACAACTTTCCAATCATAGATCGGTAAAGTGTCTCATCAACAAATGCAGATTCATCATTCTTTGATAGTTTACAGTTGGTAGTCATAGGAGTACTTACAGGTTTAGAATCCTCCATTCCAAAATTCTTCAAGATTTCCCATATATACTTGGATTGAGTAATGAAAATCTCATCTTTCATTTGTAGTATTTGTAGACCTATGAAATACTTTATTTCACCAATTAATGACATCTCAAATTCTTTACACATTTCATTTCCAAAGTTCTTACATAAAGAGTCATTTCCACAAAAAATAATATCATCAACAAATATGGCTGAGATCAGTATTCCATTGTCTTCATCATTCTTCATGTACATATTACTATTTTCACTAGTTCTTATAAAACCAATCTTGATTAAATAAGAGTGCAATCTCTCATACCATGCTCTAGGTGCTTGCTTTAGACCATATAATGCTTTGTTCAGCTTACATACCTGATCTTTATTCTCTTCTTCAACAAATCCTTTAGGTTGTTCAATAAAAACTTCTTCTTCTAATATACCATTTAGAAATGCAGATTTGATATCCATTTGATATACCTTGAAATTTTTGTAAGCAGCATATGCCAACAATGTTCTTACTCCTTCAAGTCTTGCCATAGGTGCAAAACTCTCACCATAATCAATTCCTTCTTCTTGAGCATAACCTTTGCAAACTAGTCTTTCTTTATTTCGAATGACCTCACCTTTTTCATTTAGCTTGTTTTTGAAAATCCACTTTGTACCAATTACATTTTTGTCCTTCGGTCTTGGGACCAGTGTCCATGTGTCATTCTTCTTGATTTGATCAATCTCTTATGTCATAGAATTTATCCAATCTTCACTGTTAAATGCCTCTTTCACTATCCTCGGTTCAAATTCAGATATCAGACATGTGTTCTATATCAGTTTGTTCCTTGTCATCACTGGAACATCCTTATCTCCTATAATATGACTTGATGCATGATTCCTTCTAACATACTTGGCTAATATAGGCTTGGTAGACTCTGTATGATCTTCTTCATCACTCGGTAACTAAATATTCTCTTCATTTCCTTCAGCAGCTTTCTCGGTAGGACTTCTCGGTTGAACATATACAAATCCTTCATAATCTTTTGGTTCTTTGGAATTTCCTTCATCATTTCTTTCTGCAAATTCATCAATTTTCACATTTGCAATTTCCACTATTTTGTTAGATGATTTGATCAGACATTTAAATGCTTTGCTTCTAGAAGAATAACCAAGAAATGTTCCTTCTTCACTTTTTTGATCAAACTTTCCATTTCTATCATCTTTGTGAACATAGCATCTACTTCCAAAGATTTTAAAGTAACTTACATTAGGTTTCTTGTTATACCAGATTTCATATGGTGTCTTCAAAGTTCCTTTCTTCAGTTGTACTCGGTTCAGGGTGTAAACAATAGTGCTTATTGCTTCTCTCCAAAAACTTTGTGGCACTCTCTTTTCAATCATCAGGGTTCTGGCACAATCCATAATAGATTTGTTTCTTCTCTCAGCTATCCCATTTTGCTATGGAGTTCTTGGTGTAGAGACTTGTCTTTTTATACCATGATCATTGTAGAATAAGTTGAACTCATCAGAGGTGAACTCTCCTCCTCTATCAGATCTAAGACATTTTAGTTGTCTTCCTGTTTCATTTTCAACTCTTTCCTTGTACCATTTAAACATTTGAAAAGCTTCTGATTTTTCTTTTAAAAACATAATTGACATCATCCTTGAATAATCATCCACAAATAATACGAAATATTTATCACCATAATAACTCTGAACTTTCATAGGACCACAAAGATCAGTATGCACAAGATCTAAAATTCCCTTAGAAGTGTAGGACTTACTTGTAAAGCTTGATCTTGTCATCTTACCCATCTGGCATCCTTGGCACATAGCATTCTCAGGTTTCTCCAAACTTGGTAGACCTCTTACTTGGTGCTTCTTACTTATTTTGATCAGATTATCAAAATTTACATGACAAAACCTTTTATGCCATAACCAGGTATCTTCTATTTTAGCATACAGACAATTGTTCTGAGTTGAGTCAAGGTGAAATGTGTTACCTTTTGTTTGTGTCCTAGTAGCTGCTAACTTTCCATGCGTGTCATTAACTTTGACAATTCCTTTTTGAAATTCTATTCGGTATCCTGTATTGTTTAGTTGTGCTACACTCAACAAATTGTATTTCAAACCTTCAACCCAATATACATCATTACATTTAGTATTGTCAAGAAGTGTTATGGATCCTTAACCTCTTACTGGACATGGTGTATCATTACCAAATCTTACATAACCTCCATCATAATCTTCTAATTTAACAAACTTGTGTTTATCACTTGTCATGTGATGTGAGCATCCACTATCTATGATCCAAGAATCATTAGTATTTATGTGAGATATTAAAGCTTTTTCTTCATACCTTTGTTCATTTGATCCATCTTTGATAGCCACATAAACAACTTCCTCTATGTCCGTTTCATCAGATTTATCATCTTTTGATTCCTCATCAGCTATTAGGCATGTCTTTCTATCTCTTCTTCTGAAGTCTCAGTGTCCTCTGGAATGATTATCTTTCTATCTATCATCTCGGTAATCTCTCTTTTCACTAGATTCTTTGTCAGGACAATTAGAATCCATATGTCCTATTCTATCATAGTTAAAACATTTTGAAGGCAACTTTCCTTTGTATTTACCTTTTCCTCTCGATAACCTTCTAGCTAATAGTGCTTCAAACTCTTCTTACTTTCTGATTTCTTCATATAGTTTGTGTACCTCTTCCATGTTTTTATGAAATCTTTCACTTGCTCCACTGTGATTCCCTTCAGAGTACTTACTCATTCTATCATTGTAATCATTAGATTCATCAAGATGAAAAGAACTGAATGCAGACTCAACTTTATTTACCAAAGACCCATTGTTATCAAAATTACTTAACTCAAATGCATGTAGCTTACCAATAGTAGCATCCAAAGAAACTGGCATATTGGGTACAGACCTCAATTAATTGATTGCAGAGACTCAAATTGCATAAGTAGTTAGAAGGGTTCTCAGCAACTTACTTGTTACATCCTTTTCTTCAATAGTTCCTCCTGCTCCTTTGATTTGATTCATAGTCTTCTTTAACCTTGTACTGTACTGGGTTATGTTCTCACCTTCATTCATTCTCATAGATTCAAGTTGTCCTCTTAGACTATCCACTTTTTCTCTTTGAACATGTTCATCACCACCATACACATATATGAGCTTAGACCATGTCACCTTAGCATCAATACATCCTTCTAGATCATTAAACTCTGAGTCGGTCAATGCAAATGTTATTTCAATCATTGCTTGAATAAGTTCTTGCTTTGCCTTTATCTCTTCCATTGTCATTGGGAAGGTTCTTGGTGCAATGTAATCATTCTCTAGATAATATACAACATATTCTCCAATCCCTGATAGGTGCAGCTTCATCCTTTTCTGTCATGTAGAGAAACTTGACTTGCTCAGCTTCGATGCATCCCTCTTATACATCTTTGGATCTTTTCCTCAAGTGCCTTTAAACTTTACTTCTGGAGTTCAAGGCTCTGATACCAATTGTTAATAAGATGAGAGGGGGGGGTGAATCATACAAACTTAATCTTCAATATATTCAACAGATTCAACCTCGGTAGCCTTATCAGAAAAATTGTAAAACATGCAAGCTCATAAATAGATAACATCACAAAACATATAACACCAGATTTAATGTGGAAACCCAAATAGGGAAAAACCACTATGGGATTTTGGACCCACTAAGAAATATACCCTTCTAGAGTATGCTTGGTTAAAAGAAAATCCTGTTAAAGATTACAAACACATTGCAAAATGTGACCCGGTTAAGGGATTTCCCTCATATCTGTTAGGATCTTCACTTTGTTAGAAGTGACCTTGTCAAAGGATTTCAAACACTCAATCAGAATGTCACCTTGCTAGAGGATTTACAAATAAGATTGTTAAGTCCACTCGATTAAGAGATTTTCTGTCACTTACAAAATAAACAATAGTAATAAAATATATCTGCAACTTTATATCTAAAATGTTAAAGCAGATTCATATTTGCTCAATACTGTCAAGTCATAGGACTTATCTTGTCCCTCTGTTGGGCTCCTTACTCTGTTATTCAAATAGGTCTTCAAGCTTCTATGCTCGGTAATCACTATGTAGCATCCCCGTGCTTACACTTGCCCACATCCATTGTTTATCAACAGTTCCTTATTTATAAACAATTTGCTAACCGCTTAATCTCCTTGATCACATTTCCCATGATCAATCATAGCCATCAGATCTTCAATCTTGACCAGGTTCAATGTATCCTTCGATCTGAAAATGTTTTACTATGTCTAGGAACTTGCATTATAATCTTGGAACTTGTGATAGGGTATTGCGGTTCAATCTGTGTTGTAGATCTATCTCCTGAATCTTCAAAGCTATAGATCCTTAACAAACTTCATGCATGTCATATCAATCATTTAATCATCTCCAGCTCATTAGCTTCCTTCATTAAATAATGCTTTTATTCATCCAATGCATTTTGTTATTACTCAGTTGCAACTCAGTAAGTACTAAACTTCACTCAGTAGATATTTCACCTTCATTAATCGATAGCGATAACCTTAGGGTTTACCGACTAGGTTCCTTAGGGTTTACCGACTAGGTTCTTTGCTCGGTGTCATGGTATAGTATTAACCTTACAAATAATAACGTATGTAGGATATCAAAACAATATAAACATCATGATCTCATCATTGTCTAACTTGGTAATAGTTGCCCATTGAATAACTTATTCCTACCCTTATTCATCACATTCTTTCTATGTCTTTTACTGACATCTTAATTCTCATCAAATCATACTTCTTAAGATATGACAACATCATACTAAGTTAGAAAATCAATTTCTTGACATCAATGACATAATAATATTATTAAGAAAGTAAACATCCTTAATCAGTTATATCCATAATCATCAACAACCTTCTCAATATCCTTATTGAAATGCCAACAATCTCTTATTGTAATTGGAATACCAACAGAATACATCATGAGGAGCACTCAGATATGTCATGTTTTCCATGTCAAAATGAGATTACCAAGTTGATGAGACCAGTCCCATGTGAAGATGCTAATCATATCATCAACATGGAAGAAATTCAAATTCTAAATTATGAGGGAGTGGTACCCTAAACAATGGATCTTATAAATGAAACTTCCCAGCCAAGACAATGCAACAAGGAGATCTTCATGGTTGAGATTGCCAAACAGGAGAATGAGGATATCCCATCCAAGCAGGAGAATGAAGAAACCCAATCTCAAGTGCAACCTCAAGTGGAACATACCACTCCTAACACCCTTGAAGTATCCTTACAACCAGAATTGAAAAACATCAGGTGTTGTAAGACCTTGAACCTGAGACACAACAATCACCTCCAGAAACTAATTTGACCACTGACCCTAATATGAAGAATATAAAGAAACCGAAAGATGAAATATGGTTTTTAAAGTTTGATGGGTCAAGATGCAAGCAAGGCAGTGGAGCGGGCATAGAGTTAAAAAGTTGAAAAGGGAAAACCTTTCTAGATTCATACCAAATCCAATTCCTTTAAAATAATAATATGACAAAGTATGAGGCCCTAATTAGAGGACTACTCTTTGCTCATAAGAAGGGAGCTAAATGCTTGAAAGTATAGGGAGATTCTGAACTGGTGGTCAAACAAGTATGAAGCCAATATACATGTCATGATAAAAGGTTAGCAACATATAGGAATAGAGTATGGGGGTTGGTTGAGGATTTTGATGCTTTCAATATTCAGCTGGTACATAGGAAGGTAAATGGGATATTAGATTCATTGGCTATAGCAGCAAGTACGCTAGAACCAGTGAGCCAATCTCCTTTGAAGAAGTTTTCTGTAGAGTTGGTCTCCACACCTGCTGTGCCAGATAACATCAAACACTTTCACATTTTCGAGGATGATACCCATATTCTAGCCTTTCTTGCAACTCAGGGGATTTTGAAGAACAAATCTTTGATGAGAAAGATAGATCAGATGATCTTGATTACGGGGATGATGATGAATTTATGAATTTACCTACAAACATTATTCCTAAAGGTATGGTCACCATAGAGAGGGTTTTTGATTCTGATCCTAGGGTAAAAGAGAGATTAACAATAGATTCAGATGCCAGGAAATATGAACCACATAATATTGGTCCAGAAGGCCAAGAGAATATTGTGTATATTGGCAAGATTTGTACTCAAATTGAAAGAGAGAAAATTTTGCAAATCTTGAAAGAGTTCATTGATGTAATAACATGGGGATACAAAGATCTAAAAACTTTTGATACATCAATCATCACCCATGTTAGACCCTTGAAACCCAATATAAAGTCATTTAGGTAGAAGCAATGACCAGTTAATTCACTGATAGGACCCTTGATTTTCAAGGAAGTACAAAAGCTGCTCTCTGCCAGGATCATTTTCCTGGTACGTCACTCTACTTGGGTCTCCAATTTGGTGCCAGTAAAGAAAAAAAATGGGGAAATTTGACTTTGTGTCAATTTTTGCAACCTCAATAAGGCTTCTAAAAAAGATAATTACCTGCTTCCTTCCTTGGATGAGGTACTACAAATTGTCAATAGTTCACAAATGATGTCATTCTTAGATGGTTATTTTGGATATAACCAAGTTTTAGAGAACTATGAAGATCGTATGAAAAATGTGTTTATGATGAAATGGGGAACATATGCATACCAAAGGATGTCGTTTGGATTAATTAATGTTGGAGTGACGTTCCAGAGAGCTATGGATACAACTTTCAAAGATTTGATCGGTAAATGAATTATTATATATATGGATGACTTGAATATATTCTCCAAGGTCAGAGAAGATCAGCCAGACCACCTTTGAAAAGTTCTAGAGAGATGTCAAAGATATGAAATTTCCCTTAACCCCAGGAAGTGTGTGTTTGGAGTGGCTGAAGGAAAGCTGCTTGGTCATGTAGTCTCTAAAAGGGGAATATCAATAGATCCAGATCGAGTAGAAGCGTTGTTGAAACTACAAATGCCTGGTAGTAAGAAGGAGATGAGATATTTCTTTGGGAAGATCAATTTTGTCAGAAAATTTATTATTGGGTTTGTAGAGATAGTCAAGCCATTAAATGAAATGAAGAAGGATGCTAAGGTGGAATGGACTATTGAAACAAAAGAGGCTTTCACCCAGATCAAGAAATCCATCGCTGAAGCTCCCGTATTAACTATTCCTCACTATACTCTACCATTTTATATATATTCCTTTGCTTTGTTACACTTAGGAGCAGTTGTTTTGACATAGAGACAAGTAGGGGATGAGAAACCCATCACATTTATGAGCTCCCCTTTCAAGAGTGTTGAGGTGAGATATTTCACTCTTGAAAAACAAGCTTTCCCATTGGTAAGGGTAGTCAAGAAATTCAGGCATTATATCCTGAGGAGTAAAATCTACACGATTGTACCTGATCAAGCCGTGAAGTCACTGCTTATGTAGTCAGAGTTGGGAGAATGTCAAGGGAAATGGATGGAAATTTTACAAGATTTTGATCTGGAGATGCATCTAATGAAGTTAGTCAGAGGCCAAGGCTTGTCTCAAGCTATGGCAACTGACATCCCTCAAATCTAGTGCTAATAGTATACATTGCAATCATTTACTCAAGACCTATGGTACATGGATTTAGTTTTTATATTGCTGAATAATAAGTGTCCTGAGGGGCTGATAGCCATGCAAAGATGAGCTTTAAGGCTCAAAAGTGCCAATTATATGATCAAGGATTCAACACTTTATATAAAGAATTATGAAGGTATTTACCTTCGATGTCTTGATCACCAAGAAGATCATAAAATGATCAAGGAATTCCATGGGATGTATGGTACAAGTCATGGGTCGGTGGATGCCATTGTACATCAAATTTTTAAGGCTAGATATTACTGGCCTAGTATTTTTAAGGATAATCATGAACATGTTTGTCATTGTCATATGTGCCAAACAAAAGATTCTAGGGAGAGGAATCCCACCATGCCTCTCCAACTAGTGTTTGAGGTAAGACCTTTCACCCAATGGGCACTGGATTTCAAAGGTGTCATTAATCCTAACTCATCAGGAGGACATAAATTCATTCTTACCGCAATGGATTACTGCACCCGATGGACGAAAGCTATTGCATGTCGAAATGCTACTATAGAGGTAGTCTTAAAATTCATTGAAGAACACATTGCCACCAGGTTTGGTATGTCGTTCGCTTTGGTATGTGATGATGGCCCTGCTTTTACTTTTGCACATTTTATGCAATGGTCATACAAATATAAGGTGATATTGAAATTTTTGTCCAACTACTATCCTCAAGGTAACAGAGTAGCCGAATATACGAACAAGAACATCCTAGATGTCATTAAAAAGCTACTCGATAAAATCCCAGGGACTGGCATAATCAGTTAAGATATGCCTTATGGGTTGATCGAACCAAAGTAAAAGCCACCCTGAGAACTTCTCTGTATTACCTTGTCTATGGCCAAACTCCTGTCTTTTCGATCAGCTTACAAATACCTATCCTCCAGTTAATGAAAGAACTAGAAATTAAGGATCAGGTAGAGGTTCACCTCCTAAACCTGTTAAAACTTGATGAAAAAAGGATTAATACCTTACAACACTTCACCAAGCACCAAGCCATTGTTAAGAGATGGTTTGACAAAAGAGCCAAGGTGAAAGCCTTTCGGATCTCTGACCTAGTTCTTTTATGGGATAAGGCCAAGTAGAAGAAAGGTGATCACCACAAGTTTGAAAGGTTGTGGTTGGGTCCTTACCAAATAGCCAAAATTTTAGGAGAAAACATCTTTAGGTTAAGCTCTTTGACTAGAGAAATTGTACCATTGCTCGTCAATGGTTAGTTCCTCAAACACTACTTCGATTAACCCCCAGTGAATCTTGACTTGTTGTATATAGTAGATTAGTTGTTTTTAGTAGATTAGTTATTTTTGTTTTGTTTGCTTTGTTACTTGTTTGGGTTTTTGTGTGTTTGTTGTGTTTTCGCTTTGCTGCATGCCTGTTTCCCTTTTTGTTTTCTTTGTGTGTTTCTTTTTGTTCATTTTCATTTTTTTGTGTTAGGATATATATATATATTTTCAAAGATTCTAAAAGGAAGGTGTCCTTTGCATAACATATTTTCAAATTTTGAGAGACTTTGACTCTTTTCTATTTACAACTTCATTATCAGTTGGTTAATTTTGGAACCTTTGTCTACACTCATTTAAGATGGTATATAATGGTTTAAATATGATTTGAGTTTTTGACATTCAATTGGAAAAGGCTAGCTTGTTAACTCAGCACTACCATCACGTTAAGATAAATCAGGAAATTTTGTTGGATGTCAGGTGAACTTGTGTCCAAGTAAAAAATCAGAAGTCCAAATGTTTCACGTCATCCACTGTGGTTCTCAACCCAATAATTAGACTTCAATGTTTAAAAGTTTCTCTAAAGAAAAACCATTTACTAAGGATAAATATATTCTTTTTACATTCCACAATGTTTTCAAAAGAAAAAAAAGAAGAAAGGGAAAGATCCTCTTAGAGAAACTAAACTTGGGTGTTTCAAGTAATCTCCACTGGGGCTATGGACGCCCGATCGACAATGAAGCACTGCTTGATAGGGACCAGAGGTATCTCTGTTGGGGCTATAGATGCTTGACTAGTAGCAAAGCTATGTCCAGGATGACCTTGCATGAAACATACTAGTTTACTTCACTTACGTAGCTTGGGCCCCATTTCTTCTCTTTATCTTCATTATTGAATACGGTGGAGTAATAAATCATGCACACATACTTAAGAGTTAATCTTGTTTAGTTCTAGACTTGGTTGGTTGTTGATTATTTTGATCATTCTTTTTGCTCTTATACACCCTTTTGAATGATAGTAGCCTTAGGCGTCAGGTTAACCAAAGATCCTGAAGTTCTAAATTGCCTAGATTCACTTTTCCCAGATAGTCACCATGTGTTATACCTTGCATACCTAACCCCCATTAGTTTCCTTCTATTGAAAATATGGGTCTCCTTTTTTTTGCTTTCTATTGCTTTGTTTCTTTTAAGTTTTGCTTCTTCTACCTCAGAAACCCGTATCCCCAGAGTCCTGAGGTCTCTTTCTTTTATTTTTGCTCTATCCACCTCAGAACTCCAGAACACTAGAGTCCCAAGGTTGGTCTTTTTTGCTTGTTAGTGCACCTAGCTTGGAACCCTAGAACCCCAGAGTCTCAAGGTGGTGCCTTGTCTTGTCTGTTTTCTTTTGTCTACCTTGGAACTCCGGAGTCCTGAGGTATGTTTTTTACATCAACCCTGAAACTTCAGAACCCCAGACTCTTGAGGTTGATCATTTTCTTGCTTGTTTTTTCTCACCCTGGAACCCCAGAGTTCTGAGGTCCTGTTTAAGGCATTTGTACGGATGAGGTTTGAGGGGGTATAAATAGGGAGAATGAACTTTACAAAGCTCATTTGTGCATTCAACTTTTAAGAGCTTTTTCCTTTGACCTCCAGACTTCATGCCTCCACCCTTTCGAGCCCCTTTCACATTCTTTGGTGACTTTTCTCACCAGGTTGGTAATTTTTCTTGCCCTCCTTGTTGTTTTCTAGTTTAAATCTTCTCGTCTTGCATTTTTTCTTGTTTTTCTTCTTATTTTTCATTTTTGTCTTGTTTTTCCTAGTTCCTCGTGTGCCCTAGTCTTACCCTAGATCCTTGGAGTTTCAGGTTAAGTTTATTTTACCAGACCCCAAAACCCTAGAGTTTGGAGGTTAGTCTTGTTCCTAATTCACAATGACCTTGGAACCTTGGAATACTGGAGTTCTGGATTTCCCTTTTTAAAGAAGTAATACCATAGACCCTGGAAAGTATTTTTGGGTATCCTTTGTGTCTAACCCAGGACTCTGGAACCCTGAAGTCCCAAAGTGAGCATCATATCTCAAACCCAGAACCTCAAAACCTTAGAGTTTCAGACCCATTTTCAATCCATCAAGCCCAGAACCCCAGAACCCCAGAACCCCAGAGTTCTGAATCTTTTGTTTTGAAGCTTATCTACCCTAGAACCCTAGAGTCCTGAGGTGAATGAAGCTTTTCATGTTTTGTACAAGGGATTAATGCTTGTTTCCTTCTTGCAGATTAAAGTGATTAGATGGACCCAAATTCTAGCAAGAGAGGCAAAGACATTGATCGACTTCCTGCAACCATGGAGTATCAATACCAGGGGCAAGTTTATGTTTCAAATTTGGATGACCAAATCAAATGGGTTACAGATACCGAGGTCAGCCACATTGAGATTGAGGATATCAGGACTCAATTGGATAAGCCAAGGTTGGAAGCCCCACTGAGAAGGGTAAAAAGATTAGACCTAGTGGAGGCTACCATATTCCTGTAGTCGGTACAGGCTCCAAAGTTAATCATGACAATTGCCCAATTCTATGACCCTGATACCAGGAAATGCATAGATGCACAGGGTAAAATAGTAATATATTTGTCCCCAGACATGCTGGGATTCATGTTTGGGATCTTCACTAGAGATGAAATATTCCTCTCTACCAAAGAAGAAGCCATGGGAGTATGGAATAGTAATGTGACCTCAAACAAGAGGCACATGAATGAAAATTGGTTGGAAGAAGAGAGGAAAATGGGCTTAAAGGCCACGTAAATACTGAGGGAAAACTTCAAAGAGCCTTAGAGAGACCTAATCATCATGTTAAGAAGGGCCTTTGGCAAGCCCTACTGCAGACACTTTCATCCCTGGATGTTTCAATTCATGACCACCATCCTCATAGGTAAATAATACTTCGATTGGGCCCAAATCCTTTATGACACTATATGCAGACAGATGAAGGAGGGCCACTAGACCAAGAAATTCTTTTTCACCTCCTATGTCATCTTGGTGATGAAGAAGGCGAAAAGAAGGTCTCATAATATTATTACCAAGTCCCCCTCATTAATGGAAAGACACACTTAAAGATAATTAATGATGCCTTCCTCTTCTTGGTAACTATTAAATTAACAAGAGATAGAGTGTACAAGATTATCTCGGAAGCCATGGCCATCATTCAAGAGTGGGCATGCTAGTTTATTTAAAACCAATGTTCCAGTTATATAAGGGTCAGTGGGTTTACAGGGAACCCAATACTACTGCCAAGGTACTACAATGACCATATCATCTTGTTGGAATATGTCAGATTGCTGCTCGGCCTTCAATCCCTTCTATCATCCAAGCATAAAATAGGGATTGATTTTTCAATTTCAATTGGGTACTTCTCTTGCTCAAAGATACTGGTGGTGAAGACGGTGGGGCAAGAGCTCCAAGATTTGAACTTAAAGGAATTTTATTATGCTAGGGAGTACTATGATCCCTATGGGAAACTCAAGCAATCTATGCCTAAAGCATATGAGGGGCACAAGCCCAGATTGGAGGATTTTTGGGTAAACCTCCAAGACAATTTTGAGGTAAGATAAAATAATTATAATAGGTTGTCTGTACCCCAAATTAGGGACTTTGATATAGAGAGTAATCTCCCTAAGGACTTGAGGGATGATGGAGATTTACTAGACCCTGCATACAAAGAGAAGGAAATCGATAAAAGGGCCCTCTCCCCTATAAGGTGGTTCACGTAGGAAGATGTAAATATAGACAAAGCCTCCTAAGCAGTCATCAACAAGACTAAATAATGGCTCAATTTAAGGGTTAGGCTGAGTGCTTCGAAGGGGAAACATAAAGAATCCACTTGAGGGGTACCCCTATCAAGGGGTTATAAGGAGTATGCATGCAAGACAAGATTGAGCTCAAGGAAAAATACATCCACTGACACAGATGAAGTAGTTGGCCCTAAAGATATCATTGATGACTTAATGGTGAAGCTTCATGTGCAGATGAGGAAATCTGAGTTATTGAAGAAGGCTGCAAACCTTGGAGTAACAGATGGATTAGGATCTATCCCACTCGCTAAAGTTCTTCCACCAAGGACAACTATAGGATAGACTGTAGGGGAAGGGGCTCAGGAGGAAGAAGAAAAAATAGAAATAGATGAAGATGTGACCACTCGAGATCCTCCAAAAGCTACAACACAGGTACCAATTGCCAATGCTCCTATGCCAACACCGGTTGATACAACCATAGTACCGCCCAGGACATAAGCATTTAGGCCTACCATAGAAACTGTAATTGTCCATAATATTGAGACTGATCTAGATCAGGAAGAAGAACAGGGAGAAGAGCAACAACTAATGGGACGGGAGAAAGAATGAAATGAGGCGGAAGATTTGTTGATTGAAAGATTAGTCTTAACCCCTCAAGACCAAGAAGACCTCCTTAAGGATATAGCTGTTGGGGAAGGTACAGTAGAAATAGATAAGGAGGGAAGGACATTTGGAGAGGAGGTCAGTAATAATTTGGGAGGGTCACACAAGCAACAACAACTGAATGTTAACATTTCTCTCCAAACTAGTCTAGCCCACCAAGTGGCTTCACCTCAAGATCCTAAACAAATAGGAGTAGAAGAGAAAGATGAAGCATAAGATGAAGCAGATGTCCATATGGTAATTGCCAACATAGTGTCACATGAAGGTGACAAGGATAAAGATATACCATAGTGACTTGAATTCACTTTTGAGAAGAAGAGAAAAGTAGTGTTTCCCAAGGTTACACTGCAACAGGCAATCATGGAGGAACCAAGGAATGTCAAGAAGCCTAAGACTACGCATCATTTGTCAAGAATAGGTTCCGGTGAAGTAGTTGCAGATGTGGTAGTTCCAATTCACACAGAGGGTCAAGCCTCCCCAAAATACCAAGTATCTCAAGTAAAACTGGGTAAGCAAACAAAGTGGGGAGAGTTGGATACTTTGGAACTAGGCACGAGTGTCATCAGGGGATAAATAGAGAAAGATCATACCTCTCATGCTGAGGTAAAGGAACAGCTGGAGTAGTACAAGCAACTGCTGATAGAGATGGGAAAATCATTAGATACTTGTAGGAATGATAATCTACCATCAACCTCATCACTCCTAGAGGGAGAGGTAAAAGCATTAATGGAGGTAAGACAAGTGGTGGCTTCAACAAAGTCATGGGCCCAAATAAATTTTGCCAAGATGAGATTATTTTTGCAATATACTATGAAGGTATATAAGGAGGTAGTACAGATAGATGGAACATTAGCTTCTTGCTCTCAGCAATGGGAATGGAAAATTAATGCCTTTAGTAAGCAATTTTGGATTTTGAATAAAGTTTTGCATTTAGGAGAGGAAGTAATAATGGAGGAGGACCTCTTGGGGGAGATAGTTGCAAGAGCTTGCAGTCTTGTGCATACATTTTGGAACTGAAGATAGAGATGCTTTAGTAGTATGTGAAGGATTTGGTAGACATCCGAGTCCCTCTCCTCAAGGAAATATTAAAATATGAGAGTTTTGTAAAACATTTACTCGGAGCTTTTGGATTGGGATTAACTAGTATAGAGTTTATGGAGGAATTGCAAGTACTCAACTAGTGGGATGCATATGAGGCCCAACATTTGGGACCTCCACCCTAGTTCAATGTCACATTGATGGACATATATACTTACTTAATTACACAATGTCAAGAGGCAGCAGAAACAATAGGGGAGTTGGAGAAGAAAAGAGAGAAGGCAAAAGAAATTTTGAAAAAGTATAAATTTAGAATCAAGCATGTCGCTGATCCTCCTGTTGAAAAAGTTGCATGTATCATTAATAATTATAAATCTTCTAAAATGAAGTAGAATATGAACCTATAGTTACTAAAGATAGTTCGATTTATAAGAAGAGATTTTTGCGTGACTTCTCCACTGGCACTCCGATGGCAGCTCCAACTCATGTTCCAGTTTTGAACAAAATTCTACATGACTAGGAAAGCCTAGCTCATACAACATGGTCTTCATAGTGCTCATCAAAGCTCTGTTTCATAGTAGTTAACTGGAGTCTAGAGGTAGAAACTTGCAAGTTACCTGCGACTCCTAGTTTTGAGTTCTTAATTTAGATTAGATTTGTTTCCTAGAAAGTAGAGTAGAAAACTCTATAAATTGAGAAGTTTGATTCATTTGTAAGGGTCCACAAATTGATGATTTGAGGCCCACTTATAAATTTTAGATTATTTTGTAGATTGTCACGAATTTGAGTTATTTTTGTTACACATTCTTTGAAATTAATACAAGAAGTAGGTTGTAGATTTCTTAATCTACACATATATTCTACGAAGTTGTTCTTTGTGATCTAGTAGGGTCTATTATTTGGAATTAACAATGTGTTTTGATCTTCCATTTATTTCTTTATGAATCATATTGCGCACATAAGTGGTGTATGAGAATTATTGAGGTAGACAATATTTTGGTGATATTCTTTCCATGAGTCTGTGAAGTTGCTAACTTTGTAGGTTTACTGGAGGTCCATTGTTGAATGCCGATTTAGATAATATTTGATGATATTGGGATTGCAGGGTACTAATTAAGTAGTTCATTAATTTTTCATTGAATTAGTTTCATTGTTATTTTCTTATTTCCTTATCTCTTGTAGTTTATTTCCAGAAGAATCTTAAAATCATAAAATACAAAAAAAGGAAGTAAAAGTATTAATGATTTGTGGGATTTAGTTTTAACCAGCAAGCCCCTTAACAGGTACAACCACATCAACCATTGGGAAGCCCATCACCATTGAGACCTGACCATAGAGACCTTGGAGTGATTAGTTTCTCATAACTTATCTCTTTTCAGGAGATGTGGTGAGTGTTCACATTGGCTACCTGACTGTTAGTAAGTGTGTCAAAATAGTCGTCAACAGATCTATTCTTTCATTACTTGAAGCTTTACAAAGTCCACCCAAAACTTGTTTCTATCCTTTGAGCTTTTTTTCGCTTGGGTTATAACATCACCATTGATTTAAACACATGCAAATTCATGGGACTTTTAGTTGCTCGGTACTTAAACATGGATATATAAGCTGAAACATTAAGGCCGTACTTAGGGAAAATAAATGCCCGTAGAAATATAAAAAGGGGACCCGACCATAATGAAAAATACATAGTCTCTAGGAAAAATTAAAAGGCCGACAGAAGAAATAATGCCTAGGGAAAGGAACCTGATCCTTTTTGATGATGGAAAAGACCCTCAAGTTTAAGTAAAAAGGCAATGAACAAAACATAACAATATTTAGGTTTTAAAATAAAAGGCCCACTTGGGAACGTCTAAACCTAATAACCTTAAACCCTGAGGGTAACACAGTTGAAGATGATGGTACAAATACATTGATCCATGACACATTTAGTGGTGCAGCTGATCATGATGATCAAGATGAATTTGATGATGTTCATGATTTACTTGAACTTGAGAAGGCATATGAGCCCCTTTATGAAGGATCCAAAACAACTCTTCTATGTGTTGTATTGTTGTTGTTGAACTTGAAGGTTATGAATGGTTTAACCAACATAGCAATCTCACGGATGTTAAGGTATGTCATATATGTCATCTTTTTTCATCTATTTTTGTTGTTAGTTCATCAGTACTAAATAAAGGATGAAATATGTACCATTAATATTCTTTATATTAACAAAAAAATTTTTGTTGTAGATTGGTAGGTGAATTTTTGTTACCACCATCAAATATTTTACCTCACTCATACCAAGATTTATCTTCCATTATTAAAGATATTGGAATGGAGTATCAAGCAATATATGCATGTCCCAATGATCATATTATATATCATAAAGAACATGAATTTGCAACTTAATGCATGGAATGTTATATGAGTAGATATCGAATAGATCAATTAACAAAAAAGGTGCCTCACAAGGTTCTTCATTATATTCCCATTATTCCACATATGCAATGATTATTTAGGTGTAAAAGCTTAGTGCCATTTATGGATTACCATGCACGAAATAGAAGTGGAGATGACATTCTTCGAATGCCTCCAGATGGTTCTACATTTAGGAACATGGAGGAAAAATGGCCACACTTTAAAGAAGAACCTCATAATCTTAGGCTTTCATTGGCAGTGGACGGTGTCAATCCATTTGGAGAGCTAAGATCTGTTTACTCGGTGTGGCCTGTTTTTGTATTGCAGTAAAATGGTTATAATACTTATGTAATGTTTATGTTCATTCAACTAGGTAAGTACCAAGTTAAAGATATGAATGTATATATCAAGCCTCTTATCGATGAGTTACTAAAGTTATGGAATGACATGAGTATGTATGACATCTGTAGACCAATAGGACAAAGACAATTTCAATTCCATGCAATGCTTGTATGGACAATTCATCATGCCCTAGGACTAACACATTTTTGTAGTGTGTTATAACGTTCGACTATACTTTAACAATATTTAATTTTATGAAGTAGATATCATGCATGTTTTTAAAATAATCTATTCATTATATATAATTATAAAAAATTGACATATTTAATCAAATTATATATGATCTTGCAGGTCTTCAAACAAAGGGAAAATTTGCATGTTCAGTTTCTTGTCCAAAGATGAAATCTCGTCATTCAACAAGTTTAGGAAAGTAGGTGTTTGATGAGTATAGGAACTTCCTCAACATAAATCATAAGTATCTAACTACTGAAAAACATCTTTTCAATGGGTAAGAAGAGACTACTTTAAAACCACTAAGAATGACACCTCGCCTATGGAAGTTGGAATATAATAGAATTAATCGTTAAGGCTATACATTGGATCAAATTGTTTATCTATCATATATGATATGTTTGGAATTTTTTTTTTTATATTGTGTTTTGTTTACTCATGCTGTTATTGACAATGATTATCATTGTTAATTTGTTTAACTTATGTGCTTCATGAAGGTTGTCAAGGCCGACTTCCACAAGGACTGAAAAGTTATACCAAAAAATTTACTAGATTGCCCTACTATGAGCAGCTGAAAATTGTACATTTGTTTGATACAATGCATATCAGAAAGAATATAACAAAAAAGTTATGGAAAATATTGGATGGAAGGCATGACAGAAAAAATTGTCAAAATTTGTAGTGACATTCAAGAAGCCAATCATGCAATGAAAAATTCCATTCAATTAAATAGCGATGGAGACCAAATTAATATAAGCTCCCTTCCTTGGTTATTAATGGAGCATAAAAGAAATGCTATAAAAGAAGGCATATGAAAAATTTGATTTCCCACAGGATTTGCAGTGAACATAAACAATATCATAACAAAGAAAGGTGAATTTGGGTTAGGGATGAAAACACATGATTGGCATACCTTCATTAAGGTAATTATTCTAATATATATATATATATATATATATATACATACATATATATATATATATATATATATATATATATATATATATATATATATATATATATTTGTATACTGCATGTACTTTTCAGTGTATTGTGTTTACTAGTTCTGGAAAAATAGTGAAAAGATTATTTTATATATAATCGTTGCAGTATGTTCTACCTCTATCTCTCCCAGACAACTTTGACAACAATGTCAAGCAAGTTATATATGATCTTGGAAAACACATGAGGCAAGTAGCAATATTTGTTCAATTTGTTGTATAGATGTTATTTTTTCCATTTATTTTACTTGTTATGTAATATATTGTATATTTTTGTTAAATCTCGTTAATATATTTGCGCCTTGAATCACTTGTAGATGACTATCATCTAAAGAAATCCATAAAGAGGATATAAATAATTAGAAGAGAAAAATTTCTCGTCTAATGTGTGAAATGCAAAAGTGTCTACCTTTGACATTTTCAATGCATAAGAACACTACCTCATACACTAAGTTGAGGAGATTGAATTGTCTGGACTTGTACACACAAGGTCAATGTGGATGGTTGAGAGGCACTTAAATTTTTTGAAGGATTTGGTTAGACAAAGAGCACATCCTGAGGGTTCTATGGTGGAGGGATATATGGTATACCAAACCATGGTGTACATTACTAAATATCTTCCTAAGTTTACAACAAAGATCCATGTAGATCACATTTGGGATCCCAACTCCATTAACAAATTCGAAGAGAAGTACCTGATGGGGAAAGGTAGATTGAGGAAAGTGAGAGGTAATTATAAGATGGTCATGGAGATTAATTAGAATACATTTTACATTGCCTTCAATTGATTGAAAAGAAACCACAAAGAACTAGTCCAAATGAAAGAATCTTCCACACACAAATAGAAAATACTGGTATGGTATTACTCCAGAAAATAAGTCTTTCACTACTGAAAAGTATTAAAATCTAAAAAAGTGTTGATGATCTAACTTGCAACTATATAGAATATTCTTCACAACCATATAACTGTATGATATTCTTCACAATTAGTTTAATTGAATTTATCTTTCCTTTTGAAAGACCAATTAAACAAAACACAATAGGCTACACAATTCTCAGATGTATCTTGATGATCAAACTATGAAGTAGCATACAATTTCTTCACACAAAGATTTAGAGCAGCTATCATCAACCATAGACAATAACAATAGAGAATTGAATTGAAATGAAAATATCCACAACAAAGGTGAAAGTAAGAGAACTGAGTTTTATATATTATCTTAAAAATAAAAGTCTTCTCTTTGAAACATGAAATTACTAATAATGTCAAGCTAACTTGTAACTTCTCCCTTGTTTTGCAAATGCTTACATCAAATATTTATAACATGTCATAGGGTCACGCCCTTTAAAAGAGTTTCTTGAAAATAAACTAAAAGATCAACTTAAAAGGAGCCTAATGATTATCTAGTTAAGCACAAGTGTGCTTTGGTCAAATGGTCTAGATACTCCTTGCTATAATGGGTGTCACAATCATGTATTGTATCTCTTGCTTCATTCTCTACTGTCACCATGTTATCAACTCAATCCACCACCATGTTAGTATCTCCATCTTTGGTAGCCTTCATAGTATCTTTGAGTAACTGCTGAAACTCTCAAATCCAATCCATCTTTTCTTGTTGGTCTCCATCTTCATTGAGAAAGGGTGGGATGTCATTTGATCCATCACTTAGAAAATCTACACCTTTTGATCTTAATGCTCTTAGATACTTTCCATGTCACTTAATCAATCTTTTAGAGTCTTTGATAGCATTTGAATTCACCTCATCTTTTCCTTCGAGCTCTTCAAGCCTGTCATGAAGTCTTTTATGTAACCTTTCATTCTCCTCAATGGCCGACTGGTTCTTTCAGTACTTTTACCAATATTTATCCATTCATACCATCTATTTGGTAAACCTTTTTTTCAAAAAATGTATATAGTGTCTCAGTCTTGATTCTTTTCAGTTGGGCTTGGAGTTGGACAATTTCTTCCTTAAGTTTGCTAGCTTTAGTCTATGGCTGTGAGATTTCACCTTGTGTTAACAATTGTTGTGGCTCTTTTTGCTTTAGTAATTCCTATAAATGATCAATTTCTTTACTCAATTTAATGTTCTATATCCTACCAAATTCATTCTCTTTCAACAACAACTAAATTTGGGCTTTATTGAGCTTGGAAACATTAACATCCTGATCAACAATGATAATTGGATCTGTCTCTCCTACCTTCATTGTCATGATGTGCCCAAAAGCTTTCTGAGTATCAATAATCATTGGTTCTTGTGTGGAGGGTAGAGAGACCAAATTAGCATGGAGTGTTCATTAGGATTATACATGGAACCCATATAGACTTGGGTTACACCTTCTGGAGATAATTTATATTTAGCATCAATATCATGGAGGAAACTATCAAACACCAAAGCTGAATTTAAATCCCATCCAGGAAATATCAAAATGCATGCATCCTCAAGTAGTTTCCTCCCTCTTTTAGGGGTCATTTGACTTATTTCTTACTCAAATTCACCCTCAAGGTGACCAAAAAATGATTTTCATTGGAGTCATTCACCTCTCCTGCATCTTCCCTGACTGCTTTATCCTTTACCTTATATAAAAAAGCTTTAAATTATGAAGACTTTACAAAATCATCATCTAAAACAAAATCTTTACATACTAGCTGCCTTGGATCCTCTTCAATTGGCACCTCTTCCTCTATATCCCTAACAAGGGACACATGCTCTTCAATCACTATTTTAGAGAGTTGCTCAAAGGAGAGTTCATCATCACTTGATGATGATTCTTCATTGCTTGATGATGACACATAAATCCTCTATGTTTCTCTCATCTTCTACTCCATCTCCCTATTGTGATTGTCAATGGCCATTTCAACCTCCTTCTCATCTAGGTTCCTTATCAAATCATCCCTTAGAAATGGGATATGCATGTAGTCACCAAGCTTTTTCTTTTTCCTTGCAACTTTAATGTATCCTTCAGGGTCAAACCCTTTTCTCTGTGCACCTAGCTTCCTATTGTAATGGGCTAATTTGTTTAGTGTGAGCTCCCCTCCTTTCTTCCTAGTGATAGTAAATTCACCAATGCATACGATCCCTATCATAAAAGTTGTTTATCATGTTTTCTCAAGTTCATGTGATTGGAAATTACCATTTGTCTAATAATTTCCAAATAAGCTATCATGTTGGGCACTATCTTAGGTAATAGAAATGGAGAATCTTCAAAGCCATAAACCTTAATCATTGTCATCTCTGAGAAACAATACTGGTCACCCCAATTATGTTTGAGTGTCTGAGGTCCCCCAAAGTTTGCAGGCCCTAGGAACCTTTTGAGCTCATCTGTGAGTGTAGAGTTGCATGGGTGATCATAGAATTTGTATAAAATTTTGATAAAATACTCCTCAAAATTAATATAATTTGATCTAACAAACCTACAATCCCATACTAAAGTCCATAATTAGACTAGCAAAGGCTGGTTATCATTATCAAGTTGTCTAATTCTCATCTCCTCAGGCCAGATGCCTAAATATTGGCCATAGAATAATATAATGTGCATCAAACAAAGAATAATGTGGAAAATAAATTTTAGATGTATCTTTCTTTGTGGAAAGAACTCTCAAATCAATTTGTCTAGCAATGAATGTGGCAAAATCCTAATCTCTAGCATTAAGGCATTGAATGTCCACTGCAGTCACCATGGATTCTATCATCATAAAATCCAGGGTATTGAGACCAAGGACCTAGCCAACTGAATAGTATGTGTAGATAGGAATGTGGAAATTCATCAAAGCAATATAAACATTAGCCTAGCTCAATCACAAAAACTAAATTGCAATGACAAATCCTAAAAACATTCAATAGAGATATGGAAATAAAACATTCAATTCAAATGCAAACCATCACAAACGTGAATGTCTCCTCCAGAATTCTCCATTGTCCTTCTTTCTCCTTCAAATTGCTTTGTTTTGTGGATCTCACCTTCAAGTGCATAAGCATAATGTGAAAGCAAGATTGACAAGACGGTAGCTCAAGAATACTAGAAGCGTGATTGATTCGAGGATCCTTGATTGAAGAAATTCATCCAATTTATAGACAAATTGGAGAAATGACAAGATTAGCATGAAGAGATTTGAAAGGAAATTTCAAATCAAGAATGACAAATATGACAAATTATGACAAAATTGATACTTTCTATGCAAGATTGATTGATTGACAAATTATGACAAATTATGACAAATTGCTATGTCATTCCCATGAAATTAGGGGAAATATTAGAGAAAATAGAAAATTAGATGAATTAGAAATTAGGAAATTAGAAAATTGATGAAAATTAGGTAAATTAATTAATAATTTTTCATTCATTAATTAATTCACAAAAAGAGGGGGGATTAATTAGCCAATTAAATAAATATTTAATTGTGACAAGCAGACTTAGGATAAATAAATAAATTATTTAACCTAGAGGGAAAATGATAAACAAGATTAAATGAATAAATCATAAAACCTTAGAAGATGAATTAGAAATGCAAGGATGACAATTAGGTCTTGACTAAAGATAATTGATGTCGATTCGATCATGATTCTGATTAACAAAGGACCAATGCTGACAAATGATTGAGATTGATAAAGAGATCAAATTGATAGGTGCCAATTGATGAGGAGCAATGACTAATTGATCCAAACTGACATGATTGACAAGGACAAGGATCGATGACGAATCGATTGCAAGATGACAAGATTGACAAGAGGACAAGGATCGATGACGAATCGATCACAAAATGACGAGATTGACAAGGACAAAGATCGACCAAAATCATGACTGAAGATTATTATCGACAAGACCAAATTTGAAAGCGAGACAAATGAAGAATGCAAAAGAAGGACTTGATGCTTGCAAATGATAAAGACCAAGTGCGCAACATAGAAGAAATGTTAATGCAACGCAAGAACCCTAAAATAAGGCAATGCACAAATGTTAAAGTATGACTCTGCAAGCGTTGACCATTTTTAGATGTCTACAGTATGTATACCTGAGATAGGTTTTAAATAGGTTTACGTGGAATCCAAGTCCTTCCTCTACCTCCAATGGTGCATCGAGATTGAGCATGTGAAGGGGTAGCCTCCACCCTGTGTAGGTGGTATCCAGTCTATGATATTCTTTCACCAAGTCTTCAAGGACAATGGGATAGTCATAGATCCTGATCAAATCGAACACCTCAAAGATCGCTTCTCTTGACACATGGAAACATGAATTTCCCTCTATGTTGCAAATTTCCCTCTTCTTGGAGTCATAATGTTGTGCCAATAATTTTACTATGTCTACATTGATATAAACATTAGGAACAAGAAGTTTTCCTAAGTTTAACCTCCATGGGTTGTAGATTGGTTGAGGATTGTCTCGCCTATGGTAATGGAACATGAAGAGTTCATGGCCTCTAATGGTGGTATAGACATCCCACATAAGGTTATAATTGTCCTCTAGTTTCCATTGTGTGGACTTCTTAGTGTATACACCTAAAAATGGTCTCAAGATAATTAATTAAATATGCAGTTATTTAATTAATCCCCCTTCCTAGTTAATTGAATTCACAAGCAATTTAATTAATTTACATATTCATCTAGTAGTAAATAAATCTAATTGATTTATTTATATAATTCATTCAATAATCCCCCTTTGATTAATTAATTCCAAATTAATTAATTACCCTCATTTTATTCAATTCTTCTAATTCCTAATTAAGATTAACAAATTCTTAATTTGTTGAAATTAATTACTATTTTTCTAATATTTAAATTTCTAAATTCAAATATGAGCACGTGGCTCCTAACTTCTAACCACCTAACCTAACCCATTCTATCTAATCCCAAGTTTAACTAACCTTATCCTATCGTGCACATCCTAACCTCTTTTATTCTAGCTTCATGTGGGTTGGATATCTCCTCCTTGAGACACGTGGCACTTTTGCCACATGTCTTCTCCCTTGGACACTTTCCCTCTCATGAGAGATTCTTTGACACTTGTCACCACAGAGATGACAAGTATCCCTTCCTCCAACATCTTCTCAAACTTCCTCATTCTTAGTCTTTGATATCTTCAGATCGAATCCAAACCATGAATTCCTGCCACCTCAGCTTTGGCCTTGGAATTCCTATAAATACCCCATTTTGGAGCAATAAAGACCCCTTGCATTCATAGTTTTTTTATTGTTATTATAGGAATTTCACATCATATCATCTAGCATAATTAACATTTTAGATCAAATACTAGCATGCTTAGAATAGCTTTTATCATGTTAATCTAGTCTCAATTATCCAATCATGTAGCTTTAATTCTCATTTTAGCTAATCAATCATCCTAGCCTCATGCATTTGAATTATCATGATCATATAGCTACTCAACTTTTGAGTTGCCACTTTGGAGGTCATTGCTTGTTGAGAGCCAACAATCCAACACCTTCAAGGTCCTCAAAAATAGAGGAAAATGGGACATCTCAAGGAAGACTTATGGATTGATTTTATTATGTAGTTTTCAATTTGCTCTCCATTTATGTTTTGTTGTCTCATTACGTGTGCATGTTTAACATAATTGACCACATTTTTTAGCAACACATTAATTGGTGCCCATCGTGGGGCCTAGCCCCTTTGATCTTTAACAAGTTTTATTGTAGGAAATCTCATTGATAGGTTGATTATCTCTTACGACACACAAATTATCTGTTTTGAGTTCCAAATTTGTGATCTTGGTCTCTGTTGTAGAATTCCAACACCTCAAATGGCATTTATGAGGGATTTTTCAACTTTGTTTTTGTGTTTTTTTGTACTTTAACATTATCAGTCTCTATCTTAGCTTTCTTGGTACGTTTTGCAGCATTCCTGGTCATTCTTGCAACGTTCTTGGTCAATTTGGTAGCGTTGCTGGTAATTCTAGCAGCATTCTCAGTCAGTTTGGCAACATTCTCAGTTAGTTTGGTAGTGTTCCTGGGGTTCAACACAACGTTCTTGGTCAATTTTATATCATTCTTGGTTAATTTGATAGCACTTTCATTTTTTCATTGATAATTTCAATGTTGTACTCTGCATTTCTTATTTTTGCATCTGGACTGCCATTTTCTGAAACCTAATTTGCAGTTTGTTGATTTTGCAGGTACCTATTTCATTGTGAAAGACCGGAGTTATAAACCATTTCACCACCAAAGATTGCAATATAAACTACCAAATTTGTTTGCAGCCACGAAAATACAACGCTTGATCAAACTAACCTCGTTCTTTATCATAGGATATACCATTCCTATTGAACTTGGTCATATCAAAATCACAAAATTTGCACTCCAAACTAGGATCAAAAAAATTGCAAGCTCGCAAATACTTGAATGATCATTTCGTGTCATATCACTCTATCATATTTACCCCAACAATGAATCACTTATTGAGACACATTATAGAAAATTGAAACCTTGCAAAACATTCAGAACACATGTATGCTCATTTTAGCCAGGGCTCAGAGATGAAAGATTGAAGAAACATAAATAGAAACACTTGAAATGGCAGAAGATCATGAGGAAATGACACAAGGAAATGAAATACAAGAAGAAGAGATAACTGATCAACACATCGGAGAAATCCAACAAGATCCTAAATTTGATAAATTCATGGAGAAAATATTGGAGGTTGCAAAAGAAAAATACTTCGTAATGTTAGCAAAATCTAGTGCAAAACTTCCCCAAGATTTTGACGTAAAAAAATTTAGACAAAGGGGAGGATCAAATGACACTTACAATGACAATGAGAAAAATGAAGAAATTTTCAATCACAAGAAGGACGACACAAGAATTCCTCATAATACAAGAACTCATGAGGACACATGAAGAACTAATGATGACACAAGAAGGAATCGTGATGACACAAGAAATCATAAAGACACACGAAGAACTAATGATGACATAGGAAGGAATCATGATGATACAAGAAAAGATCATGATCACACAAGAACTCATGATGATATGAGAAGAAATCATGTCTATGATCCTCTCCTAGCTCTCACGCAATAGATACAAACTCTTCAAACTTAAATTCAAGATATGCAAAGGGGAACTACAAAGAGGTATTCACTTCAAGAAATATGTCCTTATCCATTTGATAGAAGTATCAACATGATACCTTTTTCTCTAAATTGTGAAACTCCTAGATATGACAAATATAATGAAAGAATTGATCCCCAAGATCATATAAGAGAATTTTGCATGATGAGCATGGAATTCACACATGAGGATACATACTTAATGAGTTTATTTACAAAGATCTTAAGTGGACAAGCCATGGATTGGTTCTCAAAACTTCCACTTGGAATTAGAACATTTGCATAATTGGTGGACAAGTTTGTTTCACAATATGTGTACAATATACAACATGAGATCACAATTCTACACTTGTGTCACACCAAGCAAAAGAGTGGAGAACCTTTCATGACATTTCTACAAAGGTGGAGATGATTAGTTGCACGATATCCTCGTACGGTGCCAGAATATGAAAAGATGGACATATCCATTGATAATCTAAATGAAGAAATGAGTTATAAACTAAAAATGCAATGTCATCCAAGTTTTGAAAAGATGATTGATAATGGAATCAGGATTGAGGAAGCTATGGTAAAGAAATTAGAGTTGAAGATATACAAAGGAGTTAATCCTGCTCCCAACAACAATACTAATAATAACAAAAATGATAAGCCCAAATTTTGGAATAGAAATCAAAACATAGTCAATTATGGGATAGTGGATAATAATAATTTGAAACCAAAGCAACCAGTTTTAAATTCATCAAATCACACATGAGCTATTCAACAAGATAAAAATAAACCAAAATCATCATTTGATAATTTCTTTTGCAAGAAATTTACCAACATTGGTGAACCACTTGGGTCAGCATTCAAGAAACTTTTTGCAAACAAGTTGATTACCTTGCCAGAAGCAAGAAACTTTGAACCAAAGGTTATACCTGCTTGGTGGAATGACAATGATTATTGTGATTTCCATAGAAACAAAGGACACCAAACAAATGATTGTCAGTGGTTAAAACATGTTCCAAGATTTGATTGACAATGGCGTAATAATTGTGGATGGGCTTAAGACAAACGAATGACACACAACTTTCAAAACTCCACTTCCTAATTATGAGAAGGGTGAATCATCAGCAATGCTAAATGGAAAGGGTAAAGAAAAAGTGAACTATGCTCATACCTATGATAATGTGGTCAATGTGATTGTGGTCAAAGAGAAACAACAACAAGAACCCGCTCATGTTATCACAAGAAGAAAAGCCAAGGTTAATTTGCTGGGTCCTACAACTGACATGTCATCCACTTCAAAATGATATAGTATAGTGGTGCAACTACAGAAAACTCCTACGCAAATATCAATTTTAGAACTTTTAGAACTTTCACCCACACAAATAAATTTTAGAAAGAGCACTGGTAGATACAATGGTATCCAAAGATCTTGGTGTAAGATCAACTCCAAACTATGGTGGGACACCTCACAATGCCTCAATGCTTATCATTCATAGAAGAAGATGACATGTCTCTACAACATCCCCATAATGCTCCCTTGCATATTGAAGTCCTTATTCATAAAACACACGTTAAACATGTCCTAATAGATTTAGGAGATGGCTTGAATATTTGATCATTAAGACTTGTTCGTGCTTTAGGCTATTTTGAAGATGTAGTTGATCCTCGTAAAAAAGATCACAATCAAAGCATATCATGAAGAAGAGAGTTCCTCCAAAGGAATTGTGGTATTACCAATCAAAGTAGGACCCTTGCAGAAAGATATTGCATGCAAAGTTATAGACTTGGATTTATCATACAACATACTTTTGGGAAGACCATGGATTCATGACATACAAGCTATTCCCTCAACTTATCACCAGTGCTTGAAGTTTTCATACAATGGACAAGAAATCATAATTTCAACAGACTTGAATCCATTCTAATATTGTAGTAATTTGAAACCGGCACAAGAGGTCATTGTCCCACATAATAGATAGGCACCATCTTCAAGAAAACAATCCAAGGAAAAATCATTTTCCTTAATCTTGTCAAGTTTTAAAAAATATATACATCTAAGGGATCAAGGGAATGAAGAATATTCACTGTCACAGTTACCACTTTCTCCTAAATCTTATGGTAAATCGTCAAGCTCAAAACAACAACTAGTTGTAAAACCTATTCCAATATTTGATGGAACATTTGTTAGCACAAGGACATTATCTAAAGAAATGGAGGACAAAGATGTGCTACAATGGTTATACAAGGATGAAGAGTTCAACAAAAAATAGATAACATCAGAATACCTACAGAAAAATATGGAAAAGGATTTAACATCCTTCAGAGAATGGGATACATTGTAAGAGGTCCTCTAGGAAAAAGAAAAAAAGGTATCTTATAACCCATACAACCTCATACTCAGCAGGCTAAAGACAAATTAGGCTTAGGGTATGGACACGTTACTCCACAAGAAGAAACATCTTCTAGGAAAGAAAAAGATGAACATGACAAAAGAAAAGAGAAACTTGCAATCAAAAGAGAGAAAGAATCTACCAAACAATAAGAACAAGCAAACATAATATCACAAAAAGAGAGAGCTTCTAATCAACAAGAAAGACAAAATAATGGCACTTCCCATGCAAAGTCAAATTCTAATCAAAATAGACAAGAAGATAGTATAAAGTAAGGAGAACTAATAGCAAGACTAAAAAAATTAAATATCAGCCCAGAGGAAGCTGAATATGAGAGAAGAAAAGAGATAGCAAGGAAAATAGAAGAAATGAACCAAAAGCTATATGAAAAAATCAGCAGATTGCAAGCACCAGTGAGACATATTCCAATGAATGAGAATGGGATTCCTATCATTCTGAACAATTAGCTGAAGAAACCTGCTATGAAGAAGATGTGGGTGTCAATATAGTTCATGCATATGTAGGACCAATGTTAGGAACTAGGTCACTTGAATTAGAATCAGATTCAGTCGACTTGGATTTAATCGAGGATGATGAGGAACTACTTGCAAGAGGTCATTCTGACGAGAGTATCATCCTAGACATTAAAATACGTATTGAAGACTTTGATGTTTCTATCATGACTGTTAATGCCTTTGAAACATCTCAAACTAAGGATCCCTTACCTTTAATACATCCTGAACTTATTGACTGGGATAATGAAGGACATACTGAAATTGATACCTTTCCTAATGATCATGCTATTGCCTTATACCTCAATGCAATTGAGCCCACAAGAACTTCCACTAGGGACTTCACCAACGCATCTTCCAGTCAAGTGGATGCCAAATCTCCCAGTTGCAAAAATAAAAATAAAGAAAAAATAATTAGGTCTAATGCTGAAAAACCATTTATTGGCAACATTAGACCAAGGAAAAGTAAAAAAAAGGAGGCATCTAATGGTGAAAACCTCCTTGAGGCATCAGAAGATGGGAGATTTGACACCTTACCTAAATATTATCAAGAGAGATCATCTTTACCAATTGATTCAACAGAAGTGGTCAACATTGGAACAATAGATCAACTAAACATTCTACATTCGGCAACCTCTCTATCAGAACAAGAAAAGCAGAAATATCCAAAAATTTTCAAAAGATGACAAATCAATTTTTGTTTGTCATATGCAGACATGCATGGGTTGGATCTAAATCTTATAATGCATCAAATAAATGTCACTCCAAGAGCCAAACCAGTAAAACAAAAATTGAGAAAGAGGCATCCTCATATAGCTCTCCTTGTTAAAGCAGAACTGAAGAAATTACTGGATGTGGGATTTTTCAGACCTATGGCATATCCCCAATGGGTATCAAACATAGTTCCTATTTCTAAACTAGATAAAAGTATCAGAGTAAGCACATACTTCAAAGATCTCAATAATGCATGTCCAAAGGATGAATTTCCTTTGCCTAATATTGACATCATTGTAGATTTAACTGCTAGACATTCCTTGTTTTCTCTAATGGATGGCTTCTCAAGATATAATCAGATTAAAATAGCTCCAAAAGATCAAGAAAAGACAACTTTCACGTGTCCATGGGGTACTTTCTACTGGAATGTCATGCCATTTGGACTAAAGAATGCAGGTGCTACTTATCATAGAGCTATGACAACAATATTCTATGGCATGAGGCATACATTCATGGAAGACTATGTAGATAACACATTGGTAAAATCATACAACAAAGATGAACATCTAGAAATACTAGAAAAGATCTTTGACCAGTTAGAGCAATACAAGCTAAGGCTCAATCCCAAGAAATGTGCCTTTGGTGTCACTTTAGGTAAGCTATTGGGATACATTGTTTCAGCTAGAGGTATAGAAGTAGATCCAACTAAAGTTAAAACAATCATGGAAATGGCATCTCCTAAAAATATCAGTCAACTCAGACCACTTCAAGGAAGATTGTAGTCAATTAGAAGATTTGTTGCTCAATTGGCAGATAAGTGTCAACCATTTACTCATCTATTACACAAGAATATTTTTCAAATGGGACAATCAATGTGAAGAAGTATTCAACAAAATAAAGGAATATCTTATGCAACCACCCATCCTAATGTCACCAATTCAAGGTAAGTCATTGTTACTATATGTATCAGCCACAAAAGTATCATTAGGAGTTCTGCTCGCACAACAAGATAATGAAGGAAAAGAACAAGCCATTTACTACATCAGCAGAATATTAGTGGGATACGAGCTCAATTATTAACCAAAATAATGCTTAGCAGTAGTGTTCTCTTCTCAAAAATTGCGACACTATCTACTCTCCCACTCAATCAAACTAATTGCTAAAATAGATCCACTAAAGTATTTGCTCAACAAGGCAACATTTGTTGGCAAATGCACACTCCAATGAGAAATTGTAGGTGATTGAAGGTTTTGTCATTGATGGAAACCTTGCAATCATATGACACTAGCAAGACAAAGATACCGACACCTGCATCGACAGACTGACTCTACACCAGCATACAAAACATCGGCAGTGAAAGGAAGGATACCGACACCTTGGCCAACTTCAATTTTGTTTAAAATGTATTTTGTAATTAATTGTAAAATCATTGTAAGTTGACATGGTGAGTTGTAATATGACTCATATATGTATGAGATCATTGTAGATCATTTCGTAGAGTAGAGATGAGATAGGATGCGAAATAAGTAGACCTAATATGTGAATTATTGGTTAAGGGTTTATGTTGTAGCAGAGCAAAAACCGGTACTGAATCTAGCATAGCAGATGCTGATCTGAAGCAGTACAAGACATTGGATTAGTATAATCCATTTTGTAAGTCAGTGTGACTTCTTTTGTATTTGAGCAGTGAGCTCTAGGCACTTGTGCTTCCTGCATGTGCAGGCCCCTAACGTAAGAGTAATATTCCCCTATTGGCCAGTAAGAGAATATTATGGGTCACAAGTCCCACCAAGGTTTTTCCCACACCAGGTTTCCTCGTTAAAATACTGTGTTATGGTGTGCTTCTCATGTTGTTATTATTCTTAGTTACTGCATTATTTCTGGTTTACTAGCACATAGTTTTGATATGTATTTCATTTTTTAAGTCAAGTAAATTTATATACCAGTTAGATACTGATTCACCCCCCCCTCTCAGTATCTTTGCGAATCCTAACAACATTAACAGGAAGATTAGCAAAATGGGTCATGATCCTGAGTGAATTTGATATTGAATATGTGGGCATAAAATCTATCAAGGGACAAGTCATTACAGACTAGCTGGGAGAAGCACAACTTCAAGATGATCATCCCTTAACATTGAATTTCCATATGCTGATATACTCACAGTCACCAAACAGACATGGCAGTTGTACTTTGATGGTTCATATACACAGCATGGATCGAGAGCAGGCATTTTATTCATCACACCACAAGGTCACACAATTCCAAAGGCATATAAATTAATTTTTTCATGCACCAACAGTATAGCAGAATATGAAGCTTTGGTCATAGGAATCAAAATGGCCATAGAATGGAACATCACACAACTATAGATTTTTGGAGACTCTTAGCTCATCATCAATCAAATTAATGATGATTATCAAACAAAGGATGACAAAATAATGCCTTATAAAAATATGGTAGATGATTTCAAAAAGTATTTTGTAGAAATCACTTTTGAGCAAATTCTAAGAAATGACAACAAAGCAACAAACACCATGGCAACACTTGCTTCTCTACTTCAGACATAGGAAAATCAAGACACTAGCTCATTTGAACTCAAAATCCAACGAAAGTGAATGAATTTGTTGTTTTGTTGGATTCCTTTTAATTTTTTTAAATTTATGCAAATCGTTTGCCAGAATTTCAACGAAAGTTTCCGACGAAAGTTCATCAAAATTTTGACGAACTTTCGTCAGAAAAGTTTTTTGATAATTTTTTTAATTCTTTTGTACATAACTCACCCTCCTTTTTGGATTTGAACTTGTGACCTCTCTTTTAAGAGCACATTTTCTCTACCGCTAGGCCAACTCAGGCTATACAATTTTTTTAAATTTTTAAATTTTTATTATTATTTTATAAAAGCATTGAGAGTTTTTTAATTCGATGGCATATATATATAAAATTTTTATATATAATTGTCTCAAAGGTTACATTTTATTTGTTATATATATATATATGTAATTAATATATATATATATATATTAATTAAATATATACGTATATTTAACTAATATGTGTATATATATACATATTAGTTAAATAAACATATATATACACATACATACATACATATTTAATTTTTATATATGATTGTCTCAAAGGTTACATTTTATTTGTTTCAGATACATTATGCTTTTAACAATTTTCCCACTAAATTATTTTTTAAAATTACAAAAATGTTAGGATTGAATTTTCCCACTAATTTTTCCATTAAATTTTCCCACTAAAAATTACAAAAGTTAGCATTCAATTTTCCCACTAAATTTTCCCACTAATGGGATGTGCATTCAATCTCATCCATAGGATGAATTCAATCTCCACCGTTGGATTCTAGGGCTACAAAGAAACTTAAAATCTAACAACAAAAAGGGAAAGAAGCTCAAAACCTAACTTTATTTTTGCAGGTTGTAGAAACATTCCTCTCCTTGAAGGCATGATTGGGATTTTAAAGAGGGATTGATCTAAGAAGAGAGTCATGGTAAATTTTTTCTCATGCAAAGTTCATTGGAGATTGTTTTCTTACAATTTATTTTCAAATGCATATGCTAATAAAAAATTTTGGAATTTTGTTTGCAGGTTGCTTGCCCTCTTTCTAGGGTTTTGTTTGCAGTTTGAATATTCTTATTTTCCTCTTATTAGCTATAGTTTTCTTTTTATTTTGTATGAAGCATCTCGTTTTCCTCTTATTTCCTTTTCTCAAAGAAAACCTTAGATCTAATGTGTCTCTAATTTTGTTTTTTGTTTTGTTTTTTGTTTTGTTTTTATAGGCATCCAAGTATAGATCCAAAAGAAATGAGATCTACAGAAAAAATGGCAAAAGAAATGAGATCTGTAGAAAAATGGTGGCTATTCACTTATTTTTCATTTTTTTTCTATTTTGAAAGGGTTGTGACATCCCCATGGGGGTGCCACAGTCCCATGGAGTCTGTGACATCCCCCATGGGTGTGCCGCAATCCCATGGAGGTTGTGACATCCCCATGGGGGTGCCGTAGTCTATGGGGGTTGTGACATCCCCCATGGGGGTGCCACAGTCCCATGGAGGTTGCGACACCGGACAACCCCATGGGGGTGCTACAGTCCCTTGTTTGCAAATTTCTAAAATATTTTTTATTTTATATATATATATATATATATATATATATAATATTATATATATTATGCACACACACACACACACACACACACACACACATATATATATATATGTTTGTATATATGTGTATGTACTATATATGCATATACACAATAACTAGATCAAAATGATTTTTTTTTATTTGCATATGTGTGTGTGTGTTTTAAAGTTATCTATGAGTTTGATGTTATAAGCATTCATATTCACATGTTGAAGGTCATAACTTCTCTAGATGAATAGGTGCTTTCTTTATTACAACAAGCATATTTTATTCAAATTCAAATTTAAAATTTGAAGTCTAATTTTTTATATTAAATTTCAATAGTTTAAGTTGAAACTTATTTAAACTTTAATTTTTTTAAAACACACACACACACACACACACACAAAGTCCAAAGCTTAGCTTCTATCTATCTAAAAGAGAAAGAAGATATTAATCAGAAAATATATAACACAAACCCACAAACCCAAAACTCAATCAATGACTAAATAAATGACTTGCATGACTAAATAAATGACCAGTTAACAACAATTAATGACTAAATAAATGATAATATTTTATGATTATTTTGGATGAACTTTTCATCAAATTATCGATGAAAACATAATGCCACTATCCAACGAAAGTTTGTACAAATTTAGACGAAACAAATTTCATCGAAAGAAGCAACAAAAAATTTGCGATGAAATTTTTTTGGGTGTTTCGTCAAAAAAGTGATGAACATTTGTCAAAATTTAGGCAACCTTCTGTCAGAATTTGGAGTCAAATGCATTAGTGAGAGTGTTACAAATTCTTGGTGGAAGAGTTGTTTTACCCTGCCCATGACTGTCTTGATTCCCAAATTATATGTCACCTTATTGGGCATGATTCCTCTCACTATGGCCAAATTTATACATACTTGAAAGATAACACCCTCCCTCCTGACTTGTCCAAGAACCAAAAGTGAAATTCCATCTGCCAATCCTCTCATTATACTTTTGTCACAGATACCCTTTTTAAATGAGGTCTAGATGGTACTCTCTTAAGATGTCTTGAGCAAGAAGAATTTGAAAAGGCTTTAACTGAAGTCCATAATGACATTTGTGGCACTCATTCAAGTGGTCTTACCCTTTCGAAAAAACTCATACACTTGAGCTATTATTGGCCAACTACGGAACGAGATTATTTTTCAGATAGCTAAAACGTGCAAGCAATGTCAGATCCATGGTAATTTAATTCATGCACTAGCACAAGAGCTTCATGCTTTGGCAACATCTCAACCTTTCTGCCAATGGGGTCTTGATCTAGTAGGAAAGATAAATCCTCCTTCATCCAATGGTCACAAATTCATCCTTGTAGCTACAAAATATTTTACAAAATGGATTGAGGTGGTACCTCTCACAAATATCACAGGAAAACAAATTGCTGCATTTATCTTGAACTACATTATATGTTGCTATGGCATATCATATGACCATTATCATTGATAATGGGTGACCGTTCAAGAACCACTATGTATAGGAGCTTTGTGAGAAATTTTAGATCCAACACAAGTTCTCCACACCCTACTATCCACAAGGGAATGGAAAATAAAAAGCATCAAACAAAACAATTTTGAAGATCCTAAAAAAGACAGTGAATGATGCTGGCACAAATTGGCATATTCAATTAAACCCTTCTTTATGGGCCTACCCTACATGAGCCACACCTTTCTCTCTTGTCTATGGATCTGAAGCAATATTGCCAATAAAAGTAGAGATACCTTCTCTACAAGTATCATTAAAAGGCCTTATCCTAGATTAAGAACAACGAGTATCTAGACTGCAAGAGCTAGAATTGATCCATGAACGATGACAAATGCCTTTGATCATTTGAAGGTTTATCAACAAAAAAATGTGCCAAAGTTATAATCACAAGGTCAAACCAAGAGAATTTTAAGTTGGAGAACTAGTGCTAAAGGAAAATCCACACAACTAGTCATATCGAGAAAAAAAGGGAAAGTTTGAACCAAACTGGTTGAGTCTGTTTGTGGTCATAGCAACATTTGGGTCACGAGCTTATCAGATATCAATGCTAGATGGGGATCATCTTGAGGAACCCATCAATAACATTCACTTGAAAAAATTTCATGTCTAAGAGTAGAAAATCTAAAAAAAAGTGAACAAGCAGAAAATCCAAAAAAAAGTGAACAAGTAGAAACTCCAAAAAAAAGGTGAAAATGAAGAAAATCCAAAAACAATGAAAAAGAAGAAAATACAAAAATAGAGAAAACAATGAAAAAATAAATATAAAAATCAAATATAAAGAAAAAGTGCAATAAAAATAGATGGTGAAAACCTGGCAACAGGCGCTATCTGTCAGCTGGCTCTTCCATCTATTAGTTCATGCATCCTTCTGCTTGCATTCTTTTTCATCAATGTGATTCATATCCATAATAAAGTCTCTATACATATGTAGGCTTTGTAGGTGATTTCTCACCATGGTTTGATTCATTGTAAATACCATAATAAAGTTTGTTTCTAGACTGGGGGAAAAATCTTGAACTTAGCTAGGGGCAAATTTTCATTGATCTTAATCAAATAGGTCAAAAAATAGTTAAGCAACACTTGTCAAGCGAAAACTGAGACACATCCAACGTTGAACAAAAGATCAAATTATCTACCATCAACTATCAACTATCAGTCTAAACATGACAAACACGTATCAATGGATGACATCTTTTGACTAATGGTTTTAACACTTTATCAACAATGGTTCAACTTTTATATCTTGATTTTCGCTATCATAATTCTTGAGTGACTCAAGGATGTCTTTGACTAGAGGAAAAAGGAAGGAACATGATATTTTCTTGTCTACTATCTATAAATTAATTATTAATATGTGCAAGTTTGTCTGACGACATGATCATCAGAGTATCATCTAGGACATTTTAGATTTGCATATAGGAGTGGTTAATACTTCCTATTTAATGCAAGAAACACTCAGGTCATCTTGGTCCAATTATGCCTTGATGCTTGTGCTAACTTGCAATATCAAAACCTAAGAAAGTAGTGCTGTAGTCATCATGGTTCAATTATACCATCGATGTTTGCACTCACTTCCCACATTTTAAAGGCTCAATGATGACAAAAAGCAATGACCAAATGACCGGTTCGATCACACCATTGAATTTCATTTGCATTTGCATATTTAAAGTAGTTTACATTTCATCTTGCATGGGATCACAAGAGCTCATCTTTTCCAAGGCCAAAAGCTTCAACATGGTGTTAGTTTTCTTGTTAAGTGATTGAGTACATTGGACATTAACAAAAATAATCAATTCATCCATCCTTCATGATAAGTTAATTCATTTCATCACATATAAGCATTGCTTAATAAGAAATCATTCATATAAAGTATCCAATCATTCATTAATTTAGTTAGATCATTTCATTGCATCCATCTCATTTAGGGATGCATAGATAAAATCATAAAAACATCATAAACATAGAAAGCATTGTATTGCGCATGCATCACATAAGTACATATGAGCATCACCATACATATTCACATTTGTATACATCATGTAAATACTACATCATCATACACCCATCATCTAGAATCCATAATCAAATAGAAAGTAAAGCATACATCATGAAAGTAACTGCACAACATAATCATATAGCAAATAAAATGCATCCATAATCTCATAGGTCATATAGAACGAATATGATCGACTACATATCATATCATCAAAAAGATCAATGTCCAAGGTACAATGATATTATAAAAATATTTGAGATACATCACAAATATATATCGTGGGACTCATCAATATCTCATCACAAAAAGGTGTATACATCAATAGATCAATGTCTCATATCAGTGTGACCACTAGGATGCGGAGCATAACTCTGTCTTGATGCGGTAGGTCTGGTAGCACTAACAGGTACCCCTATACCTAGGTCCCCACTTGGGGGATCTCTCTATAGTGGCCTTGTCACTCCTCACCTCTCAGATTGACTTTTTCCTGACCTCCTGCTCATCTATGAAAATCCTAGAGCCATCCGATCAATAGGAACAATAGTATAGTATAAGGTCATGTAATACTTGGCCTCCCAGACCGTTTGGTGCATCATCTTTAGGGTACCCTTCCTTGAACTAGACTCTCCTAACATCCGTACTTGTGCCTTGGCTTGTCGACACCTATCCCTGGCTGTATCTCTCTCTGCCATGAGAGAGGCCATTTGAGCCTCTACCTAGTTAATATGAGCCTGTGCCTATGTTTGTACCTAGGACATCTATGCTTGTTCCTATACCTATAACTGTGCCATCTAGACCTCTAATTGGGCTATGTGAGAGACCCTCTCTACTACCCGACCCTCTAGTTGTTGCACCTGACCTTGAAAATCAGTAATATGAGCCTATTGTTGATGAGATGACATCCTAATAAGGATTTGTCATATTGCCTTTGCTTGTGGCTACGCAACCTATGGTACTCTTGTACGTACCTACTCAACCTAGGGAACCTCCTACTCTAGGACCTGCTGCTCCTGATCCACTGGACCTGATCTCCTTCATCTGACCACTCAGGTCATCTAATCCATAGGTAACTCTCTAGAAGATCTAGAACTGCTAGCTCCTAGCATTCATGTCGATACCACTACCACTGCTCTTCCATCTCCCCCATCATCATCCCCTCCATCTCCATCTCCACCACCATGATCTCCTGCATCTCCTCCATATCCATCTCTATCATCCCCTCTATCTTTGCCATCATCTCCACCCCCACCTCCTCTCCCCCCACCATCCCCTGACCATCTAGGAGCTTTGCATCATGGCCTCTCATCGTCCTCATCTAAAACTAGCTCAGGCTCATCAGGGTATGCCAATCTAGGAAACCTGTGTGCAATAAAATATGCAACATACTTGCCAACCATCCCTCTATCTATCATACTTGGTAAATAATCCCAATCTAGTGGCCCCAATGATAGGCACTCTGCACATGCCTACTGTTAGAATATTTAATCTTTACTTAGCTTAGGTTTTTTTTTTATTTAGTTTAGGATATTCCTTTGGAATTCCTACATGTAATTTGTCCTCTAGTACATGTGTGAGGACAAGTCATTTCTTTTATTTTCCTTTATTAAGGAATATTAGATTTCCTCCATAAGAGGATGTGGACACATGGCACACACATTTTATGAATGGTGGCATTCATAGATTTGGGAGTTACTTTGTAACTCCTCTCCTCATCTCTATTTAAGAGATGCCTCCTCTCTCATTTCTTCTTAATGACAATACTGTAAAGAGCTTCTTGCTCTCTCTCTCTCTCTTTCATTTTTAGGCATTGCCTCATTCATAATATCACAAGGGGTTTTTCTTTGCTTTTCCCTTTCAAAAGTTATTGTGCCTCCTTCTTCACATTTGGGTGATGCTCCAAGTTTATTGCTTTTCTCTTGGTAACAATTACTTCATCATAAACTTTCTTGGATTAATTTTCCTTTCCTTGCTCTTTTATTTCCTTTCATGGTATCAGAGCAGGTTTCTAATCCTTGTTTTAAGTTAACATTGATGAAGGTTACCATTCTGTGGAGTTCACCTTGTTGGAGGCATTCTTGAGAGGAGAAGAAGCTCTTTTCTAATATTTTCTATTGTACAGGTTTTAGTTTCAGATTTTAATTTTTTTTTCAAACTTGTTAACAAGTTTGCTTGCAGGTTTAATCTCCTATTCTAGTTAGTTTTTTATTAAAAAAAGGGCTTTGGAAGGCTTGCTGCCAAAGTTCCTCCTTTTTTTAGTTTAAATTTGTATCTTTGGAAGGCTTGCCGCCAAAGTTTCTATTTTTTTAGTGTACATAGTTTGGAAGGTTTACCGCCAAACTTAGTCTCAATTTATTTGGTCGGCTTTCCGCCAAAACTAATTTATTATTAAACTTCATTTCTGATTCACTTGCAGATTTTAACCTTTTTTCTTGCTTACAACTATTCTGATTCAATTTGTTTGAATCTGCCATTCAGTCCTAACATCTTTATTTGCAGGTGTTATTGATAAATAAAAAAGATAATCTTTATTTAAACTTAAATTTGTTGAGGATTAAACTCAAACTTAAATTTGTTATCATTTTGAGTTGTTTTAGATATTTTATAGTTTATTGTTAAATAAAATAAGTTTATTATTGCTTTTACCAGTGCCGATAAAGATCTGGCAATTTAATTCTTTGTAATTGTTCTCAAACTAATGCATCTGAATACAGAAAGTACACAACACATATTAAATTTAACTGCTGGCTATAAGTCTTGAATTCACATTGTAAGACACAAAAACCCTACGCATCTGTAAAAGCCTACAAACCCCGTCTATTTTTTATTTCTATATCTTCATGCGATTTCTTTGGAGTATTCGAGGTTAGATTTCTTTGTTGTCTCTTGTCAAACTGTTATTGCGCCCAGGTAACTACTATTCCAACTCGTTTGTGAATTCAGAATGTGTATGTTTTCACGCCTTTCTGGTTTTTTCGCCACAAAAGACTGATAGAAATTCCAAACCTTTCGCCACTTTTATTTCCGGAGGCGAGAGAAAGATTTCCCAAAAAAAATAAAAAATCTTGATATAACTGGTGTCAACCAATCAAACCGACCCAACGCTGCGACGAAGCAGACTCATTTTCCTTTCCTTTTTGCAGTTTAACCTTTTCGTTATCTGTCGACCACCTTTGAAGATCGATGGTTCAGCATTCCTCGAGGTGCGCACAACCGACAGGGTGACATTAATCTTGAATTTCATCGCCTCACTATTTTTTAACACCTCTCCATCCTGTAGTAGCTTCATTGGCAGGGTAGCTTCATTGAAGTCTCATACGGTAGATTTCTTACTTCCAGCTCTCAGCGCCCACAGGGCTCTCTGCACAGCGGAAGCCAGACCAACAGCGCCCATAGCCCTCATATAATAAAACAAAACCTCTTGGAATAAAGTCCTCTAGTTTTCCTGAGAAGTTTGAATTTTACTCATTCAGTTTTGTTAGAGAAAGACAAAGATAGTCTAGAAAGCTAGAAACATCAAGAATAAGCCGCTGTTTCTCCAAGAGCTTTCCCTATTTTATCTGCAACTTTTGTGTATTCCCTGCAACTCATTATAACCTGTATACTTCATAATTTTCTTGTCATTCAACTTCTCTGCAAAATAACATCTCTGTACTATAGATTCTTTGCAGTCTGTGTATCGTCGCTTCTGTTTGCAGTCTGTTCTCAGTCTGTGTCCCAATCATTCTTTGTAAAACAGTTCTCCATCATTAAATAACATTTCTGCAGGTTCATTTATCTTATTTTACAGTCTAAGTTTATAACTTTTTTTTCAATATTCATATTCTTTATTGTAATTTCTGCACTATTGTGTAACTTATTGTAATTTAATATTCATATTCATATTCTTTATTGTAATTTTCTAATAACTTATACGTTTCCTGCTCTATATAAGTTTATATTTTGTTTTAAGTGTTAATATATATATCTTTTATAAAAAGTTTTTAATATAAAATTATTTTATTATTAATATTTAAAGTTTTTTAATATAAAATTTTTTAGGATTTGAAAATAATATTTTTTTGTTAAATATTTTTTTTAAAAATTGTTATTTTAAACGAAAAAACATACTTTTCGATCTATAATATTTTTAAATCAAAATTGGTTATTTTAATTAAGGAGGTTAATTTTTTTATTCAAGTGGTTATTTTTTTAATAAAAGGGGCATTTTTTTTTATTTCGAATCATTATTTTACTATCATGTCTACATTAATTCCAGAAATTAAATTAAATAGTTCCAATTATCATTCTTGGAAAACACATATCTCGTTTATTTTTCGTTTCAAACACCTTTTGGATGTTGCGACTGATAAAACCTTTGAACCCGCTACATCTGCTCCTCAAGCTGACCTAGATAGATGGAAGGCTCAAAATGAGGAAGCACTTGGTTTAATTGGTATTTCAATGGTTCCTGATTTGTATGTTTTAATTGGAAATTGTACAAAAGCGCATGAAGCTTGGGAAATTTTAAAAACTACTTATGAAAGCTCAAATGAATCCCGAAAAATTCAACTTCAAGATCAACTTGAAGATCTAAGGTATATGGATTTTAAAACTATGGATGAATTCTTATTAAAGTTTGATTCGGTTAATAGTCAATTAACTGGTTTAGGAGTTACTCTAGCTGATTTACGTTTAATTCATCTTACTCTTAAAAAATGTCTTCCTCGTCAATTTCAACAATTTATTACGAATATTCATGCTCAACTTGCTATTCCTAGCTTAGCTACTCAATTAACATATGATATTTTTCGTAATTTATTGCGTCAAGAGGAAGCTAAATTAATTCAATTTGGTACTCTTAAAAGTAGTGAACATGCTTTTATGTCTAAAAATCAAAATCATAATAATAATTTTAGATCCAATAATAATAAACATAATCATAATCATAATAATAATCATAATAATAATCACAAATCTTCTAATTATCAATCTCATTCTAAATCCTATCATAACAATTCTCATAATAATAATCATAATAATACGTACAATAATCAAAGGAATAATTCTCAAACAAGACCCCATTGCACATATTGTGGGAAAGATGGACATATTACTAATAATTGTTTTAAGAAACAAAATGTAAAAAGCCCATGAATCAAAATAATCAAAATAATCAACATAAACCTCATTATAAGAAAGGTAATAACAATGGTAATTCATCACGTCATGCATTTACATGTACTTATAATGTTTCTCAACCACTTGAGTGGATTATTGATTCTCGTGCATCTCAACATGTTACTTCTCATAAAGAATGTTTTGAATCTTTGCATCCCGATACTTCTAATATTCCTGTTCAATTAGCTAATAATCATAGTTGTAAAGTTGAAGCTATTGGTGATGTGAATGTTCCTAATGGGAAATTACATGATGTTCTTTATGTTCCTGAATTAAAATCAAATTTGATTTCAGTTCCTAAACTTTGTCAAGATTATAAGATTAACTTTTATAGGGGCGTATGTTATATCATTGATCCAAACACTAATCATGTTATTGCTACTGCTAAAATGGATAGTGATAACTTATTCAAGTTCTATGAATTTGCTCCTCCAAAGTATTCTTTGCTCACGACTGTTGATTTTACTATATGGCATGAAAGACTTGGCCATCTCAATTCTAATTATATTTCATTAATGCAAAAAGCAAATATGGTTGATGGATTGCCTAGTATTGTTCCTTCTCAAATTGTTTGCAATGGTTGCATGAGTGGTAAGATGCATAGGGAACCCTTTCCTCATGGTCAATCTTGGAGGGCATATACTAAATTGCATCTAGTTCATAGTGATCTCTTGGGTCCCATGGAGAATCCCTCCATCCAAGGTTCAAGGTATGCACTTACCTTTGTTGATGATTTTTCCAGGAGAACATGGATATATTTCCTTCATAGTAAGGATCAAGTGCTTGATGTTTTTACTGAATTTCATATGTTTGTAGAAAGGCAATCTGGTTCTAAAATTAAGATTCTTCGTATTGACAATGGAAGAGAATATGTCAATAATGCATTTAATTCTTATTTAAAATCTTTTGGAATTAAACATGAGCTTACCGTTCCTTATACACCACAACAAAATGGTGTGGCAGAACGGAAGCATAGGACAATTGTTGAAATGGCTAGATGTTTATTGCGTGCTAAAAATATGGATTACAAGTTTTGGGCTGAAGCTATGGCTTGTGCAACATATTTAATTAATAGAACACCTACCAAAGCCTTAAAGGATAAAACTCCTGAAGAAGCTTGGTCTGGTAGAAAGCCTAATTTGCAGAATTTAAGAATTTTTGGTTCCATAGCTTATGTTCACAAACCTAAGGAGAAAAGGAAAAAATTAAATGCTAAATCTTCTCCTTTTATTTTTGTTGGTTATGATGAAAATACTAAAGGTTATAGAGTTTACAATCCTATTACTAACAAGGTAAAAGTTGCAAGAGATGTTTGTATTGCAGAAAAAGGCATTCATGATTGTTCTAAAGTGAAGGATGATGAACTTGGTCAAACCAAAGTTGTGCTTGTGGAGGACCAACCTCCTTCTCTTAACCCTACTCCTAATGCATCTCTTTCTATTCCTTCTAGTGATAGTGATGATGATAATAATAACTCTACTCCTCATGACTCTTCTTCTAGTGATGAATCCATTACTTCTAAAAGAAGACCTAAATGGTTTAAATCTTTAATTCAAGATAGTGATGAATACTTAGCTAGAACGGATAAACTTCAAGCTAGGAGAGTTAATTATTGTAATTATGCTTTAATGACTACTATTATGAATTCTAATGATCCTAAAACATTTGATCAAGCTAAAAATCAACCACATTGGCAAAAAGCAATGAAGGAAGAATATGATACTTTAACTTCTAACCAAACTTGGGATTTAGTTCCCTTGCCTCATGGTAAAAATCTTGTTTCTTGCAAGTGGCTTTATAAAACTAAATTGAATGCTAATAATCAAGTTAGTAAATTTAAAGCTAGATTAGTTGCTAGAGGTTTTTCTCAAATTGAAGGCTTAGATTATACTGAAACTTTTGCTCCTGTTGCTAAAATGCCTACAATTAAACTTGTGCTTGCTTTAGCTTCTAGAATGAATTGGCCTATTCACCAAATGGATGTTAAAAGTTCTTTTCTTAATGGTAATTTACATGAGGAAATTTATATGTCTCAACCTCCTGGTTTTATTAAAGAAGGTAATGCACACTTAGTTTGTAAATTAAAGAAATCAATTTATGGATTAAAGCAATCTCCTAGGGAGTGGTATTCAAAGATTAATGAATTCTTTCTTTCTCAAGGCTTTATTAGAAGTAAAAATGATCCTAACTTGTATATTAAACATAGTGAAGATGATATTATAATTATTATCTTGTATGTAGATGATTTGATTCTTACTTCAAGCTCCAATACTTTGATTTCTGATATTAAGTTTCAACTTAATCAAAAATTTCAAATGACTGATTTAGGTCTTTTACATTATTTCTTACGGATGCAAATTTGGCAAACCTCTAAAGGAATTTTCTTATCTCAAAGTAAATATGCTCAAGATCTCATAGATAAGTTTAAAATGAATGATGCTCATCATGTTTCAATTCCTATTGAATTAGGCACTAAGTTAATGCTTGATATGCAAACTCCTCTTGTTGATGCTACTTTGTATAGACAATTAGTTGGAAGTTTAAATTATTTAACTCTTACTAGGCCAGATATTGCTTATAGTGTTGGTTTGGTTTCAAGATTCATGTCTAAACCTCAACAAACACACTTTAAAGTTGCTAAAAGAATTTTCAGATATACTAAAGGAACAATGAATGTAGGTTTGTTTTATGATGCAAATTCTGATTTGAATTTAAAAGGTTTTACTGATTCCGATCTAGGTGGAGATCCCAATGATGGGAAATCTACTTGTGGTTATTGTTTTTTTGTTGGTTCAGGAGCAATTTCTTGGAATAGTAAAAAGCAACAATCTACCTCTCTTGGATCCATTGAAGCTGAGTACAAAGGATGCACTAATGCTTCCAAAGAAGTCTTGTGGCTTAGAAGATTACTTGAAGATTTGGGTCTACCTCAACACGAACCAACTCCATTGTATTGTGACAACCAAAGTGCCATTGCCTTGGCTAAAAATCCAGTTTTCCATGCAAGGACAAAACACATTGCTCTCCAACACCACTTTATTAGAGAACAAATTGAAGACAAGCAAGTTTCACTCCTCTATTGCAAGGGGGAAGACCAAATTGCAGATATTTTGACCAAGCCACTTTGTAAAGAAAAATTCCAATTTCATTGTAAAAATCTTGGATTACAACCCATTGAAGGGTTTGATGTAAGCTCCCCAAGTAAAGCTTAAGGGGGGGTGTTAGAATATTTAATCTTTACTTAGCTTAGGTTTATTTTTATTTAGTTTAGGATATTCCTTTGGAATTCCTACATGTAATTTGTCCTCTAGTACATGTGTGAGGACAAGTCATTTCTTTTATTTTCCTTTATTAAGGAATATTAGATTTCCTCCATAAGAGGATGTGGACACATGGCACACACATTTTATGAATGGTGGCATTCATAGATTTGGGAGTTACTTTGTAACTCCTCTCCTCATCTCTATTTAAGAGATGCCTCCTCTCTCATTTCTTCTTAATGACAATATTGTAAAGAGCTTCTTGCTCTCTCTCTCTCTCTCTTTCATTTTTAGGCATTGCCTCATTCATAATATCACAAGGGGTTTTTCTTTTCTTTTCCCTTTCAAAAGTTCTTGTGCCTCCTTCTTCACATTTGGGTGATGCTCCAAGTTTATTGCTTTTCTCTTGGTAACAATTACTTCATCATAAACTTTCTTGGATTAATTTTCCTTTCCTTGCTCTTTTATTTCCTTTCACCTACTCATACAAAATAGTGGGCCCCCAAGTAGCTACATCAAGTCTCCTGTGAGCATAATGGGTTGTACCCTTTGTAATCCCTTGTATCCTGTCATACTGTCTCAACACCCTCATGCAAAGGAATCACTCGATAACATAGGGTGTAGATCTGATCAGGTACTGAGTCAAGAATACATAAGGCATCTCCACTACATCCTTGGGCTAGATCTCACAATCTTTGTAGGGTATCCATATCACTGTATCTAGATCATCTACTACTCATCGCCAATACTCCAATTTGCTTAGTTTTCACTAAATAATGATACCTGGATATCCATAAGCATAAGACCTACCTATAGGTCTCTCTTTATTAGCCAATGGTTGTGTGTTGGGTAGATGCTCCCAGGTCCACATCTAGAGAACTATAACCCCTACTCATAATTTGGCTGATCTCTGATACACTACTCAATGCAAATCATAATATAGGTGGACCAAAATGCATGATCCCCACACAAATTGAGTCCCCCATGTCACCAACTGCTCAAGGAGATGAGCCCATCCAATGGATAATACCTTTGACCTATGATTAGGACAAAGGAAACCCCTGATGAATCCAACGAGAATAGTAGGTAGTGTGACATAACTCAGATCTAGCATCTGTTGCCATGAAATGTCGTATCCGCCAATCTCATCATCATCAAAAACTTTGCAAAGTGCATATGTCCCACCCTGTTCACTGAGATCATAATAGACCAACTCGCCCATTACTGGGATGCACAATATCTGATACACATCCTCGCATGTCACGGTCATCTCGCCAGTTGGTAAATGGAATGTATTATGCTCACTCTGCCAATGATCAACCAATGCTATCAATAATCCTTGGTTAATCAAAGGTCAGGGCATATCAAGAAGGGAAGATAAACTAAACCTATCAATGTGGTCTCACTCTGTCGGGCTAAGGCGAGGTGTCAACATCCATGTCTTCAGGAAGTGCTCCTACAATCAAATCATATCATTATATCAGTATCTCAATTTATCTATCAGTCAAATCAATCTATCTATCAGTACATCTTGCTCACTTGATATTTCTATCAAATCTCATTGAGCCCCTATCAATGATGCTCATCTGTCATGAGGTCATTATCAATCCTATCTCATCTAGAACGCAAATCGAGATAATCAAAACTGATCATCAAATTTCATCAATCAGGGGTATCTAATTTTATCAATTTGATACCTAATCGAATCTATCTTACATTATCAAAATAAAAAATCAAATCAAATTGGTAGTATTTCATCGCCTTTATTGACAATCGTGACCTTTTTTTTTTTTGGGGGGGGGGGGGGGAAGTGGGGGGTAGAGGTGCAATAATTTTTTCATCTCATCATCATGACTCCAATTGCAATCAAATAATCAATCACCAACAAATCCAAAGTAAAAAAATAAAGTCATCAAAAATCATGTAATCAATCATTGAAAAAAATAATCCAAACATCAAACAATCGGTCATCAAAAAATATCAAGTCAAAAAAAAAATAAAATTACAAAATAAAAAAAATTCACAAAAATTGAAAAAATTAAAAATTTAAAAATTTGAGCTGAGCCACAGCACGGGATGAACTGTGGCGCCTGTGGTAGCGTTGTTGGCATCCATGGGGTGCATCACGACACTTGTAGTAGTGTCATTGATGTCCATGGGGCACATTGCGATGCTCATGGTAGCATTTGTAGAGCGCATCACGATGCCCATGGGGCGAACTATAGCACCCATGGTAGCGTTGTTGACGTCAGTAAGGCATACCGTGAATCCCTTGATAGCATCATCAATTCCCAGGGGCGCACCGCGGCACCCTTGGTAGCATTGTCGATGCCCGTGATGTAGGTGGGGAGGACTGCAATGCTCGCAGTAGGACCGTTGACGTCTGCATGGTGGACCGCGCTGCCCACAGTAGCATTGCCAATGTCCGCGGGGCAAACCACGACACACGCAGTCACACTGTCGGTGCTCGTGGCTCACGTTTCAACGCCCGTGGGTGGTCGTGGTATCGCCAGATAGTTTTAAACCCAGTTAAATAAATTTTTTATAATGCAAAAATTCAATTTTTTTTTTTTAAAACAGTAAAGACTTGTTTTCAAGTGTGCGAAACCTAGCAAGAAAATATGAAAATTTAAAAAATCCCATATAAAAGAATGCTAAAAGAATGATTTTTTTATTCAAACTTGCTTAATGTTTTTTAAAATCAAACTAAAAATTGACAAAGCTGGGTTTTTCTTGGGGTACGTACCAATGGACTGTCGGCCGACAAACACTCATGATGTCAAAATCACTCGAACCTATGCTGGTGGTAGAGGATTTCTATTTCCTTCTCCAGAGCAAGTTTTCAACAATTCAAACTACACAAATGAGGAGTGGTAAAAGTGAATTTCACTTTTTAAACTCAAAGTGGGGCATTTAAGTGGGATTTTTTTCCACTTATTTTTCATCATCTAATCAACTAATCCACCTGACAGAGAAGCATTTTCAAATTTATTATTGGGAAATGAATTGGATCAACTCTAAAAATGTTTTAAAATTGTAAAATCATGAAACAATCTCAAAATCATGAAAATTTTAAAAATATCAAAAAATTTAAAAAATCGCTAAATTTAAAAAAAAAATTGAAAAATTATCCGATTCATCTCCCGAGGGGGCATCCTCACATCATAATCTATTAGTTAGCGTCTGGGGCATCATATCAAGATTTATCATCTCAAATCAAATTCGTATCGAAATCAAAATCGAAACCGCATCATATCAAATCAAATCGGCATCATATTGAAATTTATCATCTCAAATCGAATCAATATCATATTGAAACCAAACCCACATCGAAATCAAAATCGAATCCATATCCTATTGAGATTAATATCATCAATCAAGTTTTCTTTGAACCAACATGCCATCACACATCACTTCAAAGAGAGGAAAAATGTATACACCTAAAAATGGTCTGATGATAATGTTAATATTCTTTTAGAGTGGTTTGTGTGCGACATTTTGGTAAAGTTTTGGCCCCTTCCTTTAATTTTTGGCCCACTCTCTTGATTGCTCACACGCATGCCAACTAGTGTCTCAACAATTCTCTAAGTGGCTCGCTCTTCTTGCCCGGTGTTGAGAGGGCGTACAGCTGCCGCGTGGTGTAGGTCTTTTCTTTGGAGTATGTTTCTTGGCCCCACCATCTTCTGTGTGTTGGCAGCAACACTTGGTGCCTCTACATTGCATGTTCCGGTTCTATTTTTATGTTCGACTTTGAGTCTCCCAGAGTTGTCATGTGTCTTCTTTGATGGTTCATGAACTAGAATGTTGTTTGCACCACGATTTTCTTGTTTGGCAAGTGCAGGGGTTTCCATGATGCAGTTGGAGTAACAACACTAAAGGTCATTTTCACTGGTTTGTGTCTCTGTGAGTGCCATGCTGGCAGATTCTTGATTGGAAGCTGTTGCTAGGATTTTTCTAATGCTTTTGTGTTGTTTGTTGAAGGTTGAGGGCTATTTATAGGCCCTCCTTTTGTTTTTTTAAGGGTTCATACTTTTGTGAGAATTGATTAGACTTTGGATCATTGAAATTGCCTTTATGTTAACTAAATTGGGTGAATGATAGACATATCAAATTGTGCCTATGGCCTCTGTGGTTGTTTTATTTGAAGCTTAATGAACTAACTTTTGTGTTGTATTCAAATTTAGTAACTTTTATGATATATGTTGTGAGACTATGGATTAAACTATGTTTTAAGACTTGTTATCTTTTGGATGAATGGTGAATGCCATATTATGTTCAATGAGTTTAGTTTAATTATCTTCTCTAATGGTGTTGAGCATGTAGATTATTGAATGGGTCTTAAAACTACATGTATCTAGGTTTTATGTGTTGCTAGTATCCTAAAAATATTCTGGCGTATCGCCTAAGTAGTGTGGCTTTTCAAGTTTTCTTCTTCCCCTTTTCTCCCCCAATTGTATGAAGAGTTGACTTCTCAAACTTGAAGGTTATTCAATGAATTTCGTACAAAAGGTTCCCCATCACTGAATTTCCCATAAGGTTGTTAGCATTTAATGTAAAATTAGTAGTCAATAGTTTCTTTTCTGGCACGCCCGATGGGACCTAATTTTGAACAAGCCTAAGTAAGTTTATGAGCCATAGACCTATTACTAGGAGTCAAACAGCTTCAAATCCCAGTTTTTTTGTACCACCCTTGGTAAGAGCCCATTCGTTGGTAGTACCTATTCTTGTAGCAATGGCTCAAGTTCCTCCTAGAAATTTTGTGACTTGGAATAGCAGTAGCCCTCTCATTCCTCCCATTCCACCTACAGTATGGGGGCCAATTCCTACTTCCACGTGAAAAGTTGTCCCTAAATTCACCGAAGAATGTTCCAAGACATCGGGGGAACACCTACAAGATGTGGTCGATGTTTGCACCATCCATAACATTACAAAGAAAAATGTAGCTCTAAGATTTCTTGCAACTTCATTCAAAGGAAGAGATTTAGATTGGTATAGATATCTTTCTCCAAACTCTATAACTGATTGGAACCAGCTGGGTGACCACTTCTTTGAGAGATTTTTCGACAAGGTTGATAGATCATCTCTAATGCAGCAACTAATTACCATCAAAAGAGCTCCTCAAGAAGCAGTGATAAAATTCAATATGAGGTTTCAGAGGACTTGACAAAGGATGTTGTTGTCCGCTCATACTCCCGCAGATATCGTGTTTGTTTTTTATCTAAAAGCCTTCAATTCAGATATATTTGTGATGATTCAATCTCTCAGAGGAAATAATCTCTCAGATGTGTATGACTTGGCAGTTCGAGAAGAAAATAATTTAATTAATGTTGGAAATCTTCCACCATGACCACTCATGTCAGTCTTCCTTGAGTTATCAAATCAAGTTCCTGAGCCAGCTATTCCTAGCACATCTATACCGCAATCTATGTATGTGTATCCCAGATCCCAACAAGCAAGTACGTCTTCCCCTTCATCTCTAGTTGTGGAAGTCAATGATTTGAAAGATTTGTTGATATTTTTCTCAAATGAAATCATTAATTTGAAAATATCCTAAATCCTCCCTGCTAGACCTCCCTTCTAGCAAAATTTCCAAGGCAATAGACCCACATATCAGCAAAACCAATATGCGAATAACCGAGCTTCCTCAAGTCAGTCGAATGGTCAAGTAGTTCTAGTGCCCAATCCTTTGTAAATTGTCTAGCCCAACACCAATAAAGAGTTGACCGTAGGACATAATAATCTAGTGGATGACAAAAATTCTTGGTGTTTCCCATGTAACATTTCCTACACCCCAAGAAACTTCTCGAAAGACAATTTGCAACAAAAAATTGTAGATCAGCAAAGTCAAGGTGTTGCCTCAGATGATTCAGTTTATGCTTCCCTTGGAATGGACAATGCGGCTCTCATCGCACAGATGCAAGGTATGTCAATGGAGCAGGAAATGAAGATAGATCTAGACCATGCTTTATTCTCTTGGATGGAGGATGAGGATTCCATACTCACAAATAATGCAATTGCATCAAGCTTGGGAGCTCCCCAAGTGCAACCAAACTACAACCTCCGGTCAAAAAGATGTTTCATAGGAGAGAATGTAGGCATAGAAGGAAGGTTCATCTTAGGTAAAGTTCTTGAACAACCCATGATTGCTATCGTATATCCAAGAAAGGAGTTTATTCTTTATAAGCCGAGAGAAGCAAAAACATCAGTGTCATCAGTATTGGATGTGGTGGAGAAACTAAAGAAATCCCTGGCTAACGTCTCCTTGTGAGATCTCCTTAGCATCCTAGAGCAGAAGAATTGGTTAAAAGAAGCTCTAGTAGAGGTGGAGAGACCTGCTAACAAGAATGTTGCCAGTTCTTCATAGGCTAATGAGGAAAGATTTGTGATCCCAACAACACAATCACATTCACCGACAGTGTTGACAAATGAGGCCACACCAACTATATCCCAAGTGGAAGGTAAGCCTAAACCAAACCCTCTCTATTTGATCCTCATAGTAGGAGACAAGCTATTACATAATTCTATGATAGATTTCAGTGCTAGCACTACCATCATTCCTAAGCAAATTGCTGAGGTTTTGAACATCAAATATGAGCCTCTAAGTGGGGGTGTTATGAAACTAGATGGAAATAAATTTCAGACCATGGGTCTTATTAAAAGTCTTTCGCTGACATTGTTCGCATATCCTTGTGTCACCGTATCTCAAGAAGTAGTGTTTATTGACATCCACCTATTTTCAGCTTTTGCCTCTCCTGAGACTTTACCGCCAAGATAGGAGGTTACTTATCTTTAGGTTGGTACAACCTCATCTTCTAGACCCAGCATGGTGCTAAGTTCAAAATTCTTTCAGAACCCCTACACACTGAGCATGTGGTTGATCAGGCTATGCTCAACTTTGAGCCTACTCATGCCTCCATGTCTAATGAGGAGAGAAGAACTATAAAAATTATAGAGGATGAAGAGGTGATCGAGGATATTACACTAGAGCAAGAAGTTTTCCTCAATAATTTCAAAAATTTAGATCCATATTCCAATTACCAGGCCACAGGTCTTGGTACCTACTATATTTTTGATGAGGATTAGAATATCCCAAAATTAACCAAGAGGCCACTAACCAAGGAGGATCTATCTTCTGCGCTCTAGACCTTTCACTTTGATGGTGCAAGATGCAAGGTAGGTTTAGGCACTAGAATTTTCCTTATTTTAGCTTCTGATGAACAAGTCCTAAGGTCTTTCCACTTGTAGTTTGCTTGCTCCAGCAATGAAGTGGAATATGAGGGGCTAATCCAAGGCCTAAGTTTACCAAAAAGCATGGGAATAAAACAACTAAATTTTTTGGGTGATTATGAGTTGATAGTGCACCATGTTCAAGGAATCTCAAGTGCCAAACATGTCCACATGAGGTTCTACCACCATAAGATATGTGATTTGATCGAAAGATTTGATTCTTTCAATATCTAGAGGATTCCTCAAAAGACAAATGCATCCACTAATTAGATGGAAACTATTGGGTCACAATTCCACCCTCTTGTGGATTTGCTCACCAACACTCATGCGGTCCACATGGTCATTCGACCAGCTCTTCTAGACAATGACACCCACTTGCAAGTTTATGAGAGTGATGAGAAAATTTCTCTGTTCATTCAAAACTCCGAAGAATTTGCTGATCAAATTCAATCTTAAGTAAAGGAGTCTTACGGGGATCAAATCATTCAATTGAAATCCAATAAGCTCCTAAATGGATTGATCACCCTGGAGAATTTATTTTACCATGATGATGCTAAAAATGATAAGAAAAAATTCACAACCGATAAGGGCGACTTCACCGAAATGTAAGTAAGGAATGGGAAAGCACTTAAGGTTGGAAAGGTAGTTCCCTCATAAGATCAAGAAAGGTTGGCTCGATATTGTGATGAATACATGGGCATGATAGCATGGTCATATGAGGCACAAGAGCTAAAGAAATTAATAGAGTCCAAGATTGTCTACCCCATCAAGCATAGTACATGGGTATTAAATTTGGTACTAGTCAGAAAGAAGAATGGGGATATCTGGCTCTGTGTGGACTTTCGTGACTTGAACAAAGCTTCTCTAAAGACCATTACCCTTTGCCACCAATGGAATTGTTATTAAGCACCATGGCTGGGTCAAAGATGTTTTTGATGCTGGATGGATTCTCGGGTTATAACCAAGTGTTGGTAAAGCAAGAAGACCAACATAAGACCACCTTCACAACCAAATGGGGAACATTTGCTTACCAGAAAATGTTGTTTGCATTGTCAAATGCAGGTGCCACTTTTTAGAGGGCTATGGATCTAGCTTTTAAGGAGATGATTAATAAAATCATCCTCATCTACTTGGATGACTTGATGGTGTTTTCAAAGCATAAATAAGATCATTTTGATGATATCGAGGTATTTTTCTAGAAGTTTTTGGAATTTGGCATTTCATTGAACCCAAAGAAATGCATCTTTGGGGTCTCGCAAGGGAAACTATTGGGACACGTAGTGTCAGAGGAAGGAGTCTCCATCGATCTAGATCAAGTGAAGGCAATAAAAGAGCTTCCTCTTCCCATCAACAAGAAGGGCATTCATTCCTTCCTAGGCAAGGTCAACTTTGTTAGTAGTTTCATCTCAGATTTTGCTAGAATGGTGAGGCCTATCATGCTAATGCTTAAAAGGGAAATACATTTTAAATGGACTCTTGAAGGAAAAGAGGTATTTCAAAAAATAAAAGACACCATCTCTTCCACTCCAGTACTCTCAAACCCTGATATGTCTAGAGATTTCATAATGTATGTTTTCTCTAGCAATTATAGCATTACCGTGGTACTAACCCAAAAAGATATAGACAAAAAGGGTGAGCATCCCATAGCCTTTCATTCCAAAACTCTAAAGGAGTATCAGGATAATACATCTTTGTTGAAAAGAAAGCACTGGCCATTGTCAAAGGCCTAAAAAAATTAGGCATTTCATTGCCTGCAATAAGACTACTGTGTATACTGTGTATGTTGCTCATTGTTCAGTCAGGGAATATATAATGGAGGGTGACATTACAAAGAAAAGGGCAAATTGGATTGCCAAGATCTTAGAATATGATATTGATTTCAGGACCACTAAGGTAATCCATGGAAAAGGCCTTTGTGAATATATAGCCTAAGAGCCTGGCCCTTGAGAAGCTGAGACTACTGCGGAGGAGGTTGTGATGTTCACCTCTGAGTGAACGGAAGTAGATTGGATCGAGAGCTGAAAACACTTCATGGAGACTGGAATCTTCCCAGCTAACATATCTCCTGGAAAGAGTAGATTATACAAGATGCAGAATAGTGGTTTCCGCCTTGTTGAAGGAGTGCTTTTTAAAAGGAATTTTGATAACATTCTACTCCGCTGCATAGACCAAGACCAAGCCCATAATATCTTACACGAATTTCATCATGGACTTTCAGGGGGCCATTAATCAGTGCAAACCACCATAATCAAGATTACCCATGCTGGGTATTTTTGGCCCTCAATGTTTAAAAATACAAATGCTTTGGTAAGAGAATGCAAGGAGTGCCAATACTATAGTGGTAGGTGCAAGAAGGTAGCAATGCCACTCAGGCCAATAATGGTGGAATAACCCTTTGCTCAATGGGGTTTGGATTTCATAGGGATGATTAATCTACCTATCTCAGCCAGACACAAGTGGATCCTTACTGCCACTAACTACTTCACTAGATGCTCCGAGGCTGTACCCTTAAGGAATTCATTAGAAATAGAAATATTAGCATTTTTAGAGGATCTAGTATGTCGGTATGGTTTGCCAAAGACCATAATATTGGATAATGTGCATGCATTCATGGGCTCTCATGTAACCCAATTTTCTCTCAGCTAGGGTATATATCTGAATACTTCCTTGAATTATTACCCTCAAGGAAATGGCATAGCCAAATCTACCAATAAGAACCTCATAAGACTCATTAAAATAGTGGGGTGTGAACACAAAAGGAGTGGCACCACCACTTGAGAAGAACATTATGGGTTGACTGGATCATGCCTAAGCAAATTTTAAAGAGCTCTCCATACAAGCTGGTCTATGACAAAGATGCCTTATTCCCCATATCTTTGGAGATCCCCACTTTGCATCTCCTCAAGTCCATTGAGGTGGCCAAAAATGAGTCCATTAAGGTAAGGTTGGCAGAGCTTATGGAGCTTGAGAAGAAGCAAGGGAAGCAACATTTGAATCTCCTTATAACTGCCAACAAATCGTCAAGAGGTGGGTTTATAACAAGAAGATTTCTAACCCGAAGCTCAAACCGGGCGATCTTGTTTTAAAATATAATGAGAGGGTGGCCAAGCTAGGCCACCATGCTAAGTTTGATGGTTTATGTGAGGGACCCTTCCACATCATGAATTGTAAGGGGTTTAATACATTTTGTTGGCATATGGACACTCCAATGAGACATTGTGTGTGATTGAAAGTTTTGTCATTGATGGCAACCTTGCAATCCTATGGCACCAGCAAGACATTCTACTGGAAAAGCATTATTCAAGCAAGACAGTGCACCGGCATCAACAAGACCACTCTACACCGGCACCAGCACCAGCACAGAAGAAAAGATGTATACTGGCATAGAGGCCGATAGGATTTTTGATATGTAATATTTTGATTATTATTGCAAGCCGACTTGGCAAATTGTAAAATGACTCTTGTATATAAAAGAGATCATTGTAGACATTTGTAAGAGTAAGTAAGCGAGCATAAAGAAAATTATTAGGCAGACCTAATGTGTGAATTATAGGTCTAGGGTATATGTAAAGAACAGAGCAAGAACCGGTACTGAATCTAGCATTGAAGATGCTATTATAAAATAGTACAGATCATTGGATTAGTATAATCCTCATTGTAAGTCAGTGTGACTTCTCATTGAGCAGTGTGCTCTAGGCAATTGGCCTTCCTACATGTGCAGGCCCCTATTGTAAGTAATATTCTCTTATTGGCCAGTAAGTGAATATTGTGGGTCACAAATCCCACTGAGGTTTTTCCCACACTGGGTTTCCTTGTTAAACATCTTGTGTTATGGTGTTCTTTTCATGTGGATGTTTTTGATTCTATTTATTACATTAATTCTTGCATACTGGTACACTGCTACTTTATGTTCTGTGTGTTTTAACTTAAGAAAATTTGACTACTGATCAGATACTGATTCACCCTCCCCTCTTAGTATCTGTGGGAACCCTAACAATTGGTATCAGAGCTTGGTCCTCTATTTTCAGAAGCCTAACAACTTGAGGAAGATCTTGACACCAGTAAAGATGGAAAATCTCATGAAGCAACTTGAAGGAGCTCTTACTGACTATGATGCAGAGAAGTTGAAAAATATCAAATTAGATGATTTAAGAGCAGCTTAGGATATCATTCAGGCACTTCAAGAAAATCTTATTGTTACAAGAAATAAGAGAAGAGAACTTTGTGAAAAATTGCAAAATGAGAATGATGAAAAGGAATCACTTAATGATATGATAAGCAAGTTGAAACAAGAGATCATGACAACAAAAAATGAAATGCAGGATATGACTATGAGATTTTGCAAAGAGATTGAGGAAAGAAAGAAGAATGAAGAAGAATTGACCAGAAGACTAAGTGATGTAGAAAATGAGAACACAAGACTTAGCTATGAAAATGACATGTTGAAGACAGATCTGATGCATACTCAGAATGACTCAAATGAACTAATGAGACAAAAAGAAATATTGGAAAGGGAATTGGAAACTGCAAATCAACATAAAGAAAAATTCAAGAAAAGCTCAAAAGAACTTGGTACCTTATTGAAGAATCAAAAACCCAAAGGTGACACTTCTAGAATTGGATTTGAAGTTGGAGAAAGCTCCCATACCGCAAATACTCAGGATCACAGCAAACTGGTAAGACCACGTAATACTTATAAATTCAATGGAAAATGCTTTAACTGTAATAAATATGGTCATAGGGAAAATGAATGTAGATCTAGGAATTATCAGAATATCAATCCTCCCACCGGTCAATGCTCCAAATGCAACAAAGTTGGTCATAACTCTGAAAACTGTAGAATGAATGTAAGATGTTATGTTTGTGGAAGATTTGGACATCTATCAAATCAATGCAGAACACAAACCGGCATAGGTTATGGGAAAGCTACTCAAAAAAATAATGTAACTTGTTATGCATGTAACAAGATTGGGCATATTGCTAAATTTTGTAGAAGTAAAGGTACATCGGTAGACAACAAAAGTGCTAGCTTGAAAGGTAAAGAAAAAGTTGAAGAGGTTAAGCAAGAATTCTCAAAGCAATGGATTAAAAAGGCTGATCTAAATATTGGGAATACTCCTCCACCAGTAGAACCAAAAAATGCTCCACTGGTAGGACAATGTGATGCTTCACTGGCAAGACAGAGCAATGCTCCACCGGCAGTAAGTTCTTCATCTAATTGAAGAAAATTGTCTTGAGGGTTTGGCAATCTAATGACACATGTACTATTATTCCCTCGGTTAGAGAAAAGAAGTTGAAAATCACTTATTACTTGCAAATAAAGTTAAGTGAATACATAACCGACATGCAATTAATGTGGTAGGTAGTGAAAAAGACTTTATAAAATAAGGTTTTGGCTCCATTTCATTTCACCGTGATTTCAAACTTTCAGAGAGCATGAAGATTTCTGAGCTAAGGCATTTCGAGCAAGAAGCAAGCACACTCCAAGCAATCATCCATCCAAGATAGAAAAAGGTATTTTATCATGGCATCCACCTTTGCAATTGAATACATAGCAAACCCTACTATTGTGGAAGTAATTAAAAGACCTAGGCCCGTATTTCAGTTGGTCCTTGAAATAGCAAAGAAGGATGATACCTTAGGTGCATTCTCTCAAATCCCTAAAGGTGTTGTATATGCTGAAGACCCTAGAATGTATATTCACTGCAATATTGAAGAGCTAGCAGACGAGGAAATCAAAACCATGTACAAAACTGAGATATGTGATGATACCAGGAATATCAAAGCTGAACACAAAATCATTGAAACCCTAGGATTCACATAAATCCTTAGTATTCCTTAATTTCCTAAGGATGTGATTAGGATAGTGTTAGGAAGAGTTCATGGAGAATTTTTCTGGTTAGATGCAATTCATAAGATCACCAAGCAAGCGGTAAAGGCTTTCACAAGGTTATTGGCCACCGGTAAAAGGCCAGACAAAAACAAGAAAGTTTCAAATGATTTGGTCATTGACCTAACATGTGCAACATCTAATAAAAGATCTTTAAGGGTTAATGATGTAAAGGATACAAATGTGAGATTCATAAGCATGATATTAGGTTACAAAGTCACTCATGCCAATAGACTCAACTTAGTTTCAAGTTTATGCATTAAGAGTGCTTATGACATGATAACCAACAATGCAAAAATTGACATCTATGAATGGCTAAAGGATGAACTGATAGACAACCTTGGAAAGATAAAGAAGGATAAGAAAGGAACCTTCAGATTTGGAAATCTGTTAGTGTGTCTAATGCTTCATATAACAAAACAAGTTCCTGGTATAGGATATAAAGAATTTGGATATGACATACCGGTAGGAAAGCAACTGACAGAACTGTTCAATACCATGGGTGAGAATAAGGAAACCAACATTCATGACTTTTTCCAAGCACTAAAGATGAAAATGAAGAAAAGGACAAGGTTATCTCAGAAAATTGTAGATAAATACAAAGATGATATATGCTTTATTATCAAAAAGGATGAAATATGGATGGAAGCAGTCATCCCTAGGACAATCTAGCTAATAGAAATGGGCTATGAAACAGATGACCACATAGTTGAAACATATGCCAAAGCACTTTTGGAAGCCCCTAATGAACCTAAGGAGGAAGCATTTGGTAGTGCTGAAACAATAGAAAAACAAATATAGTCAAAGAAAAGAGTGAAGAAGGTAGAAGCTTTTGTGAGAAAAGGATCCAGACAAGAAAAAGCCATTAAGGAAGATATATTAAAGAAAACTGGTATAATTGAAGATGAGTTGGTAGCCCCACAACCTAAAGCTCATCTATCACCAGTAGGTACTTCTTCAGAAGGAGACATGCTAGGAACCTTTAAAAGAGTTGTTAGGAAAAGAGATCCCTCACTGGCAACCACTCCTTCACCTAGAAGGACAAGGCAAAAGCAACAAGTTGTGAGATCTCTAGTCAGAAAGGTCACACCCAAAAAGAAGCTGACCCCTAAGAAAAAGAAAAAGGCAAAAACTGACTTGGCACCTCTAGACATTTTATTAAATGAGATCACAGAGGAAGGAAAACTGAAGAACATAGGGAAAATTTATGACACCCTATCGGCTGATGAGAAAGGGCAAGTAGAGGAGAGTGTAATACTACACATGGACATGTTTAAAAAGTTTTTGATGGAAGTCATAAATGAAATTCCTGATGACTTATACAAAAGACTTGAGGCCAGAAGGCAAGGAGTAATTGAACTAGACAAGAAAATAAAAATAGAAAAACTACTTGCTATATATCCGGTAAACTCCCCAAAAGAAATTGATGATCTAATAGCTCAGGCCAACTAGACAGTTTTTTCCACTGCACACCGGCATATTTCACTGATGGCAGGTAGAGTTATAGAGGTTTTAGAGGAAACAGAAGATGGTTGGGACATATTTTTGGTTGAAAAAGAGAAACAAGAAGAATATAGGAATCCCAAGCCTATTAAGGTATATTAGAAGGACAAGGACAAAGGGAAAGGGAAAATTGGTGGACCTCCAAGCATAAAGGTTAAAGATAACCTACCTCCACTTGTAAAAATTGCAAACCTTGAAAACCAACTGGCAGTTGAAAGCATGGATGCAGAGGATAGCAATACAAATCCTGAAGTCCTATTCACTGTAAATGTTGATACCCAAAAGATCACCATAACGGTTGATAAAGACCCAAGTGAAAAATCAGATATGGCTAAAGAGCCAGTGGTAATAGGAAATACAGAGCAACCGATAGTGGATATAGGGAAAAAGATGGAATCTAAAGCACAAACAGAGAAACTGACAGAGCTAAAGGCTCCAGAACAAATGCCACCGGTAAGCAATGAAGCAGGAAAACCAGTGCTAAAGGAAATGCAGACACAAACTGACCTGCTAGAGGTCAATACAAGCATGGTCACTTCCACTGGTACTCAGTTTGTTGGGTCACCATCAAAGTCAACAAATGTGACTGAGGTATTACTTGAATCCATCAAGAAAATAACTGACTATAGTTCACAAGCTTACAAAGAAATAGATGATTCAATACCAATTTTGAAAACAATCTCTCCTAATTGTAATATAGATAATAAAGATTCTTTAGGATAGTTGGATACACTATGTAAATACATTTCTAGAAATATTGAGAAAATAAAGGTCGAATCTGTAAAGGACATTGTAGAAAAGGAGAAACATAAATTCTTTGAGGAAGAAATTAAGAAGTGTAACAGAGACTTTGACACACTTCTACCAGAACTGTGTAGTTTGTTAAAAGAGTACAAAAACCTGTACAAAGACACATGCAAAACAAACTTCCTGACTGTAGATATAGACAAGAAAATAAGCAAGACATAGGAAGAGATAAACAAGCTTGCAGACAATTTTATCAACTCACCAGATTCACTATCTGTTTTTGAAGATAAGTTAGCAAATTTTGAGGCAGAATTACTTAAATAGGAGAAAGAGAAAGAGACAATAATAAATAAGGCAAAACACTTGAGATCTAAACTGAGTCCAAGATTGGACTATCTAGCATCTCTATGGAAGGAAATATCAGAGGCATTAACACTGGGAAGTAAAACACCGGCAGAGCAATTGCAGCATCTCACCGACACTATGAAGAGAACTGAAACAACAATAAAAGATAGCAAAAAGTTTATGGATAGTATAAACTTAATTTTGGGTGATCTTTTTCAGATAATAACTACCCAACTACAAGGTTGAGGATATGGACCAGTATAACTACAAACTCTAATAACATCTTGACAACCTTTGTCATTGATGCCAAAGGGGGAGTAGTAGGATGAGAAAATTCAAAGATAGGAATCATATGCTCAGGGGGAGCCCCTCATATTTTTTTGGTAAATTTTTTGGTCTACACATTTTTGGACACTTTTTTGAAATTTCTCATGAGTGTTGCCATCAATGCCAAAGGGGGAGATTGTTGGCATATGGACACTCCAATGAGACATTGTGTGTGATTGAAGGTTTTGTCATTGATGGCAACCTTACAATCCTATGGCACCGGCAAGACATTCTATCGACAAAGCATTATTCAAGGAAGATAGTGCACCGGCATCAACAAGACCACTCTACATCGGCACCAACACTGGCACAGAAGAAAAGATGTATACCGGCACAGAGGCCGACAAGATTTTTGATATGTAATATTTTGATTATTATTGCAAGCCGACTTGGAAAATTGTAAAATGACTCTTGTATATAAAAGAGATCATTGTAGACATTTGTAAGAGTAAGTAAGTGAGCATAAAGAAAATTATTAGGCAGACCTAATGTGCGAATTATAGGTCTAGGGTATATGTACAGAATAGAGCAAGAACTGGTACTAAATCTGGAATTGAAGATGCTATTATAAAATAGTACAGATCATTGGATTAGTATAATCCTCATTGTAAGTCAGTGTGACTTCTCACTGAGCAGTGTGCTCTAGGCAATTGGCCTTCCTGCATGTACATGCCCCTATTGTAAGTAATATTCTCTTATTGGCCAATAAGTGAATATTGTGAGTCACAAATCCCACCGAGGTTTTTCCCACACCGGGTTTCCTTGTTAAACATCTTGTGTTATGGTGTTCTTTTCATGTGGATGTTTTTGATTCTGTTTATTACATTAATTCTTGCATACCAGTACACTACTACTTTATGTTCTGTATGTTTTAACTTAAGAAAATTTGACTACCGATCAGATACTGATTCACCCCCCCCCCCTCTCAGTATCTATGGGAACCCTAACACATTCGACCTCAAGAATATGCAAGGGGAATCTCACAAAATCCTAGTTAACGGGTTTCATCTTAAACTTTTCTATTAAAGCTTAGTTCCCCCAATGTAAATAATTTATTTTAGTTTGCCTTATTTATTTAATTATGTTTCTTTATGTATTGTAAGGAAAATAAGTAAATCATAAGATATGCCACAAACAAGCAAAAAGATTCATTATATTATATATATCAGTATATTTATACAATGCATAAAAAGGCTTGCAACCTATAGATTTTAAGTAGCAGGGTGGCAGATCTTAGTAGCAAGGTGGTAGTCTTTTAGTTGTATTCCTTGTCCTCATCCTTGCCCATGATAAATTCTGAGTCATCATATCCATCATCAACATCTCCCATCCACTTGTGGCCGGAGTCACTATCAGATTCCTAAGATATCAACACAAGGACCAAGATTGGAAAAATATGTGGCATCAAGATCTGTAGGAAGATGTATTCTCAGAACTTAGTATACCATGGTGTGCCGACCAAAGTGGGAACTATTATATGGACTTTGAGGAGGAAATCGACAATGTGCTCTATGCGTAGGTGATGAGCGGACAATGACATACTCTTTAAGCCACCTATATGAGGATACCAAGTCACCTCCTCTCCAAGGGTGATGAAACGCTGCGAGTTTGAGGCCAAGGGAAGACCTTTGAAAGGGACAAAGTATTCCATGACATCCTTAAAGCCACCCATATACTTTGATGGGAAAAGTGTCTTAGTCAGCTCCATCGTTAGGTAGTCACCTGTCCCAGCATCCATCAATGAAGTCACGAAGTAGGAGCAGATATCGGTGTTCACATGATATTTGTCAATGTCATCGATGAAATATTCCTTAAGCACCCATTTAATTGCAGTAGTGATCAATGGACTTTTCCACCGCATCATTCCTTGCAACCTCCAGTATGAAATGTTTCCAAGAAAAGTGACTTGTGCCTTACTACTGGTAAGCCTAATGAGAGTATCCATAACTCAAGAAACTCCATCGTTGAGCTAACTTCTGTGCAAAGGAATATTTGAAAAGATATATTTATAATTGATTTCCAACTTTGAGTCATAAAATCAAACTAAGAGCCAACAACCTCGATCTTCAATGTGGTTTTCCTTTCTCATTACTTGCACAAGTGAATGGAGTCAAGCCTAAAGGTTGCATATGTCTTGTCTAGATCCTTGAAAAGAAAAGTAGAGAACTCAGATGCCACACGTATTTTAGAGTACGTCGTGCCTTAACCTAGTGGTCCATAGGACTATTTTTGCTTGTGCAAGCTTCGTTGGTTGTGTATTTTCTATTAAATAAGGAGATCCGCCCGGACAGGAAAATCATGTCTAGTGGATTGGAATGATGACATAATAGGCTAACATCTTTTCAAAAATGCAAGTGGTGGCACTTCTTCCCATTTTAGCATTAATGTTGCCTAGAAAATGAAGTGTCATATGTGTCGGTAGATGCCTATCATAAATGTTTTCTTTTCATCCACAAATATAGGCATGCGATACATTTAAGGAAGAGAGCTTCAGAGGCGCATGTCATATTTTTAGTTTTCATTCCCAGCGCCAAAATCTATAATGTCTGAAAAAGCTCACTTGCAAAAAATGGAGATGCATACAATAGCCTCAAATCATTCCCAGGGTGAAATGTGGGTGGACATATATGGGGAAATTGCATACCCGTCCCATGCCATGCCCCCAAAGCCTGAATATCCTAGAACCAAACCTAAATCAAAGACACTCACCCATGATTCCATGGTGGTGATTGGCTCCTTAGAAGAGGTCATTGAGCCTAAACTGCATAGCCAACCAAGAGCTCTCAAGGAGGCTATGTGTGAAAGAATGCTAAATAACATAAATGAGCTGGAGTCTACAACGTTCAAATTTTGGAATTTTGGCACTCCTCAGTTTGTGGTCCCTATGGTTCCACATTGTCTAGAATTTGTGGCTGCATGCACAAGAAGGTTCATGCCAGACTCTCTTTCAATATAGGGCTCATCTCTATAGGTTGTCATAACCCTAGAAGCTATTCGAGACATGTTGTGTTGCCCCAAAATTGACAACACGAAGGTGTTTGATAAAGATACTATGGAAAGCTATTGGCATTCTAGGTGGTATATTGTCCCATTTTGTCAAGCTAATCTGAACCAAAGTTCAGTGGTCGAGCCTCCAAAGCTCCCTATCCACTATAGTTATTTAAGGTAAGATGATCTCAAAGATATCTCCTCTACCATTGCATTCTTGTGTAGTCATGACAATGATCAAGAGATCACCGCTCCTATGATGGGTTTCTTGTTCAAATGTTGGAAGGAGAAGGAGCCATTCCATTTTGACTTCTTTGTGTAGATAGCTAGAGAAATGGTGAGACAATTGGTCGAATTTGAGTAATCATGATGGTTTAGGTTTGCCTCATTCCTAGTTCATTTATTCCTACACCAAAATGTTATTTTCTTTAGTCAATTCATGCCATTGGCTACTCATGATGAGTTAGGAAATAAAATTCCTGTGTCTACCTTGACCCCCGTACTATTAGGCACTTATGATGTATACCAATTTTTTGACTGTTTCCTATCTCTCGTCCTTCATGATTTTTGTGTCATCCCTAAGGAGCCTCTTGCTCATTTTTCTCAAATCCAAATAAATTGGATGAGTAATGAATGCCCCTGCAGTGACTGGTTCTTGTGTAAGGATTTATTTTTTGTCTGAGTGCGTGGCTTCTCTGAGGAGCCCTTCCACCTTCCTACCTACATTACTGAGACAACTTTGGCTCTCGATATATCATGGCAACTAGTGGAAGTTGAAAAAGCTATAGGGCTGGGAAAACATGATACATCCATTACTGAGGACCACAAATTTATTGGCTCTATCATTCTTGAGCGAAGAAGCATCGCTGAGAGGGTCTTGACCTCCAAGCTAGTGCAAATGGCTTGGTAGCATTGGATGATGTATTGAGCTATGACTTGGATGGTTGTCTATCCAGTAAACACAGAAAAAATGCTATTAAATATGTGTCATGGAGCTCATGAGAGGGACAAATCTTCCCACTGGTGAATGACCCAAGACTTTATGTGGGTCTTAGTGACTTTCCTGTCATTGAGCACCCCCCATGGTTGGCTTTTTACCCTATCTTTCAAAGGCACAATCTGGCTAAGTCTATTCCTCAAAACATGTTCCAAGCCATGAAAAATGATTTTTAGCCAAAGAATAAGAGAAATGATTTCTAGATCTATCACCAAGAGACTAATCAACCTAAGGCTAATCTGGGGAACACCCCTTTTGTTTAGCATTTTGAGGAAAAATGGCATAATCATAACAAATCAAAAGAAGAGACAAGTGACAAGTCCCCGCATGATCACTACTCCCCTGAGGAGGCCTAACCCCAGGAGGTCAACGTTATTAATGTAGAAGGGCAAGCTACCAGAGCCAAAATTTTAGTTTCTCTCATTAGCTCAGTTTGGAGGCCCCATTCCCAATCCGCCAAGAGATCAGCTGAAAAGAAGACACCAAATTCCCCTTCCAGGAAGAAACAATATTTGGGTTCAACAAAGAAGGGTTTGTCTTCTCAAGCCCCTGTGGTTCCTCCAACCCCTCAGCAACTGGTGACTTCCATGGTTAAGGTATGCTCTACTCTTCCCTTCCTCTCTACTCAATCTATTGTTTCCTCAGTGCCCCAAATTGCATCAATGTCTACTCATGTCTCTACTACTCTTACATTAGCCCCCACCAGAATGTCAGTTGAGCCCCAAGTTGTGTCATTGTAGGTTTTGTTTCTTTGCTCCCTACCCCTGATGTTGTATTTCCTGCAACACTTTTCCAACAGATTTTTGCTACAACTGCCATTTTGAGTAGGCTTGGTTTTGGAGAGTCCACTCCTCCCCCAAATGTCTAGACAACATCCACTGATCCTGATCTTTTAGGAGCCTCTCCCTTTGTATCATTGTTCTCACCAAGCACCTTAGCACAACCCATTCAAACCACTTTTGGCTGCCCTATTTCCCATTTCCCCTATGCCATCCCTCTAGGTGCAGTGTTTGCAGGTCAAGCCATTTAGGCCCCAGATACTTATTATTAGCAAGTTACTTATTCCAAATCTACGCAGGTTAGCCGAGTACAAAAGAGAAAAGAGAAGGATGGTGCTAAGATAACCCGACCATATGTGTAGACACATTTCAGTGAGGAAAATAATAGCCTCCTCTTTGTAACCGTGTTCCCAAGGGTCAACAAGACAGAGGCCCAAATGAGGCCTAATGATTACACCCTACATGTTGTTGCACTTAATCTGTCAAACTCCATGACTATGGATAAAGTAGAAATGATGGAAGAAACTTCAAAGGTGGTGTCTTCGAATTTCATCAAGAAGAGTCATTGCCTAGAAAAGATGCACGTAGAGCTCATCCACCTTAGAGAATATTTGGATACTCAAAGGAAGGAGGACAAAGCTATAAGTGTTGAAATAAACCACTTGCAGGACTTGTTAGCTCAAGCCAATTTTGAAAAAGGGAAGTTGCAATCCGCCCTTAACAATGTCAGCTCTTAATTGAAAGGGCAAGAAGCGACGAGGAATGTGGCACTAAAATAATTGCAAGAGAGGGGGTAACTGATACAACAAATCAAAGAAACTTCCAGAGATGCTACTTAGATTCAAACTCAGTTGCGAGAGGAAGTCCACCTAAAGGAAGAATACGCTCGACAATTGAGTGAAGCGCAGGTCACACTTTCTGAGGAGAGAGAAAAGTTTGAAACTAAAACACGAGATGAAGAGTAACCTATAATAGAATGAGAATAAATTCTAGGATATAAAGAGATTATTACAAAAAGAGTAGGATCGCACAATGTAGCTTCAAGATTCTTTTCAAGATGGAGGTACTAAGATCCTTGCTTTGGAACATCAGGTGGCCCATAAATAGGATAGATGCAAAGATATCCAAAATGAGATAAGAGTGGAGGACGATGAAATCACATGCTTATCTCATCTTCCTCCCCCTCTGGAAGTTCCTCAGGAACTATCTGATGGTATGATGAATGAATAAGTATCCAATCAACTACTGAGAGGGGTTGGTGGATCAGCAGATAGAAAAATTGATAATAAACTTCACCAATCGATCTCTCAAAGTAAACTTAGAATAATAACTCCGTCAAGATAAAAACTCATAAGATAAACCAGTTGTCTGTTACAACAAATTACAGTAAATAACTTCTTCATATCTCAATGCTTCTAGTTATCATGACTTATCAAAAATAGTTAATTAGTTAAGTAAATCAACCATGAAAACATAACCCTAAAAACATTCACCACTTGACACAAATATTTTTGACGTGGAAACCCAAATAGGTAAAAACCATGGTGAGATGAGACTCACAAGATAACTATCTGAAATCTTCTAAAGTTCACCCTATTAGGAGCCTAGCCTATTAAAGCTTTAAAAAAAGTCTTGTTAAGAACTGATCTTGTTAGGAATCACTTGGTTAAGTGATTGACTACAAATGCCTTGTTAGAAGCAATACCCTATAAGGAGTAACCTTGGTAGAGGATTTGAAAATCCAATCTAATGGACCACCTTGTTAGAGGATTTGAATAGCACCAAGCTTGTTAGAGCTTACCCAGTTAGGGGATTTCAATTCTACTGTAATTGTTAGAAAATAATAGGAGTTTTCTGATCTGTCTGAATAGCATTACACTTGCTTGATCAGATCCATTTCATGCTCCTATCTGCCTTTACTCAAACTACAGGTACATCATCTAGTTCGGCAACCACACACTCAACTGAACTGTGTCTATCTCTTTGCCAACTCTATGAAACTAAACAACTTCATTGACCTTAAATACAAATTAATCAGGTCGGTAACGCAACAAAAACCTAACTCTCATCAAGATTACAAACAAATTTGATTCAAGTATGACCATTGGTTACATAGCAATCCCTGCACATCAATCAAGAAAACCTTGATCACTCCTTGATCACCACTTCATTGAACTTAGTAACTCATCATGCACTTTGCATTAGATGCAATACATTTTCTCATTCCCTCGACAAAAACTGTTACAATAACTCACCAAAATCTCTTGGAATTGTCTTCATACAATAATCATGTGTGTCATCATCATTAACACTCATCATCAGATCATAAACCAATATAACCAATTCACCAAACTTAATCAGTTAGGGTTTATCAAAAACAATAGGTAGGGTTTACCGGTTATAGCAATATATAAGGTTTACACCGGTTACTGATTCACTCCATAAATTCTTCCTACCGATTGCAGTAACAATATTACAACAATATCAACAATATCATTACCGGTTTAATTGACATCAATGACAACATAGCATATCATTAATGCAATCTTCATGCAAATGACAACAATCTCCCCCTTTGGCATTGATGCCAATACAAATATCAATACCATTGATTGTTGCACGATTATGAATAGGAATCCTGGTTTACATTACCAAGTATTCACCATGCTCACTATATCTTTAGCTTGTCACTGGTTCTCCTTCCCATAATCACATAATTCTTCTCCCCCTTTGACAAAAATGCCAAATTGAAAGTAAAACATCTAATGTCAAATTTCAGTGTGCATCATCAACAATCTACAACTTGATGCTCCCCCTGTGGAGTACATCCACTTCTACACCAATCCTCCTCTAAAATTCTGCAAGTAGCTCTAGGACTGATGCAATCTACATCATACTTAACTGACTTTATAAAGAGGGACAACCCCTAACTGACTTCTAAGATACTCAAAAGTAGTCTTAGGTAGAGGTTTAGTAAAAATATTTACAAGCTTCTCCTTGGTAGAAACATGCTCCAAGATAAAGTCTTTACACTGAACGTTTTCCCTCAAGAAATGATACTTCAATTCAATATGCTTGGTTCATGCATGCAAAAAAGGGTTCTTGGAAATATTTATGGCACTTGTTTTATCACATAAAATCTTTATAGGTTCTGAAATCTTCATCTTAAAACCTTCCAGAATGTACCTCATCCATATAGCCTGTGTGCAATTCATGTAAGCTGCAACATACTCAGCTTCAGCAGTAGATTGTGCAATACAACTCTGCTTCTTACTACTCCATGAAACAAGCCTTCCTTCAAGAAAAAATGCTCCACTAGTTGTGCTTTTCTGGTCATCAACATTTCGAGCCCAATCTGCATTTGTGTACACCTTAAAGTCAAAATTTCCTCCATATGGATACCATAACCTATAATCAATAGTACCTTTCAAGTATCTAAAAATTCTTTTGGTTGCTATCAGATGTGTTTCCTTAGGATTCTTCTGGAATCTAGCAACTATACCAACTGCATGAGCTATGTCTGGTCTGTTGTGAACAACATAGTACAATTTTCCAATCATTGACCTGTATTCCTTCTCCTTAATAGATTTGGACTCATCTTCCTTAGACAACTTACAACTTGTAACCATAGGTGTCTCAATTGGTTTACAGTCACTCATGCCAAATGTCTTCAATACCTCTTTGACATACTTAGACTATGTGATGAAAATACCATTCTTCATTTGCTATATTTGCAAGCCTATGAAACTTTTTATTTCCCCCACTAAAGACATTTCAAACTCATTTTTCATTTCATCTGCAAAAATATTGCTCATGTCATCATTACCTCCAAATATGATATCATCAACAAATACTTCGCTAACTAGTATTTTATCTCCTTCAGATTTGAGATATATGTTACTATCATCACTGATTCTTATAAAGCCTATCTTCATTAGATGTGTATGAAGCCATTCATACCATGCTCTAGGTGCCTGCTTTAATCCATATAAAGATTTATGCAATTTGCATACCATGTCTTTCTTATCAGTCAGATCATAACCATCTGGCTGCTCAATGTATACTTCTTCAAATATCCCATCCAAAAACACCGACTTAACATCCATCTAGTATACCTTGAATTTCTTGTGTGCTGCAAATGCAAGTAAAGTTCTGACACCTTCCAGTCTTGCTACTAGTGCAAAAGTCTCACCATAGTCTTCTCCTTCCTCTTGTGCATAACCTTTCCAAACCAATATAGCTTTATTGCGAACTACACCATCTTCATTCAACTTGTTCCTGAAAACCCACTTAGTTCCTATCACATTTTTATTTACCGGTCAGGGTACCAAGGTACATGTGTTGTTATTCTCAATTTGATATAATTCCTCCTCCATAGCTTTAACCCAATGATCATCACCAAATGCTTCCTTAGAAGTTCTTAGTTCAATAATGGAGATCATGCAAGAATTTTCTCTGATTCTTCTTCTGGTTAGTACTCCAGCATCCTTATCCCCAATAATTTGTTCAGGATTGTGATTCAGTCTCACATATCTTGGAATAACATGATCATTATCTTCAGGTTTAGCTTCTTCATTATCATCATCTTCTTCTAAATTTATTTGTTCCAGTTGGACTGGTACATCAATATTTGCTTTGCCGGTTTCAAATTTAACAATTTCTGGTTCCTAAAATAAAATGCAAGGATCTTCATCCTTTTTCTTTGAACTGGTTTCCTCTGAGACTTTAGGAAATTCATCCACTCGAACATCAACACTCTCAACAATTCTCTGTGTCAAGTTGTTAAAACACTTGTAGGCCTTATTCTTGGTGGAATAGCCAAGAAATATAACTTCATCACTTTTAGCCTCAAATTTGCTAATATAATCACCTCTCTTAATAAAACATTTACTTCCAAATATTCTAAAATAAATAACATCAGGTGATCTACCATACCAATATTCATAAGGAGTCTTGTCCTTACCTCTCTTTACTAGAATCTGGTTCATAGTGTAGATAACTATGCTGACAACTTCTCTCCAGAAAGTTTTCCTTACACCTCCTTGTATCAACATCATCCTAGCAGCTTCAACAACTGACTGGTTGTTTCTCTCCATGATACCATTTTGTTGTGGTGTCCTTGGTGCAGAAAGCTTCCACTTGATACCATTTCCTTCACAATACCTAGTGAATTCCTTAGAAGTAAATTCACCACCCTAATCTGTCCGTAGACACTTTATCTTCTTACTGCTCTCTTTCTTAGCTAAGGCCCTGGATGGCTTGAACTTACCAAAAGCTTCAGTCTTATCCTTCAAGAATGTGACCCACATCATCCTTGAGCAATCATTAGTGAAGATCATGAAATATCTGTCACCTTGAATACTTTTTGTTCTTATTGGTCCACAAAGATCTATATGAACCAAATCTAACAAATGTTCTGCTGAAAAAGATTTGCTCTTGAAAGTTGAGGATGTCATCTTTCCCAACTAACATTCTTTGCAGAAAACATTAACCAGTTTGTCTAACTGAGGCAAACCTCTCCCTATCTTGGACTTACTCACTTTAATAATGTTATCAAAGTTTATATGACAAAATCTCCTATGCCAAATCCAACTATCATCTATCTTTGCAATTAAACAGTTGCTGACTTTAGGATTAAGATGAAACAAGTTACCTTTAGTTTGCTTCCCAGTTGCAATCAGTTCACCTTTATTGTCATAGATATTGCACATAGCATTTTAAAATTCCAATGGGTATCATCTATCATTGAGTTGTGCCACGCTCAAAAGATTGTGCTTTAGACCTTCAACCTAGTAGACATCATCTGCACTACTCTTCCCATTAAGAGAAATAAATCCCTTACCTTTAACCTTGCAGGGTGAGTCATTACCAAATTTTATAACTCCACCATCAAATTCCTTTAGAGAAAGAAATTTTCTCCGATCACCGGTCATGTGATGTGAACAACCACTATCAATGATCCAATCATCAGAGTTACCCATCATGGATACTAATGCCTTCTGGTGTGACATATCTTATTTAATGGCTACAAACACAATATCTTCATTAGCATCACCATTAGATTCCTCATCAGTGATACCACCATCAATAGTAATAAGATAATATCTTTTGCCTTTACCCTTATACTTCTTGAATTTCTCTTGTTTGTGCTCATTATCACCATTAGGACAATTAGCGGCAATGTGTCCAATCTTGTTGCATGCAAAACATATCAAGGGTAATTTACCTCTATATTTACCTGTACCTCTAGGAAACCGCTTGGCCAATAATGCTTCAAGATCAACTAAACTATCTTCATCATCAGCTTCTTTATTGGATCTAGATTCATAACTGTGACTGGCATCTCTACTTTTCCTCACAAATGGGTTAGAAATAGAAGCTTTAAATATAGACTCAGATTTCTATACACTACCATCATAACCATTTAATTAAAATGCAGTAAGCTTTCCAATGATGGAGTCAAGAGTTTCCTTAGTTTTGTCAATGGACTTCAACTCCTGAATAGATGCAACTCAGATAGCTTAGACTAGTAGCAGGCTTCTTAGTACCTTACTGATCACTATGAAATCTTCCACTTTACCTCATGCACTCTTAATTTCATCGACTATCTCTTTTATTCATTGACCATACTATTGGATATTCTCACCTTCAACAATCTGCATGTCATCAAACTTTCCTCTTAGACTCTCCTCTTTAGCAATCTTAACATGTTCATCACTGCTATAAATCTCTTCAAGTTTTTTCCATACCTCATATGCAGTTTCAAGACCATGAATATCTACATACACTGCATCAGACAAAGAACTGATAATAGCCTCCAATGCTTGATGATTTTCTTGTTGCTCTTTCTTTTGATCATCAGTAAACATCCTAGTAGGTGCAACATACTTAGTATCGACATGTTCCCAATACTGACTTCCTAGACTCTTGATATAAATTTTCGTTCTGTCACTCCATATCCTATAGTTCTCTCTATTAAATTTCAGACCTTCCTTCTTCATCATGATCAACACATCTTTACCTCAAGCTATTAGGCTTAGACCTTAGAGGACCTGAATTGCTTTGATACCAATTGATGGTATGATGAAAGAATAAGTATCCAGTCAACTACTGAGAGGGGGGGGTGAATCAGATAGAAAAACTGATAATAAAATTCACCAGTCAATCTCTCATAGTAAACTTAGAATAATAACTCTATCAAGATAAAAACTCATAGGATAAATCGACTGTCTGTTACAACAAATCTACAGTAAAAAACTTCTTCATATCTCAATGCTTCCTATTATCATGACTTATCAAAAATAGTTAAGTAGTTAATTAAATCAACCATGAAAACATAACCACAAAAATATTCACCACTTGACACAAATATTTTTGAAGTGGAAACCCAAATAGGTAAAAACCATGGTGAGATGAGACTCACAAGATAATATCTGAACTCTTCTGAAGTTTTCCCTATTAGGAGCCTAGCCTGTTAAAGCTTTACAAAAAGTCTTGTTAAGAATTGATCCTACTAGGAATCACCCGGTTAAGGGATTGACTACAAATGCCTTGTTAGAAGCAATACCCTATAAAGAGTAACCTCAGTAGAGGATTTGAAAATCCAATCTAATGGACTACCTTGTTAGAGCTTACCCAATTAGGTGATTTTAATTCTGTTGTAATTGTTAGAAAACAATAGGAGTTTGCTGATCTGTCTGAATAGCAGTACACTTGCTTGATCAAATCCATTTCATGCTCATATCTACCTTTACTCAAACTGGAGATACATCATATGGTTCGACAACCACACACTCAACTAAATTGTGTCTATCTCTTTGCCAACTGTCTAAAACTAAACAACTTCATCAACCTTAAATACAAATCAATCAGGTCAGTAACACAATAAAAACCTAACTCTCATCGAGATTACAAACAAATTCGATTCAAATATGACTATTGGATTACATAAAAATCTTTACACATCAATCAAGAAAACCTTGATCACTCTTTGATCACTGCTTCATTGAACTTAGTAACTCATCACGTGCTTTGCATTAGATGCAATACATTTGCTCATTCCCTAGACAAAAACCATTACAACAACTCGCCAAAATCTCTAGGAGTTCTCTTCATACAATAATCATGCATGTCATCATCATTACTACTCATCATCAGATTATAAACCAATATAACCAATTCACCAAACTTAATCGGTTAGGGTTTATCAAAAACAACAAGTAGGGTTTATCAGTTACAACAATAGATAAGGTTTACACCAGTTACCGGTTCACTCCACAAATTCTTCCTACCGGTTACAGTAACAATATTACAACAATATCAACAATATCATTACCAGTTTAATTGACATCAATGACAACATAACATATCATTAATGCAATCTTCATGAAAATGCCAACACTATCCCCGGTCATGTAAAAATTATATGTTTCTCATTGGGAGAAGATTAAGCAATATTGCCCTTCACTACAGCCCGTATTGAGGTTCCTATGTGATGCACAATTTCTCTCTGCTTGAGTGAGTTCTTTTATTGATAGCATTATGTTTTTCATTGGTCCTAAGCTCTCTAAGGCCCAGAGTTTGATTTAGTTGGTGTATGTTGTTTCAGATGAGGAATTAAAAGAAAAAGGGATAGCAGATCGAAAATAATTGATCAGGAAGGCCAACATTTTCATTAACCAGCATAGGGAAACCATGCAAGCATCAACAACACTTGAGTCCTTGAGGATTTTAGTTCCAGACATCAAGCGACGTATTGAGAAGTTTGTGTTCCTATGTCTACCTTCATCTTTTCCCACAGATGGCTCTGTGCTAGGGATTGAGCAAGTTGTGAATCAAATCGAGTAATTACAGGAAGATCGGACTTTCCTACAATGCCTTAGTAGTCCTATTTTGGTGAAGGAAGTTGAGCATCTCTTGCACCCCCTGGCCCAACTCTACATGCTCCTAAAGATGGTCCATGATGAACCAACGAGCTTTCGATTTAATGAAGTGATCTGTTTGGACCAAAATTTCCAGAATCTGGAAGCTTCGGTGTTACCCTCTCAAGATGATTAGTTTCCACTGTAGTAGGTCTTTGATTTGCTTTTCTCTATTCAAGCATGAAGTCTGGTCTCCGAACTAGCAATTTTGGGTCCTAGCATTCCACAGGAAGAATTCCCTATTGAGTCACTAAGAAATGGTAATATTCTTTTAGAGTGGTTTGTGTGCGGCATTTTGGTAAAGTTTTGGCCCCTTCCTTTAATTTTTGGCCCGCTCTCCTGATCACTTGCATGTGTGCCAAGTGGTGTCTTAGCATTACTCTAAGTAGCTTGCTCTTCTCGCCCAGTGTTGAGAGGACACAGAGTTGTTGTGTGGTGCATCTCTTTTCTTCGACATGCGTTTCTTGGTCCCACCATCTTCCATGTGGACGCAACAACACTTGGTGCCTCCATGTTGCATGTTTTGGTTTTCTTTTTGCATTCGACTTCGGGTGTCCCCAAAGTTATTGCATGTCTTCTTTGATGGTTCGTGAACCAAAATTTTGTTTGCACCATGATTTTCTTGTTTGGCAGGTGCAAGGGTCACCATGATGCGGTTGGAGTAACAACATTCAAGGCTATTTTTCACTGGTTTGAGTCTCTATGAGTGCCATGCTTGGAAATTCCTGATCAGAAGCAGTTGCTAGGATTTTTTTGATGCTTTTGTGTTGTTTGTTGAAGGTCAAGGGCTATTTATAGGCCTTCTTTCTTCTTTTTTAAGGGTTTAGACTTTCATGAGAATTGATTAGACTTTAGATCATTGAAAAAACCTTTATGATAATTAAATTGGGTGAATGATAGACATACCAGATTGTGCCTATGGCCTCTGTGGTTGTTTTATTTGAAGCTTAATGAACTAACTTCTGTGTTGTATTCAAATTCAGTAACTTCTATGATATATGTTGTGAAACTCAATGGATTAAACTATTTTTTAGGACTTGTTATTTGTTGGATGAATTATGAATGTCATATTATGTTGAATGAGTTTAGTTTAATTATCTTCTCTAATGGTGTTGAGCATGTAGATTGTTGAATGGGCCTTAAAACTATATGTATTTGGGTTTTATTTGCTTCTAGTATCCTAAAAATATTTTGGCATATCGCCTAACTAGTGTAGCTTTTAAAGTTTTCTTCTTCCCCTTTTCTCCCCCAATTGTATGAAGATCCGACTTCTCAAACCTAAAGGTTATTCAGTGAATCTCACACAAAAGGTCCCCCATCACTGAATTTCCCATAAGGCCATTAGCGTTTAATGTAAAATTAGTAGTCAATAAATAATTAATTAAATATACAATTATTTAATTAATCCCCCTTCCCAATTAATTGAATTCACAAGAAATTTAATTAATTTCCCTATTCATCTACTAGTAAATAAGTCTAATTGATTTATTTATATAGTTCATTCGATAATCCCCCTTTGATTAATTAATTTCAAATTAATTAATTACCCACATTTTATTCAATTCTTCTAATTCCTAATTAAGCTTAACAAATTCTTAATTTGTTAAGATTAATTACCATTTTCCTAATATTTAAATTTCTAAATTCAAATTTGAGCATATGGCTCCTAACTTCTAACCACCTAACCTAACCACCCCCTAACCTAACCCATTCTATCTAATCCTCGGTTTAACTAACCCTATCCTATCTTGCACATCCTAACCTCTTTTATTCTAACCTCCTGTGGGTTGGATATCTCCTCCTTGAGATACATGGAACTTTTGCCACATGTCTTCTCCCTTGGACACTTTCCCTCTCATGAGCAAGGTTCTTTGACACTTGTCACCATAGAGATGACAAGTGTCCTTTCCTCCAACCTCTTCTCAAACTTCCTCATTCTTAGCCCTTGATATCTTCAGATCAAATCGGATCATTGATTCCTGTCACCTCAACTTTGGCCTTGGGATTCCTATAAATACCCCTTGCATTCATAGTTTTTTCATTGTTATTATAGGCATTTTACATCATATCATTAAGCATAATTAATATTTTAGATCAAATACTAGCATGCTTAGAATAAATTTTATCATGTTAATCTAGTTTCAATTATCCAATCATGTAGCTTTAATTCTCATTTCAGATAATCAATCATCCTAGTTGTAATCATGCATCAAATCATCCTAGCCTCATGCATTTGCATTATCATGATCATATAGCTACTCAACTTTTGAGTTGCCACTTTGGAGGTCATTTCTTGCTGAAAGCCAACAATTCAACACCTTCAAGGTCCTCAAAAATAGAGGAAAATGGGACATCTCAAGGAAGGCTTATGGTTTGATTTCATTATGTAGTTTTCAATTTGCTTTCCATTTATATTTTGTTGTCTCATTATATGTGCATGTTTAACATAATTAACCATATTTTTAACAACACACTTAGGTTTTGGGGTTGAACTAGGTAATTGATCAAGCGAATCTTGATTCAATTTTCTCTCCTCTATTTCAGTTTGCTCTACTTGTACACTGGTGTCTTCTATTTTCTGTTTCTTACCCTTTGCCTGACTGGTTTCTCCTTTCTCATGTCTTTTCCTAGTACTTCTGGAGATTTCCATTGTATAGACAATTCAACCAATTCTTTCAAGGAATCACAGAAGAATTATCCCAAAGGCTTACTTGTTCTACAATCTTGCTTTCTCTTGTTGCTTCTTTCGGCTTACTCCAGTTTCACCCTCAATAACCATGGAACAATGTGTTCTAGTATGAAATCACTCTAAAAATATTTGTAGAGAATGTTTGTGGTGGACAATAAATGTCTCAACCTGCTATTCAATACAACATTCTTTTCAAAATTTGAATTTCTTTTGTTGATGTGTGCTATCGGCATAACCCACTTTTTCCAATGCCTCCAAATCTGGAACCATTTGGATAGAGTTATCACTGCAGATAAATATGGTGATGTTTCGATGTATACCATAGCTATCTTCCCTTCTCGTGTCACTTTGGTGAAAGTTACACTGATGAGACATTACTCATTTGATTCCCACCTTCAAGTTAACTATGTCGAAGACCCTCTAGATAAAGCCTATCAGTATTACTTTAACCATCGACATCTCTCAGAATTGCATTCCCAACTTCTTTGGTTACTTCGATGAAGACTTAATATTTGATTTCACTTATTGCCATAAGTTATCTCGATGATACTATTCTACTTATACATCAATGATCGGGATAGCTTTACCGACTTCATTTTATTCATTCACTATCAGGATAACTTACATAGTTAGAGTACCTATAATTTATTATTCCATTCTCATTATCTATAACGATATAGACTTTTCCTTTAGTTTCCTTTTATCTCCATTTGTTATCCTAATAGGAAGATGTCAAAATAGGTTAGTATATCAGCATTGTAGAAACTTGTCATTCCTCTTTTGATGGTTACTCTGATATATATTCTTGGTCTCCTATTTGGCAGAGCTATTCCTATACAATGATATCGTGATAGTTTATTCCATCGGTATTATGTTGGATTTCTATTCCACCTTTGTCAGATATCCTGATAAGTGGCTCTTACTTTGTATTTGACATTGTTATCACAATATAAGCATACAACTTTGGTTTATTAGATGAGGTTAGTTATCCCGATATGTACATGATGTATCATTTATAAATTATAAATTAAGGTTTTTAGGTACATCTGTAGCTAGGAAATTAGGAATCATCACACGCAATATAAAAACTAATCTAGCCCAATCACAAAAGCTCAAATGTAATGATCTATCCTAAACACACTCAATAAAAGACATGAAGATAAAACATTCAAAACTAAAGACTATGCAAACCAAATGTAGGTCTGAATGCTTCCTTCATGCGGCTCCATTGTTCTTCTTTCTTCTCCAAATAGCCTTTGTTTGTGGATCTCACCTTCAAGTGCATACACATGAGATGAAATCAAGTAGACAAGATAGTGGCGCAAGAGTACTCGAAGTGTGATTGATTCAATAATCTCATTAGTTCGACAAAGTGATTATCTCGACAAAGTGATTCAAAAAAGTGATTATTCGATGATGTGATTATCTGATTAGTTCGACAAAGTGCTTATCTTGACAAAGTGATTACCTTTTGATTGAAGAAAAATCATCCAATTTATAGACAAATTGGAGAAAAGATCAAATTAGCATGAAATGGATATTAGAAGCAATTGATTTCAAAATGGCACAATTGAGTGAAAAGAAGAAGGTTACGACACCTTCTATGTCATGAATTATGACATATTGCCAATGCAAAGGTTAGAGAACTAGAACCTTATGACATCTTTCTATGCCAAGAGTATGACGCATAAGAAATTCATGCTTCCACCGAAGCACAAAAATAGGGAGAAACTAGAGACAAACTAATTAGGTGGAAATTAAGAATTAGAAATGATGAAAATTAGGAAATTAGAAAAAAAGGTGGAAATTAGGTAAATTAATTAATAATTTGTCATTTATTAATTAATTCACAAAAAGAGGAATAATTAGCCAATTAAATGAACATTTAATTGCGATGAGAAGACTTAGGATAAATAAATAAATTATTTAACCTAGAGGAAAAAATGACAAATTAGGTTAAATGAATAAATCATAAAACCTTAGACGATGAATTAGAAATGCAAGGTCGACAATTAGGTCGTGATTGAAGGATCGATTGATGTCGATTTGATCATGATTTTGAATTGATAAATGATTTGATTGACAAATGCGCCAATTGACAAGGAACAATGACTAATTGATCCAAATTGACATGATTGAGAGGACGACGACAATTGGTGATAAATTGATCACAAGATAACAAAATTGACAAGAGGATAAGGATCGATGACAAAATAGATTGCAAAACGACAACATTGAAAATGACCACGATTGATGACAAAATCGATCGCAAGATGACAAAATTGAAAATGACAATGATTGATGACAAATCAATCACATGATGATAAGATTGATAAGAGGACAAAACCCTAATTAGGATTGACGATGTCCAAAATGATGACAAATAAGCATGCACATTCATGCGATAGGATAAGTTTGACCAAAATCATGACTGAAGATTGTTGTCGACAATACCAAATTTGAGAGCGAGACAACTAAAGAATGCAGAAGAATGACTCGATGCTCGCAAATGATAAAGACCAAGTGCAAAACATAGAAGAAATGTTAATGCGATGCAAAAACCTAAAATAAGGCAATGTGCCAATTTTAAAGTATGACTCTACAAGTGTTGACCATTTTTAGGTGTCTACAACATCAATTATAAATTAAGGTCGTATAAGGTAGTGGGATGTTAGGTTTTTAGGTACATAAATTAGAAATTAAGGTCGTATACCATGGTAATTAACTAATTATACGTCATTTGTGAATTTCAACTTTTTTGATACAGTTGGTCGACAATGGGATGAACTACATTTGTACGTCGCAAACAATCTTGATTGGATGATGGTATGGATTGAATGATGTCAACAATCTGGTCGTGGATTAACATGGGAAGGTGTGGCTTCATTGGTTAAAGAAGCTCATCGTAATGGAGATTCCAATGTTACACCAAGGGAAATTAATTTAGCATATGGTTTAAGAGATAAACAGGTACGTATAAATATATTGATCGCCCATATTTTTTAATTATTTTTAATTATATTGATGCATATATATGTTGAGTTCTTTTTCTTTGCATACATTCGACCAAGAATAAATATGTTATCAACTGATGATGCAATAATTTTTATATGTTTGACATATTGCAGGTGAAACACCACAAGTCTATGTGGTGCAATGGTCATAAATTTCGAATCAAAAAGTTGGATGACACAAAGAAAACTTGTGATTCTGGGATAATTGCAGTCTTTCAGGTGACTAATATTTCATCTAGAAGTGACATATGTCCAAAAGTCTCAGAAAATTGATACTATGGTATTTTGGATGATATACTTGAGTTTGAATTGAAGTCCTTCAAATTAGTTTTGTTTGTCGTCCAATGGTATAAGCTACGATTAAATGAAAAATGATCTCTAGAGAACTATTATTGAACATTATAATGGACTAACCATGGTTAATACAAGGTAGATCGAGTGAGCTAGAAATGAGCCCTATGTTCTCCAAGCCAATGTGAGAAGGTTTTTTACTCAAAGGTTCCAGGTAAATCGGTTTGGTCATTTGTTGTTAGACATGATCTAAGAGGAAGGCTGGTAAAGTATAATGTGGTGGAAGAAGAAGATACCAAAGAACTAGAAGATGATGCAAATGATGATTAGGATCAACAATTAGTTGATGATGTGCCAAATGGAGATGTCAAAGAAGAGGAACTAGATCATGATCATGTAGGAGTTAATGTTCATGAAGATGATATCAGTGTGGATGATGACATTATCGAAACTCATATCAATGATGATGATGATGATACGAACAATCTTTACAATGTCAAATCTGGATTGGATGATACAGACAAAGAGTTGGATGAAAAATAAGATCAATGACATTGAAATGTATGAGTTATGCAATTATATTATCTATTTGATATTTATTTCTTGATAGAATTATATTTGACTTATATGGTTACATAATTAATTCATGATGTACTTTTAATGTTGTGAATTCATGATGTTACAACTATTTTAGCTCTCCTAGAAATTGACCTATCTTGGAGGAACATTGTGGCTTTGTGTAATGTGAGCAAATTTTGGATGGGGTAGTTGTTGTTGCTAAGGTGGATCACTCCTTTCTGTGAAGGCCATACACTTATGATTGGGTCAAGTGTTCATTTCTTTAGAAAATTCCTATTACCTTTTTTATAGGTTGTGATTTGATTAGATGGATTATGAGCTACATTACCTTTATTTTTTATTTAGTTCTAATTATCAATGATCTTGCACCTTTTTTTAATTCTTCAAGAGGTCTTCAATAGGTCGATTGTCAAGTTCCCTTTATTTTTCAACTTACAAGTATGCAATTTACGAAATTATAGCCTAAAAATTGTTTTTTCTTAAACATCAAATAATTCAATAATTAAAAATAATTTTTAACCAAAAAAGTAAAAAATCTATTTACCACTTTTAAATTTGATTAAAGGATATAAATACTATTTGGCTGCTATGAATCCTTCAAATTACTGCGTGTGCATAGGAGTGGGGAGTTGCATCGAGAACCATTTGGCAGAAGGAAAGCTAGAGCAAGAGTTGAGGGTACTCAGAAGGAGAAAATCGACCAAGGGACGATGACTGTAAGTGATTTTTCCCCCACATTTAGAAATTACATTCAAAACATTCCACAAATCAGTCCTTAAAACCAACTGCTAAACCTCCCAAAGCCTAACCATAATTTATTGACTACACCTAGGCTTTAGTCATAATAACAGAGCTACAAATATCATCCAAAAAGTTTAAGCTACATCAAAATAACCTCTACTACTCTTCTTGATCTTGAAGCACACACAACAAAAATTTATCCTCAAACAACGAAGATATCTCGTCCTTCTATCTTTTTAGCAAACTTGCCATCTTGACAAAGTTTTAAATCTTTGAGGTCATATTTGCTACAATATTGTTATTAATTAGCTTTTTAATGTAGAAGTAATTTTTCTGGTATAACATATGCTTTTTTTTTGCATCAATAATTGGTATTTATATTATTTAATAAGAAAGAAAGTACATTTGAACTAGAGAAAAGTGGCTTCATAAAACCACCAGTTAGCCCTACCACCCTAAAAACACTTCTACAAAACCGCCTATCCACACCAGATGTAGAAACCCCCATGGCATACCAAAAAAAAATCCATATCCATACACCCAACAATACAAAATTAGTGTCCTTGACATCAGCTCAAATTTACAGAGTTGGGGACTAAGTCCCAAACATCAAAGACATGAAACAACATTTTATCAAAGCAGGAGCTAGACCAAAAAGACTACAATCCAAACCAGGCAAAATAATTAACCCATAAGCGGCTTGTATGCTGGATCATTATTGAAGTCAAAGAGGGACATCATTGCTTGTCCCATCCTCAACATTGGTCATAGCTCCCGAACCACCTCCTCTTTCGCCACCTCATGCAAAGACCGCATAATCTCCTATGACCTCATCAACTTAGCAAAGGTTTTGAATGTTTTTCACCCACTATGAGCCAGGTCCCTGCAACAAGCCTTCAAACCATCCTCATGTCATCAAATAAAAGGTAATGGTGCACCTAGTGTATCTTGGCCTATAGTGGTCCTAATGCCCACACTCGGAATTGCTCATTCACATATATCATCCAAATTCAACAAGTAGTCCGAATTAATCAAAGCTCTCAAAACCCTCTTCACCTTCTCCACCTCTTTCTCAAATTGCAACCCCCAAGAAACAATCAAAGAGTACACTTCCATGTTAGTCTGATATCAATGACTCACATGAACGAAATATTCTTGCAAGCAATATTTTAATTGCTTCATACAGACACCGGTCTTTGAAAAGAAAAAGACCTTTCATCCTCCTATCTGTTATCTTGGCCAAAAATGACACTAATTTCTTGTTAGTCAAGAATGTGAAATTCGTTTCCATTCTGCACTGACCAAAACTACCCTGCACTTGCAGCTTTGAGCAAGAAAACAAAATTGATGCCCACAAACAAACCCAAGGCTTTAAATACATTAACATTGGTCATCGGAATTAAAGTCTTTAAATGCATTAACACACGAAACAACTGCAATCCAGCCCAACATCGACCATCGAGATTAAAGGCTATCAAAGTCAACATTCATCGCATATCCTAGATTATGTGCACTATCCTTCTATACCAACCGACATTGAATACACATTCATATTTTAGAAATAATAGTAATAGTAAATTAGAAATAATAATAGTATACTAGAAATAATAATAGTATATTGGAAATAATGGTTTAAGATTTTGTGGAGCCATTTTTGGAGTTTAGGTGTGTTGTAATATGCTTCCAATGATGGTTCAAGACACATCAGACTCAAAAATAAACCAAAAGCCAATTGTACATATGATAACTACACAATGGATTAGACTGAGAAGTAGTTTGGGGCAACAATTAGAGACAAACCAACTTACACCTTCGACCCAAAGAGGATTTATATAGTCATTTTAGACCCTCACCAACTGTTTTAACCAAATTTCTATTTAGTTGGTTGTTTAGGAAACAGAATGATACTTTTTGCACCAAAATTGCAAAGTTGCTCATTTTCAACTTTTGAGCAATTTTGACAACTTTTGCAATTTTCAACCAAATGATCTCCTATCAACCTAGGAATCCTCAAACATGCTAAATATGACATAAAACCATGAATTACATCAATTTCATCACTTTTGGCCACATCTAGAGGCATTGACCAGTGTTGACCTATTGAGGACCTAGTTGGTCTAGAGATGACAAAAAATGGCACAATGGCCTTACAACTTTGATCCAATACATGGAATGACCTTATTTACTCATGGAATGGCCTCAAAGGGCTCTTGGTTCTCCTGCACCATACACCCCCCCTAATAAGATTATCTTTTCACAAGAGAAAGTGTTGAGTATTTGTTTGCCTTGTCTCATTCGATGGAGTGTAGGTACCATCAAATAGGTATTTGTCAAACCTATCTTCCTCAAGCAAGGAAAATTCAAGAAGAAAAGAGGAAAGTGAGACATGTAGTAGGTCTAAAATAGGGAGATAAACTAGAGGTCAAAAGATTAAAAGAAAATTCCATAAATGCATAGAATTTTCTCTTGCTGAAAGGGGATCATGTTCTTATGATGATGAGAGCATAGGCGAAATTGAGGTGCCCTTGAGGTACAAACATCTACAGAAACAATGGGTATGCAAGGAACTTTCTCCAATAAACATTGATTTTTGTGTCAATGAGAGCATATATCACATAGCACCATCATCATTACATGGTTTAGGCCTATTTTGCATGGACAACATAAAGGTTTGTTATGACAAAGTTACTAAATTGATGGAGTATGTCAGACCTTGTTATAGTTACAAAGATTGGATGCAGCTGGTTCAATATACATGAAGTATGCATAGGTATGCACTGTCAGCAAATTATATACAGCTAAAAGATAAGGATCAAAATAAAAGAGTGGCTATGTACATTGACGAAAGGCCAAAAAAATCAAGGAATATTGTAGGGCTTATAAATAGTACATGACCTGGATCAAAAAATAAGAAACCCAATTGCATATTCGAGGCAGGCGAGGGAAACCGTGTATTTGTATGTGTGATAAAATCAATAACTATGGGGTAATAGTTGCTAATAGATTACAATTTGAATCACATAGATACAAAGATAGTTGCTATGGGGGTGGTACATACTATATACCATTTTACCCAAGCTCCAATTAATGACTCCAATATGCCATTTTATTATTATGTTTTTTACGTAAGTCTATTGGTTTCAATTTGGTAATGTTTTTTTATATTTAATTTTTGTCATAGTGGTACATTGATCTTTGAGAAGGGACTCTGACCCAAAGCACAGATCATGATGCATCTTCAGGCGCTTCTACCTGACAGGTTTACCTCATTGTTGTTACCTATTTTTGCTACTAGCTCAATCAGGTAGAGCTTTTGTGTGTTATAAACAAAGGTATATTTTTATTCTATAATATTACATTCATGAACATTTAAAAGGAGAAGACAAAGGATTACTATGCATTGAACAAAATTCAGATGCATAAGAGAGAGAGTACACAAATATTTTGAGAAAGTAATCTTTATTGATATGAATGTATCAATGTCTTACACAAGCCATGAGACTAACTGGTGGTTCAAATGAGGAATAGACTATATATTTGCAGATGCAAAAAATAAAGTAAATGCAGAATAAATAAGGGTGACTTATCATTTCTTGAATGGTGAGTCCTCTCTGAATTGTTTTATGCCATTTGTAGCCTTTCATCCATACTGCAACTAGTTGTGCCTCCTTGCCTTCCTGAGTACCCGCATTTGAGAAAGTAATGTGTTAGAGCAATGAGAATCATCATTCACACACACACCTATAAACATACAATCCAATCCTCATGCATCACAATAACTAGCTCAACATATAAACTCAGGAGACAAATATCAAATCAAATCATTAACAAGAATCAGACAAGCACCATTTTTTTTCTAACTTGTTTGCTTCATGTGTAGATATACGAAAGTGATATGGTTATTTATTAGTTTTACATGAGTGGGGTAAAATATGGCTTCCACAAGGGTTGAACCCAACTCATTAAATGTTTAGATCAGTAGTATCCCAAAAAGGTGCCAAGACAAAACTCTTGGCATGATTGGCCTAACTAATGCAGATGAGATGGTGATGGATGACTATACTAGTAGAGGAAAGAAGACATGATCAGTTACTTGTGTTGTCATTGATGAAAACCAGTGTCAATCGATGTTTGATGATGTTTAAAAATGGTTTTTGATGTTTGACTTGTTGGCTAAGTGATTTGGTCTATCGAAGTTAGCGTTTGATAGGGTTTACCGGCAAGACTAAGAATTAGGACTTCAATCGGTAAAGTAGAGAAGTTTTGATGGAATCAGGTAATCAGTGATGATTGGTGACTTTTAGTTTGAACATAAGCCTTTATGATGGATTTGTGTATGTTATCAGAACCACATCCTATGATGATTATCAGAAGGCATGTTTTGAATTTTGGATGAAGTTGTGCTAGGGTTTTTGTAGGGTTTAAGGATTGGTGATGAATTCACTCAACCGGTAATGATTTTTGATATGATGGTGATTGAAAGAGAGTCTACATGAAGGAGGTAACTAATGAATACTAAGAGGGGGTGTGAATTAGTATACCAAAAAATACTAAACTCAAATACTTAAACAGTCTTGCAGTAAACCAATATAACAATTTTACTAACAAACCAGTTAACACAAATGCAAACAAAATAGCAAATAAGACATTCACCCATAGAAGCACAATCACCATAACACAAGAGATTTTGACGTGGAAACCCAAATGGGAAAAACCACGGTGAGATGAAACAAACAAGTAACTATCTACAGAATAGTAACCAGACCGGTTAAGGTCATACAATGTTCTTCACCAGAATAGATCCTATTAGGAATCTCAATCTGTGTTAGGAGATAAGTCTGATTAAAGACTACCTTATGAGAGGATTTCAGATCCATATTTGTGAACCACCTTGTTAGAGGATTTACAAAGGCTCTGCCAAGCCTACCCGGTTAAGAGTTTCAATACTTATCGAATATGTGAGTAATCAACAAGTGAGTGATCTAAATACTAGCACAGAATGCTTGGTTAGATCCTTGATAGCTCATTATTAATGCATTTTAGCATTACTTCAGTCTTCAGCCACTTCACACTTTGTTTCTTCACACAAACCTATTCTCCTTCTGTAATCACACATGCAACAATCTCAACAATCACCTTAAACCCTAACAACACCTAAAACCCTAGACACGATGTCCTTAAAAAAGGAATCCGGTTTCATGTCAGTCCAATAGGATTACATTGCAAGTTCCTAGGTTCAGTGTATCTAGACACATTTGGTAACATGACACAAAATCACCATCAAAGTGTCGGTGGATGGTAGCTCATCACAAAAATACCAGTTGGTAACTCATCATAGAGTATTACCGGTTCATACAACTTTACCGATTACCGGTTGGGAACTCAGAATAATACCGGTTCAAATATTAAACTGATTACTGGTTGACAAAAATGAAGACTGGGAAAATGATAGCTATCGCTTTAGTTCCTTCATCCATTGTACTTGAGATCCTCGAAGCGCTTGAGGTCTTCATGTCACTTGAGATCGGTAAACACTTTCTACAAAACACCGATAGTCTAAAGACTATTACATAATACTGGTTTGGAACGAGTACCTGGTGAGTATAACTCATACATACAAAAAAGTGATCTTAAAGAAAGTGTGTGTCCATCAATGACAATCACAACATAATCATCAAAAATGCCAGCAATCTCCCCCTTTGGCATTGATGGCAACACTTAGGAAAAATTTTGACATCTAAGTGTTTTACAAAAAAAAAATGCCATAATCAAAATTAGTCCCCCTAAGCATATACACTATCCCTTTGTAGAAAATACAATGTATAATATTCCCTTAAAGAGATAAACATGAAAGTATACATAGCATGCATCAAAATTTTAAATATAGGAATACTTCTCCCCCTTTGCCAACAATGACAAAATTCAGTTGAATAACCCTCGTTTCCATTAGCATTAAAATAATAAGTGTTTATGACAATAAAGAGTGAAACTTGTCAAAAACTAATTTAAAGTCTTGCATAAATTGCTTCATGGATAAGGACCATGACTCAAGCAATGAGGTAGCAACCTCACTCTCTATTTGCATCTGATAGACCTGTTCTTCCATGGCATCCAAGGTACTCATCTCTTGAGTGACCATTAGGGCATCTAGATTGAGATAGCATTTCTGGAGTATTTGCAATCCTAGTAGTAAAACCAATTGAAGTTCCTACAAATCTCATGTTCGGTTGCTGATCTCTAACTCTATTCTTGCAGATTGGATTTGAAACTGGTGGACAGTTTTCCCATAAGCGATGAAGGAATCATATGGTGGCTTGAAGGTGCTTGTGTATGACTGCAAGTCAGATTGTAGCTTTTCCTTTTGAGAAAGCACATCATCATAGAAGAGATAGGGTTGGCATATCTTACTAAGCAGCAGATTCCCCTCATCCAGAGCATCCCTTATATCTTTTTGGGCTTTCTGTAGATTAGACCGGAGCTCATTCAACTTTTTCACCAAGGCAGTGTTCAGAGCCTTTTGATGCTTCTTTTGTGCACTGGCTTTAGCAACTTCTTCTAGGCTTTGTACTTGGTCCTCCACAACTGTGCATAAGAGTTTTAGTTGGGCTAGAGAGGAATCGGTACTAGGGAGGTTGGTACTGGGTATCAAACTAGTAAGAGTTTCCACCGCAGCTTGAATCATGTCTTGCTCCTTCTTCCTCCTTATCACTTCCAGTCATTCTTGGGCAAGCTTAATGCTTTGCAGTAGCTTGGATTCATTTGTATATTGGAGGTCAATGGGATTGGTAATGTCAGCCGGTTTGGCTTGACTACCGGTTGCCTTTGGGGTCTCCACTTTTGTGCTCTGTGTCGCTTCCTCCTTCTCTTTAGCTCTTAGCTTGTCCTCTTCTTCCTTCTTTTTCTCCTCTTCCTCTATCTTTCTTTTCTCTTCTTCTTTCCGCTTCTCTTCTTCTTCTCCTCTTCCTGCTTCCTCTTCTCCTCTTCCTATTTCTTTTCTTCTTCCTTCCGTTTTTCTTCTTCTTTCTTTTCTGCTTCCTTCTTCTTCTCTTCCTCTTGTCTCTTATTCTCCTCTTCTTTTCTTTTTTCCTCTTCTTGTCTCCTCTTCTCCTCCTCTTTTCTCTTTTCCTCCTCTTTTCTCTTTTCCTCTTCTTTTCTCTTTTCCTTTTCTTCTACCTGTTTCTTCTTTTCTTCTTCTTGTTGCTTCTTCTCTTCTTCTTTTTGTTTCTCTTGTCCTACCGCTTCTGTTGGTGTACTTGAAGTAACATCTTCACCGTTCAAGGCATCAACATCAATGGGGTCCATTTGATCAGTGACTAGTTCCTCTTCACTGTCATATACCTCATCCGGTTTGTTGATTTCCGATTCTTGCTCAGCTTTCATGTTGGCTTCAGCCACTTGATGCAACTTTAGAGCGGATTGAGCAAGGGAGTGGGTATCTTTTACCACTTCTGGGACTTTTCCTTCTAGTAACAGGAGTCTCCTTCTTCTCATGAAGAAGAGGCCTTTATATTTTTCCACTACTTCATAAAGTTTTGAATTAGGTACATCAAGAAAATATTGTGAAAATACTTTCTCTCTTATTTCTTGTTCCTTCTCTATGGCAATGTGCCATTTGTTATCTAAAGAATTATATAAAGAATCAGGTGTCTCAGATCTAATTTCTGATGGCCACTGGTCATTAATACATAAATATTTAATGACTTCCTATTCAACTTCTTCCTTTTCATCATCATTAAAATCGTCAAAGCATTCTTTCAAATCACCAAGCACTTTTCTTCTAATATTCTTAATAGTTCTTTGACAATGTGTCAAAGGTTTGTAGGAGAAAATACCAATATTTATCGGTGCTGATGTTGTCGATTCATTGCTAGTTGTCTTTGTCTTCTTCCTCGTTTGCCTTGTCTTCTTAGGCTGTTCTTTAGACACAGTTTCCTTTGAGTCCGGTGTGTTGCCTTTTGTCTTCCACTTTCTCTCAAATACTCTGGCGGGTGCAACTTTTGGTTTCTTCTTTGCTGGTGACCACTTGGTGACTTTGGGACTTACTGCAGTAACCGGTGCCGATACTGAAGGCACTATCTTTCCCTTCTTTATTGAAGGTTCTTCAAGCAGTGTAACCCTTTCCAAATAGGTGTTGGTTCTCTTCGCCTTTGGGTCAAGGGGCAAGGCGAGTAGGGTATAAGCATACCCATCTAGCATGTCATACATTACCTCATATCCCATAGGTTCCACTTCTTCCTGTCTAGGCTCAACCGCCTCCATTATACACTCATCAACTTTGATCGTGAAGCAGATGTCCTCTTCATACTTTTTGACAATATCACCTGATATTCTCACCCTTTGGCTCATTTTGCATTTGAACTCATCAAAGTATTTGTTCAGAACTTCCGGATAACCGGTTCCAACCGCTTGAAGGCTTTCTTTGATTTTCTTTGTAATCGATTGGTCGACAGACCACTGAATATCTCTAACTCCTGGAAAGTAACCTTGGAAGTAGAAGAACAACCCAACCAATAGTTGTCCAAACTTAAATCTCAAGGCATTGTCCTATTTAATCGATTTCAGATTCACCAGAAGTTGCCTTTGCATACAGGTACATAAATCAAATGAGGCATCTTCTTTGATCATTCTGTAGGTAGCATTTACCTCTACAATAGAGACAAAATTGATCCTGCTAGCATAGAATGTTTGGTAACCTATTACAATGCAGGAATACTTGACCAGATCATCCTTAATGGGATTGATGGTCATTCCCCGTTGGTCGCTCATAGAACTGGTGAGCTTGGTCATTTCAGTCTTGCTGATCTTTCTTAGGGCTGGCACTTCACCGATGTCATAGAAACTGGTGATGGCATGAATCACTTCCTATGTGATGTCATGTGTCCACTCTAAATACATTTTGTCACCATGCACTCTACTCAGAATGATGCGGATGTGATCATCTGTAAACTCTTCAAGGAAATAGACCGCATTGTGAAGCTTTTTCTTTTCCAAGATGTTGAATTATGGTTTGATCTTCTTATCCTTCCCACAGAATAAGCTTAACTGAGAATGGATCATTAGAGATCCTAGTTCTTCAATTGTACATTAAATATACTCTGAAATGCCTTCCTCGACTATGACACCAGTGAGTATTTGGGATAGGGCATTATATTTTGCCTTCCGTTGGATGAAATCTACTGTATCAACGGGTGCACTAGAACTAGAGTGTGATGAGGAGGCCATGATAAATAGATAAATTCAAAAAATACCTTCGTAAATCAAAATTTAGGGCTTGCAAATTCCACTTCACCACACACTACTTCGGTTGCTGAAGTACCGCTTTGTGTTCTACACTTGACCGATTGATATTAGCTTCTGATTCTTCTTCAAGGTTTTGAAAAACTCTTTGAATCACAATGCAAATCACCTTTCATCGCTCTACACTTGAAAAATTCTTCGCTCAAAAACTGATAAGTGAAAAATGACTTGAAAAGTCCTTTTAAACAAATTCTTCACCTACCATAAAAAATGCTCCACTATTAAGGCGTAAACCCTAATTTGCCTTTTACTGCTTCCAGTCTTCTGCCAATTGGCAGGTATCACATACCAGTTAAGGTCTTTTACTAGTGTAAACTGAGGGTTTGAAACATTTCATTGTTTGCTCCCCCAAGCTTTTCTGATGCTTAGTTTGTTGGTTCAGTGACTTCCACACTCAGCACAGAAACCAGTTCTTCTTGAATCACTTCTTCTACCTTCTTTTTCCATGCTTTTTTCATATCCGCTTGAACAGTTTCAACGTCAATCTTTCCTTCCTGAGTGACCGGTATATCATCTGATATATTCTTTCTCATTCTGCAGAATCTTGCTATATGACCTGGTTTGTTGCAATGATAGCAAACCATTCTAGGTGCTCTCCAAGGTCCATTATTCATGTTTCTATTCTTCCTTCTGCATGTTGTAGCAGTGTGACCACTACCATGACAAATCAAATAGGTTTCTCTCGATCCGGTTGCCACTTGATAGCCACTACTACCTGACTGATGATTATAGATATTAAACCAGTTTGGATTTCGGTTCCCAGAGGGTTCAGGAAAAAATCCTTGACTCCTTTGAGGATACCTTCTGATGTTGTGCATGACAGACCTGCATTCAAATGCGCTATGCCCAAACTTGTTGCATTCATAACAATTACCATTGAATCTATTAGGTCTAGGCTTATTGTTTAAAAAATAAGGAAAATTATTGTAAGCCTTACTTCTACATACATTGGTAGTGTGTCCTTCCTTGAGACAATTAAAGCAAACAGGTTTGAACTTTTTCTTACCTTTATCCTTTGGTGTCGGCTCCTTCTTTGATGCTCCATCTTTTGTTCTAGAGGTCTCACCTTCCTCATATTCAGAGAAACCAAGTCCATTAGTATTCTTTACTGGTTTAGCTGATTCAAGCTTTTGCTTTAGCTTAACAATGCTCTTATTGAATTTGGCAAGTATTTCCTTTGACTCAGTGAGTTATTTAGAAATAGCAGCATTGGATTCCTTCAAGATTGCATTCTCATAGATAGCCAAGTTTAGTTTTCCTTGAATTTCTTCTTTTTCCACTTTGCTTTCTTGAAGATGAGTGGTAAGTGTACTGATTTCTTGCTTTAGCTTGGAGATCTCATGATCTTTGTCTTTTACCAGATCTTCAGTTTTCCTCTGGTTCTCAAGCTCTTGACACATTTGGATAGTCAGTCCTTCCAACTCCTTTCTCAGGTTGGTATTGGATTCATTCAATTTTTCCACTTCTTCAACTAGGGCTTCCATGTCCACTTCATCAAAGGAACTATTTTCAGTTAGTTCCATCAGTTTTTTAACATACTCTCTTCTTTTTGCTAGAGAGGCCTTATATTTGACTTTTAGTTCATCATAGGCTTGCTCAGTCTAAGTGAGCCGATGAGTAAGTTCCCTCATAGTGTATTCCCCCACATCTCTTTCCAAGTGGTTAGACTTATAGAAAGGTTGGCTCTAATACCAATTGATGAATACTAAGAGGGGGGTGAATTAGTATACTAAAAAATACTAAACTCAAATACTTAAATAGTCTTGCAGTAAACCGGTATAAAAATTTTACTAACAAACTAGTTAACACAAATACAAACCAAACAACAAATAAGACATTCACCCACAGAAGCACAATCACCATAACACAAGAGATTTTGACATGGAAACACAAATGGGAAAAACCACGGTGAGATGAAACTCACAAGTAACTATTTGCAGAATAGTAACTAGACCGGTTAAGGTTAGACTAGTTAAGGTCATACAATGTTCTTCACCAGAACAGATCCTGTTAGGAATCTCAATCTCTGTTAAGAGATAAGTCTGATTAAAGACTACCTTGTGAGAGGATTTCAGATCCACAGTTGTGAACCACCTTGTTAGAGGATTTACAAAGGCTTTGCCAAGCCTACCTGGTTAAGGGTTTCAAGACTTGTCGAAGATGTGAGTAATCAACAAGTGAGTGATCTAAATACTAGCACAGAATGCTTGGTTAGATCCTTATAGCTCATTATTAATGCATTTTAGCATTACTTCAGTCTTCAGACTCTTCACACTCTATTTCTTCACATAGACCTATTCTCCTTCTGTAATCACACATGCAACAATCTCAACAATCACCTTAAACACTAACAACACCTAAAACCCTAGACATGATGTCCTTAAAAAAGGAATCTGATTTCATGTCGGTCCAATAGGATTACACTGCAAGTTCCTAGGTTTAGTGTATCTAGACACATTTGGTAACATGACACAAAATCACCGTCAAAGTGTCGGTGGATGGTAACTCATCACAAAAATACCGGTTGGTAACTCATCACAGAGTATTACCGGTTCATACAACTTTACCGATTACCGATTGGGAACTCAGAGTAATACCGGTTCAAATATTAAACCGATTCTTGGTTGACAAAAATGAAGATTGGGAAAATGATAGCTGCCACTTTAGTTCCTTCATTTTGTTCCGCTTGAGATCCTCGAACTGCTTGAGGTCTTCGAACCGCTTGAGGTCTTCATGCCACTTGAGATCGGTAAACACTTTCTGCAAAACACTGATAGTCTAAAGACTATTACATAATACCAGTTTGGAATGAGTACCGGTTGAGCATAACTCATACATACAAAAAAGTGATCTTAAAGAAAGTGTGTGTCCATCAATGACAATCACAACATAATCATCAAAAATGCCAACAGTAACATGGCACAACCCATGAAGAAGATTTGAATGTTGTTTTGGCGCGATTCAAAGAAGAATTTCTAGGGAAGCAGTGAAACACTTAGTGGAATGTTTTGAGGTTTTGACTTTGGTATAGATCAAATTTTTTGTGATGAGTTATGATCAACCAACAGTTAATATTGCATTGTAAATTGTTGTAATGATCTGGATAATAATCTGATATGATATGTATTATAATTTCAAGATGTAATTAGGGTTTTGTCATACCCAAACTTTTGGGCAAGAACACAAACAACAAATTTTTTTTATTTATTTTTTTTTAAACACTTAATTTACATGCAACCTATGTTTATACAATTGTGACAACTAAACAAGTTGCTCCATACGTAATCTTAAATGATATCAACTTGGATTTTCTAAGTGAGTGATGAATTAAAACTTAGCTAGGAGCCTTGGGATTCGATATAACCCCTAGGCGTAACAATCACGATAACTCTTGTTGTCAAGCAGAACAATTTAATATCATAAGGTCAATAATAAATTCTCACAAATGTCCTTTTCTTTACAGATGCGAACTATATTACTTAATCAGATCAACCTCCACTACATAGACATTAGTATAATTATTTGATTCAATAGTTAGTCCTTTAAGTAAAGGTATGTTAAGTTTTCCCCAATACATAAAACTCATAACCTCTTTATTGTAACTTATTTAATCCTTATATCTTTTAATTCAATATTAAAATGATTTCCATGAATTAATATTAATTAATAGAGTAACTAAATTTAAAGTGCCAAATGTCATTATAATAGTTAAATTTTTAAATGAGAAGTCACATTAGGGAGAAATTGATTTAGAGTATCCAGCCCATTGACTTATTTTACAGATAAATTATACCACAACAATACCCAATCACGTGAATCGATAATGTTCATTAAATACCCCTCCTATACCTTGAAAATTTCCAACAAAAGTATTTGATTAACTTAATACAAGCTACAGTATAATATTCCTCCGAACATTAGGTATTAGATATTTAATACACGATATTTAAATTTCTTCTAGGTTTTATATCTAATCGATCAACCTTATAAAATTTCCATTAAATAACTCTCTTAATAAATTTACTCAAGGGAAGTACATTATTTCTCTAAAGATAATTAATCTCCAAAACTATTAAATATAGTCATCCAAAATATTATTCTTATTTTTATTTTTAATTCAATCAATCTTCTATTTAAACTATTCCCTTTAATTCACCTTTCACTATATTTTACTATATTAGGGGATAATTTGATTATAAACCATTAATGACCAACCCAAATGAATATATGGGAAAAAGCCCAAGAAAATGGCCTTAACCCATTTCAAACTTTTAAAAGAGTACACCCATTTCCCCCTCTTTTTCTCTCCTCTTTTTTTTATATTTACAATAATACCCCTTTTTAACCCTAATTAGGGTTTTTTTTCTCTTATATCTCCCCCTTATTTCTATCCCCCTCAAAACTTACCCTAACTTGCCCCTAACCCTGGATCGGATTAGGGTTCCACCATGGAGTAATTTTTTTATTGTGGCTATCTTTGTTTGTGTTGCAGGTTGGGACGATACCCATGGCGAGTTTAATGTTCGAAGGAGAGAGTGGAGGAAGTGGAGGCGGAGGCTCAAGGATGCGGTGGCGCCGAAAGGAACGGCAGCGCCGAAAGTTCGGGCGGCGCTCACATTGCGCACAGAGGTTGCAGGAGACGGCGACGCCGTAGACACAGGGATACCCCTGCGGCTGTGGGGATGGCTACCTACAGACCACGGAGCCAAGGCTCTGTGACTATGGGCGGCCTCCTCACAGTCGCAGGGTTAAGCCTGTGGCTGTGGGCGGCCGTAGCCCCTGCACCCCGCCACAGGGCCGAACCCTTATTACCTTTTTTTATTTGTTTTTTTTTTAAATTTATTTATTAATTTTATTATTTCACTTTTTTAAAAAAACAAACAAAGTTAAATGCATTATATATATATATATAGATATATATATATATATAGATATATATATATATAGATATATATATATTTATATATTTATATGGCCAGTTAATATATATATATATATATATATGTGAATATGGCAGCCTGCAATTAACAGAACAAATAATATAACATTCAATACATTTATTCAATCTGATTTAAAGGTTAATTTTAAGACTAATTTATTTAATCTGATTAAACAAGATTTCAAATGCATGCACAAACTTAATGTATTAATTTCCTTAGAAGAATACAGTAGCTTAGTATTTCTTTTATTACATTTAGTTTCTTTTTTTTGAAGAGCAACAATAATCAGATTTATTTGCTTTCCACTAATCTGTTTATTATTATTATTATTATTATTTTTTAAGCTCCAAAGTGTTTCTCTCATATACTAAGATTAGATGCTAACTTAAGAAGCAAGCTATTAACTTTAAATTTACTTTCTGCAGTAATAATAGAAGAAATGACAGAATTAGTTAAATTACAACAGCATTAATAAAACTAGCATATCATTTAAAAACCCCTCCTTTTTTTTTGTTAAGTTAACTACAATATAATGTTCATATTAAGGGAATATAACTATGCATGCATTTTGGGACTAAACTAATATGACTAAGAGGTCATTCTCAGATTTTTGATGCACATGTTATTGCTAATTTAATTATCTACACTATTTTCATTATGCATAGTAGAAAGGTTAGACCCCCTTTTTTTTTTTTATCATTAATAAGGATACAACAAATATTATAGGAACCTAATCCAATAAATAACACCCCTTTTTTTTTGCAAAAATAACTTAATAGGAAATACATTTCTTTTAAAAGCATATAGAATACAAAGTAGTCAATATTACATAAGGGTGTGATACCCAATTAAAATAAATACACTTTTTTCTTTTTTTGAAATAAATACAACATAACACTCTTTCTCTTTCTTTTCTTTTTTTCTTACTATAAATAAATACATTTTTTTTTGAACTATTTCTGCAACATAGGACAGCAACTCATCCCTTTTTCTTTTCTTTTCCATCCCAAGCAATCCTGCAATAAAAATACCACTTTGACCATGGAGAGCTCACCTCCCAGCCTAGGCTTACTTGAAGCCACCCCCGAGCTTGGAGAACCAAGCACTAGACGGGTTACAAACAAACAAACAACAGAACAACAAAGGCAAAACACTCATTCATGCATATTCCCATCCCAAGCTACACTCTCACCACAACTTGTGATGATCTTTCCACGGGTGGAAGTGGATCAAGTACCATTGGGGAGATTGCAAGCATAATACAACTCAAGCCACCTCATGGCAATACAAAATACAGCAAAAATATCATCTCCACACCTTATGCCCCCCAAAGGCATAAAAGCCATATTTTCTCCCCTTATGACCCCCAAATGCATACACAAGGCTATACAGCAAGGGTCACAAAGGACACCCTTGAGATCACTCTCCATAAGGAGAGCCTCTCACCCAAGGCTGTCATACTCCTTCCACCCCAAGACTATCCTGCTCTCCCAAGAGTAGGAGGTCTTGGACACTCCCAAAACAAGAGCACTTAAACCAAGAACATGGAAATGAAAACTTACATTTTTCTCCTACAACAAATTACATATACACATTTCTTCATACATGCATTCCTTTCTTTCAAAAACAACATAAACAACATGACAAAAGAAGTAAAACCAACCTTAATCTGCCAATAGGTATGTTAGACTTAGTTGGGGATGAGCTGCCCAAATCCACACAAACTTTCCACCAACCCCTTCACCAAAATTTTATCCTCCAACCAATTTTCAAAAATATGCATAATCTCCAACAATGGAGAGTGGGTGATTGCTCACTAAGTCCCTAATCCTTGCCTAAGAAGGTCTCTCACACACTTCCCAACCCCTTGGGTGAGGTGAGAGTTCCCATTGGTTGCTCTTCCCAACCTCTTACACATTACTAAAACTGGAAAGGGAAAAGGTGAAAGAAGATGGGGAAGAGAGTTTGACATCAAAAGGGAAGGTTGTCTATCCTAGGAGGGACCTTCTAAGTTGAATTTTCGCTCACCTTGGAAAAACCACTTTTTGAGGTGACTAAACAATCACATGGGAGAAGTCACATGTTTCAAAATACCCCTAACCCATAGGTATACCCTTTGGACCTTTGGAAAATCCCTAAAACTAACCCTAGGAGTCCATTTAACCCCTTAGAAACCCAACTGAAGTTAACCTACGGGTCAAACCTGAGTTGACCACTCCCAAGACTCCATACCCAAGGCAAATTTGGGACCACACTCATTTGTTTGAATGGCTTTGGTAGAGGCAAAACTCCCTCCAAGAGACAAGTCAAAATCAATGACACTAATCATCACATGTGTCAAGTGACACAATAAAATACAATATAAAAATCACACAGGGAATTTGTCTCTTGTAGGTTTACACAATTAAATAAAATCAAATTAACACACATGCATAATTTACTTCACGAATAAAATACATTACAAACGGGGTGTTGTCTCTCCAAATAGACAACCCCTGGCTTAACAAACATACATTGGTCTAGGTTTGGTTCTCCATATTTATTCCATGGTCACATGGATAATTTTCCTGCGCATCTCAATTAACACATTAGTAATTCCAAGTAATCACAATTATACATAATCAGATACATAGATTTCATTGCACATCAAACACTCATACATTTGACAATAATAATTCAATATCTCATCCATTCAAATTCGATTCCACATAGCAATTATCGTAATTCTCAAAATTGAACCATTCCTAAAATAAGCAGCATTTTTTCTATCATCAAAATGAAGTCCTGCAATTCCAATAATGACATTCACCATTTCAAAGTAATTCTATTCTAGCAACATATAAAGTATCATAATCAGCAAGCATAAAACAAAGCATCAACATATGTCAATGTGATCCAAATCATGGAATCATATAGGTTTTCAAATTCATAACACATCAAAATGTACACCACAAGGTGAAATGATTCTATAACTTGGTTTAATTTTTATTTTTTTTCTCACCAATCTATCTATCTAACATAGCCCATCCTATTGAATTATAGCATTTATTAATAGGATCAACCATGGTCACTTACGTTAAATCAAAACTTGATTCAGGAGGGGCCTTACATCCTGCTCCCCTAGAGTTCGACTTACTCCTGGAAGTCACATGAGTAAAATACGAAATAGGGACATAACATTTCCTATAATTTAAATAAGTTACTCTAAATCTTATCTTGCCTACTAGAAGGCTGAAATACCCAAAACCATATTATTATTGTAAATAGCATACTATCTTCATAAGGTTAAATTCTTAGTATTTTTATTACATTTTCCTTCGATCTCAGGTAGGTGTTCACAAAAGCTATCTTCCCACAAATTACATTAATGCTCCATCCAATTTATATCAATAATACACATCAACTCCCGAATCAAGGTTACACATAATAATTTACTTATTTAATTTCTAGGTGTCATACTTATTAAGGTTTCGTTTAAACATGTTTATCCTGCTGCAATTGTCATTCATGCTTGTCACTAAGGAGAATTGACATCACAGTTTATTCATAATGAATCTACTTATTTTACATTAAGGTGCCTCATAAAGGGGTTAATTACATATTTGGCAAACCACCCCAGGAGTATGATTTCTTCCAACATCCTTAGGCAATAGGGAATAATCCAGTCCACGTTCTTCATGCCCACCCTTATATAGGGTAGTTTTCCACCACTAGGGCTTACAATGTTTATACTTCTAGGCACCAAGGTTTAAGTTTCATAGGGTACACTATTCGCAAAACCCAAACATTAAGGTATATAACCAATCCCATTCTAAGGGAGTGATGAAAATTAATAATACTTATTTTGGATCTCATCCACACGATCATCTCCTTACACATGCCAATTTCTACCAGTCTGCAATTTTCATTCTGTCACGATTTCATTACGCCTAGATCACACATCTTTTGTTATAAATTTTCTCTCTTAGATTACTCGCAATTAATTTTTACTTAGGAGGATATTCCTTTCTATCTCTTATCTCGTAATAACCTTCTTTGTTTATTCTGTGTGCCTAATTTCACTCCTTGCGGTATTCTCCCTTGACACACTATCAGTGGTTCAATGAACATGATAGATATTACACAAAGCATATTCTAGGGCTAGCTATAGCAACCAACAAAATGACCACTTGACGCTTTAAAAGATCAAAATAAAAGTTACTTTGCCAAGTCCAATCAAACAGGAAAATGCCGGCAATCGAAATATATTAAAACTAGCAATATGGCAAGTGCCATAGCTCCAATATAAAGAAACATAAATTTAGTGGTCCTTTCCTCCACAAAATAAAATAACATATAAATAAAATATAAAATATAAAAGAAAGTACTAGCCCCTAGGTCACAATATACTTTTCAAAGAAAGTAAAAAATACTGTCGAAACAAAACTTGACACAAGATGACCATACTAGCCATACTATAGGGAGTAACCGCAGCACTTCACCCAAGATCACGTGTCCTGGGTGTGTTAGGAAGTGATTATTAGACTCTTGAGGTTCTTAGATCATCTATATTTCTTTGTTATTTATGAAATATTTTACACGCAAAAGATTGCAATTGTACTCTAGATCATGTTCCATTTTAACCTTCACGTACTTACTATTTCAAGCAACACTTTTCGATAAAATCCACTATCTATTTAGGGTTATTAACATTCATAATTTATATTCTAATTGGTGATTGCACTAACTCTACCATTCTCTGTCCATTCCTCTTGGACGTCCATCACTTATCTTAATGTGCTAAACCTTGGTTCAATGTTACATGTAGCTCAAGCATCAACACTTTCGTGTCTTACACTCACGATTGATAGCTTAGTACAAAATTGACACTTGTTAACTTAGAACCACTTAGGATTCATATAATGTAATCATATAATTCTACTAGGGACCTCATTTGTCTCCTTAGCACCTTATGCTAGCTCCTATAATTTCACCTCTAATCATGCATTTGTTCTCGTCAATAAGGAGCATGTTACCCAAATTTACTAACACATTATGATTAAGAACCATTTGTGGTGGAATAATTGTCAAGTAACATCAATTGACAACTAATCCCTACCCACACATTTCATGACACATTTCAAACAATGCAGAGGATTTGGCTTATTCTCTTCTACTTAACTTATGCAACTTATGAATACAAGGGGGTGCGTACTCGTGAAGTGACCCACACCCACCCTTTTGTTAACATAGGGTACAAAGGGAGTTATCTTTTTCCATATTACTTATTTATATTTACCTACTAGTTAATTCTGACACACCATAACTTACGTTTTCCTTCAATCTACATAAACCACCTTATCAACATAATGTTAAGTTACCCAATTATGGTATAACATAAGGGTGTTCAATAATTACCAATGTCTTAAGACTCCCACAATATAAAAGTTATTTCTTAGCCAACCACATGGCTTGGCTCCCTATTATTGTTCTCATAAAAGGAAATTAGATTGCCAACTATTTCTATTTAAAACCTGGGTATTATAAACTACTATGCCATCCTTCCTTAAGCCCTTTTTCAACTGCATGTTGTTTCATCCATTCTTAATGTTTCCGCATACTTTCATAGTTTACAAACATACTTTGGTTGTGCCAAGTAGTTAAATTGTGTTCCATAATGTCTTGTACCTAGCTACTAGCCATGATTGGGTTGCACTTTTCTCCTTAGGTTCTGAACAGATATAAGTTAATCATTCCTAGGTTATTAGACCATGATTCTTCTATACTCTTTGAACTCCAATAGGCATTTTGTACGATTCCCAAATCGACTCTACTTTCCTTGTCATCATATAAATTTCTCCAAGGTTATCTTCCCATAAGGGAACTAGTTGTGGCTTTACTTTGCTTGTTTCCCCAATTATATAACTAAGGATGAACTTAGGGTTTATTGCAATTATGTGTTTTAACCCATGAATTTCATGTCTCCTTCTTCATTTAATTCATCTATAATATTACTAGGGTCCACTTATCAAGGAGGTTGTCATTCATCATTTTAGTCCTTATCTTCAGGGTTATACAACTCCAGCTTCCCTGCATTGTTACGAGAATTGTCTACAAATGCTCTTGTTAAGCAACCTAGCATGACCACACGCTTAAGGTACCTATTCACTAGGATAGGTTAATTTCTTCTTTATGATATCTGCTAAAGTACCTATTAACTCTTCCTCATTGGTGCCTCAAATGTCGGCCCTGGTTCTCGAACCACCATAATTTCACGTAGCTCAAAAGTTAACTTGAACTGTCTCAATCTTAATTACCTTGTTTATTGCATCTTCATCTCATGTTTAACTAGCTTTCTTGACTTTCTATGTCAATAATATGCTTTGATGGATGATATTCTCTTAGATATCATTAAAGGTATTTTATTGAAGGATTACTCCTCATGCTTGGTTTGACTAGGGCAATTGTTGCATTTAGTTTCCAATTGAATGGTAACCTTATAAGTACTAATGATCTAATTTCCATTTTTTTTAAACACCGAAAAAATTCTTCATATAAATAATTAATTGATCTGGCAGCCTATAAGGTTTTATTTAAGCCATAAACATCATGACTAACAAGTTTCAAATTTCAGGGCTTTTAGTGACCCTTGGAACTCCTTAAATTGATATATGTTGATCTGTTGATTTAAAAGAACTCTTACTTATGTTTCGCTCTGTTATTTCAAAAGTTTTCCCCCTAGGTGTTATTCTTCGAAACCATAGTTCGGTTCAACTGAGTTATGAATGTAGCCCATGTTCACCAGTGTATAAACCTAGGGCTCTGATACCAAAATGTCATGCCCAAACTTTTGGGCAAGAACACAAACTATAAATTTTTTTATTTTTTATTTTTTAAACACTTAATTTACATGCAACCTATGTTTATACAATTGTGACAACTAAACAAGTTGCTCCATACATAATCTTAAATGATATCAACTTGGATTTTTTAAGCGAGCGATGAATTAAAACTTAGCTAAGAGCCTTGGGATTCGATATAACCCCTAGGTGTAACAATCACGATAACTCTTGTTGTCAAGCAGAACAATTTAATATCATAAGGTTAATAATAAATTCTCACAAATGTCCTTTTCTTTATAGATGCGAACTATATTACTTAATCAGATCAACCCCCACTACATAGACATTAGTATAATTATTTGATTCAATAGCTAGTCCTCTAAGTAAAGGTATGTTAAGTTTTCCCCAATACATAAAACTTATAAGCTCTTTATTGTAACTTATTAAATCCTTATATCTTTTAATTCAATATTAACACGATTTTCATGAATTAATATTAATTAATAGAGTAACTAAATTTAAAGTGCCAAACGTCATTATAATAGTTAAATTTTTAAATGAGAAGTCACATTAGGGAGAAATTGATTCAGAGTATCTAGCCCATTGACTTATTTTACAGATAAATTATACCACAACAATACCCAATCACGTGAATCGATAATGTTCATTAAATACCCCTCCTATACCTTGAAAATTTCCAACAAAAGTATTTGATTAACTTAATACAAGCTGCAGTATAATATTCCTCTGGACATTAGGTATTAGATATTTAATACACAATATTTAAATTTCTTCTAGGTTTTATATCTAATCGATCAACCTTATAAAATTTCCATTAAATAACTCTCTTAATAAATTTACTCAAGGGAAGTACATTATTTCTCTAAAGATAATTAATCTCCAAAACTATTAAATATAATCATCCAAAATATTATTCTTATTTTTATTTTTAATTCAATCAATCTTCTATTTAAACTATTCCCTTTAATTCACCTTGCACTATATTTTACTATATTAGGGGATAATTTGATTATAAACCATTAATGACCAACCCAAATGAATATATGGGAAAAAGCCCAAGAAAATGGCCTTAACCCATTTCAAACTTTTAAAAGAGTACACCCATTTCCCCCTCTTTTTCTCTCCTCTTTTTTTTATATTTACAATAATACCCCTTTTTAACCCTAACTAGGGTTTTCTTTCTCTTATATCTCCCCCTCAAAACTTACCCTAACTTGCCCCTAACCCTGGATCAGATTAGGGTTCCACCATGGAGTAATTTTTTTATGGTGGCTATCTTTGTTTGTGTTGCAGGTTGGGACGATACCTGTGGCGAGTTTAATGTTCGAAGCAGAGAGCGGAGGAAGTGGAGGCGGAGGCTCAAGGATGCGGCGGTGCCGAAAGGAACGACGGCGTCGAAAGTTCGGGCAGTGCTCACATTGCGCACAGAGGTTGCAGGAAACGGCCACGCCGCAGACACAGGGATATCCCTGCGGCTGTGGGGATGGCTACCCACAGACCACGGAGCCAAGGCTCCGTGACTGTGGGCGGCCTCCTCACAGTCGCAGGGTTAAGCCTGCAACTGTGGGCGACCGTAGCCCCCGCACCCCGCCACTGGGCCGAATCCTTATTACCTTTTTTTATTTGTTTTTTTTTAAAAAATGTATTTATTAATTTTATTATTTCGCCTGTTAATATAAATTATATATATGTGTGAATATGGTAGCCTGCAATTAACAGAACAAATAATATAACATTCAATACATTTATTCAATCTGATTTAAAGGTTAATTTTAAGACTAATTTATTTAATCTGATTAAACAAGATTTCAAATGCATGCACAAACTTAATGTATTAATTTCCTTAGAAGAATACAGTAGCTTAGTATTTCTTTTATTACATTTAGTTTCTTTTTTTTGAAGAGCAACAATAATCAGATTTATTTGCTTTCCACTAATCTGTTTATTATTATTATTATTATTATTATTTTTTAAGCTCCAAAGTGTTTCTCTCATATACTAAGATTAGATGCTAACTTAAGAAGCAAGCTATTAACTTTAAATTTACTTTCTGCAGTAATAATAGAAGAAATGACAGAATTAGTTAAATTACAACAGCATTAATAAAACTAGCATATCATTTAAAAACCCCTCCTTTTTTTTTGTTAAGTTAACTACAATATAATGTTCATATTCAGGGAATGTAACTATGTATGCATTTTGGGACTAAAATAATATGACTAAGAGGTCATTCTCAGATTTTTGATGCACATGTTATTGCTAATTTAATTATCTACACTATTTTCATTATGCATAGTAGAAAGGTTAGACCCCCTTTTTTTTTTATCATTAATAAGGATACAACAAATATTATAGGAACCTAATCCAATAAATAACACCCCTTTTTTTTTGCAAAAATAACTTAATAGGAAATACATTTCTTTTAAAAGCATATAGAATACAAAGTAGTCAATATTACATAAGGGTGTGATACCCAATTAAAATAAATACACTTTTTTCTTTTTTTGAAATAAATACAACATAACACTCTTTCTCTTTCTTTTTTTTTTTTCTTACTATAAATAAATACATTCTTTTTGAACTATTTCTGCAACATAGGACATCAACTCATCCCTTTTTCTTTTCTTTTCCATCCCAAGCAATCCTGCAATAAAAATACCACTTTGACCATGGAGAGCTCACCTCCCAGCTTAGGCTTACTTGAAGCCACCCCCGAGCTTGGAGAACCAAGCACTAGACGGGTTACAAACAAACAAACAACAGAACAACAAAGGCAAAACACTCATTCATGCATATTCCCATCCCAAGCTACACTCTCACCACAACTTGTGATGATCTTTCCATGGGTGGAAGTGGACCAAGTACCATTGGGGAGATTACAATCATAATACAACTCAAGCCACCTCATGCCAATACAAAATATAACAAAAATATCATCTCCACACCTTATGCCCCCCAAAGGCATAAAAGCCATATTTTCTCCCCTTATGAACCCCAAATGCATACACAAGGCTATGCAGCAAGGGTCACAAAGGACACCCTTGAGATCACTCTCCATAAGGAGAGCCTCTCACCCAAGGCTGTCATACTCCTTCCACCCCAAGACTATCCTACTCTCCCAAGAGTAGGAGGTCTTCGACACTCCCAAAACAAGAGCACTTAAACCAAGAACATGGAAATGAAAACTTACATTTTTCTCCTACAACAAATTACATATACACATTTCTTCATACATGCATTCCTTTCTTTCAAAAACAACATAAACAACAGGACAAAAGAAGTAAAACCAACTTTAATTTGCCAATAGGTATGTTAGACTTAGTTGGGGATGAGCTGCCCAAATCCACACAAACTTTCCACCAACCCCTTCACCAAAATTCTATCCTCCAACCAATTTTCAAAAATATGCATAATCTCCAACAGTGGAGAGTGGGTGATTGCTCACTAAGTCCCTAATCCTTGCCTAAGAAGGCCTCTCACACACTTCCCAACCCCTTGGGTGAGGTGAGAGTTCCCATTGGTTGCTCTTCCCAACCTCTTACACATTACTAAAACTGGAAAGGGAAAAGGTGAAAGAAGATGGGGAAGAGAGTTTGACATCAAAAGGGAAGGTTGTCTATCCTAGGAGGGACCTTCTAAGTTGAATTTTCGCTCACCTTGGAAAAACCACTTTTTGAGGTGACTAAACAGTCACATGGGAGAAGTCACATGTTTCAAAATACCCCTAACCCATAGGTATACCCTTTGGACCTTTGGAAAAGCCCTAAAACTAACCCTAGGAGTCCATTTAACCCCTTAGAAACCCAATTGAAGTTAACCTACGGGTCAAACCTGAGTTGACCACTCCCAAGACTCCCTACCCAAGGCAAATTTGGGACCACACTCATTTGTTTGAATGGCTTTGGTAGAGGCAAAACTCCCTCCAAGAGACAAGTCAAAATCAATGACACTAATCATCACATGTGTCAAGTGACACAATAAAATACAATATAAAAATCACACAGGGAATTTGTCTCTTGTAGGTTTACACAATTAAATAAAATCAAATTAACACACATGCATAATTTACTTCACGAATAAAATACATTACAAACGGGATGTTGTCTCTCCAAATAGACAACCCCTGGCTTAATAAACATACATTGGTCTAGGTTTGGTTCTCCATATTTATTCCATGGTCACATGGATAATTTTCCTGTGCATCTCAATTAACACATTAGTAATTCTAAGTAATCACAATTATACATAATCAGATACATAAATTTCATTGCACATCAAACACTCATACATTCGACAATAATAATTCAATATCTCATCCATTCAAATTCGATTCCACATAGCAATTATCGTAATTCTCAAAATTGAACCATTCCTAAAATAAGCAGCATTTTTTCTATCATCAAAATGAAGTCCTGCAATTCCAATAATGACATTCACCGTTTCAAAGTAATTCTATTCTAGCAACATATAAAGTATCATAATCAGCAAGCATAAAACAAAGCATCAACATATGTCAATGTGATCCAAATCATGGAATCATATAGGTTTTCGAATTCATAACACATCAAAATGTACACCACAAGGTGAAATGATTCTATAACTTGGTTTAATTATTATTATTTTTTCTCACCAATCTATCTATCTAACATAGCCCATCCTATTGAATTATAGCATTTATTAATAGGATCAACCATGGTCACTTATGTTAAATCAAAGCTTGATTGGGGAGGGGCCTTACAGGTTTATTGGTCGACCTAGTTGTGATGTCTATTTAGGATGACATAGATGACGTTTTATGTGTTAGTGGTATAGGAGAATGAGTTAAGTCATCCCAAAGAAGATAGAGATCTACCTGAGTGTTGCAGACTGTGAAGCATAATTGGATCTGATTTAGCAAGCTAAAAGTGCAAAGTAACATATCACTTTTCATTGTTGTTTCCTAACAATTACAACAACATAAATTGCTTAATTGGGTAAGTCCTAACATGCATTTATCACTTAAGTCCCCTAATAGGGTATCTCTCAAAAAGGGTGGTAAATCCTCTCATGAGGTTGATCCTAACAAATCATTAAGCTCCTAGCTAGAGTGATAGGTAAATCCCTTAATCGGGTGACTCCTAACAGGGTCTTCTCCTAAATGGGCGTATTGTAAGATCCTAATAGGGCACACTTCAAAAGAGTACAAATCTTAGTGGGTACCAACTCCCACCATGGTTTTTCCCATTTGGGTTTCCACGTCAAAAAATTATGGTGTTCATGTGTGGAATACTTTTATTTTGATGTTCATGTTTTATTTCTGATTACCGGTTAAGATAGGTTATAATTGTTTATCAAAGATCTTAAAGTGGTTACCGATATTGATGGTTAATTGGTTTTTGAAGCATCCTGATCAGTTAATAAGTTGCTAATAGTGTTTGTTGATCTGATATTGAGTTGGTGGCTGATCTAATTAATAAGTTTGCATAAGTGAGAAATCTATTATGAAGAATTGATTTATGTGTTGAATATTTTCAGATCTGTAATAAGTTTATTTTGGAGTTGAAAGTTTCAGCTATTGTTTGTTAGGATTCCCAAAGATACTAAGAGGGGGAGGGGGGGGTAAATCAGTATCTTACCGGTTTGTTAATTTACATGAATTAAAACATGAAAAGCATATCAATACTGTGTACCGGTAAAGAGAAATAGTGCAGTAAACAAGAATAACAACAACCACATGAGAACACACCATAACATAGTAGTTTAACAAGGAAACCTAGTGTGAAAAAAACCTTGGTGGGATTTGTGACCCACAATATTCTCTTACTGGCCAATAAGTGAATATTACTCTTACAATAGGGTCCTGCACATGGAGGAAGGCCAAGTGCCTAGAGCTCACTGCTCAATTACAAAATGGGAAGTCTCACTGACTTACAAAGTGGATTATGCAACTCCAATGTCTTGTACTACTTCAAAATAGCATCTACTATGCCAAATCTAGTACTGGTTTTAGCTCTGCTTCTTACATAAACCCTTAACCTATAATTCACATATTAGGTCTGCCTTATTTCACCTATCCACTTAATGTTACAAAATGTTCTACAATGATCTCATACATATATGAGTCATTTTACAACTTGAAAAGTTGGCTTACAATGATTTTACAATTAATTACAAAATATATTATAAGCAAAATTCTTGTCAGCCTGGGTGCCGATATACTTCCTTTCACTACCGATGTTCTATGTGCTAGTGTAGAGTCGGTCGTTGCTGGTGCTGGTAAATTGTCTTGCCGGTATCATATGATTGAAAGGTTTCCATCAATGAAAAAACCTTCAATCACCTACAATATCTCATTGGAGTGTGCATTTGCTAACAATCTCCCCCTTTGGCATTGATGGCAACACTCATGAGAAAAATCCAAAAAGTGTCATCCAAAAAGAATCTGCCAAAATTGTCTTACCAAAAATTGTGTACAAAAAGAATGTGTGCTCCCCCTGAGTTGATGAGCCATTTGCTGATTATTTTTCTCATTACCACTACTCCCTCTTTGGCATCAATGACAAAGGTTGTCAAAGTGTCAATTGAGTGTGGTTTCTAGTTTCATCCTTGTAACCGGTTGGTTCAATCTGAAAAAGGTTTGCCAATACCAAATTCAGGCTCTCAATGAACCGTTTACTGTCTTTTAGTGCGGCCTTTGTCCTCTAAATTGTATCGGTGAGGTGTTGCATTTGTTGTTCCGGTGTTTTCTATCCTTGAACTAGAGCCTCAGATATCTCTTTTCTCAAGGAGGCAAGGTAGTCCAATTTTGGACTAAGTCTCCATTTAAGATCATTTGCCTTTCCTTTTATTCTTTCCTTCTCTCTTTCCAATTTTAGAAGTTCCTCCTCAAAACCTGTTATTTTCTGCTCAAAAACTGATAATGGTTCAGATGAATTAATGAAATTGTCAGCTAATTTATTTATTTCTTCTATACCTTGTTGATCTTCTTGTCTATATCTACTGTTAAAAAGTTTGTTTTACATGTATCTCTGTACAATGTTTTAAATTCTTTTAGTGTATTACATAATGCTGGTAAAAGAGTGTCAAATTGTCTCATGCACTTCTTAATTTCCTCTTCAAAGAATTTGTGTTTTTCTTTCTCAATTTTCTCTTTGAATGCTTCCTCATTTATTTGTTCAACTATCACGATTGTCAGTAATATGCTTAGACAATGTGTCAAGTTGATTCAAAGAATCTTTATTATCCACATTACACTTGGGTGCTATCATTTTCAAAATTGGGATTGTATTATCAATAGCTTTGTATGCTTGTGAGCTGCACTCTGTTATTTTCTTGATAGAATCCAAAAGAACTTCTGTCACATTTGTTGGTCTGAATTCTGTAATGGAAGAACCAACAATCTGTATTCCGTTGGTGTGAGTAATTTCTTTGCTTGTAGTGACCTCTGGTAGGTCAGTTTGTGTTTGCATTTCTCTAAGCAAAGGTTTGGGTTTCTTAGCTGTTGTTGGTGGCACTGTTTTTGCATGCACCTGTTCCTATGAGGGAGCCTGTTGCTCTGCCTGTTTCTCAATGTTGTCCACTGCCAGTTTTTCTTCTGTTCTACCTATTGCCGATGGCTCAGTTGCCACATCTATTTTCCCTATTTATTCCTTATCTACCACAATATTGACTTTCTGAGTGTCAATGTTCATTGTATATAATACCTTAGAATTAGGATTTGTATCCTCATGTGGTATGTCCATACTCTTAGTAGCTGGTTGAATGTCAGTAGTAACTACTGGTGGAGTATCTAGAAGTGGTGGGGATAAGTTGTCTATTATTTTTATGTTGGGTGGTCCACCAACCTTACCTTTCCCTTATCCTTTTGATATACCTTGATGGGTTTAGGGCTTCGATACTCTTCCTGTTTTTCCTTCTCTACAAGGAATATATCCCATGCATTAGTTGCTTCTTCTGTTACTTCATTCACTCTAACTACCATCAGTGGTATATGTCGGTGAGTAGTTGAAAATACTGATCGGTTAGCCTTAGAGATCAATTGATCTATCTCTTCAGGTGAGTTGACAAGATGTACAACAAGTAGTTTTTCAATCTTTATTTTCTTATCAAGCTCAACAATATCTTGCCTTCTAGCTTCTACTGTTTTATATAGTTCTGTCGGTATTTCATCAACAACTTGCATCAAAAATTTCTTGTAAATATCTAAGTGTAGGATTACACTGTTTTCTACTTTCTCCTTGTCATCAGCCGATAATGTGTCATATAATTTGTTAATTTTTTCAACTTTCCATCCTCTGTTACTTCATTGAGAAGTTTGTCAATGGGAGCAATGGTTTGTTGAGTCTTCTTCTTAGGGGTTATCTTCTTCTTTGGAGTTAATTTCTTAGCTAGGGACCTTACTGCCTGTTGTTTCTATCTTGTTCTTCTAGGAGAAGGTGAAGATACTGGTGAAGATTTCCTTTTTCTCTCAACTCTTTTGAATGTAGCTGGTATGTCACTTTCTGAAGAGGTTCCAACCGGTGAAAGGTGAGTTTCTGGTTGAAGTTCTTCTAACTCATCTTCAGTAATACCAGTTTGTTTAAGTACATCTTCCTTAATAGCTTTTTCTTTCCTGGATCCTTTTCTAACTATTGCCTCAACCTTTTTAACATTTTTCTTGGATTGAATTTGTTTTCAATAGTCTCAGCACTACCAAATACCTTTTCTTTAGGTTCCTTAGGTGCTTCTAGGAGGGCTTTTGCATATATTTCTATTATGTTTTCATTAGTTTCATACCCCATTTAAGTAACCTAGATGGTTCTTGGGATAACTGCCTCCATCCAAATTTCATCCTTCTTTATTACAAAATAGATTTCATCCTTATACTTGTCCATAATTGCTTGTGACAATCTAACTCTGGTCTTCATTCAGGCCTTCAATGCCTAAAAATACTCATTTATGTTCTTTTCTCTATTCTCTCCCATGTTGTTCAGTAAATCTAACAATTGTTTGCCTGCCGGTATATCAAAACCAAAATTTCTAATACCAATATCGGGTACTTGTTTGGTTATGTGCAATATTAGAAAAACAAGTAGGTTTCCAAATCTGAATGTTCCCTTTTTGTCTTTCTTTATCTTTCCTAAATTGTCAATCAGTTCATCTTTAAGCCATTTGCACACATCTATTCTTGCATTATCATTTACCATATCATAGGCACTTTTAATGCATAGGCTAGAGACTGAGTTTAACCTATTTGCATGTGTAGTTTTGTAGCCTAAGATCATACTGATGAATTTGACATTGATATTCGTTATATCATTTACCCTTAAGGATCTCTTATCAGATGTTGCACTGGTTAGGCTTGTCACTAGGTCATTTGAGACCTTCTTTGTTTTATCAGGTCTGTTACCGGTGGAGGGTAACCCTGTCACAGCCTTTACTGCTTCTTTTGTGATTTTGTGAATTGAGTCCAACTAGAAGAATGCACCATGTACCCTGCTGAGTACTATCCTTATAACATCCTTGGGAAAATCTGGGATACTGAGAATTTCAGTGAAACCTAGGGTTTCTACTATCTTGTGTTCAGGTTTGATATTTCGGGATTCATCACAAATTATAGATTTATACATATTCTTAATTTCCTCATCACCTAATTCCTCTACATGACAATGTATATACATTCTAGGGTCTTCAACAAAAACTACTCCCTTAGGAATTTTAGAAAATGCACCAATGTTATCATCTTTCTTAGCAATTTTGGGAACTAACTAGAATACAGGTCTAGGGCATTTAATAACTTTGACAATAGTAGGGTTTGCAATGAATTTAGGAGTAGATGAAGAAGCCATGGTTATAAATACCTTTATCTGCCTTAGGAATGAAGGATTTGATAGATTGCTTGACTTCTTTGCTTGGAATGCCTTTGCTCAGGAATTTTCATGCTCTCGAAGATTTGAATGCTCGGTGAAATGAAAATGGAGCCAAAATACTTGTTTTATAATGTTATTTTCGCTAACCACCACATTTAATACTTGTCGGTTAAGTAATGACTTAACTTATGTGCCGGTATAGAAGTAATTTCAACTTCTTATCATCAACCGAGGGAATAATAGCATGTTTCACATTTGGTTGCTAAACCCTTAAAGGAATTTTCTTCAGTTAGATGAAGAGTCTCCTACCGGTGGAGTGTTACTATGTTCTGCCGGTGGAGGAGTATTCCTATCAACATTTAGATCTGACTTTCTGATCTATTGTTTTGAGAATTCTTGCTTTACCTCTTCAACCTTTTCTTTACCTTTCAAACTAGCACCATTGTTACTTGCTGGTGATGCTTTATTTTTGTAGAATTTTGCAATATGTCCAATCTTGTTACAAGCATAACAAGTCACATTGTTTTTTCTGAATAGCTTTCCCATATCCTATGCGGATTTGTATTCTACACTGATTAGATAAGTGTCCAAATCTTTCACAAACATAACATCTTACATTCATTTTGCAATTTTCTGAATTATGACCAATTTTGTTGTATTTGGAACATTGACCGGTGGGTCTATTAGTGCTCTGATAATTTCTATATCTACACTGATTTGCTCTATGACCATACTTGTTATAGTTAAAGCACTTGCCATTAAATTTATAAACATTAGGTTGTCTTATTGGTTTGCTATGATCATGTGTGTTTGCAGTACCGGAGCTTTCACCAACTTCAAAGCTAAGGCCATTAGTGTCACCATTTGGTTTTTGATTCTTCAACAAGTCACCAAGTTCTTCTGAGCTTTTCTTGAATTTTTCCTTGTGTTGATTTGCAGTAGCTAGTTCTCTTTCCAAGACACTTTTTTGTCTCATGAGTTCATTTGAGTCATTTTGTGCATACATCAGATCTGTCTTCAACACATCATTTTCATAACTAAGTCTTGTGTTTTCATTTGCAGCATCATTCGGTCTTCTTCATTCTTCTTTCTATCTTCAATTTCTTTACAAAATCTCATATTCATATCCTACATCTCATTCTTTGTTGCAATGTTTTCTTTTTTTAGCTTGTTCACCAGATCACTAAGAGTTTCCTTTTCATCATTCTCATTTTTCATCTTTTCACAAAGTTCTCTTCTCTTGTTTCTTGCAATGGTAATATTTTCTTGAAGTGCTTGAATAATATCCTGTGCAGCCTTTAGATCATCTTCAAGTTTGATATTTTTCAACTTTTTTGCATCATAGTTTGAGAGAGTTGCTTCTAATTGCTTCATCAAGTTTTCCATCTCTACCAGTGTCAAGATCTTCCTCAAGTTGTTAGGCTTCTAAAAATAGAGGACCAGGATTTGATACCAATTGTTAGGATTTCCAAAGATATTGAGAGGGGGGGGGTGAATCAGTATCTTATCGGTTTGTTAATTTATATTAATTAAAAAATGAAAAGCATATCAATACTATGTACCGGTAAAGAGAAATAGTGCAGTAAACAAGAATAACAACAATCACAAGAGAACACACCATAACATAGTAGTTTAACAAGGAAACCTGGTGTGGGAAAAACCTTAGTGGGATTTGTAACCCACAATATTCGCTTACTGGCCAATAAGTGAATATTATTCTTACAATAGGGGCCTGCACATGCAGGAAGGCCAAGTGCCTAGAGCTCACTGCTCAATTACAAAATGGGAAGTCTCACTGACTTACAAAGTGGATTATGCAAATCCAATGTCTTGTACTACTTCAAAATAGCATCTACTATGCTAGATCTAGTACTGGTTTTAGCTCTACTTCATACATAAACCCCTAACCTATAATTCACATATTAGGTCTGCCTTATTTTGCCTATCCACTTAATGTTACAAAATGTTCTACAATGATCTCATACATATATGAGTCATTTTACAACTTGCTAAGTCAGCTTACAATGATTTTACAATTAATTACAAAATATATTATAAGCAAAATTCCTGTCAGCCTGGGTGCCGATATACTTCCTTTCACTGTCGGTGTTTTGTGTGTCGGTGTAGAGTCTGTCATTGCTGGTGCCAGTAAATTGTCTTGCCAGTATCATATGATTGCAACGTTGCCATCAATGACAAAACCTTCAATCACCTACAATATCTCATTGGAGTGTGCATTTGCCAACATTGTTAATACTAATTCACCTCCCCCCCTCTCAGTATTAATAATTGGTATCAAATCCTTGGTACTCTGTGTGCAGAAAGATTAACTGCTTGAGGAAAAGATTTTGAGGTAGTCAAGATGATGAAGAAAGAGGGTCCTAAGTTCAACAAGGTTAACTACAAGATCTAGAAAGACAAAATGAAGATATACCTTAGGGTCTTTGTGCACAATACTAGAAACATGTTGAAACAAAATATGTTGCTCCTACTATTTCTCCCTTGACACTAGATGAACTCAAAGAGTAGTAAGAGAACATACAAGCCCTAAAATCTATTGTAAGTACTTTATCAAATTTAGAATATATTGATGTTCAAGGATTGGAAACTGCAGATGAGGTTTTGAAAAAGTTAGAGGCAATCTATGGAGGACATGAGCATGCACAAAGAGAAAAAGAGGAAAGCTTGAGAGGAAAATTTGATGACATGAGAATGCAAGAGGGAGAGAATATTGCATGATATGGTCAGAGAATTAAAGAAGTTGTTGGCAGCATAAAAGGTGCTAGTGGTAAAATTGATGATGATGCAATGGTAAGTAAAATGTTCAGAACCATTCAACCTCAATATGCTATTAGAGTATCAGCAATCCAAGAACTTAGATCTATTTCAAAGGATAAAGTTACTATTGACTCCTTAATTAGTAAGCTAACTAATTTTGAGCTTAATAATTTTGGCAACAATGTTACTAAACCTAGTGAATCAACCTTTAAAGCTTCTGTTACCAGTTCATCTACTAGAAAAGGAAAAGATGAATGTAGATCAAGTCATGGAGGTAACTGAGGAAGTGAAGATAATGAAGATAATGTAATGGAACTTGCAACACTATTAGCAAAGAAATTTTCAAGAGGAACCGGTAAGTATAAAGGAAAGCTACCTTTGAAATGTTTCTCTTGTAGTAGAATTGGTCATATTGCGGCTAATTGCCCTAAAAATGACAAAAAGGAGAAATTTAGAAAGTGTAAAGGAAAAGGGAAAAATCAGTGTTATGTTGCAGTGGATGAAGGTGCTACTAATGAAGAGTCTAAAGAATTTGAAGATAATGAAGAGATTGTGTTTGTAGCTATGAAGGAGGAATTATTTGATGAGAAGGCACTAGTTTCTCATGTAGAAAACAATGATGAATGGATTATAGATAGTGGTTGTTCACACCACACAACCAGAGACAAAAGTAAGTTTATTACTCTTAATGAATTTGATGGAGGTGTTGTTAGATTCGGAAATGACTCTCCCTGCATGGTGAAAGATAGAGGTTCTATTTCTTTAAATGGAAAGTGTAATGCTGATGATGTTTTTTGGGTTGATGGTCTCAATCATAATCTGTTAAGTGTTGGAAAACTCAATGATAAAGATATTTTCTTGAGTTTAATGATGAACTGATTGCTATTGGGAAGCAAACTAGAGGTAACTTATTTCATTTGAATGCTAACGTCAATAATTGTCTGGTTGCAAGAATGGAAGACAACTAGTTGTGGCATAAGAGATGTTGTCATGAATTTTAATAACTTGGTGAAGGTAAGCAAGTCAAGTGTTGTAAGAGGATTACCACAAATTGATAAACCGACTAATGTGATTTGTAAAGATTGTCAAATTGGTAAAGATGGCCTCTATTTCATTTAAGAGCAAGAAGTGTATATCTAAGAATATTTTGGATTTGGTTCATACTGGTCTCTGTGGCCGTATAAGAACAAAAAGTTATTTTGGTTATAGATATTTCATGCTTTTTACCAATCACTATTCCAAGATGATGTGGGTTACATTCTTAAATGAAAAATCTGAAGCTTTTAGTAAATTTAAAACATTCAAAGCTTTAGTTGAGAATGAGATCAATGAGAACTTGAAATGTTTAAGATCAGGTCGAGGAGGAGAATTCACATTTGATGAATTTGTTAAGTATTGTGATGAACAGGGTATCAAGAGATAGATGTATTCTCCAAGGACACCACAACAAAATGGTATAGAAGAAAGGATGAACAGAACAATTGTTGATGTTGCTAGCATAATTTTATTACAAGGTAATATGTCTAAGATGTTCTAGAGAGAAGTGGTCAGTACTGTAGTCTATACATTAAACCAGATACTTGTAAAGAAAGGAAACAATAAGACACCCTATGACCTATGGTATGGTAAAACTCCTTGTGTAAGTTATTTTAAAATCTTTGGAAGTCAATGTTTTATTAGGAAGGATAACTACACTGAGAAGTTTGATGCAAAATTTGATGAAGGATTTTTTCTTGGTTACTCTTCTAAGAGTAAAGCATATAAATGTTACAATAAGAGAACTAAGAAAATAGTTGAAAGTTCTAATGTCAAGGTGGATGATTTGTCAAATAAGTCTGAAGGTACAAGAAGAGCTTAACCGGTAAGTGATGATAGTGAGGAAGAAAATGGAGAACCAACTAGAGAATCAAAAGAAGATGTAGAATCGACATAGGATATACCTAGATATGTCAGATTAAATCACTCACAGGACCAGATAATTGGTGATAAGAATGCAGGTGTGCAGACCAGAAGAAAGATTAGAGAAAATTCTTGTTTGATCTCTAAAATGGAACCCAAGATGGTTAAGGAAGCACTGAAAGATGATGATTGGGTGAATGCAATGACTAAATAATTAGATTAAATTGATAAAAATTAGACATGGCCACTTGTTCCTAGACCGGAGGATAAGAATGTCATTGGAACAAAATGGGTCTTTAGGAATAAGTTGAATGAAGAAGGAAAAGTTGTAAGAAATAAAGCAAGGTTAGTCAGCAAAGGATATTCATAGGAAGAAGGAGAAGATTATGATGAAACATTTGCATCGGTTGCTAGGTTAGAAGGTTAAGGATTCTACTGGCATTTGTTGCATATAAAGGTTTCAAAGTCTACCAAATGGATGTCAAGTTATCCTTTTTGAATGGAATCCTAGAAGAGGAGGTATGCATTGAACAACCAGATGGTTTTTCCCTAACTGATGATAAGGACATGGTGTTTAAGTTGCATAAATCTTTGTATGGTGTTTAGCAGGTACCGAGAGCATGGTATGAGAGACTTCATGCACATTTGATCAAGGTTGGATTTCAACATACTAGTGAGGACAGTAATATATACTTGAAGACTGATGGAGACAAGATGATGATTGCAGAAGTATTTGTAAATGACATAATTTTTGGTGGTAATGATGACATTAGCATAAATTTTGCTGATGAGATAAAAAAGGAATTTGAAATGTCTCTAATCGGTGAGATAAAGTACTTTATTGGCTTACAGGTAGATGATGGTATCTTTATTTGTCAAAGCAAGTATATCAAAGAAGTGTTGAAGACTTTAGGTATGGAAGAATGCAAACCAGTAGGTACACCAATGGTAATAGACTGCAAATTATCAAAGCAAGATGATTCCCCTATTGTTAGTGAAAAAGAGTACAAATCCATGATTGGCAAGCTACATTATGTTGTTCATAGTAGACTAGATATTGCTCATTCTATTGGCTTAGTAGCTAGATTTCAAAAGGAACTAAAGGAAAGTCACATGATGATTGTGAAAAGGATTTTTCAATATCTCAAAGGGATTATGGTATCCCTACAAAGGAGATTTCATTTTGGATGTTTCTACTAATGTGGATTGGGCAGGAAATTGTGGATGATAGGAAAAGCACAACCGGTAGAACATTTCTACTTGGAGGAAGACTAGTATCATGGACGTGCAAGAAACAATCATGTGTTTCTCAATCTATAGTTGAAGCTGAGTATGTTGTTGCATCCATGAATTGCACGTAGGCCATATGGATGAGACATGTGCTAGATGGATTCAAGATAGATATGTCTGAACCATTGACTATCTATTGTGATAATACAAGTGCAATAAACATTTCTAAGAATCTTGTGCTTCATGCTAGAACCAAGCACATAGAGTTGAAGTATCAATTCTTAAGAGAAAGAGTTCAGGAGAAGCAAGTGAAGATGAAATATATGAAGAGTAAAGATCAGTTAGCTAATATCTTTACTCAACCCTTTCCAAAGACTACCTTTGAGTTTCTTAGAGGTAAATTAGGGCTTATACCCATACACTGAAAGAACTAATATGTTGGAGATGCATCAATCCCATGGATTTCATGTTTATCTTTCACTAAGGATTGATGAAGATGTGGGATACTTTGTAGGGGGAGAAACTCTGATGCAAATTTGATATGATGTTTTTATTTACAACTTTGATATGATAAGATGATACAGTTCTAATACAAGTAAAGTCCCGACTTAGTACTTTGATGCAATAATTTGGTGTTTTGATTTGATCACCAGAGATGATGGAAGAGGTAGCAGTGAAATTAAAGACAAGTGATGCATTTTCACCTTTGGCATTGTTGTCAAAGGGGGAGAAGAAAAGAGAGATCAAATATGAGAGAAGACAAAAGAAGCAGAATCGATAGGTGATGTATTACTAGAAAGAAAGTTGAAGATGATTGGCATATAAGATTACTCTAATTGTATATCTAATTGGTGATGCCATCAATGCCAAAGGGGGAGAATGTTGGCATGATTGACAGAACTCATGCAGATGAGATGGTGATAGATGACTATACCAGAAGAGGAAAGAAGACATGATCAGTTACTTGTGTTGTCATTTATGGAAACCAATGTCAATCAATGTTTGATGATGTTTACAGATGGTTTTTAATGTTTGACTTGTTGGCTAAGTGATTTGGTCCACCGGAGTTAGAGTTTGACAGTTTGACAAGGTTTACTGGCAAGACTGAGAATTAGGACTTCAATTGATAAAGTAGAGAAGTTTTGATGGAATTAGGTAATCGGTGATGATTGGTCACTTGTGGTTTGAAAGATAAGCCTTTATGATGGATTTGTGTATGTGATTGGAACTGCATCCTGTGACAATTACCAGAAGGCATGTTATGAATTTCTGATGAAGTTGTGCTAGGGTTTTTGTAGTGTTTAAGGACCGGTGATTAATTCACTCAATCGGTAATGATTTTTGATATGATGGTGATTGACAAAGAGTATACATGAAGGAGGTAACATGGCACAACCCGCAAAGAAGATTTGAATGTTGTTTTGGTGTGATTCAAGGAAGAATTTCTTGGGAAGCAACAAAACACTTAGTGGAGTATTTTGAGGTTTTGACTTTCGTACATATCAGATTTTTGTGATGAGTTATGATCAACCAATGGTTGATATTGCATTGTAAATTTTTGTAATGATTTGGATAATGATCTGATATGATCTATATTGTAATTTCAAGATGTAATTAGGGTTTATTGGCCGACCTAGTTGTGATGTCTATTTAGGATGACACAGTTGATGTTTTATGTGTCGGTGGTATTAGGAGAATGAGTTAAGTCATCCTAGAGAAGATAGAGATTTGCCCAAGTGTTTCAGACTATGAAGCATAATTGGATCTGATTTAGAAAGTTGAAAGTGTAAAGTAACATATCACTTTTCACTATTGTTCCCTAACAGTTACAACAGCATAAATCCCTTAATCGGGTAAATCCTATCAGGTCTTTATCACTTAAGTCCCCTAATAGGGAAGCTCTCAAAAAGGGTGGTAAATCCTCTCATGAGGTTTATCCTAATAGATCATTAAGCTCCTAGCGAGAGTGATAGGTAAATCCCTTAACCGAGTGACTCCTAACCAGGCATATTGTAAGCTCCTAACAAGGCGTACTTCAAAAGAGTACAAATTTAACCGAGTGACTCCTAACCAGGCATATTGTAAGCTCCTAACAAGGCGTACTTCAAAAGAGTACAAATTTTAGTGGGTACCAACTCCCACCATAGTTTTTCCCATTTGGGTTTCCACGTCAAAAAATTATGGTGTTCATGTGTGGAATACTTTTCTTGTGATGTTCATGTTTTATTTTTGATTACTGGTTAAGACATATTATGGTTTTTTATTAGAGATCGTAAAGTGGTTATCGGTATTAATGGTTAATTGGTTTTTGAAGCATTCTAATCAGTTAATAAGTTAGTAATAGTGTTTGTTGATCTTATATTGAGCTGGTGGCTGATTTGATTAATAAGTTTGCATAAGTGAGAAATATGTTATGAAGAATTGATTTATGTGTTGAATGTTTTCAAATCTGTAATAAGTTTATTTTGGAGTTGAAAGTTTCAGCTATTGTTAATATTGATTCACCCTCCCCCCTCTCAGTATTAACTATATCCTCATTGTATTTACAAAAACCTCAACACTTCAATAAAAAAAGACTACTTCTCAGCATATCTTGTTACAGCTAGTCACTTCAGATGTTTAAATAAAAGAATGACATAAGTACATTGGAAGAAATCATTGTGCATGAGAAATACAATAGAAAAATAAATAGTGAATGGACTATCCTTGTTAAAAAGACCAATTCAATCTCAACAATGAAGGAAAATCATGAAATCTGAAGGGAATCATGAAACTTGAAGGCAAAAAATGATTTTTATCTAAAATCCATACATAACAGGGGACAACTTTATAGACTATCAAATCAATCAATGACAATTATATATCAAGAAGATAATTCATGACAGTAAGGAGACTAAATATACCACAGTCACTGACTAGGGCATGTCATTGTTATAAGATATTTTATGCCACTGCTACAATCAAATGGTAATGCATATTTAGCGGAGTTGAGACTTTTTAGCACATGAATACAAAGAAAATGGAGCAACATACAAATCTTTTCAAAGAACTTTAGAGAAAAACAGTGCCATGAAGCCATATGCAATAGAAGTGTGTGGTGTATTGATGTACAATCTCAGTCAATAAGTTGTAGGCCTTCATGAACCTGTGGAATGGAAAAAGCAAAGAAAGTCTCAAACAACAAATGAAAGCATTACAAAGCCATCTGTGCAAATGGAATAAACAGTGATGTGTTTTGCACAAGTGAATAAGGACAATAATGAATGTTGAAGAATTCAGTGATTAGAGAAGTCAATACAGCTAATACAAGTATTTCAAAGATATAGTCATTCAGATCTATAGTTCTAAAGGTCTTTATCAAATCTGGGATAAAATTTAAAATATGATTCAACCACATTCACCAGTAGTATTCATCCAATACTCAAAGAGAGAGAGATGAGAGGTATTGTAGCTCAAAAGAAAATGACAGTATATAAATCACTTACACATCATCAATGCATTTATTTTTGTTATAGTAGCCATAAAGATTTCCCCAAGGAGTTCATGATAGTGCGTTGATATCTTAGAAGCATCATTGTTCTAGGATATTAGTCATTGTGAATGTGGAAAAGACAAATCAGATCAAATACAACCAAAAATAGTGATACATCAATTCATCAACAATCAATTGAGGGGAAAATATAGTGATAAGTACCTCATAGAGAAGCCCTATTGTATGTGATACATCAGAACACTCTATTACTTAAACAATAGTGGTACATGAAGAAAATTAGTTTTGCCATCAAAGCATTGATTAAAGATGAATTTGGAGATAACCGATCAGGTCATCATCATAAAAAATGCAATAACCATGGATCAGCCCCTCATCAAAGCATTAGAACAAATCACAAATCAGTGAAATGATGATAGAGGTTTCAATCATCAAAGGATAATAGCATTCATATGAAGTTTATCACTGAGGAAATAAAGTAGATTGGAGATCAAAAAGACAGTCATGGAAGAGAAACAAGAGCTATAGTTGAAGATGTTGGCATTTGCATGAATATTGCATTAATGATATGTTATGTTGTCATTGATGTCAATTACCCGGTAGTGATATGGTTAATATTGTTGTAATCATGTTTTGTAACCGGTAGGAAGAATTTGTGGAGTGAACCAATATTGCTATGTATTGGATAATTGAATCAGTAAACCTACCTATTGATTTGATAAACCCCAACCGATTAAGTTTGGTGAATTGGTTATATTGGTTTATGATCTGATGATGAGCAGTAATGATTATGACAAGTATGACTATTTTATGAAGAGAGTTTCAAAGCAATTTTGGTGTGTTGATGAAACGATTTTTGTCTAGGGAATGAGCAAGTATATTTCATATAATGCAAAGAATGTGATGAGTTAGTGAGTTCGATGAAGCGGTGATCAAGGAGTCGTTGAGTTTTTCTTGATTGATGTGCAGAGATTGCTATGTAATCCAATGGTTATACTTGAACCAACTTGTTTGTAATCTCTATGAGAAAATTAGGTTTTGGTTGTGTTACCTACCTAATTGATTTGTTTATAAGGTTGATGAGTTGTTTAGTTTCAGAGTAGGCAAAGTTTTAGTTGAGTGTGTGGTTGTTGAACTAGGTGATGTACCTACAGTTTGAGTAAAGGTAGATAGGAGCATGAAAATGTTAGGAATCGGGAAGGACAACTGAGTGGGGGGGTGAATCATTTGTCAATAAATTATAACCCAAAACCAATTATACCAACTTAAAACTCAATATCGGTAAAATAGATTAATAGTTATATTAATATCGGTATAACTTAATGCATGAAACAGAAAGCAAAACAACATCCACAACACATGACATAGAGATTTTGACATGGAAACCTTGTAAGGGGAAAAACCATGGTGGGAAACCTTACCCACAATCAGATGATACTACTGCATATAGTAGGTGAATAAAATAATGGGGTCTACACATGCAGAAAAGCCAACCACCTAGAGCTCACTGCTCAATCACAAAATAGGAGTCACACTGACTACAATTGGATGGTTAAATCTAATAACAATGTACTAGTTCAAAATAGCATCTGCAATGCTGGATTCAGTACTAGTTTAAGCTCTAACCATGAGTTCCAAACACCTTCATAACCTTTCCTTCAACTTTCACATAATATCTGTGTGATTCATAGAAGGATCTGCTTATTTTGTTCTTCACAATGATCTTCAATACTCACACACACTCATAATATTATCTTCAATAAGATCTTACATTTATTTATACAAAACCTAAGACCTTATCATAAGGTTGGCTCACTAAAGATATTACATTTACAAAATAAGTCTTGATGCAATACAATATGTAGGCCTCAATACATTTACATATTATCCAATCAATAAACCATTTCCAAAACGTGTCGTGTTGATATAGAACATGATATCTTATACCGGTCCATAACCTAGACCTATCTACCGATAAAGGCAAATATGTGAACTCAATTAGACCAATAAGAAAAACACCAAATGTAAACATCCAATCCATGTCTTTGACATAACCAAATGATCTCCAAATGATAACAAGTCATCATCAACTTCCTGAGCTATCGGTGAAACATATAAGCTTCCGATGAACCATATACTGGTGATTGTGCATAAGCCAATATCCATGTCAGGACCACAATGTGTCAGTTCAACAATAAACCAATATAACTAGAGTGCCAAATCAACAATGTAGACCTCCAGAAAGATAAGTGTTGACATCAATGACAAAACCAATGCAACACATAACAAAGTCATCCATAATACCAACAATCTCCCCCTTTGGCATTGATGGCAACACTAGATGGAAAAACATCTAAGTGCCAAAAAAAGAATGCCAAAAACCAACAATTTCCCAAAATAGATCAATACAAATTTTTGTACGAAAAACAGAAACCAAAACCAAAATACATCTCTCCCCAATCTTCAAAGTACAATGTTTCTCCATAGATATCTCTCCCCCTTTGACATCAAATGCCAAAGAAATTAAGAATCAAAATATAACATACAGCTAACTACTCCCCTTGAGTAGTAGCTCTCCTTCATCAAAGTCGAAAAAAGATTTTTCTATTAGTTCCTTCCGGTTTGATGCCAATCTTCATCAATGTAGACCTCTAGAAAGATAAGTGTTGACATCAATGACAAAACCAATGCAACACATGACGAAGTCATCCATAATACCAACAAAAAAGGATCTGAACAAGCAAGTGTAGTTCTATTTAAACAGATCAGCAAACTCCTATTGTTTTCTAACAATTACAATAGATTGAAATCCCCTAATTGGGTAAGCTCTTACAAGCTCGGTGCTATTAAAATCCTCTAACCAGGTGATCCCTTAGATTGGATTTCAAATCCTCTATCGAGGTTACTCCTTACAGGGTATTGCTTCTAACAAGGCATTATAGTCAATCCCTTAACCGGGTGATCCCTAATAGGATTTGTTCTTAACGGGACTTTTGTAAAGCTTTAATAGGCTAGGCTCCTAACAGGGAAAACTTTAGAAGAGTTGAGATAGTTATCTTGTGAGTCTCATCTCACCGTGGTTTTTCCCTTTTGGGTTTCCACGTCAAAAATATTGTGTCAAGTGGTGAATGTTTTTGTGGTTATGTTCTTATGGTTGATCTACTTAACTAATTAATCCACTTTGATAAATCATGATAACCAGAAGCACTCTGAAATGAAGTTTTACTTATGTTAGTAAAAGCATTTGGATGTTTATGAGTTTGAAGTTGTTTATTGTTAGTTTGTTGTAACAATCAACCAGTTTATCTTGAGGGTTTTTATATTGACAGTGATATTGCATTGATAGTTCTAAGTTTACTTTGAGAGATTGATTTTGAGGTTGGTGAAGTTAGTATTAGTTTTTCCATCTACTAATTCACCCCCCCCCCCTCTCAGTAGTTGACCTGATTCTTATTCTTTCATCATACCATCAAAAAATAATTTTGCAGTCCTTCTTGGTAGTCAAACATTCAGAAATAAATAGTCCTTAGGGCATTCACAAGAAATGATTTTGATAGTGAACATAGTTTTCATGTGTAAACCAAGGGTTATTGCTCTCTGTGATATGGTGAAAAGTGATGAGGGGAGATTGAGTGGAAAGCTTTACTCCCCTCAAAAGAGGAATGGAAGTTTCACAAAGGATTCCCTTCAACTTCTCACACACATTACATTTAAAAGAGGGGGTTGAATTCACTAGATCTAATCCCAATGGAAAGAGATTGAATGTTAAATGAATTTTAAGGAATTTGGCAATGGATTTGAAAAGTAAAGTAACCCTCTTTTAAAATAGACAAGTTTAGTTAAACGAATTGAGCCTAAGTGTAAAGATGACAAACAAATGATTATATCTTGAGATAGAGATGTGGGATGAAGTTGTGCACCTAGAATTAGCAATAAGATGTCGAGATGGAGCTCCCCTACAAATTTGAGAAAATATTGTCGAGACCAGGTTGAAAGTGTAATTGGTCCTTCGAAAAATCCGCGCACTGAAAATGGTTTTTATCTCTAAAAAATGAAGCATAAACCTACAATTATAGTTGTACACCTGCAACCTACACACATAAAAGAGAGGAAAATTTTTTGGGATTGGGGGTTTTCCTTCAGGTCAAACCCCGTTTTGGAATTAAGCAAATTATTGAAAATACTTGCAAGTAAATGAAAGGAAATATTTAAAGTAAAATTCACCTCAAGAGAGGATGCAATTGAAGTGTTGATAGAATTGATTGAAAGGATATGTAGAATAGAATATCTTGAATGTTGGTAAAGATCTCCTCTTCAATGGTTGAATCCTTGACTTGAATGCAACACCTAGCCTTTAAAGGAGAGTTGGAATGCTCAATTCTTGAATGGATGCTTGAATGCACTTTATGATCAACTTGTTATCGCTTTCCATTGCTTTTCTCATGAACTTTATTTTCTCTTATTGGACTTTGCTTTTGAACCTATGCATATAGGAGGGGAAATTCTCCTTATATAATTTTCAATTAGGGGTTTTTAACTGATTTTCCATCTTAGGCTGACATAGGAAAAGTTTTTCCTACTCACAATTGACAAGCCCAATGAAGGATTTGGTCAAGGGAGGCCCAAAATAGGGTAGGGACAGGGGTGCCATTCCCATGTCCTACCCTAATTTAGGATAAGAAATGACAAAAAGAAGTGTAGGGTGCAAGTTTCAGGTGTTTTGAGCATGTCTCGAGTCTCCAATCAGACTTAGGGATTCATCTGCCAATGCGAAGACCCAAATGCAATCAAAAATTGCAAGGTTGCAATTTAATGAGGCTACATTTAGCCCCCACTTTAGCGGGAGTATAAGTGTATGCTAATACTGTCGGTAAACTACAAGGAAACAATATTGAAATACTTTCACCATGTTAAGGAGGCAAGATACACCAAGCCCCCAGTGGACTAAGGATCTTATAAATTCTATTGACAAAGTAAAAGGGAAGATCAGGAGGGAGAGAACAATGACTGCAAGTAGTAAGGTTCCCCTCACTATGAGTCATGAAAAGAAAGGATACCAAAAATTACAAATCAAAGCCAAGTCCACTAAGTAACTTAAGTATCCAAAAGGAAAATATGAGCGGAGTGTATGCCCCCATGTTAAAGTGACCGTACATGCCTTATCGGGAGTGATTGCTTTAAGGTAGGATACACCCGAGAGAGAGAGAGAGAGAGAGAGAGAGAGAGAGAGAGAGAGAGAGAGAGAGAGAGAGAGAGAGCACGTTATCGCAAGGATTTAGCCCACAATCCAGGAATAAACCAAAGGATAATGAACACAAAACACAAAGCATGAGGTGGCTTAGCTTTCCTCGGGGTCGGTATATTGTATGATAAGTCATGTATATCATGTATATATATACATAGAATAGTCCTCATTCCCCAAAGAAAGGAAACCACCTTGGAAGAAAGGGAACACATGTGTCTTTTGAGTCAACATGAAATAGACCAAAAGAGATCTCAATGCTTTGCATCATCCTTGAGTAGACATCACTAGGGACAACAAATAGAAGAATAGGGATACACAAAGAAGAATAGTCACAAAAGAGAAAGAAAAGAGAGGGAGGTAGAGGATCTAGGGTGCTAATGTAGATAGTCTAGCATGACATCCACCTCTCGATCTTGTTGATCATCATTTCAGGAAGGTGGTAAACATGATAGAGGAGCAACATTGAGAATAGATAATGGAGCTATCACAAGATCCAAACAAGGACTAGGACCATGTGCTAAGTCACTTTGTTCGATTCGAGGAGCTAGGATCAAGGCTTTTGAAAATTCTACAGAAAAATGTTTGTCAACATCAACATATTCATATTCACTATCACAAGCATTAGGAGTTGTATTTCCATCATGAATAACATTTTCACCTATTTCTTCATCAAGATTTATAGAAAGAGGAGCCCTAACATGAATAGAAGTAGAACCATCACATATTTTTTGCAACTTATGATTTGGAGATTTAGGTTCAACATCTTGCTTAGGAGAAAATAGAATGAAGTAAACTGTTGGTGTTTTGGGAGATCGAATAGTTTGAGGAACAGATTCACAAGCTTAAGCACAACATTTTCATCGACGTTCTCTCACAAAACAATTTCGTCGAGTCTTAGTGGAAGGTTGAGAAGAAGGAGGAATATTTATTGAAGGAGGAATATTTGTTGAAGGAGAAATATTTGTTGAAAGAGAAATGTTCTCATCTTTGGTAGTTGGATGGTTAGGTTGAGGTCACTTAGGTTGAATGAGAGGAATGGTAGGTCTCTTCTCTTTATAAGAGAAAAGAGGCGGAACTACACCATATAAAAGAGGAATGTTCGGTGTAGGAAGGAGACTAGGTCCATCATGAGGAAGAGGTGTAGTGCTAACCTTATGATGAATATTATTGATCTTCTTAAGAGAAGGCATAGTTTCATCCATAGGAATAGGTTGGGAATCTTCCTTAGGAGGAATATTAGTTCTATTTGTTAGAGGAAGAACTTCATCTTCATGAATAGTGGGAATATCAAGTGTTGGATTTCTAGGTTGTCCTAGCAATAAGATCATATCTTTCTTCCATTTTTTATAAGATTAAAATAGAGAATCACTTCTTGTTGGAAGATATGGAAATTGTTGAGGCCAAAAATAATCAATAGGAACATCTGGACTTCTTTTGGTTGGTTGAAATAATCTATGGTTAACAATTATGATGTTTCCATTATGGGGAAATTTCAAACACTTATGGATTGGAGAGGCAATAGTCTTCATGGAAGATAGCCAAGGGTAGCCTAACTTTACACAAAATTGTTGAGATGAAGGAATGATAAAAAAGTTGACATCTATAGATTTAGTGTTAACCTCAATAGGGAGTGTGATAGAACCAATAGTACGACAAGAAAATACATCAAATAACTTAACGACCACATTAGTATCATCATAGATTGGTTGATGCAAATGTAAAGTATAAAGATATTATTCAGTGATGGCATTAACCAAGCAAGAGGGATCAATAAGCACACCACGAAAAGGTTTGTCTTGGATATTTGCAACTATGTATAAAGGGCCATCAGATGCTCTAATGGTCTCACTAGGGGCAAATGTGATACATTGATCCTTAGGTGTTTCTTGTTTCTCTACCATATTCACCAAATTTGGAGCCGTGGTAGTGAAATCAAAGGGAGAGAAAGAGGTATGTTCAGTCTCAATCATGTTAGAGGAATGAGAGGGTAAAGGATCAGTGAAAATATTAAGATTTTGATTAGGAGGAGCCACTGATTTGTTTCCCTTATCATTCATACCTGCCACAGATATAGTATTATTATGAATCAGGTCTTGAATCTTACTTTTTAATGGAAAACATTTCTCAGTATCATGACCAGGTTGATGATGAAATTGAAAAAAAGAATTATTATCAAAGTAAGGTGAGGCTGCCTTAGAAGGGTCAACTGGTTTTATTGGAGGAAGTTTGATAATGTTTCTTTGTAACAGTTGAGACATGATGCTATGCAAATATTTATTCAAAGGAGTAAATTGTCTTTCTCTTTTGAAAAATCTAGAAATAGGAGGCACACTTGTTGTAGCATTCACATTGTTGTTGTTGATGGTCTCATTGAATTTGATGAATCCTTTGTTTGGTTTGAACTTCACAAACAGTTGTTGAGTATTCTCACCCTTATCACTCTGAGCCATAGGAGTAGATTGCTCTAGTTGAGTCACAGTCAGTTGATAATTGTGAAGTGTTGCGCACAATTGTAAAAAGGAAGTAAACTCAGAAAGGAGAATTTTTTCCTTAATGTCTTTTTGTAAATTAGAAATGAAAATTATTTGAATATAATTATCAGACATTGGAAAAGAAATTTGAGAACACAAATGCTTATATCTACTAATGAAATCAGTCATTTTTTCTTTAACACCTTGTTTACAATGCATTAAATTAGTCAAAGTGATTTTAGGACCTATGTTGTTTTGAAATTGTTGAATAAAAACATTTGCTAATTATTGAAAAGAAGTAATGGAATAGGAAGGCAAAGAGCAATACCATTGTAAAGCCTTATCTCTTAATGTTCGAGTAAACAATTTGGTAAGCAATCTTTGATCATAAGAAAAGTCAGTACACAAAGTTTGGAATATTTTGACATGTGTTAAAGGATCACCTTTTCCATTATAGAGTTATAATTAAGGGACTTCAACATGTTTAGGAAGGACAACTCTAACAATATCAAGATAAAGTGGGATCACAACATCAAATCTGGGCACACTAAACTTGGATTGACTCATAGAAGCGATTTGTTGTTGCAATGATGACACAATTTGAGCAAGGTTATTAATGGTTGTTTTGGTTGAGGAATTTATGTTAGACATGTTTGATTGAGAAGGTGGTGTGATGTTATTGAAAGAAGGCATTGATTGAGAATAAGGTGGTGGAACACTATGGTAATTAGGCATGGGTGATGATTGAGTAGGAAATGGTACACCGATGAATTGCCCCCTTGTGTCACATTGATTGGTTGAGAGATAATAGGAATACTCATTGAAGGCATAGATAAAGATGGAGGATTGATTGAGGAAGATGGATTTCCCCCATGACTAATCGTTGTAGGTATGACATTTTGAGTTGATGTAGCCATGATGTTTGAAGTGAAAGGAGGAATGATAGTCATTGAAGTGGTCAAAGGAATAGAATGATTGATTTATATAGGAGGTTGTGAATAACCTAAGTTATTAACACAACTCTTTATAGGCATAACATTAGAATAAACAGTGTAAGAAATACCACACAATATATCAATTCCATTCTTATCACTTTGAATCATGCATTTTAGACCTTCAATTAATGGAAGAGCTTCACTATTAGGATATTCTTGGGACATCCATTATTGGAAGTTTTCGAATAGATTATCCAATTTTGAAAGTTGATCTATGTAAACTCTAGTCAAAGCTTCTTCTTTGTCATTGGAATCATCAATTGGGTAGATAGCGATGTTATTAGGATGGGAAGAATTAGCATTATCCTCATTGAAGAAGTCACCCAAATTAGGCTCCATTTCTTCGAGAATTAAACCTTGGGAATCCTTAACTCTAATGCTTCATCTAATGGGGATAGTATAGGTAGGAGTATGAGTTATAAAACCCATGCACTACAGTGAAAATTAGATTCTAAATTTGAATTTTGAATTTTGGGAACAAAGTTTGCATAATTGAATAATGCAATATTCAAGAAAATGGTGATTAAACAATTTGAACTTTGTGGAAAGAAGAAATGACACACTTTTCAAGAAAATTTATGATAAAAAGAGATTGAAATTTAAAATTAGGGCCAATGGGCTACCACTTAATTAAAATTGACAAAATTAAATTTTTAAAATCAGGATAGATTATAATTAACCACTTAATTGTAAATGTTTCCTTGAAAGTTGTAATGTTGAAATTGCGAAATATTTTTTATTTTAGAGGGATCAAAATTCGACAAAATCAACCAATTTTCTAGATTTAAGAAATTAAATACAGTCATAACAGTCTCCCAAAATTTTGGGAAAAAAGCCAGGGACCAGATGGAAAGTGTACCTGGTTCGGCCAACTTTTTCGGAAATTTTCAGGGATGAAAGATATGATGATTTGAGAGATAACCCAAAATATTGGTTGATTTTACAAAATTTAGATAGGCGAAATTGAGGTTTGAATGTCAAAATAGGACCCTACTTTGGTTTTGAAAAAGATAAGAAATTGAATTGCGAATTTGAAAAAGGTCAAACCTAATGGATATGGTCACCTTGAATAATATTTTGAAAACTGAAATTGATTGAAATTTATTGAAATTTGCACAAAATCCAAGTAAATTTGAAAATTAGGGTTTTAAGGCCTAACCACTAAATTTTAAAATTTTGAATTTTGCAAAAAGGAGGGAAATTGAAAATTTGAATTTTATGCAAGAAGACAAGTCTAAAAATAGTCCTAAATCTAAAAATTGAATGTAAATCCAATTTTTGCACAAGTTCAAGTTGATTTTTGAAAATTAGGGTTTTGACAATTAACCACTTAATTTTGTAAGTTTGATTTTGCAAATTGAACAAGACAATGAAAGAATTGAATTTGATAAGCAATGTAATTTTTCAGATCCAAAACAATAGATAGCAATTTTTGCAAAACACAAGTTCAATTTCAATTTTAACAACTAGGGTTTTGAATGAATTAACCACTAAGTTTTGCAAGAAAATTTAACTTGTAAATGAAAAATATGCAATAATTTTTAATGTTAAGCATGTAAGACATCGGGTTCACCAAAATGTGATGTGGTGAAAAGTGATAAGGGGAGATCAAATGGAAAGCTTTACTCCCCTCAAAAGAGGAATGGAAGTTTCAAAAAGGATTCCCTTCAACTTCTCACACACATTACATTTAAAAGAGGGGGTTGAATTCACTAGATCCAATCCCAATGGAAAGAGATCGAATGCTAAATGAATTGTAAGGAATTTGGCAATGGATTTGGAAAGTAAAGTAACCCTCTTTTAAAATAGACAAGTTTAGAGAGTTTTTTAGTGGCGATTCTTTGCCAATTGGCTAATTTCATGCAAATTTTCTGGGGTAAAATCATGGTCAAATCGCCTAGAATTTTGGGGTTAATGGTGCACTGTAGAATCTGGCTTCGCCATTGACCACACATCGCCGACGTGCATGCCCGTAATATTCACCTGAAATCACTCGGACATGGGTATTAGATCACCTTCGTTATTCGCTAGCAATAGTAAAATGACCACGTACCCAGGACCTAATTCGCCAATGGTAAATTAAATGTTCATTGCACGCGTCGGCCAAATTCACCAATATCAATTAAAACATTATAAGCATTCGAGGACCCATTTCACCTCGCTTAAATTAAATTTTCATTGCACGCCCATGCAATTCACCAAAAATGCAATTAAATTAAATGTTTATTGGCAATTGTGACGCCCGGGCCCCACGCAATTCACCAAAAATGCAATCATGGATTGCTATAAATACACTCTTTCTTACAATTTGTTCATGTCTGATTAGTAAATTGGAAGCTCTTGAGTCTCGATTTGCATTCTGTAAATTGAGTTGGAAAGTCAAAGTTCATTCACATTGTAGGGCGGAGGGCCAGAGTTACAATCCTACAACACAGGCCTAGGCATTCCTGATTCCTGATTCAGAGAATTGAGAAGGCATAAAGGTGAGTAATCATTTCTTCATACTTGATAGTATTAGTTTTAACTTTTAATTCATAGTGAGAGGTCAAGACTCAAGATGTCACAGTTAGACATGGGTGAGACTCCTCAGGGTGGTGAAAGGATTGAGATGTCACACAAGGGTGAGACTGAGACTCCTTAGGGTGGTGAAGGGATTGAGATGTCAGAAAAGGGTAAGACTCCTTAGGGCGGTGAAACTAAAGGGATTGAGAGGCCATAAAAATGCCCAAAACTTAAACTTAAAGATACTACCATAAAGTCTTTCTTTGGAATTGGCAAAGTTTCTAGTCCATCAACTTCTGTAGTTGTAGAAGCCATTCATAGTAGCTCACCACCACCACAAGGTGGGATTGTCATTGAGTTAAATGCATCAAATGAGGATGGAAATACCAACATGGAAAAAGATGTTGTAAGGGATACACATAATGAGATAATTCACTCAAATGCAAATGCTAGTACTGAAGATGATGTTGGTAGGAAGAAAAGAAAAAGGAAAGTAAAACTGGGGCGAGAGTGGGAGATGACAAGGAGTTTTAAGATTGATTGGGTAGCAAAGTACCCATTCATTGAACCAGTCCCAAATAATGATGAACAACCAATAGAATGCAAGTGTAAGATTTGTAGCTGGAAAACAAAAAGAGAGAAGAATATGTAGCTAAAGCTTGACACCATAGAAAAGCATATTGGTAAGGTTTATGAAAAACAGATCATAGATGGAAAGGAAACATGAGTAGTAAGATGGAAATCAAAGGAAGAATGTCTTCATGTTAAGTATGTCATGGAATATGAAGAGCATAACCACAAAATGACAGTGATTGGTAATAGTGGATTTAGAAATACAATCAAGGTTGGGCTTGAACATGCAGCGAAAGATGCAAACCTGGCAAAGACTGTTAAGATGAGTGTTGTTTTTCATATTATGTCGAGAGGGCATCCTATGAAATATTTCCTAGAATTTAGTAATTTATTATCTTTTTTTAATGTTCCTCACTATCCTATGTCACATTAGTCAATAAATGCTGGATGGGAAATGGCAAACTGTCTCGTTGAGGTGGAAAAGCAAAATTTACAAGAGAGTGTAAAAGAGTCAAATTTCATTTCATTATCCATAGATGAAGTTACTACAGTAGATAACACTACTTGGGTTTGTATGCATGTGTATACTCTAAAAGAACACGTCCGTCAAGCTCATCTACTCTGTGTTCGTAAAATGAGGGGCAATTCAACAGCAGAAAATTTATATTTGGAAGTTAAGAAAGCTTTGAATGAAATTGCTGGTATGGATGACTTGACAATTGCCAAGAAGTTGGTGTGTGTTGGAGCTGATGGAGCTGCAGTAATGCAAGGTCAAAGGACCGGTCTTTGTGCAAGATTACAAACTAGTATTGCACCATACATGGTTGGCATTCACTGCATGGCCCATCGAATGAATTTAGCATATAGAATTGTAAGCAATTTACCTACATTGTCAAAAGTTGAAGATCTGGTCCACGAGATCCACTCATACTTCTACCGAAGTCCTAAACATTTTGCAGAATTTCAGATTTTTGCTAAGGGAGTAACAGGAGGAAACAAGCTTCTCAGGGATGTTGAGACTAGATGGATCTCCTTGCATGGACCAGTGGAATGAGTTCTAATAGAATATCAATCCTTGATCAGTCTAATGTATGAGCAACGCCTCATAGTAGACAAAGCTCCAAATCTCTTACATAAGTTAAGTGATATAGAGACTCTGTTAACTTTAGCTAGTCTTCTCCCCATGCTGGATTCAATGAACAAACTTGTTAAGAAAGCTCAAGATAGAACTATGTATATCAATGAGTATAGCACTCTACGTAAAATGACATGCTTGAGCCTGGATGGTCTATATTCAGATCTAATAGGGTGAAACCCAAATTTTTTTAGGTGGCAGATAATTACAGATTTGAATCATTCTAAAAAAATTTTACATTTCAATACCAAAAATGAGCTATGTGTCTTTGTAAAAGGATTTCAGATACCAATGCACCAATATAAGATGGGCAAGTGAGGCAGAGCACTACCAGTTAAAAAGGAAGATTTTGACAGGATTGTTTAATCTGTTAGTGATAATTTGAAGTCTATTGCATATGAACTTTCAGCTAAGATTCATGAAAGATTCCCTCGAGAAGAAATACTTGAAGCCATGGGTTGTGTGTATCCTTAATTTTGGCATTCAATTGGAGATAATCCAAATGATGCAAAGATGTATCATAAAAAACTAGAGGAATTGATATTGACATTTTCAAAAGATGCATATTGCAATGGACAGCCAATAGAAGGAATTTTAAATTCAGATCATCTTAGAAAACAATGTAAACAGTAAGCATTGGTTATGAAACAACAATTGGTTAACTTGGAGAATCCATTTGAACCTGGATCAATCACAAGGCTTTGGAAAAGGATAGATCAAAGTGAAGCATTGCGTATTGCAATACCAGAATATTTGAAACTTGTTGATTTATGTCAAACAATGATATTGTGGTCGGTGGAAGATGAGAGAGTTTTCAATGCATTAGGGCTTTTGAAATAAAAGATCAGAAACAAATTAGACAAGAATTTGGAAACTTGCTTGAGGTTGTTTGTAACCCAGTATAATGTTAGAGATTTTCCATATGATAGGGCACTAGCAATCTGGAATTCCATGCGTGAAAGATGAGGGGTGTGCAACACTTTAAAAGCTAGTGGTGTTACTACTAGTGCTAGTGCTAAGACAAATGAATATGATGGATCGCAGACTCAGAGTCAGCATGAAGATGAAGACATTTTTGAATACCTGACTCAGAATGAAGATGAACTTGTTAGTACTAGTCAGTTTCCGGATCTTGAGTCCATTTGGAATATAGAAGCCTCGAACAGTTGGACTGAGTCATCGAAGTGAATTAGCAATCAGTTTATAGGTATTTATAATTATACTACAGTTCTTGAGTCATATTACAATTTCAATTTGCAAAATTGCAATACTATAGTTGTCATTGATGATTTTTGATATTGTATTCCTTGAATTTGTCAATCAGAAGTAGAACGGATACTTATTTCATATTTTAAATTGTGAATTTGAATTATTACTAAACAATTGAATTATTAGTAAATTGGTATTTGGTTCCACATTATGTTGAACATGAAATGCAACAATTTGTGTCACAAGATCCATAAAATTATTCATACTGCATAACTATTACTGCTAGAACCTTTCTACCGTTCTACAGTAAATGCTTAAAATGATGTTCATGGTGATTAGGGTTTTGTGTTTTTTTTTTGTCTTAGTTGGCTAGTAAACCGAAGTTGTCGTGCATTGAAAATCTGAGTTGTCCTCTTTTTATTTGTCCATGTCATCGTCAAGTGTGGTCAAACTGGTTGGTCAGACATGTTTAATGTTTCATCTCTAACTTGCAAATAAATTTCATGTTTAACAATTTAAGTGGCGAGTTAGCGAGTGTTGGACCTATTGATTTGGGTTTAAATCGCGAGGTCTCTTGTTTTTTGAGTGTTAGCATTTTATGTTAGCGAGGTGGAGATTGTTAATGAAATCACTTTGGTCGCGAGTTTGCAATTGGGTGTGATTTTATGTTGTCGCACGGTCACGAGGTGTTCGTGGTTAAGTCATTTTAATTTGCGATCATGCAATGTAGTTGGTATCGCAGCTTGGTTTCATCGCTTGCTTGTAGGTTTTGAAGTTGTTTAGCATTTTAAGTTGTGATCTGGCGACAGGTAAGTTTTGGTCTGATTTTGTGGTCATTGCATGCTCGCCGGTTTGTAAGTCTTAAGTCAAAAAGTGTTGCAAGCATGCGATGGCGGTTAAGTGCCTTATTGTCGTGGGATCGCAAGGGTTTAAGTCAAGTTAAGTTTCGAGTTGCGAGTTGCGAGCTTGCAATGAAATCAGTTATTTTGTTAGATTTGTAGTGGTCGCCAGCTCGCAGGTAAAGAAAGAATATTACAAATAATGTTGCAAGGTTGCGACTGAAGGGCTTGATGAAGATCAACAGCTGTCACTCACTCACAAGATTCTTTGAGGATTTGTAAAAGGGGTTGTGAGCTTGTGATTAAGAGGATTTGGTAGCATTGTCGCTAACTCACCGGTTCCTTTCCTAATTGTTATAACCAGTTGAGAGTGTGTGATTAAAGATGGGGATTGACACGTGGACTTGTTTGTTGAGTTCTGTAAAAATTTTGAATGGCAATCGCAATCAAATGCCATAGTATCTAGTTCATGCAAGTGTGGCAATTAATGAGACTTGAGAGAAGTGACAACACCCAAATACCATAAATTGCATGATCTAGCCAAGATTTTGATATTTGTACAATTGTAGTAATGATGGTGCCCATTCCCAAATACCATTTTATGTTGTGAGGTTGCAACTGGATGTGATTTTATGTTATCGCAAGGTCGCGAGGTGTTCACGGTTAGGTCATTTTAATTTGCGATCATGCGATTGGGTTAAGTCACTTGCTCGCAGGTTTTGAAGTTGTTTAGCATTTTAAGTTGCACTTGCGATCTGGCAACAGGTAAGTTTTGGTTTGATTTTGTGGTCATCACATGCTCGCGGGTTTGTAAGTCTTAAGTCAAAAAGTGTTGCGAGCATGCGATGGTGGTTAAGTGTCTTCTTGTCATGGGATCACAAGGGTTTAAGTCAAGTTAAGTTTCTAGTTGTGAGCTTGTGATGAAATAAGTTGTTTTGTTAGATCAATGGCTGTCACTCACTCGTGAGATTCTTTGAGGATTCATAAAAGGGGTTGCAAGCTTGTGATTAAGAGGATTTGGTAGCATTGTCACTAACTTGCTAACACGTGAACTTGTTTACCGGGTTCTGTAAAATTTTTGAATTACAATCGCCAATCAAATATAAGGGAATGAATTCAAATTTTGCTTGAGTAATTTAGTTTGAAGTTTGAATTAATGCCACAGAGTGTAGCTACTAGCTAGTTCATGCAAGTGTGGCAATTAATGAGACTTGAGAGTTGAGACTTGAGAGAAGTGACGGTGCCCAAATAGTAAATACCATAAATTGCATGATCGAGCCAAGGTTTTGTATAATTGCATTAATGCATTCTATCTTCGAGGTAATCCAGTGAATTGAGCTCTACAACAATGTTGGAGAATTCGGAGTGTTGGGTGTGAGAAAATTTTAGAAAATTGGTTAAGTTTTTCTCCTACAACTGAAATGAGCCACGAGACGAGTGGTACTGGAGGTTCCAAGCCCAAGCCCACGACAAGTAGAGTAGGAGAACTTGGAGGTTCCAAGGCCAGTGCCACTAAGGAAACGATGGTTAAGAAATACAAAGAAGAATTTGTAGTTTTGATGCCAGGGACTTCTGTTGCTTTGAATACAAATCATTTGGCATGGAGAGATTTATTTAGCCAATGCAGAAACCCTACCATGCCTAATATGACTGGTTATGCTCTGTTTAAGTATTTCTAGAATAATAGGGTTAAGGGTGTCCCGATGTCAAACCCTTGGGATTTAACTATGGCAAAGTTAATTGTGCCAGATGTGTATGTTGATGTGGATTTGATCAAAGAGTTGGCCAAAAGCTATTGCCCAGTATCTAGGGTAATCTAAAGAAAGAACCAGTCTGGCCTAGTTTCAATTAACAGAGCTAGCTTTGTTGAAGTTTTCTAGATTACTGGTTCTGCATGTACAGATATAGATTTGGAGCGGATTGCAGAGGATTATGACAAATACAAAGGTGTTATCAAGAAGCATGCAATCCCTAGATACATGCCTAGGGTGGATAGGAAGCCGGTTATAATTCTAGAGAGTATCGAACCACCATTTGACATCACACCTTTCCACCATTATATGCATTGTACAATCTATGGATTATGCAGAGTGTTGGATTTTGATGGAGATTCAACAGTGTCAGCTGAATTACTAATGATGGCTATGGACATTCAACACCCATATGTTAACAAAGATTATGATTATGTGGGCTATGTGGTTGAACACATTCATAATGCTCTAATTGAAATTCAGAGTGGTGCACCCAGCCCTACATTCAAGCATTATTCATTGCCGATGCATTTAATCTTGTTCTATAATGTTGAGTTCTTGGGTAAAGAATTTCAGCTTTTCAAAGAAGAACTCGGTGTCTTAATACCAATACAAAGATGGACCCAGGTTTGGGACAGTAGTTCTCCCCATTCTTCTTTCCTTTTCTTTGAAAATTGGATTGTTTCGCCAATTATGGAAATGCTAGGAATAATTAGGGAACGATTGTCAATTGATGTTAGGAGAGTTTTGAGACCTTACCAGTTTGTTCCAAACTGGTCTATTTCACATAACTGGGGGGACTTTTATTTTTTTGATAACTTTTCTATGATCAGAGTCTATGGGTGTCCTCAGCCTCCCCATATTTTACCAAAGTTTGTTCCAATTAGGATTGCTTTTATGGAGTTTATCTGGCAATTGACCCTAGTTGAAAAATAATACCTTGATAAACACGAGAAGGGTTCTTTTCTTCCTAGGCTTTGGGTTGCATCTGATTTTACCATTGGTAGGAGTTGCTTTGATCAAGTAAACAATTTCCTTAAATAGTATAGGTCGGTTAAAGTTGTGTCTAGATTCTGTGATCCGGAACAATTTATTAAAATTGCAATGCCAAAAATGACACCTTGGGCCACAATAAAGGACCATGAACCATTGGATGATGAAGATGTAGTTAGAAATTTGCTGAGAAAAGATGAAGTACAAGAAAGGAGAAGAAAATGGAAAAATTTGATGAGAGTTGAAGCAGAATTGAAGGCTGCTGACCCTAGTTTCTCAGGTTTTTGCCCTAATAGCCCGTACCTGGAGAGGATTAACAAAATGTTGATTTTATATGAAACTCTGATGGAACAAATTCCTCCAATTCTAGATTATGAAGCGGTTTCTCAGTAGCAAGACCCTCAAGATGTACATTCTTCACATGGCAAGAGGCCACTTAGTGTGTCTGTTGATGATGTAGAGAGTGGGGATGAAGTTCAATCTACCCCAGCTGCAAAGAAACAAAAAACCAGTGAGGTCAGTACAATTGTGAGGAATGACCCTGCTAGAGCAATTGTTACAGAACAAGGATAGTACTTTCATCAAATAAGGACACATCTCAGAGAAGCAGGGCAGAATGAAGAATAGGGAGAAACAAACGAAGCCCTTGCTCAAGGCTTTGATGAGCGTGTGATGTTGTCAAATTAATTCATGAAAGATGATGACTTTATTAAGTCAGATGAATTTAAAAGTTTTTTGTCAAGATTGAAACAAAAACAATTAAGACAAAATCTGATCATAGAGGAAGCAAATGAAGAAAAGAAACAGGAGATCATCGAGGCACTGTAGCAATATGATCCTGATAGGGAGCAAATATTTGTGGAATAGGCAAGACAATTGATTAAGAGTATTGGTATGATTATGATGCCTGACTAGGATATCCAGCCTACTTTTATTATTGATCAGATTAGGAAGCAAGAGGACCCAATGTTCAAAACTAAATTTGAAATTGGAGATGTAATAAGAGGATCAGGATTTAATCCTAAGTCAAAGATACTTGCTGCTTGGTCTTTGGCCCCTTCCACTCAAAAGCCCCACCTTCTAAATATCTAAGTAGAAAAGAAAGTGACAGAATGATCTGGAACTTGCAAAACACAACTGACATAGAGATTGCCTCTTTTTTTACTCAAGTTTCTTTCATGAATTTATAAAAAACAGAGGATTTGTCAAGAAGATACACAGAAACATATACCCAATTGATTATATTGAATAAAAAATATGAAGAGACACTGATGAAGAAGGACGCTCTGGAGGAAGAGTTAATGGATTTGAAAGAAAAAATTGCAAATGAGCCCCCTCCAATACAGATTACAAAACAAGTACAAGAAATACCAGCTGATGTGATAGCAAAAATGGAGGAATACATCGGGAAAATTGAAAAGCTTGAAAAGGAACAAAATATCAAGGCTATCTTTGTTGTGTCAGGAATTCTGAAACACAGGATTAATGTATTGAAAGGAAAATTGATGGTAGTGCATGATTTGCACATTTCTTTGATAGAGGCAAGTAAAACATCCTCTAAGGCTGTCGCTTTTCTTGGACCTTTGTTCAATGTTTGGTCAGGAAGAAGTAGATTAATGGATAAGCTAGATACTGCAATGATGTATAGTGACGAGTCCCCTCCCAAGATCAGTGACACCAAAGACATGGTGGAGGTAATGAATGCATCTTATGCATTTTTCACAGGGAAGGATGTGCTTATAAATGAAAAATTGCAGACATTTGGGGAAGGTTATAGTAAATTGGTGCCTTCAATTTATGGTAGTAATGGACAGTTGAAATCAGTTTCTGATTGGACCAATGAATTTGATTTGATTCTGGAGCAAGAAGAAATAATCAAGCATGTAAATGAATAGGTTGATGATGATTTCCTTAATGGTATGCTTGATTCAGTGTTCAAGGTTGAGGTTGACCATGCAAAATTTATTGTTGAGTCCAGGGCAGTTACAGATGCCAGATGGATAGATTCAATTGCAAAGTTGGAAGAGGTAAAGGCATTCAGTTGGCCAGTAGATAAAGAGGTGGACAGGTGGCAAGCCATGCTAAAGCCAAAGAAGAAATCTCAGATTGAGGTTGCTTCCCAAGATTCCTCATAGAAATCTTTTTCTTTTCGATCGGTAGAGAGGGATGGCCAGTTGGCCACTTTTATTGATGTTGAACTTGAAAACTCTTATATATTTATAAATTTATAATAGCTCAACTATTCAAGAATTTGATAAGTGCATCGTTGAAAACTTGAATCGCATTGTGAATTTACTTTCTGATATCGTTATGAATATAATATCAATATTATTTGCAGTTTGAGATCTTCACATAATTGTCTTTGTGTTGAATTTATGTTTTCACTGTTAATTGAATGGTCAAGGGTTTTTCAGTTTACATATGAATCTGGGTTGTGTATGTAATGGCATTATTCATTATTGAAGTTTATTATCAGGTTGTCTTGAATTGTAAGTTTAAAGTGACTCTAGAGTCTATGCCCTAGGATAAGGCATCGGTCTGTTGTCTTGATGTTTTACTAATTATGTTGTATAATGTATTCCTATCTATTGTGGTGTTTAATAGTAATACTTTCATTCTTAATACTCTTGAGTCTTATGATTTTATATGCTATGGATGTTTATGTAATATATATGGCGGTGTTTTATGATTGTCTATAATCCACCCACCAATTACAATGAGGTGAATCCTTAATATGTCATATGATTCCAGACTAACAGAAAATTTAAATGAAAAATTACATACACCATAACAATGCAACAAATGAAAAAAGTTAAATCTCATGATTCTGATCATTTGAAAGAGATACAATTATACACAATAAATTTAATAATTTATATATAACTCCTTCAAGAACTTGCACAAAGCTTGACACTAAATGCTTTTCATTTGCTATATAAATGACTATACAGTATACAACTTGCTCCCTTCACCTAGAGTCTACAATGAAGAATCACTATTGGAACTAGAAAAGGAACCCCAATGACTATACAACTTGCAAAACTACTTGAGCCATGCCATCATCACCCTGATGCCTTTAGATGGAATGTGAGATGTTACGTTCTATCCAATAGATCATTTCCAAATAGAGGAGGAAGCCTTCATGCCTAGGAATAGAGACAATGGAAAGAGGAACTTGAGCCTTCATGCCCACGATCAGGGAAAGTGGAAACAAGAGCTTTAGGGTAAATGTAATCTATTGGGGAGGGGTTGCAGCTTCCATGTCATCACAAAGATGACTGGCTGCCACTCCCCATCCAAACAAATCCTTCTTTCATTCCTCTATGGGTTCCTTCTTTAAACCCCTTGCCATCCTATAGAAGAGTAGAAGCAGAGGATGTGCCATGCTTGGCCCTTCTTGACAAGAAAAGGCTTTCACACCCCCTCTGGCAATCCTTCTCACTTTCACAACCCCTCTGACAATAAACAAACTCACACAGAAGAAAATAAAAAAACACCCATCCAGTATCATAGAACACACAACAAGTATAACTCCATGCACGATCCTGCTCAAACATCATCTTCCTTTCTAAGGAAAAAAACCACTCTCAGAAAATGAAAAAGGTTTATTTTCTCTTCTACCAATTAAGTCACCACTCCATTGTATTTATAACATTTTCACACTTCATTTGGTGATGCTCATTCTGCATTCACATGAAAAATTATCATTTTGGTGGTTTCCAACATGACTGTAGACTCTACAAGTCATCATCAAACCTATCAAATCCACTGTATCCTGCTAAGGCTCATCTATTGTGAATGATTTTGTTCTGATTTTATTCCTCCTTGATTGGACAAATTTTGCTTCAAAATCCCTGACAACAAGCAACCTGAGCTCTTATTTCTCAGAGAAATCTGTGATCTCCCATCTCTAACTTAGAAGCTATCAAATCCTTTTATGCCTCTAAAACCATAATCCTCGCTTGTCTAATCAACCTCGACTCAAGAGAAACCTTCAAACTAGTCCCTCAAGAACGAGTCAGCATCCAAGCCTTAAAAATTTTAGGTTGCGAGCTAGCGACCAGATAGTTTTTGGTTAAGTTTGATGGTTATCGCTAGCTCGTGAGGTAAAATGTCTGAAGACATGATCAAGCCGTGAGCTAGCGACAAGTTGGTTTGGGTTTACATCGTGAGGTCTCAGGCTTTTTGGGTGTTAGAGTTTTATGTTATCGAGCTAGAGATTGTTAGTGAAATTGCTTTGGTCACGAGGTCTCGAGTTGGTCTAATGTCATACATTATAGCCATGAGAGTTAGCAAGTAACTCATTTCATACAGTTGTCGCTAGCTCTCATGTTTGTTTAATGTTAGCATTTTTAGGTCACGAGCTAGCGACTAGACAGTTTGTTGTTAGGTTTAATGGTTATTGCCAGCTCACGAAGTTAAATGTCTAAAGACCTGATCAAGCTGCGAGCTTACGAGTGAAGTGCTAGCAGTTAGAGATAAATAGTTTTATGTTGGCGAGTATGCAACAAGGGTTAAAGTTACCACTATCTCCAAGTCACTGCAGTGACGAGGACTTAACATTTTGTGGTTGAGAATTGGCGAGTGGCAGTTTAGTTTCCCTCAGTCACTAGATCTCAAGGTTATAAAGGCTTAGCATTTTTAGCTTGCGAGTTGGAGATAGAGAGAGTCGTAAGGGCTTGTCGCTAGGTCGCGAGATGCCCTAATGGGCAGTCTTCCAGGTAGAGAGATGATGACTGTGTGCCACGTGTTTTAATGACTTAAAGTTAATATCTTGAAATCGCCAATATTTTTATTTTTATGGTTTGAAAATAGCTTGAAATCGCCAATATTTTTATTTTTATGGTTTGAAAATAGGTTGAAATCACCAATATTTTTTTTTAATGGTTTGAAAATAGGTTGAAATCACCAATGCAAATATTTTTCTGGTTTTAAAAACATTACAATTCACCAAGATTTTTTCACAAACTTTGAGTGATCATGGCTAATTCGCTAATGGAGATTATTATTTTTCTCCATAAACTGTAAAAATCCACCCATAAAATTAAAATTTTCCTCGGTAATTATACAACTTTCGCCAGGTTTTTACACCTTGTCCAAGGGGGGGGTTTCTTAAAGTTTTCCCTGGACAAGTTCAGTTAAATGAATTGAGACTAAGTGTAAAGATGACAAAGAAACGATTATATCTTGAGATGGAGAAGCGGGATGAAGTTGTGCACTTGGAATTAGCAGTAAGATGTCAAGATGGAGCTCCACTGCAAATTTCAGCAAAATTTGTCGGGACCGAGTTGAAAGTGTACTTGGTCCTCTGAAAAATCCATGCGCCGAAAAGGGTTTTTTGTCTCTAAAAATGAAGCCTAAACTTGTAATTACAGTTGTGCACCTACAACATACACTCAGAAAAGAAAGGAAATGTTGTTGGGATTTGGGTTTTTCCTTCAGGTCAAACCCCATTTTGGAATTAACGAAGTGATTGAAAATACTTGCAAGTAAATGAAAGGAAATATTCGAAGTAAAATTCACCTCAAGAGAGGATGCAATTGAAGTATTGATAGAATTGATTGAAAGGATATGCATAATAGAATGTCTTGAATGTTGGTAGAGATCTCTTCTTCAATGGTTGAATCCTTGAATTGAATGCAACACCTAGCCTTGAAAGAAGACTTTGAATTCTCAATGCTTGAATGTGCTTTATGATCAACTTGTTGTCGCTTATCATCGCTTTCCTCATGAACTTATTTTCAGTTATTGGACTTTGCTTTCAAACCTATGCAAATAGGAGGGGAAATTGTTAGAGTAATTGGGTCTTTACTTGATTAATTAAACAATATTTGTTTAATTCTTTAAGTTCCCTATTATATTTTTACACTTAAGCTAACATTAGGTGCATAATAATTATTTTTTTAATTAATTATTATGTGCAAGCCTAGGGTTTTCCCTTTTAGGGTTTCTTGACCTATTAAAGGTTAATTTTCTTTTCTTTGTATGATTATCTCATTACACTTTTGGTGAATATTGAGCTCTCCCCTTTTGAACATATTTTCTTGTGTTTTTTGTTCTTCAGATTATTTTGCTTCATTGCTTCTCCTTGTAATAGATTTTTTTAGCTTACAGAAGATCTTTAGGCTTTTGTGGTGTTGCGTTTCTCAACTCTCACATGGTATCAGAGCTTTAGATCTACAACTATCTATTCTTGTTTTCAGAATTTCTACATTAAAAGTAGATTTGGGGTTTCAGGCAGTTTTTTTTGTGTACTTAGCGATAGGCCTCTTTTTTGAGCACTTTGGCCCTAAATGAACCTCACCATCATGCTTAGAAGGCCCAAAAACCCCTATAGTCATATAAAAATTGCCTAGTTTTGAATCCTGAGCATCTGGGGGTGATTTTTTCTCCAACACCAGGTCGTATGGGTCTGGCACGCAAATCAAGAAAAAAACCAAAAAAAATATTTTTGCAAAATTTTTTTTAAAAAAAGGCATCAAAAATTTTTTTTGGGAATTTGTTCGTAGGGTACTGTCAGGTAATGTAGCACTGATAGTCTAACCATTGTACGACAACCAGACCTGTCAGTCTGGCCCCCTACTGGCCTGGCCCCTACCGACCTCGGCCCCCGCCAGCCTTCTAACCCCTACTGGCCCTCGGGCTCCCGCTGGCACCTCCCTGCGAACACCTCCGCTCCTCCCTCCTCCCGGCTCCACCGACTTTTGCAGGTTCTCCTCCAGCCTCCCCGTCGTCGCGCCGTCAACAGCGTAGCCAATAGTGCCACCCAGCTAGCAATGCCACCCCACCCTCACTAGCAGTGCTGCCATCGCCTAGCTCAGCCACCACCTCCACTCTGCCTCCTCCTCTACTGCTCGCCGCTCCTCCTTGGAGTGCCACCTCCTCCTAGTTCCTCCACCGAACCACAACCCTCTAGCCTTTTTGAGGGGGGGTTCATTTTTTGGTCATATCTTGGGCATCTGGAGTTGGTTTTTGGAAAATGAATAGGCGTCAAAAAGCTAGTTCAAAGCCGAACGTCATGGTGTTGGATTTTTTTTTCCAAATTTGGTGTTTGACTATACTTTTTTCTAGTCAAAGTTAGGCTTCTTTTCTGCACTTCCGGGGCCGTAGATTGTGCAAACGGACTCCGTTTTTTGAAAATGAATAGGCGTTGGAAAGCTCTCAGCATGCTCTATTCAGATTTGTGATCTTTTTCTCATAATTTTTATCACATACATGATATATCAGTTTGAATTTTTTTTGCTTGTGCACTACTTCCTTCTCATAAGTATGTACTAGGGTTTTGATTTATCTATTGTTGGGGGAGTGTTTTTTCTCACTTTGTGTCATTTATATCAGAAATCAATAACACCAAAACTCTCAAAACAAACAAACCCTTCTACATCTTCTATCTATTATGAAAGATCACATAATAGAAAAAACCAACAAGTAGGTGCAGGTTTAGAGTTTTGTTTTCATGGTAGATCCTTCAATTGAGTTGTTGACTTCACACAACTATCACACCTGTAAGCCCCGCATCACGAGGGTTGTGGTCTTGTTTAGATGAGGTTCAACCTTTCTTGCAGCATCCTTATGAGCTTCTTTATCACAAGAACAAGATGGATGAGGCCATGGGTTTTCTCTCTTTGCATGTCTCTAATAGTCTTCTGTTTCACCTTGATGAGTTGCTCACTCCTTGGGCTATGTGGTTGAAGTTTGATTCTCTCTTTGGGAGGGTTAATGAGATTCAGGCATTACAGATTGAGGCAGAGTTGGTTCCTTTGTCACCTGATTCCTTTCCCACCATTGAGGATTTTTTGAACAAGTTCAAGACTACAAGATCTATTCTTTAGGGATGTGGCAAGATCAAGACAGACATAGAGTGCATTCACTTGATTCTTTTAAAGCTTCAGGGTCACTTTTAGTTTTTTGCCTCTGCTTTCTACTCCACCATGGATGACTTGGGTGCTCGTTTCAACATGCCTACCTTTGATGTCTTTTGTGAGCATTTGTCTCATGAGCAGTCTCATCTTTCTTAGCTGGATAAGCTCTTAGGCACCAAGAACAAAGCATTGGTTGCTCAATCCTCTAAGGAGAAGGAGAAGCAAAAGCAGAAACTGAAGCCGAAGAAGAATTTTGCTGGCAGTGAGTCTTCCTCCAAGCCACCTCCTAAGTCTGATGCTAAACCTCCATTTCCTCCAAAACAAGGGAAATATTTGCAGTCTGGTGAGTCTTCCTCCAAGACTAAGAAGAAATCAGGAGACACTTGAAGTTTTTGTGGCAAGGAAGAACATCTCGTTTCCAAGTGTTGGAAACTTTTAGAGGCTTTAGAGGAAGCCATGTACTAGCATCACATCTCCTCACCTCAGGTATCTTCTCCTTCCACAAGGAAAGGTCATGCTCTGACTACTCAAGCTTTGACCTATGGGTCCACATGGATACTAGATTTTGGTGCTTCTCACCATATGACACACACTCAGCAATTGGTTACTTCTCTTGCCTCTTGTGGTATTTCATAGATTGTAGTGGGTGACCCAGTTTAGCTTTCAGTCTTGGGTTCAGGTTCTGTCTCTTTAGATGGGGGTACTCTGCATGATGTTCTAGTTGTCCTTGACATCTCGATGAACCTCCTGTCCATTTATCAAATTTTCCACTCTGGCCCTAGTAAGATAGTTGAGTTTTCACCATATGATGTGGTTATTCAGAACCTCCATGACCCTGATTTGGTTGTGGCTACTGGGAGTGTTGATACTCATCTCATCTTTATAGATTTGATGAATTTGAGCCCCCTTCAGGTACAGGTTCATCTCTTATAGCACATGTAGATTCAGTGAGTCAACTTTGGTATGAGTGCTTGGGCCATGTCAATTATAGATATCTTCAGCAGATGAGTACACAGGCACTTGTTCTTGGGCTCCCACAGATTTCCTATACTAATGGTGTTTTTCATGGTTGTGTGTTTGGCAAGCATCACAAAGATCCCTTTCCAAAGGGTAGAGCCTCTCATGTGTTGGCACCCTTGGAGTTGATTCACAGTGATCTCATATCATTTCCCACTCCTTTTTCTGGGGCCAAGTATATACTCGGTTTTATTGATGACTTCTCTAGACACACATGGGTGTACTTTCTTAAGTACAAGTCTGATGTCTTTGATTCCTTTCAAATATTCAAGACATTTGTAGAGAATTAGTCTAGATATTCTATTCGATGGATACGTATAGATAATGGGGGTAATATGTGAATCAGGCTTTCAGAGATTTTTGCATTGAGCATGGTTTGCAGTATTAGTTTACTGTTCCCTACACCCCTCAGTAGAATGGTGTTGTTGAACGCAAGAACAAAACTTTACGAGAGATGGAAAATTGTATGATTCAATCCAGGTCCATGGATTCCCCCTTTTGGGTTGAGGCTGTCAATTGTGCCAACTATATTCAGAATTAGGTGCCTCACAAGGTGATTCAACATATGACTCTTGAGAAGGCTTGGTCTCATGACAAGCCTGATGTTTCTTTTTTCTGAGTGTTTGGCAGTCAGGTGTGGGATTTTATTCCTGATGCTCAGAGGAAAGCCATGGAGCAAAAGACCCAACCACTCATTTTTGTTGGCTACTGTGAGGGTGTTAAGGCATATAGGTTGTTTGATCCTGATTCCAAGGAGCACCTATTTTGATGGGATGTTTTGTTTGATGAGCGCCTTCCCATAGTGGATACCCCGACTCCAGTGTCTACTCCTTTGCCTACTCCTTCCACTGCATCTCTTTAGGATCTTTTTGCTGATGATTCTAATGATGGTGTTGATGATCCACCATCCCCACCTCCCCCTACTCCACCTCAGATGCCCAAGTGGGATTGCCTTACTTTTGCGGTGGCAGGTCCTATGGCCGGTGATCCTACAGATACTTATCACACCCGTTCTCATATTGTGGGTTCTAGTCTTTTGAGTCATGCTATTTCAAATGATCCTTAGAAGTTTTCAGAGGCTACCAGACGCCCTGAGTGGGACCATGCTATGGAGGAGGAGTATTCTTCTTTGATGAGGAATCATACTTGGGATCTTTGTCCTCTTCCTAAGGGAAGAAAGATGGTTAGATGTCGCTTGTTGTATCACACTAAGTATGTTGTTGATGGTTCCATTGATAAGTACAAAGCTCATCTTGTTGCGAAGGGTTTCTCACAGGTTGAGGGTATTGATTACTCTGATACTTTTTCCCCTATCGCCAAGATGACCTCTATTCGCTTTGTACTATCTATTGCAGCTTCTAGGGGATGGTCTTTTTTTCAGATGGATGTGAAGAATGCCTTCTTACATGGGGACCTACAGGAGGAAATCTACATGGAGCAACCTTAGGGATTTGTGCAGGATAGTTCTTTGGTTTACAAACTTCGGTATTCATTGTATGGTCTCAAATAGGCCCCTCGGGCTTGGTATGAGAAGATGGATTCTTTCTTTCTCTCCACTGGGTTCACCCAAAGTCATTCTGATCACACAATGTACATGTAGCTTCTTAAGGGTGAGATCCTGATTCTTGTGCTATATATTGATGATCTCCTCCTCACGGGTAGCTCATCCTCTATGATTTAGCATATTCAGTGTGCCTTGATGGACCAGTTTGATATGACCAGTCTTTTGATGGGCTTTCCATTTACTAGCAGAAGTATTCTCTTGACTTGCTTCAGTGCTTTGGCATGCTTGATTGCAAGCCTGCTCCCACTCCTTTTTAGTCAAGGGTTGTTTTGATTACTGCTTGTCTAACTCCTTTAGTAGATTCTACACTTTACATGCAGTTGGTTGGTAGTTTGTTGTACCTGACTCACACCCATCCTGATATTTCCTTTGTGGTTGGCCTTGTCTCTCGATTCTCCCATGATCCTCATGCGAGTCATTGGCAAGTTGCCAATAGTATTTTGAGGTACATTCAGGGCTCTTGTTCTCATGGAATTCACTACACATCAGGGGAACCTCACATTGTTGGCTACACTGACTCAGATTGGGCTTCTAATGTCACTGATCGGAGGTCTACTTCTGGCTTTGTTTTTTGTCTTGGCTTTGGTCCTATCACATGTCTTGCAAGAAGCAGACTACTCATGCATTATCATCTATAGAGTCTGAGTACCGAGCTACTATGCTCGCTAGTCAGGAGATCTTATGGCTATGACAGTTGATGACTAAGTTTGGTTTTCCTCCTGATAGTCCCACTGTTCTTTGGTGTGACAATCAGAGTGCTATTCATATTTCTCGCAACCCGGTAGAGCATCAATGGATGAAGCACATTGAGCTTCACATGCATTTCATCTGCCAGTTGATTCAAGATGGTGTTCTCATTCTAGAGTACATTCCCACTTCTGAGCAAGTTGCAGACATCTTCACAAAACCTTTTGCATCATCACGCTATCTTCAGTTGCACTCTATGCTTGGGTTGAAGGAAGTTGTCCTTGGGGGGTCTTTATGAGGCCTTCCTTCCTTCTTCTTCTTCTTTTAGTATGTTCTTTTATCTCTTTTTGGAGAGGAGTTTTTTTCCACTGGGTTTTCTCCTTTGTCTCCGCTTCATAGAGATTTCATTGTATTTGGGTACCTAATCAGGCCTTGTTGCTGGGACCCATCTTTCCTACTTTTAGTAGTTGTTCTAGGTTTTAGCTTCTCCCTAAGTCTAGCTTAAGGGGGGTGTTAGAGTAATTGGGTCTTTACTTGATTAATTAAATAATATTTGTTTAATTCTTTAAGTTCCCTATTATCTTTTTACACTTAAGCTAACATTAGGTGCATAATAATTGATTCTTTTATTAATTATTATGTGGAAGCCTAGGGTTTTCCCTTTTAGGGTTTCTTGACCTATTAAAGGCTAATTTTCTTTTCTTTGTATGATTATCTCATTACACTTTTGGTGAATATTGAGCTCTCCTCTTTTGAGCATATTTTCCTATGTTTTTGGTTCTTCAGATTATTTTGCTTCATTGCTTCTCCTTGTAATAGATTGTTTTAGCTTGCAGAAGATCTTTAGGCTCTTGTGGTGTTGTGTTTCTCAACTCTCATAGAAATGCTCCTTATATACTTGCCAATTAGGGGTTTTTAACTGATTTTTCATCTTAGGCCGACATAGGAAAACTTTTTCCCACTCACAATTGACAAGCCCAATGCATGATTTGGTCAAGGGAGTCCCAAAATAGGTCAAGGATAGGGGTGCTATGCCCCCATCCTGCTCTAGTTCAGGATAGGGAGTGACAGAAAGAAGTGCGAGGTGTAATTTTTAGGTGTTTTGAGCATGTCTCGAGTCTCCAATCATGCTTAGGGATTCTTCCACCAATGCAAAGACCCAAATGCAGTCAAAAATTGCAAGGTCACAATTTTATGATGCTACACTATCAAAAGACAGTCATAAAAATATGTCACAAGAGCTTGAGATACATACAAATGTCAGTTCGAAAGCTTAGTTCAGAGTATTACAGCCTCATACCAGGGAGTTACAGTAAAAAGAGTAATTGTAAGATTGAAATGACATATCAGAATACAAAGTGTAGTGATGATACAGCAATATTCATAGCCTTGATCTCACTTCCCAATGTATACATAGAGAAACAAATTGAACTTTCATTCACTAGTGTCTTCAAAGTTAATGAGAGCATAGCCATCATAGGGTAAAAGAGTAGTTCACATAGCCATCACTGTTGTAATCAGGAGTATGGTACTTTTTATAAGAAATACAACCTGATCCTTTAATAAATGACAAATTTATTTCAATGAAGTAACATAGCAACTATTCATAGAAACAAAGATAGCTCTTGTCAACCCTAGTCACAAAGAATCAATGATAGATCAACTAATCTATGCAATCAGAGATCTATTGGGTTTTTGTGCAACAATCCTCAAATTGACTTATTAGAGAGACTCATGAAAATTAAAGGCCATTGGCATAAACAGGTCCTAATTTAAGCTTATCATGAAGATACCTGATAGCATTGGCATAGAACACCAATAGAACATAATGCAATCATAAGTCTTCTATCACAAAATCAATCGTATGACAGTAAAAATGTAGTGAAAAGAATGCAGCATTGTTACCAGGATTATATGGTAGAAAGTTTCTTTTCTCAGTTCACAAAGCATAGATTATCAACACCTATGGAACTCCAAAATTTAAAGGCATTCAAGTTCAATCTTGTGAAGGATCATATATTTTAAACAACCTTCACTAGTGTACAGTCAAAGCCATAGTATATCACTGAAAAACAATAATAGGAAAGGTTCTTTCAATCAATATAAAAGCCTAATGAGCAAAGAAATGGTGAAGACTGTCAAGGAGGTGTTAATGTCAAACAACAATAGAGCCCAGAATGTGACTTATAGTAGCAGAGATGGTGATACAATCAGCATTCACTGTAATGAGAGTTACAATCTTCATCATAAAATGTAAGCATTAAATAATACAATACCAGTAGTCATTTGAAAGAGGAACACTCATGAGCATTAAGTCACAGTCATCTTAGAGTGAAAAGTGCATGAATATCATATCTTTAATGATATAAAAGGAGCAGTAATGCAGAAGGCCTCTATCAAAGGCCAAAAACAAAGAAGGATGAAAGCCACACAAATCATGAAACCCAACAACCACAAATTAACAGTAGATCTGGAGCATGGGCACTTAACTTTTCTTCTCAGCAAGAATCTTCCAAATCTTATGTGGATCATGGCTATAGTGAATACAGAGTACTCAAACCGTAGTAGCATAGCGGTAACCCTTTTCCAAAGAATGAAAAATAAAATGGAAATTTCATCTTTTACTTTTAGGGTTTTCAAAACCCTAGTGTAACTCAATAAAAGAGAAGCTCTTTCTTTTATTTTGCAAAGAAATCCTTTTTCTCACATATAAGCTGAGTCTTTCTCTTTTATGTTATATTCTTCAAGTGTTTGCTAAACATTTAAACATGAGTTTGAGGTTTCCTAAGTCTTTTAGGTTGTGTAATGTATCTTTATCTTTGCATAATAAAACTTGTAAATATTTTAATTTAAAGTGATCATTATAAATCACCTTGAATTAAAGATATTTTGAAATCAAAGAAGAGTTTGAGTTGGATTTGAGTTGTGGGAGATAATGTAAAGGTGAAGGCCTATTTATCTTTGGAGTTCTTGCATAAATCTAGGAGATGACTGAGGTGATTTGTCAAAACATGTGGGAGTTAAAATAGGTGATTGGGCACCTAATGGGTAGTTCACTTTCAGTCAAAGAGTCCACATGGATAAAGTATGAATCAAAAAGGATTTGTAGGCTCTTGACTTCTTGTTTCAGTCAATTTCATCCCTAATTTTAAGGAATTTTCAGTTGCATCCACCCAAGGAGGTTGTGGTCATTTTGACAACTCTTATTGCAGTTCGGAGGGGGTTTTCTTTCAGTTAGAGTCTTGATTTGGTGGAGAGTTGACAAATCATATTTTTTTTGAGAGCCAAAATTCAAATTTGAATTTTGAGAGGTTTATTGTATAAGTGATTTTTTGTCACTCGGTTATTCTAAAAGTTATAAGTTTTGGGACCTGCAGCAAAGATTTCATGCTTTGTAACTCATTCCTTGTGAGTTTTTCTAGATTTGTAATGCAGATAACTCCTATTTATCAATAAAGAAGCTTCATTCCTTCTCTATTATTTTATTTTTCAGAATTTTTTGTGAGTAATTTGTTAAAGATATTGTGATTTCATCTTGAAATCCTTTATTTTTTCTTCATTCCTTCTATGCTTGATTCAGAAATAGCATGTTTTAGTGCAGGTCTATGAATGAGTTTGTTTTGTCGTTGCATTAAAATTGTGAAAATATTATTGTTTTCCTTATTATGAACACCAGAAAGTTGAAACCTTTCATATGAAACATTTTTGCAAGCATGTACATTTGAGTTGTGAGTCAAAATAGCTTCGTCATTTCAGTATCTTGTGAGTTTGTAAGCATTTTAGATCATTTTTTTAGTCATTGGTGGATCACCTTAGTAGTTAAATTGTCACTTTATGCATATCCTTCTATCCTTTTTCTCAGTCAAATCATAGTTAGTTTTAGGTGATCAAATAGGAAGTTGGCCTATAATCTAGAGTTCTACTCTCAAAATAGGATACCCATAGCCGGAGAGTAGTCCCATGTTTCATGAGCTTGCAGGTTTTTTCACACTTGCATCGGGTGCAAATCCCTATGACAACAATTGTAATTATACAAATTAGATACAAGCAAAATGTTTTATTATTATGTTTTTTTCATAATTTTATTAGGTTAACTTTGATAATGTTTTTAATATTCTTGTTGCAGTTGGATGATAGGGGAAAGGCACCATCAGTAGAGGAGAGCATCCATTGGGAGGTGCAATCACTATTATCCAATGATGACATCGCATATTCCACAAACCCTTTGGAAATAATAAGGAAGACCCAAAAAAGGGCAATGAAGAAATCCTTCAATTGTTATTCATAGTGCCTCAAACAAATAAGATAAGAGAAAGGGTTAAAATATTGACTAAGAGAGCACAAAACTTGCAAGTAAGTTGTGATGAGACCTTTAATTATAACACAAGATCATTCATGGTTTTATATTTTGTACTCTTTTATGTCATGAACTAAAATATGTGTTGTTTTTATAGGATATTTTACATCCTCATGATGTTGTTGTCCATGACCAAGGTACTGCAAGTGCTTCCTGGGGAGTAGGGGTTGGTACACGTGTCAATCTTAATCTTCTTGCACATACATCACATACCCCATCATTCATGCCTATATGGTGCAGGGGCATAGTTGGGTCCATGGGACCTTTTCAAGATGTTTGTTCTGGGTTTCATGTTTTTTTGTTAATTTTTTATGTAATAAGGTCTCAAGGACCATTTTCAAACTTTTGGAGTCCTTTTGTCTCATTTTGTAAGGCCTTGGTGCCAATTTGTTGAATGTACTCAACTAGGGACATCTTGGTCAAACTAGGTCAATGCCTCCCAAAATGTGGTATGGAGGTATCTCTTATGTATTTGGTGTTTATATGTCCTATTTAAGATGTCTACAAAATTTTAGGGGTCATTGGTGTCAAAAAATGCAAATTGTGCAAGTTTGTAAAAGTTGCTTGACAACTTTTCAACATTGTCAAGACACTTAACATTCAAAAAGGTGGTTGTACGGCTAACCAATTCAAATGGTGGTTATGGAAATTAATTTTAGATTCTTTATATACCCCTAAGATGTTTGGAACGGGTTTCTTAATGCCATTGTATGGAGAACTCCAACTTTGAAGGCAATTTCATGAACTTTTTCTTTGCAATTTCCACAAAAATGCTCCACTTTGTATCATAACTCTCAATTTAAAATGAATTATAAATCAAGGATGGACTTTTTGGAAAGGTATCTGAGTTACCTTTCATTTGGAACCATTTTGGAGTGATTTCATTGGGTTTTGTGCATTCTACAAGCGATTTTGTCAATACTGATCCAAAACCCTTAGTTTGGAGGGTTCTATCAAGAATTATGCATATCTACTCATTCCACTAATGGTTTGAATCAATACTTGGTAGAATAATGGGTATGTGGATTTTCCAAGTTGGTTTTGAACCATTTTTGCAAAGGAGGAGTTTAAGTGGGGTTTTGAGCAATTGAAGGCCTAATATCTCCATGTATTAGGTCGATTTGACAAGGTTGAGTGCTTTGTTGTTGGCTTGGGTACCCAAATAGCCAAGGAGATCTTAAAAACTATGTAATATTTTCATTTTTGACATTCCCTTTCTTTCCAAGTTGGTTTTTCAAGGTTGTGGAGAGTCTAAGAGGTGCTTGTAGTGTTGTTGGAGGCCTAATTAGGCTTTTGTAAGGTTATATTAGTCCAATTTTGAGCACCTTGGTTTTCACATATGTTGAACAAATTCAAAAAGGGTATCTCAAAATTTTTTCATTTCATCCCTTGTGTTAGTAAATCAAAAGATATGAAGAAATTTATCTCAGAACGGGGCTACTAGAACCTAGGCCCATAGGGTGCATTTGGTGTTGGATAGACTAGCAAGGCTTGATGCCAAGGTTGAGATTGATGTTTCAAAGTCCAAATTGGTCAAAGAAAATGTTTGAACTCCTATCCCAATTCCTTCTTGTGTTTTTTGTTATGATGTCGCATTAGGCCTATGTGAAGCGTTGTCTAGGCTATAGTCTTGGTTGTGCATTCAATGATCAAATGGTGGTGGGGTTTAGAATTTACTCCCTGATTGTTGTGAGTTCTATTAGACCCTCTACATCATAGTGGTATCAAAGATATATTTAGTTTGGGAAAGGAAATCACGAGTGTGTGAAGAAGAGAAAGTGATTTTGAGTAGGCAATATGCCTCCAAAGGCTGGATCAACAATAGCTAGGGAGTTGAAGGCCCTAAGAGAAGAACTAGAAGCACTGAAGGCTAAAGAGAGAAGGAGATATAGGGGTGAAGATAGTGATAGTGACCCCAAAGAGGAAGAAGGAGGAGAAGGTGAAGGTGAGACCCCTCCTGCAAGACCTCTAGAAGAGGATATCCCTCCTGAAGAAAGAAGGTTCGTTAATGCCTTGAAGTCAGTTAAAGGGGATGTTGATGATGTGAAGATGGAGCTTCCAATGTATGGAGGAAAAATGGATGTTGAGGATTTGATAGAGTGGATTGTGTGTGTGAAAAAGTGAAATAAGAATCAGTATCTGGAATACCCAACACTTCAATTAAGTCATTAGATGCATGGTTAGTAAATCAATAATCAATAAATAATAAACCATTGCAAAGCGACCTATTACCTTCTAGTAAATGCGAGTTTAGATTGCTCTCAGATTTGTATAAGAAAATACCAGTGACTAGACTACACCTAAACGAAGGATTTAATCTATATGAGCATGATATTAAGCTAAATGGATGAATAGTAAGCTAAATGAATTCAAGCAATCATAATTAAAGTAAATATGCAAAAAGCTAAACTAAGATGCAATAATCTCAAAAAAGCACAATATTTTTAATGACTCCAGAGCAAAAAAAGTAGTATAATAACAATAAATCTCCAAGTTATTTTGAATAAGAGATGAAGGCTGAATTTATAGAAATTCACAAGAGAGATCAAGAAAAAGCACAATTTAGGATTAATTGAAATAATTGAGAAATCAGATTCAGTTAACCTTGAGATAGATTTCAATTATAGTTTAATTGAAATGCATTCAGATTATAAGTTCGAGTTTGCATTGGAGATAAGAATTAATTAATTCCATGCACTTATGATAAAAATAGGTAATTTCATGCATATTTCTTTGATTTATTCAAGAAAAGAGTCTTTTCAATGCAACTGAACTTCTTTTCTCAAAAGCTTTGAGTTCCAATTTTGGAGAATGATTAATAATTCATTTTAATTGTTTTTTTGATTTCAAGTTCTCAATTTAGAAAAATAAATAATATCTAAAGTTTGATTTCTCTCTCAATTCAATTATTTTCTTTTATTTTCAATTTAACTCTTGCTTTGTAATTAATTCCTCTTTTGTAATAAATTAAATAGGATAATTGATCAAAATGATTCACTGGAATGATTTAATTAATTAAATAAATATTTAATTAATATAGAATAATTGACTTGCCATGTAATTGTGTTCAAAGTTGATTTAATTGCCTTTTGTTAGGACCTTGGTGATGTTGTCGAGATTAGGGGTCTATGGTTTAGATGACCATTTTTAGGGTATTACATTTGCCCCTTTTTGAATTAATATGCGAGCAGCATGTTGGTTCAAAGAATAGTTGATTTCTAGGAGATGCCAGTTCTGAACTTGATTGATCATGAACCAGATAAAGAGCGAGGTGTTTAGCTTGATTTGAAGCGATGAAATTGAACAGAGTTGATTAAAGCGACACCGATCCCGAACTTGATTGAACTAGGACTGATGAAGAGCAAAGATACCAAACTTGAACTTGATTGATCAAGAAGCTAATCTTACTAATCTAGAACTTGATTGAACTAGACATAGTGAGCAAAGATAGAATTGATCTTGAACTTGATTGATCAAGATACGATGAGCAAAGATAAACTGTCTGGCTTGATTCGATGCGATGAAACTGAACACCTGCTTAGATTGAGCGTGCGATCAAAGATAATCTTTAAACTTTTGATTTAGTCTAAACGAATAATCAACTTGATGAAAAGTGATGAAACTGATTAACATTAAGAGAATAATTCAGATGAAGGTAATAATAGCTTGATTTGAAGCGATGAAACCGATATGCCCCTAGCGATTGATTTGACTTAGATGATTGAGAGATCTCGACTTGATATGAAGCGATGAAGCTGAGATGCCCCTTAGCAATAAGAATTTATTTTATTTTCTTTAGTTGAAGATGTTTTTGCTTGACTTTTGATGAAGATTTGAAAATTTTCTCAACATTGAAGATGTGAGGTTATGAGGTCATGAGTATGCCCCCTCGGGAGCGAAATCGAAAGATAATTTTTGGTGATGATAATTTTTTGAGCACAAAGATTGAGTTGGAGGAATATTTGGATATTTAGCATTGATTGATGAGAAATTGAGCATAAAGTTGATATGTAGAATTGAATTGAAAGTCAACATTGAAAAATGAGTGCAAGATGAAAGAATGACCTTTTGATGAAAGCACTCAGTGGTCCAAATTTTGAAATTGACTCAAAGAATGATCTCGTATTTTGATTTTGACCTCAAAAATGGAATCAGAAAGGGAAAATTAGCTTAGGGTACAATGTTCATGTCCATCGGAGCAAGTTGAAAAATTAGGGTTTTGGCTATATAAGGAGTAAAAGTGTCATTTTTAATTCATTTTAACCCTCCACGTTTGAAAATTCAAAAAGCCTTCTTTGAAGAAAAATGGTAGTTCCCATCCAGGAGCATTGATTTGAGTGCTAGAGATGACATAATCAACCTCGAAACTATGAGCCAGTGGTAAGTGATCAATCTTAAGCCTTTTAATTATTTCATTTTTGAATTTTTTGTTGATTTTTTAATTTTTAGCCATGTAAAAGTCGGGTTTTGTCAATTTGTCGTGCTAGATGAAATCCTATCTCATACAACAAACTGATATAATTTCTTGTGTCATTTAAGTTGACTAGTTTTGTCATCCCATATATAACCTTGTATCGTACGATAGTATGTTTAACATATCATTTTGTCATTCTATGGCTTGTCTTGTGTCATATTAGACTATTTTATCGTCTTATTCCCAATCCTAACTCATACGAGTGATTGCCTATGTTGTGTTATGTCGTTTGGAAAATAGTGAGTCTTTTTTAGGGTGCAAACTTGAAAATTTGGATTTGCAATTGATTGTTTTGAATTTGTGTGATGTTTTACTTGACTTGTAGCATGATTTGAAATGTTTCCTGATGATCTTTTGTTTGATTCTTGCAAGTTTGACTACCTCATGTTCTTTTTAGATCTGTCTATCCATAGACCATGACATTAGTGTATGAGTTATCTAATATAGAGAGGGCACATATTGATTTGTGCAGATTGACTCACCTCTTATAGATGCCAGATATCTGTGTGAATCATGGGATGCTTGCTACGCTTCTAGAGAGATTCCATTATGAGCATAAAATGTTTTATTTTCCAGTTGGGGAGATGACTATCACTCCTGAGGATGTATATAGGATTCTTCGGATTCCATTCACTAGGGATAAGGTGGATTATGATTCAGCACAGCATCCTGGTCTACTAGCTCTGAGGTAGGTTTTTCATGATGCAGACATTTTGACATGGTCTATCAGTTGGGATGACATGATGGCCAGGTACAATGAGCAGTTTCCACTGGCATGCATCCTAGCAAGGTTCATCGGCTATTTCCTTATGCCAAACAGGAGACAGTAGGGTTTCTTATGCAGTTGGGGTAGGATCCTAGAGAGACTTGTGGAGCACCCTAGAGATTAGGATGGGGTTATTGTATTCTAGCACACATGTATCATGAGATGCATGAGATTGTCTACAGATAGGGGAAGAGCATGGTTGTAGGGGTGTTGATATTACAAATATGAGCCTGGGAGCACCTCCCAGTTTGTAGATTGATTATGGATGACGCCAGAGATCCACAACATCCTATTGTATACATATACTCTGGATACATTACTCAGCCCCATCTGGGCAAGCCAAATTATTGGAGACGACAGCTAGACAACTTGATAGTCGTGATATGGAGACCATACGGAGGTCTGGAGCCTTGGGATGATTAGAGAGATGTGCACAGGAACCTATTCATAACTTGGCCTCTCATAGGAAGATCAGTGTCAGTGTTCAAGTGGTTTGTTGTTACTCGAGTGATGAGGCAGTATGGTAGACCTCAGGGGATCTTGCAGGAGTTTACTACATATGTGACTTATGTAGATGAGGAGAGGCAGGGATGGGCACCGAGGTTATCATATGCCCTAGGTATGTAGGAGCTGACTAGGTTACAATGCCTGAGATGGGAATATTTAGAGGATATTACAGATGCGGGGGTACTACCTCAATACAAGGATTAGTTCCAGCAATACCCTTTCTCGAGATTTACTGATCCAGCAGAGCAGGCACCTCGTATAGAGGAGGTTGAGGATGATTCCCCCATGTAGGGAAAGGGATAGGGACACAGGCGGGGATAGAGAGTCGAGGCTCTAAGGTGAGTAGGTAGTGATCCTAGTGCTAGCAGCAGCAGGGTACCAACTATGAGTAGGTAGTAGTAGAGAGGAGAGGGTGGATCCCTAGGGGTTGTTGGTGTGAGGCTGAGTGGAGATAGGGTACCTAAGGGTGGTGGTGAGAAGGAGTGAGTATCTCCTAGATAGGTAAGATAGAGGAGAGATGAGCAGGGGGGAGCCGGTGGTGGAGATGGAGGCGGAGAGCCTGCGAGGGAGCAAGGGGCGGATGTAGTGTGGTCGATGAGAGCACGTTTGGTAGGTCTACAGTCATAGTTGACAATGGCACAGACATAGCTGGCGGAGCGAGACCAACAACTGGTGGAGGTTAGGGTAGAGCGAGATACTCTCTAGTGGGAGGTTGTGCATCAGACCAGTTGGGTGGCCTATTATGTTGTAGCTTACAGAATAGCAGTTCCATTAGCATAGTAGGTTGTACCCTACTCGCAGTACATGGCATAGTCTGAGGGAGCTCGAGCACCTCGTCAGGACCCTGTTCAGTAGGCTCCACCTCCTCCACCACCTGGTGATGAGGAAGAGGTAGAGAGCTATATTTTTTTGTGTAACTCTTAGATTTTTTGTAGACACACCCATTTTTTGTATCCCTTACGATTCTTGCGTCGATGGGAGTTTGTATATGTCAGTTGACGTTATCTGTACCCTGAGACTTTATTTGTACTCCAAGATATTTATGATGATATATACGAGATCTTGATTTGACTTCATTGTACTTGTATCAATTGATTTATGAGATGCTTTTCTATATGCTTTATTCTATATGTATGCATATCTGTTCAGTATGGATGTAATGTAATGCAAATGAATATGGATGCTTAGTTTTTTGTTTCTTTCATATGAAAATAAATAATGAAAATGAGTAATTAGTAATGCAATTTTTATTTTCCATTCAATAATATGAATGTGTATAATGAAATGTATGGATCTATATAAGATTCTTATGTATGTAGCTAACATCTCAATACACAAGTACTCGATCGAAGAAATGATGAAAAAGAGACCACTTAGCTAAGAAATGATGATGCTTCAAACTATCATTTAGAAGATAAAGAGATCATTGTTATCATGCAAAAATCACTCTAAATTCACAAAATGCAAAATGAAATGCAACCTAAACCTAGTCACTGTATTTGAAATGCTTAATTTTCATCATTGGGTGTTAACAAACATAGCAGGCAGATTAGAGTTCCTTTCTTTTCATGTGCAATATTTAATTATCTTGTCCGCAATGACCCCTTTCTCGTTCATATCCTTGGACAGATTTCACAAGGAACAAGATTGCATGATAAAGAATTTCCCTCAAAATAGACAAAGAAATGATGTGAACTTCCCTATAGCATTCAAATAAGCGGAGTCGAGATATTGTGGCAATTTCACCTTGATGTGAAGGCTCTTATCATAGACACCCAGCTGATTAGATGTTTCCAGATCATCAAAATCATTCCTACAAGAAGAAAACAAAGAAAATATTATGCCCTTAATCCTTTCTCCTCTTAGTCAAAATAGACTTCCTTGAGTTACTCAGAGGGATAATAATTGAAAACCAATATAAAAGACAACATACAAAGAAAATTTCATGCATATCTCAAATAGTTTAGTGATTGTTTTCAGTAATGTTGTTTTGCTTGTTTACTCGGTGATAAAACTCTTCAGTAGGTAGGAGACAGGTGACTGACTCAGATTAGATGACCGAGTTTCACTGATAGAAAGATGACTTGGTTGATACTGCTTAGGACATGTAATGTGCTTTGTCTATTACCCTAAGACTAGGACATTGATCAGTTTCAAGCTGTGAGGGTTCTAAAAGAACCAGAATGTCACAAAAGTGACTAAAAAATATGTACAAGCTAGAGAAAAGATGCAACACTTTAGTACAAAAGATAAAATGAACCTGGATAAAATCCAGTAGTCATACTAACCGATGTCATTGTTTTGATTTGATCATTGATAGGAATGTCTGGTTTCAAAGAGTAAGTACCCCATATAAGACCAATCCGTCTAGTTTTGAGTGTACCCTCCCTTGTATAAGACATGTTGATGTTTGATAGAGTTTGATAGATTGATTAACAAGACATGGGATAAGTTTGATTGCAACCCTTGAGAGTTTGTCTGTGTTTGATTTGGTTTGAAGGATAGTCTATGCTTTCTTGCTTTGATTTTGAGTTTTTTTAATTTTAATTTAGTGAGGTTTTTTTTTTTTTTAAGGATTTTGTTTAGTACATTTTATGATTTTTTTTAGGATTTTTTCAGCTATGCCCCCATTATGTAGACCTCTATGATATGATGATCTTCAAAATGCATGTGGAGACAATGATTTTTTATATGACCTATGTTAATGCAATATGCATGATGAAGATGCATTCCCTATTCAAACAAGGATGACTGTGTTTGTTTAGCACTTTGTAATACACCAATTGAATTGGAGGTACAAAACATTTCATAGATAAGCGGTCAATTGATCCTTAAGATCCCTTGTAACATACAAATTAACACACTTAGCGACTAGGATTTACAAATGGAGACGTAGAAAACTTCCCCATAGATTCTTGAAACTTTGATCTTCTTTTGCCCATGTGAGTGCAAATGAGTTAATTCCTGCTCTTGTGCTCACTAAAGATCCTTAGCATCCTATATGACTAGCTACGTGGATTATTCTAACTTAAAAAGCATCCCGAATAGAGCCTCACTGCCAGCAAGCTTTTAGAGCTCTGATGAGGTTATAGACTATAATCTCACGAATATTTCTCCATTGCCAGCAGGCGTCCATAGCCCTAATGGAGTTACTCACATGTTCCCATAGTAAATATTTTTTTGGCACTTTGTATGCATGATATTTCAGTTATATATCATTGCTCTTTTGCCTTAAGATGAATATTTGGCATAACACTTTTTCCCTTTTTTTCTTGCCTTGACATGTAAGTAATGAAACCTAATTGGGTGTGACAATTACAGCAGTGTTGAAGTAGAATTTTAGATTTTTCACCAATCATATGATCGACTAGGTATCTAGAATGAATTAGAGATTTTATTAATGTGTTTGAGATATAGAAATTGATAGATTTTGGGTTAACAAGTCTCAAATAGTGAAATCACTACCTAGCCATAAGTAAAGCATCGTCATAGGGTAATGTTAAAAATGAATGACCTTAGGACGTCCAAGACTTCATGTCTAAATATCTAAGAAAGGAGACGACCCTTGTTTGTTTTGAATGCAAACACATGATAAACGTGGACAGTTGCCTTGTTTTATTAATGCTTCTATATGCAAATGCAGAAACTTTATGAATGTGATGCATTTAAAAACCTAAACTAACCCAACCCTTAGATATAGTATTGTTTAAGGTGCATGTTGTTCATAGGATCAGGGAGTTTTGTGTAGGTAATTCATTGGTCCAGCATAAAGATTTCTTTCCAAGAAGGACTCAGCTAAGTGTATATGTCAAGCACCTCCAATGTTGATTTCCTTAGTTTTTGGGATTTTGTGATGAAACTAGGGTAAAGTCTTATACAAAGAATTGGATAAGGGGTATTGAAGGATGAAAAGGAGGTATTGGATCATGGACTAGATGTTGAAAGTTTAGTGCATGAGCAAATGGAAATGTTTGCGGGATCACCATTGGCACATATCTTGAGGGATGGTGGATTGATGGAGGAAAAGTGAATCTCAGATTTTGAGATTTGGATGAAGGAACAATCAGGGATTTTGAGACATAAGGATCCAAAACGGATGAAGGAGGTGATGGAGAAATAGATTTGTAAAGTTTGGATAGAGGAACAACATTCTTGGCTATTGATTTGGATTTTTCTTTAGATAGTTGTGCTTCAAGGAGATGCTTAGGGATCCACATGGTTTTTGTTTTTTCATGCTTTTGTAGTTTCTTGGAATGCATTGCTTCTACAAGTGCCTTAGGAACCCATATAGCTTTTGATTTTGCTTTCTTTTTCTCAATGAACCTTTGTGTCCTTCTAGATGGATGGAAGGTATGTGAAGATGTACGCCTTTGTTGATCCTGCACAAGGGATGGAGGGATATAGGGTCCTAAAATGGATGGAAAAGATGAAGGGGAAGGCGTGTACCTGGATTTTGGTTTAGTAGGGATACCACCTTCTTGAGAAATGTCACTGAGGCCATGACCCTTAATATTGTCTTTAACATGGAGGGGTTCTTGCTTGTGAAGGTCTACCCCTTTGTGTTTATAAATATTTTGACTTGTAGGAGCATGAGTGGGATTTGTAGGCATGATGGATCCTGGAGGTGAAGATGGAGGATTATGACAAGGAGATGAATATATACTTTGATCTTGACATGAAAGAAGACAGTTGGATAGAGTAGGAATGATGTTTGACTCTTCATTTTGAATAGGATCGTTTGAAAATATGGAACAGGCATCATGATCTTGCTTAGGAAGGATTCTTTTCTCTTGAGATGGAAAGGGATCATCTTGAAAGAAATGAAAAGGTATAATGGGATCCTCATGGCATTCTAGAGAGGTAAGATCCTTTTCAACCATTGGATGGGATGGCCCTTGAGATAGCCCTTGAGGGTCAACATGAAAAGTTTCATCATTAGGTTTATTATTTGAGGGATATGATATGGACCGTTGTTGAGAAGCCTTAGGAGATGGAGGCATCATGGAAGAGATGTAGGCTACATGTGGGCCATTTCTAGACATAGGTTCATCATTTTGATCATGCTTGGTAATGACATTTGGTTTCTCTTTAGGTGAGTCATTAGGATCTTCAATTTCAATGACACCATCATCAAGGATGTCTTGAATTTTATGCTTTAATTCCACACACATTGAAGTCTTATGTTTGTTATGTTTATGATATGCATAGTAATTACTCAAAACTTCACATCCCCATGTGGTCTTTTTAGGGAATATGATAAGATTATGCTCAAGAATCTCTTCCAAAGCTAACTTAATAGATTGGCCCAAAGGTGTAAATTGTCTATCTAGAGGATATTTGGAAGAAATGTATGTATGTCTTGGTGAAGGTGTCTTGTGTGTTAGAGTAATTGGGTCTTTACTTGATTAATTAAACAATATTTGTTTAATTCTTTAAGTTCCCTATTATCTTTTTATACTTAAGCTAACATTAGGTGCATAATAATTAATTATTTTATTAATTATTATGTGCAAGCCTAGGGTTTACCTTTTTAGGGTTTCTTGACATATTAGAATTTAATTTTCTTTTCATTGTATTATTATCACAATACATTTTTGGCGAATTGTAGCTCTCATCTTTTGAGCATATTTTCCTGTGTTTTTTGTTCTTCAAATTATTTTGCTTCCTTGCTTCTCCTTGTAACAAGTTATTCAGCTTGCAGAAGATCTTCAAGCTCCTATGGGGTTGTATTTCTCAACTCTCACATGGTATCAGAGCTCAGATCTGCAGCTATATGTTCTTGTTTTTCAAAAAATTTGCACTAGAAGCAGATGTGGGGTTTCAGGCATTTTTTTGTGTACTTAGGGATAGGCCTCTTTTTTTGAGCACTTTGTGCCTAAACGGACCTCACCATCATGCTTAGAAGGCCCAAAACCCCCTATAGTCATATAAAATTTTCCTAGTTTGGACTCCTGAGCATCTGGGGGTGATTTTTTCTCCAACACAAGGGCGTACGGCTCTGGCATGCAAATCAAAAAAAAAAAAATTTAAAAGAATAAATGTTTGCCTTTTTATTGCATGCAGGATGGATTTTGATTTTTTCAAAAAAATCTTCAAAAAAAAAAAATCAAAAATCAAAAGAGAGGGTTTGCATTTTTTTGGGGGGGGTTGTGTTCTCTGCAGGGTCCCGCAGAGCTAACAGTCCGGCCGTCGTAGGGTGACCAGACCTGTTAGTCTGGCCCCTTGTCAGCCCGACCCCTCACCAGCCCTGCCTTCCGACCCTCACCGGCACCACCCTGTGGCCCCCATCACTCCTCCTGCCTCCTGGTCACAGCACCACCATTGCTCAACTCCACCCAGTCCAGCTCCTCCACCCTGCCCGCAGCACCACCAGTGCTCCACTCTACCTAGAAAGCTCCTCCACCAGATCACCACCCTCTAGCCTTTTTGAGGGGGTGTTCATTTTTTGGTCATATCTTGCACATCTGGAGTCAATTTTTGGAAAACAAATAGGTGTCAAAAACCTGGTTCTGAGCTAGATGTCGTGGTGTTGGATTGTTTTCTGACTCTTCTATTTGACTGTACTTTTTTCCAGTCAAAGTTGGGCCTCTTTAATGCACTTCTGGGGTCATAGAATGGGCAAACGGACTCCATTTTTTGAAAACAAATAGGCGTTGGAAAGCTCTTAGCATGCTCTACTCAGATTTGTGATCTTTTTTTCTCATAATTTTCATCAATTACATGAGATATCAGTTTGAAGTTTTTTTTCTTATGCACTACTTCCTTCTCATTTGTATGTACTAGGGTTTGGGTCATATCTTGCGCATCTGGAGTCAGTTTTTGGAAAACAAATAGGTGTCAAAAACCTAGTTTTGAGCTAGATGTCATGGTGTTGGATTGTTTTCTGACTCTTCTATTTGATTGTACTTTTTTCCAGTCAAAGTCAGGCCTCTTTAATGCACTTCTGGGGTCATAGAATGGGCAAACGGACTCCATTTTTCAAAAATGAATAGGCATTGGAAAGCTCTTAGCATGCTCTACTCAGATTTGTGATCTTTTTTTCTCATAATTTTCATCAATTACATGAGATATCAGTTTGAAGTTTTTTTTCTTATGCACTACTTCCTTCTCATTTGTATGTACTAGGGTTTGGGTTTATCTATTGTGGGGGGTGTTTTTTTCTCACTTTCTGTCATTTATATCAGAAATAAAGAACACCAAAACTATGAAAACAAACAAACCCTTCTGCATCTTCTATCTATTCTAAAAGATCATATAAAAAAAACCAACAAGTAGGTGCAGGTGCAGAGTTTTGTTCTCATGGCAGATCCTTCAGTTGAGTTGTTGACTTCACACAACTATCACACCTGGAAGCCTCGCATCATGAGGCTTCTCTAGGCATGGGGGTTGTGGTCTTGTTTGGATGAGGTTCAACCTATATTGCAGCATCCTTATGAGCTTCTTCAGCATAGGAACAAGATGGATGAGGCCATGGGTTTACTCTCCTTGCATGTCTCTGACAGTCTTATGTTTCACCTTGATGAATTACTCATTCCTTAGGCTATGTGGTTGAAGTTTGAGACTCTCTTTTGGATGGTCAATGAGATTCAAGCATTGCACATTGAGGCAGATTTGGTTTCCTTGTCACTTGATTCCTTTCCCACCATTGAGGATTTTTTGAACAAGTTCAAGACTACCAGATCTATTCTTCATGGATGTGACAAGATCAAGACAGATACGGAGTGTATTCACTTGATTCTTTCAAAGCTTCGTGGTCATTTTCAGTTTTTTGCCTCTGCTTTCTACTCCACCATGGATGGCTTGGGTGTTCGTTTCAACATGCCTACCTTTGATGTCTTTTTTGAGCATTTGTCTCATGAGCAATCTCATCTTTCTCAGCTGGACAAGCTCTCAGGTTCCAAGAACAAAGAAATGGTTGCTCAGTCCTCTAAGGAGAAGCAAAATCAGAAACCAAAGCCCAAGAATAATTTTGCAGGTAGTGAGTCTTCCTCCAAGCCACCTCCTAAGTCTGATTCTAGACCACCATTTCCTCCCAAACAAGGGAAATCTTCACAGTCTAGTGAGTCTTCCTCCAAGACTAAGAAGAAATCATGAGACACTTGCAGTTTTTGTGGCAAGGAAGGACATCCAGTTTCTAGGTGTTGGAAATGATTAGATGCTTTAGAGGAAGACATGAAGCAGCATCACATTTCCTCACCTCAGGCATCTTCTCCTTCCACAGGGAAAGGTCTTGCTCTCACTGCTCGAGCCTCGACCTATGGGTCCACGTAGATTCTATATTCTGGTGCTTCTCACCATATGACTCACACTCAGCAGTTGGTTACATCTCTTGCCTCTTGTGGTACTTCACAGATTATAGTAGGTGACTCGGTTCATCTTTCAGTCTTGGGTTCAAGTTCTGTCTCATTAGATGGGGGTACTCTGCAGGATGTTTTGGTTGTCCCCGACATCTCCATGAACCTCCTATCTATCTATCAGATTTGCCACTTTGGCTCTAGTAAGGTAGTTGAGTTCTCACCACATGATGTGGTTATTCGGGACCTCCATGACTGATTTAGTTGTTGCTACTGGGAGTGTTAACACTACATCTCGTCTATACATATTTGATGGATTTGAGCCCTATGAGGGTGCAGGTTCTTCTCTTATAGCACATGTAGATTCCATGAGTAAGCTTTGGCATGAGCGCTTGGGCCATGTCAATTACATATATTTTCAACAGATGAGTACACAGGCACTTATTATTGGGCTCCCACAGATTTCTTGCATCGATGGTGTTTGTCATGGTTGTGTGCTTGGGAAGCATCACAGAGATCCCTTTCCAAAGGGAAGAGTCTCTCATGCCTTGGCACCCTTGGAGTTGATTCATAGTGATCTCATGTCATTTCCCACTCCTTTTTCTGGGGCCAATTATGTACTCACTTTTATTGATGACTTCTCTAGATGCACATGGGTGTACTTTCTTAAGTACAAGTCTAATGTCTTTGATTCCTTTCGAATCTTCAAGACATTCGTAGAGAAGAATTCTAGCTATTCTATTTGGTGGATACGTACAGATAATAGGGGGAGTATGTGAATCAGGCTTTCAGATATTTTTGCACTGAGCATCGTTTGCAGCATCAGTTTATTGTTCCCTACACCCCTCAACAAAATGGTGTCGCTGAGCGCAAGAACATAACTTTACCAGAGATGGCGAATTATATGATTCAGTCCAGGTCCATGGATTCACCTTTTTGGGTTGAGGTAGTCAATTGTGCCAACTATATTTAGAATTGGATGCTTCATAAGGCTATTCAACATATGACTCCTGAGGAGGCTTGGTCTAATGACAAGCCTGATGTTTCCTTTTTCCATGTATTTGGTAGTGAGGCATGGGCTTTCATTCCTGATACTCAAAGGAAAGCCATGGAGCAGAAGAGTCGACCACTCAATTTTGTTGGCTACTATAAGGATGTTAATGCATATAGGTTGTTTGATCCTAATTCCAGAGAGGTCCTATTTTGACGGGATGTTCAATTTGATGAGCGCCTTCCCACAGTGGATACCCTGACTCTAGTGTCTACTCCTCTGCCTACTCCAACCACTACATCTCTTCAGGATCTTTTTGAGGATGATTCTGATGATGGTGCTGATGATCCACCATCCCCACCTCTATCTTCTCCACCTTAGATGGCCAAGTGGGCTAGCCTTACTATTGAGGCGGCAACTCCTATGACTGGTGATCCTTTAGATACTCGTCGCACCCGTTCTCATACTATGGGTTCTAGTATTTTCAGTCATGCTATTTCAAATGATCCTCAAAAAATTTTAGAGGCTACAGGTCACCCTAAGTGGGATTGTGCTATGGAGGAGGAGTATTCTTATTTAATTCTTACTAAAGGCAGAAAGATGGTTAGGTGTCGCTGGTTGTATCGCACTAAGTATTTTTCTGATGGTTCCATTGATAAGTACAAAGAACGTCTTGTTGTGAAGGGTTTTTCACAGGTTGAGGGTATTGATTACTCTGAAACTTTTACCCCTGTCACCAAGATGAACTCCATTCACTTTGTACTCTCTCTTGTAGCTTCTTGAGGATGGCCTATTTTTCAGATGGATGTGAAGAGTGCCTTCTTGCATGAGGACCTACAGGAGGAAATCTACATGGAGCAGCCTCAGGGATTTTTGTAGGATAGTTCTTTGGTTTGTAGACTTCGGCATTCATTATATGGTCTCAAACAGGCCCCTCAGGCTTGGTATGAGAAGATGGATTCTTTCTTGCTCTCCACTGGGTTCACCCACAGTCATTTTGATTACATAGTGTACATTTAGCTTCTAGAGGGTGAGATCTCGATTCTTGTGCTATATTTTGATGATCTCCTCATCATCGATAGCTCATCCTCTATGATTTAGCATACCCAATGAACCTTGATGGATCAGTTTGAGATGACAGATCTTGGTCTTCTACACTATTTCCTTGGTCTTCAGGTGATTTAGTCTTCTGATAGAATCTACATTTATTAGGAGAAGTATGCTCTTGACATGCTTCAGCTCTTCGGCATGCTTGATTGCAAGCCTTCTCCCACTCCATTTCAGTCAGGGGTTGTTTTGATCACCACTTGCCCCACTCCTTCAGTAGATTCTATACTTTACAGGTAGTTGGTTCATAGTTTGTTGTACCTGAATCACACCCATCCTGATATTTCCTTTGTGGTTGGCCTTGTCTCTTTATTCTCCGATGATCCTCATGAGAGTCATTGGCAAGCAGCCAAACATATTCTGTGGTACATTTAGGGCTCTAGTTCTCATGGAATTCACTGCACATCAGGGGACCCTCACATTATTGGCAACACTGACTCAGATTGGGCTGGTGATGTCACTGATCGAAAGTCTACTTCTGGCTTTGTTTTCTGTCTTGGCTCTAGTCTTATCACATGGTCTTACAAGAAGCAGACTTCTCATCCATTATCATCTATAGAGGCTGAGTACCGAGCTATTGTGCTCACCAGTCAAGAGATCTTATAGCTTCGATAGTTGATGACTGAGTTTGGTTTTCCTCCTGATAGTCCCACTGTTATTTAGTGTGACAATCAGAGTGCTATTCATATTTCCCACAACTCGGTAGAGCATCAGCGGATGAAGCACATTGAGCTTCACATGCATTTCATCTACCAGTTTATTCAGAATGGTGTTCTCATTCTAGAGTACATTCCCACTTTCGAGCAGGTTGTAGACATCTTCATGAAACCTTTTGCATCACCGCGCTATCTTCAGTTGCGCTCTATGCTCAGGGTGAAGGAATTTGTCCTTGGGGTTCTTTATGAGGCCTTCCTTCCTTCGTTTTCTTTCAGCATGTTCTTTTATCTTTGTTTGGAGAGGATTTTTTTCCCACTGGGTTTTCTCCTTTGTCTATGCTTCATAGAGATTTCATTGTATTTGGGTACCTGAGTGGGCCTTGTTGCCGGGACCCATCTTTCATGCTTTCAGTAGTTATTCTAGGTTTTAGCTTCTCCCTAGGTCTAGCTTAAGGGGGGTGTTAAAGTAATTGGGTCTTTACTTGATTAATTAAACAATATTTGTTTAATTATTTAAGTTCCCTATTATCTTTTTACACTTAAGCTAACATTAGGTGCATAATAATTAATTATTTTATTAATTATTATGTGCAAGCCTAGGGTTTCTTGACCTATTAGAGGTTAATTTTCTTTTCATTGTATTATTATCACAATACATTTTTTGTGAATTGTAGCTCTCATCTTTGTAGCATATTTTCCTGTGTTTTTTGTTCTTCATATTATTTTGCTTCCTTGCTTCTCCTTGTAATAAGTTATTTATCTTGTAGAAGATCTTTAGGCTCTTGTGGGGTTGTATTTCTCAACTCTCACATTGTGAGCTTGTTTGAGATTTGGATTTTGATTTCCCATTACTTTATGGTCTAACTTATGTAATTGTTTTAGCATTTATTGAAGTCTGGTGTTCTTAACATCATGAATTTTTATCTCGTGAGGTGTCATTGAATCTTTTCGTTGAGCTTGAATGTCATATATTTCTATCTTGAGAACTTGAATTTGTTGGGCCAAGGTAGCCATGGGATTCTTACTCTTGTCAGAATTTTTAGAAGAGCTTCTGGTTTGAATAGGCAATTTTATGACTGATGTGACCTAGAGTTGTATGTGATGCAGAAGTCAAGGTCAAATTTGGAGCTAGTTGTTTGTTTAACGTATTGATTGAGAGAAGCAACTAAGATTTAGTCTGGTTTTAGGAAAGATCTATCCTATGTAAGACGTTTATCTAAGTTACCTAGTTTGATTTGAGAGAAGTGACTAAGACTCATTCTGGTTTCAGGAACAATCTATCCTGTGTAAGATGTTATCTAAGTGACTTAAGTTTGATAAGTAGTTGATTGAACTAGCTGAAAGATGATCAACAAAATCATGCAACACAAATGGAAGAGGTACACTATTTTGATCTATTTATGCTTAGGATGATGCTAACCACTTTTATGCTCGATGTAGACTATTTTAAGCAAGTTTGACTTTTTTGGACTGACAAAATCAGGAATTTGTACGACAGGTTTTACAGCACAGACGACAGTTTAATAGCTTCAGGACGATGACAATAGTATTTTGTACGAGTTGCTTCTTAGTACTGTATGACAGATGGGTATGTTTGAAATGACAAACTAATCAATGTAATGGTTTATCATACGACATAGGATTCAATCTCAAATGATAGTTCCCTAAATAGGATGATAGATAATAAGGTCTCGTACGATACAGAATGCAGGCTCAAATGACAAACTATTAGGATTGATGGAATTTTGTACAAAAATATGTATGAAGCAGGACAATAAATCAGAAGACTCGCATGATAGTTTACTGGATAGAGGCAAAATTTTGAGTTTTTCAATGACTGAGTATGACCAGTTTTGAGGTGGACTGAGTTTTCACTGACTGATGATGACCAGTTTAGAGGTGGACTGAGTTTTTGACTGTTAAGGTATACTAGTTTGTGACACGAACAGATTTTTGATCACTAAGTTGTTTCTTGTTTTCTCTAGTTTTGGTATTCTAGTTTTAGTTTTAGGAATGAAAACACAGAAAACATGTAATATGAATAATAACTCCAATCACAGCATGAAAACCCTACGAAAATTGGCGAGAGAAGAAAACCTTTGCTTGTAAACTCAAGTACACACCCAATAGCTAATCATAATATGACCGTTGAGTCTCACGCAATGGATTCTCAATGTCGTATTAGCCAACTCCAAATGCTAATGGGGGCATGAAATGACAAGTATCTTGGGAGAGTTACTATATCTCTTGCACAAAGATTATCCCCCCTTTCGGAGGTGAACCGGGTAGCTTCTAATTTTAATTAGAACTAGTAAGGGATCCATTTACCGCGTCAAGGTATAAACTCAATTAGGAGGTCTCCCAGCCTTAAAAAACAAGGCTTAATATACCTAAAGGTACAAAGGAGAGCTATTCCCGAGCACTATCGTTGACTTGATTTTCATCAAATCATGTTTATTTTATAGTGGGTTGGAGTAATTGTCATTTATCCATTCCTACTTGGGTCATTCCCCTCTCACCAGTCATAATGGTTATAGAGTTATTAGCTCCTCGGGAGGGCAGGCCCGCTAAAGATATACAAATCTCAAACTTAAAGAAAATGCCTCAAGGGTCTGGATTTTTTATTGTCTATGCAGACAAGAGCATACTCTCCTACCTCTTAGAATTTTCTTAAAACACAAAATAAAGATTTGTTCTTTCACCAGATAGAAATTTAGGTGCCTATAAATGAATGTAAAGAATACACAATGTTTGGTTGATTCTCCTTAGGAAACCTACAAAGACAACGATTCAGTAGTCATATTGTCTTTGTGCAACAAGCATAGTCTTCGACAAGCATTCTGCAAAAACTGATTAGGTTGTGAAAATTTCTCAGATAGATGAACAACAAGCCAAGGTCAGCGTTAGTATGATAAAAATTGAATGAGAAAACTTGACAAAAGAAATCTGCTTTTTAACCCAGAAATACAGATCCATACAATAATTCTAACTGACTCCTATGATAATTCATACAAGATCGTATGATAACTATAGTTTGTCATCTAGAACTCTAGGAAAACTCATACGATAATTCACAAAAACTATACGGATGAAAATCTAAAAAGATAAAAATCCAAAAAATAAGAAAAAAAAGTTAGTCTCCGAGGCTGAAAGATGTAGTCTTCTGCCCCACGATGGGCGCCAAAAATGTGTGTGTGAAAAAGTGAAATAAGAATCTATATCTTGAATACACAACACTTCAATTAAGTTATTAGATGCATGGTTAGTAAATCAATAATCAATAAATAATAAACCATTGCAAAGCAACCTATTGCCTTCTAGTAAATGTGAGTTTACATTGCTCTCAGATTTGTATAAGCAAATACCAGTGACTAGACTACACCTAAACAAAGGATTTAATCTATATGAGCATGATATTAAGCTAAATGGATGCAAGATTATGCTAAATAGATGAATAGTAATCTAAATGAATTTAAGCAATCATAATTAAAGTAAATATGCAAAAAGCTAAACTAAGATGCAATAATCTCAAAAAGCACAATATTTTCAATGGCTCCAGAGCAAAAAAAAATTGTATAATAACAATAAATCTCCAAGGTGTTTTGAATGAGAGATGAAGGCTAAATTTATAGAAATTCACAAGAGAGATCAAGAAAAAGCACAATTTAGGATCAATTGAAATAATTGAGAAATCAGATTTAGTTAACCTTGAGATAGATTCCAATTATAGTTTAACTGAAATGCATTCAGATTATAAGTTCGAGTTTGCATTGGAGATAAGAATTAATTAATTCCATGCACTTATGATAAAAATAGGTAATTTCATGCATATTTCTTTGATTTATTCAAGAAAAGAGTCTTTTCAATGCAACTGAACTTCTTTTCTCAAAAGCTTTGAGTTCCAATTTTGGAGAATGATTAATAATTCATTTTAATTGTTTTTCTGATTTCAAGTTCTCAATTTAGAAAAATAAATAATATCTCAAGTTTGATTTCTCTCTCAATTCAATTCTTTTCTTTTATTTTCAATTTAACTCTTGCTTTGTAATTAATTCCTCTTTTGTAATAAATTAATTCCTTTTTTTATGATTAAATGGTGAATTTATTAATTAATTAAATATGCTAAGATATTTAATAAATTAAATAGGATAATTGATCAAAATGATTCACTGGAATGATTTCATTAATTAAATAAATATTTAATTAATATAGAATAATTCACTTGCCATGTAACATTTAATGATTTAATAATTAATTAATTGTGTGCTCAAAGTTGATTTAATTGTCTTTGGTTAGGACCTTGGTGATGCTGTTGAGATTAGGGGCCCATGGTTTAGATGGCCATTTTTACGGTATTACAGATTGATGCCTTGAACAAATATTTTGAGTACAAGGAGGTTCCTAAAGATAAGAAGGTAAGATTTTCCAAGACCAAGTTGAAGGGTTATGCCTTGATATGGTGGAACTACACCCAAGGAGAAAGGGTGAAACAAAACAAATCCATGATCAATTCATGGGATAGGATGGTGAACAAACTGAAGGGACAATTCCTACATGCTAATTATGAGGTTCAAGTGTTCAAGAGGATGAAAAACTTGAAACAAAAGGATATGGATGTGGTTGCCTACATTGAGGAGTTTCATAAACTCAATATCAGATTAGGACATGTGGAGAATGAAAGAGAAAAGGTGGCTAGATATCTGAATGGCCTGAGAATTAATATCCAAGATGAGATTAGCCTCCTTATTCCTAAGACCATGGATGAGTGTTTTCAAGTGGATTTGAGGGTGAAAGCAAAGTCGAAGAGGAAGAGGAAGAGTGACCAACAAAGTAGAGGAAGAGGTAGGAGTTTCAGAGGAAGAGCAAACTTTGGGGGCAGAAATCAGTCCCAAAGACAACAAGGAGAATCAAATCCAAATGAACAAAATGAAGACTCTAATGGTAGAGAAATTTTTAGAGGTAGAAGGCTCTATGGAAGAGGAATGAATAGTGGTTCAGGAAGAGGATCAACTACCTTTACTAGTAGATGCTACAAATGTCACCAAGTGGGACATTTAGACTTCAAATGTCTTGAAAAGCAAGCCTCTAGTTCTCATGGAGGTGATAGGAGGAATCAACTAGTGCAAGAGGAAGATAGCCAAAGTGTCAATGCACCACCCAAACCCACAAATCCAGAATATGGGGAGAGCCTAATGATGAGGAGAACACTTTTGAAGGTTCCAAGTACCAAGGAGCCACCACATAGGAAGTCAATTTTTTGGACTTTTTGTAAATATGGAGGAAAGATATGTAGAATCATAGTTCATTCAAGATCAACAGATAATTTGGTGTCAATAGAAATGGTTGAGAAATTAGGACTGAAGAAAATTCCTCATCTTACCGCTTACAAGGTGTCTTGGTTGAGTAGAGGACAACAAGTGCTTGTAAATTAACAATCTTGGGTAGAGTTTCAGATTGGGGGGGATAGGGATAGAGTCCTATGTGATGTGATTCTCATGGATGCTTTCCATTTACTTCTAGGACATCCATGGAAATATGATCTTAATGCTCAACATGATGGACAAAAAAATACTTACACCATAACCAAAAATGGTGAGTCTTTCACTTTGAACCCTTTACCGAATGAGAGTGGAGATAGGAAAGTTGGCTCTAGTATCATGGTTGTAGGTGAGAAGGAGTTTTTGAAACCTTAAAGGAAGAGGGTGGACAAGGGTTTGCCTTGATTTTGAAGCCAAAAGATGAATCAGATTTGCTGATAAATAAGGGGAAAGACACTCCTAAAGAGGTGTTGCAATTGTTGGAGAGATACAAGGGTTAGTACTTGATGAAATTCCTAATAGCCTACCTCCAATAAGAGATATCAGTCATCATATAGACCTCATTCAAGGAGCCACACTTCCCAATAAGGCTACCTATAAGATGACACCTTCCCAAAATTAAGAAATTGCTAGGCAAGTGCAAGAATTATTAAATAAGAGTTTGGTGAGGAAAAGTTTAAACCCATGTGCAGTACCCACCATCCTAGCACTCAAGAAGGATGGTAAATGGAGACTTTGTATAGATTCAAGAGCCATTATTAGGATCACTATCAGATATAGATTCCCAATGCCACAGATTGAAGACCTAATGGACTGTTTGGGGGGGGCATGTTACTTTTCAAAGATTGATCTTAAGAGTGGTTACCATCAAATAAGGATTAGAGAGGGGGATGAATGGAAGACTACTTTCAAGACTAATGAAGGCTTATATGAATGGATTGAGATGCCCTTTGGGTTGTCAAATGCTCCCAGTACCTTTATGCACCTAATGAATGAGGTGTTGAAACCTTTTATTGGTAAATTTGTTGTTGTTTACCTTGATGATATTCTTGTGTTTAGCAGGTCAAAGGAAGAACATTTGCAGCATTTGGACATGGTTCTTCGGAGGTTACATGAGAATAAACTCATGATCAATTTGGAGAAATGTGATTTCATGAAGGAAGAACTAGTGTACCTTGGTTTTGTCATCTCCAAGGGAAAACTGAAAATGGGTCCCTCCAAGGTAGAGGCCATTCTTAATTGGCCAACCCCAAGGTTAGTTGGTGATGTTAGAAGTTTCCATGGGCTTCCTAGTTTCTATAGGAAGTTCATAAAGAATTTTAGTCAGATTTGTGCACGTATGACAGATACTATTAAGGGTGGAATTAAATGTAAGTTTTCTTGGTCTAATGAGGCTAATATGATTTTTGAGTATTTGAATAAAAGGGTAGCACATCAGCCTATACTTGTTCTCCCTGATTTTGATAAGATTTTCACTATTGAATGTGATGCTAGCAATCAAGCCATAGGGGCAGTGTTAAGCCAAAAGGGCAGGCCAATGGCATTCTTCTCAAAGAAACTCAATGATGCAAAATAGAAGTACTCTTCATATGACCTAGAATTGTATGCTATGGTGCAGGATCTTAAAATGTGGAGACATTATTGTAGACACCTAAAAATGGTCAACGCTTGCGAAATCATACTTTAACATTTGCGCATTGCCTCATTTTAGGTTTTTGCGTCGCATTAACATTTCTCCTATGATTCACACTTGGTCTTTATCATTTGCGAGCATCAAGTCATTCTTCTACATTCTTCATTTGTCTCGCTTTCGAATTTGGTCTTATCGGCAATAATCTTCAGTCATGATTTTGGTCAAATTTTATCCTGTCGCATCAATGTGCGTATTCATTTCTCATCATTTTGGACATTGTCAATCCTAATTAGGGTTTTTTTCCTCTTATCAATCTTATCATTTTGCGACCAATTTGTCATCAATCGTCATCTTCATTTTCAATCTTGTCATTTTGCAATCCATTTTGTCATCGATTGTTGTCATTTTTCAATCTTGTCATTTTGCGATCGATTTGTCATCGATCGTGGTCATTTTCAATCTTGTCGTCTTGCAATCTATTTTGTCAATCGATCGTCATTGTCCTTCCCAATCATGTCAATTTGGATCAATTAGTCATTGTTCCTCATCAATTGGCGCATTTATCAAATCATTTATCACATTGGTCATTTATCAATTCAAATTCATGATCGAGTCATTTATCCTTCATCAAGACCTAATTGTCACCCTTGCATTGCTAATTCATCTTCTAAGGTTTTATGATTTATTCATTTAACCTTGTTTGTCATTTCTCTCTCTAGGATTAATAAATTATTTATTTATCCTAAGTCTTCTCATCACAATTAAATAATCATTTAATTGGCTAATTATTCTTCCTTTTGTGAATTAATTAATAAATGACAAATTATTAATTAATTTACCTAATTTCTCCTAAATTCCTATTTTCCTATTTTTCATCAATTTCTAATTCCTAATTTTCATCAATTTCAATTTTCTAATTTCCTAAATTCTAATTTCAATTCTCTCCTATTTTTCTCCTAATTTCATGGGAATGACAATTCAATTTGTCATAATTTGTCATAATTGACAATCAATCAATTTTGACATAGAAATTTGTCATAAATTGTCATAAATCATCAATCAATCAATTTTGCATAGCAAGTGCATAATTTGTCATAATTTGTCATAATTGACATGTTTGATTTGCAATTTCCATTCGAATTGAATCATGCTAATTTCATCTTTTTCTCCAATTTCTCTATAAATTGGATGAATTTCTTCAATCCCAATCTAATCACATAATCACGGAATGAGAATAATCAGATTATCGAATTTCTAATCATTTTATCTAATCAATCACACTTTGAGTACTCTTGTGCCAATATCAAGCTTGCTTTCACATTAGGTTTATGCACTTGAAGGTGAGATCCACAAACAAAGGCTATTTGGAGAAGAAAGAAGAACAATGGAGCCGCATGAAGGAGCATTCAGATCTTTACTTGGTTTGCATAGTCTTTAGTTTTGAATGTTTTATTTTCATGTCTTTATTGAGTGTGTTTTAGGATAGATCATTACATTTGAGCTTTTGTGATTGAGCTAGATTAGTTTTTGATATTGCTTGTGATGATTCCTAATTTCCTAGCTACAATTATTTTCTGCCCAAAGAATTTATTTTTTTAATGATAACCATGCTCTCATTTTCTTGAATGGACATGATAAGCTTAACCACGGGCATATGAAGTGGGTTGAATCCTTGAAAGCCTACACGTTCACCATAAAGCACAAGAAAGTTAAAGATAATAAGGTGGTGAATTCTCTTAATAGGAGAGCCCTCACGATGCAAGAAATTCAATTCCAAAGCATGGGGATAGATGCACTCAAGGGCATATACCACAATGATGTAGATTTCAAGGAGATTCATGAGGTTTGTGAATAATCCTCCAATACCTTCCACAATGAGTATTCTAATTTTTTTCTTCTGAATGGTTTACTCTTCAAGAGGAGTCAGTTATGGATACCTAGTTGTTCAATAAGGGACAATATTATTAAGGAAAAGCATTGTGGAAGTTTCGGGGGTCATTTTGGGCTTGACAAGACCTTGGATTTGGTTAAATGATTATATTATTGGCCAAAAATGCAGGTTGATGTAAGGAGGTATGTTGAAGGGTGTTCTATTTGCCAAAAGGCCATGTTTACTTCCTCAAATGTAGGGCTTTATCAACCCTTACCACTTCCCAATAGGCCTTGGGAGAGTGTGAGTATGGATTTTGTACTAGGGCTGCCTAAAACTCCAAGAGGTTTTGACAGTGTTTTTGTGGTTGTTGATTGGTTTAGTAAGATGACACACTTTATTCCATGCAAATGTACTAATGATGCATCACAAATTGTAGGTTTCTTCTTCAAAGAAGTGGTGATAATTCATGTTTTACCATTGAATATTGTCTCTGACAGGGATTCCAAGTTTATAGGTAGCTTTTGGAGGACCTTATGGAAGAAACTTGGCACAAAATTATCTTATAGCTCATCCTATCATCCACAAATGGATAGCCAAATAGAAGTTGTTAATAGATCCTTGGGAAACCTCTTGAGATGTCTTACCAAAGAACATGGGCAGGCTTGGGATCTAGTCCTAACTCAAGTGGAGTATGCCTATAATAATTTCATGAATAGGAGCATTGGAAGGAGCCCATTTGAAGTTGTTTATGGGATACTCCGTAGAGGTGTGTATGAATTGAGATATCTCCAAGGGATTGATAGGAGGAGTGCTCAAGGAGAAGATTTTTCTGTAGCAATCAAGGACATTCATCAACAAGTAAGGGAAACCCTTCAAAACAATGTGGAAAAGTACAAAGAAAGGGCAGATTTGAAGAGGAGAGACCTAAAATTCAAGGTTGGTGATTTGGTATTGGCACATCTAAAGAAGGAAATACTTCCCAAGGGAAAGTACACTAAATTTATGATGAAGAAGATAGGACCATGTCGGGTGGTTCACAAGTTTGGTCCCAACGCATATGAGATTGAGTTACCCCTCGAGGTAGCCATATCTCCCATCTTTAATGTATTTGATTTATTTCCATATAAAAGATATGTGGTTGTAGGTTTTGATGTAGGTACAACAACAAATGAAGATGATGATTGGGTGAAGGAGTTGCCCCCTAGCCAACCAATGAAGATTGAGTGTATCCTTGACACTAAGGAGGTGAAGAAAACTAGAAGAAAGACATACAAGGAATATTTGATCAAGTGGCAAGATATACCTAAAGAAGATGCTACTCAGATGACTAAGAATGATATTAAACAACATGGTGTCTGCATTCAAGACCTCATCTCAAGTGGAACTTGAGAATCTTCTTCCCCGGGAGCATGGTGCAGGGGCACAGTTGGGTCCATGGGACCTTTTTGGGATGTTTTTTCTTGGTTTCATGTTTTGTTGTTAATTTTTTATGTAATAAGGTCTCAAGGGCCATTTTCAAACTTTTGTAGTCCTTTTGTCTCATTTTGTAAGGCCTTGGTGCCAATTTGTTGAATGTACTCAAATAGGGACATCTTGGTCAAACTAGGTCAATGCCTCCCAAAATGTGGTATGGAGGTATCTCTAATGTAATTAGTGTTTATATGTACTATTTGATATGTCTGCAAAGTTTTAGGGGTCATTGGTGTCAAAAAATGCAAATTGTGCAAGTTTGTAAAAGTTGCTTGACAACTTTTCAACATTGTCAAGACACTTAACATTCAAAAAGGTGGTTGTACGACTAACAAATTCAAATGGTGGTTATAACCATTGAGTTTATATTATTTATAGACCCCTTATATTTTTGGAATTGGTTTCTTAATTCCATTGTACGGAGAACTCCAAGTTTGAAGGCAATTTCATGAACTTTTTCTCTATGATTTTCATAATAATGTTGCACTTTGTATCATAACTCTCAATTTTGATTGAACTAGAACTCAAGGCTGGAATTTTTGGAAAGGTATCTGAGTTACCTTTCATTTGGAACCATTTTAAAGTGATTTCATTGTGTTTTGTGCATTCTACAAGCAATTTTGTCAAGACTGGTTCAAAACCTTTAGTTTGGAGGGTTTTATCAAGAATTATGCATATCTACTCATTCCACTAATAGCTTGATTAAATACTTGGTGTGATGATGGGTATGTGGATGTGCCAAGTGGGTTTTGAACCATTTTTGTAGAGGAGTTTGAGTGAGGTTTTGAGCAATTAAAGGCCTAATATCTCCATGTATTAGATCGGTTTGACAAGGTTGAGTGGTTTGTTGTTGGTTTGGGTACCCAAATAGCCAAGGAGATCTTAAAACCTATGTAATATTTTCATTTTTGAAATTCTCTTGCTTTCCAAGTTGCTTTTACAGGACTGTGGAGAGTCTAAGAGGTGGTTGTAGTGTTGTTGGAGGCCTAATTAAGCTTTTGTAAGGTTGTATCAGTCCAATTTTGAGCACCTTGGTACAAAGTACCCCACCATATTTTTCACATATGTTTAACAAATTCCAGAAGGGTATCTGAAAATGTTTTCATTTCAAACCTTGTGTCAGTAAATCAAAAGATATGAAAAAATTTGTCTCAGAATAGGGCTACTAGAGCCTAGGCCCATAGGGTGCATTTGGTGTTGGATAGACTAGTAGGGCTTGATGCCAAGGTTGAGATTGATGTTTAAAAGTCAAAATAGGTCAGAGAACATGTTTGAATTCCTGTCCCAACTCCTACTTGTGCCTTTTTTTATGATGTCTCATTAGGCCTATGTGAAGCATTGTCTAGGCTATAGTCTTGGTTGTGCATTCAGTGATCAAATGGTGGTGGGGTTTAGAATTTAATCCCTAATTTTTGTGATTCCTCTTAGACCCTCTGCATCACTATATTATCGACTTAAATTTTGACAACACATAGCATGCAGGCATCGCGTAATGCACCCTCTAGCAGCGAACACATGCCAGAACATGCGTCAGGACATGTACCTAGGGAAGCAGAGGCCACTAGTAGTGGTGATGTTATAGCAACATTTCTTGGATCTTCTTGTATTACTAGGATGGGAACATTGCTAGTCACATTTTTGGTGACCGATGACTTCGTTCCCATAAAGATAGAGAAGGTCTCGGGTACTTTAAAGTGTTTTAATTATTATATATAATTCAATTAAAATTTACTTACTGATCACTCTTTTTAGACTAATGATTCCATGATCTTTTTGCAAGAAATGATGTTTTTAATAAACATTTAAATGATATTACATCGGAGATCTTTGGTCCCACCATACGTACACAGTGGAATGCCCAAAATCAAGATTTAAAAGATGATCTCATTAACCATTTAGTTGTGATGTTTGGTAATAACACGTTCAAATGAACCAAGGTCCTTAAGAAAGTTGGTACCTATCTGAAGTATGTGAGGGACCAATATAGGTCACATTTAGAGAAGAACAAAAATTATGAGTTTCCCCCCATGATTCCAGAGAGGGAGTGGAAGGACTTGGTGTCGGATGGAAAGGAGAAGGCTGAAAAGAAAAAAAGGAAAGACACCACCAAGCCAAGGAAGGTATGTGATACTATCAACAATGTAATTTTATATTGATTACTCTTTCTTTTTACATAATCTAATGTATTTCAAACTTTTCATAGGCTGACCGTCACATCGAAGGCAACAAAGGCAAGACTAGAAAAACATGGGCAACACAAACTTGGCTCTGGTGGCTATATGAAATTAGCCACATGAATTGTAAGTATCAATAAATGAAATATTCATCCAAATAATAAATTACAAACAATTTGGGTTTTATCACACCATAGAAGCAAAATTCATGATCTTATGCAAAAATGCAAGGCTCTAAATTCAATAGAGTGCCCATTCAAGAGGACTTGAAGATTTCCTTCCAGCAAGGCTATGGAGTCGTGGTTGAATGCCTAAGACTCTTGTCTGGGAAAATAGAAGCCTCCACTGCATTTGACACATAGGTAAATAAACTCAGTGAAGTTTATTATAAATTGAATACTTGTGCAATCTATTCAATATTAATTTCCACCATAAAGTAATTATGTGCCTATTTGTTTTAAACAAGTAAGAAATGATAATACTACACATCACATTGGAATGCAGCATGGCAAGGGTGGAGCACAACCTGTAGATGAAGGTCATGGTGTGCATCCAGGTATTGGATGTATTCATGTGCTACACAAAATGAAATATAGATTAATATAATTGAACATCTTTAATTGCAATTGGTGTATTAATTAATGGAACCTTTCATTTTTCAACTTTAGAGCAAATAGAGTGTGATCAATATGTTGAGCATGATCAGGCTAGACAAGATCAGGAACATGATGTGGCCCCATTAGGTAAAGAGGGCCACTCTAATGTTATTTTAAATATATATATTTAATTGCAGTTGGTGTATTAATTAATGTAACCTTTCGTGTTTCAACTGTAGAGCATGCAGAGCATGATCGACATGTTGAGAATGATCAAGCTACACAAGATCAGGAACATGATGTGACACCATTAGGTAAAGAGGACCACTCTAATATTCTTTTAATTAATGAAATACTTGTAACAATAATTATAAAATATATCAATTTAACATTTCTTTGTTATTGTAGCAAACCCGCCCTTGCAGCGGCCTCCACATTGTGAGTACATGACTAGGCATAAATTAAGATCACAAGTAGAGGGAAGAACAACTGAAGGGGGGACAGATGATTTAGAAAAGGATACTCCACTTCTTCTTTATTTAGCTGCAAAAAAGAAACAAAAAAGAAGTGATTGTAATCATATTTTTTACCACCATATTTTTGATAATATGTAAAAATTGAAAGAATGAATGTTATATGTTAATGACTAAATGTGAATGTGTTAATGAATGAATGCTATATATTATTAATGGATGAATGAATGAATGTTATATGTTATTAATTAATGAATGAATTATTGTTACATGTTATTAATGGATGAATGAATGTTAATGTTATATGATCGGGTATGGGGAATTGAGAGTGATGTGAGGGGGGGAGGGGTCCTCTAGTCTACGAAGGTTTATTTAACATGATTACATCAAGAGATGGCAGGTGTGGAGGTTTGTAAAGAGATTTGATAATTAAAACTAATAAAATTTGTCATTTTCCTTCATGTTTCAGATCTTTGTGATAGCTGTGCTCCAAGGATACAATGTTATTTGGTTTTAAATAGTCTTATATATAACTGGGCATGTTGATAAATGTCTTTCCTTTCATTAGAGTCCAATTTCAAAAGAAGGAAGTATAAGGAAATGAAGTTTTGGTAACAAGATGACCAACTATCATATGGTTTTGCAACTTTATGATTGTTCCTATGAAAGAGGTGATCAAATATGAAGTCGTTTTCACATTGTCTTTTCTAAGTTATGTTAGTTTTTCCAAAAATAATTTGAAACCCTCAATGAGGGTAACCAACAAGCAAATTATTTGTACAACTCCTGATATAGCCGATGAGAAAATCTAGTTTTTGGTGATATGCAAGGTTTATATATATATATATATACTCCAAGATTTCAAAGTGGTAGGCTGATTCATAGAGGTTTGGGAGGGTTTTAATGATGCCCTAGTACTGCTAAAACCATGGTTGTGATCAATGATGACAATGACAGTGGATTGTTGGTCTTTGGGCATGATGAATGTGACTTTAGGTGGTGGAATATTAAGGAGATGTTTCCAAAGTTGCATGGACTTTCTTCAATAAGATATCAAGAGGTAAAAGTTGTCTTAGTTCCCTATTTCTCATAGTGTTATTGTCTTCCTTGTTAGTTCTACAATAGTCATAGTCCAAGATTGAACTTTGTATCTTGAAATTTGTTTTTAGTTAATTGTTAAACCTATGTGGATACAAGTTGGAATGTTGTAAAAGCTCATTTGTCATCTAATTAAAGGGAGAGTTGCTCTATGGTTGGGGAAAGTTGTGATCAATCAAGTTGTTAATGAGGGCTATTAATCACCTATGCCTGATTTTGCTTAAGATATGATAGTGAGAGTTTTCTGATTTTGGGGGATGTTTTGAATACAAATATGTCATGTGCATTTCTGATGCTACATCTTCCTTTAGTTATCACAATAATTAGAGGCACATTTTATTATGTGGAGATACCATTCTTGTACTTACAGTATCCATTTCAGTATTTCAACGTTGTTTGAAAATATTTCTTGCCTCATGCACAACCAATGAATGTGAGCCTTTATCATCTTTGTTAATGTATCAACATCCTTAAGAGGTGCATGTCGTATGATTTTTGTTGATGTATTAGTGAACAATGTTTATTATTCATGTTGTCTTGATGTGTATATAAATGATCTAATACTTTTGACTCTCTTCTTTTGATTCTTAATTATTGAGCACTAAGTTGTTATTTTCATTACATTGTCCTATTACTAGAAATTAATGATGTTTTTGTTAGAAATTGACACTTAATTAGATTCATTTTGTTGTCATTTATGGCAAAAAGATATGATGGAAGTCATAAACTAGCACTAGGAAGCATATACCGACAAATACCGACTTTGGAGCATTCAGGGCTACACCAGCACCGGCACTAGCATCAATACTTCTTTGGAAGCTGACATCAAGGAGGATTTACTTAAATCATTTTGTAATTAATATTGTCAAGGCCAACATTTTTGTAAATGTATTGTAAGCCGACATAAGGCATATCATTTGTAATAGGTATATAGGTCAGCCTACTAGGTTATTTTTAAAATGGAATGAGATATATGATATATGTGGATATAGGAGAATATAGCAGAACTGTATGATGAAAAATATATGTATGGAGATAATTTTGTATGTGAATGATATATCATGCAATGATCTATAGATAGCTTGGAAATCATTCTTGGAGGAGAAGAGATACTAGTAGCAGTTCAAAGTTTATGAACCGGTACAGAGAAGAACCAGAACTGGAACTCTATTTAGCATAGCAGATGCATTCTTGAGTTCATTTTCAGTAATTTACTTTGGCAAAAAGCTTGTAGTCAGTGAGGCTCTTTAGTGATGAGCAATATGCTCTAGGCAATGTGCCTTCCTCCAAGTGCAGGCCCCTATTATATGTAATATATTTTCATATGGCCTGTGAACTGATATTACGGGTCACAAATCCCACCATGGTTTTTCCTCATTGAGGTTTTCCACATATAAATTTTGTGTGTTATGGTGTTCATTTATGTGGATGGTTTATTTGTTTCTTGTTATATGTTTTTTTGTTTACTGGTATATATATGCATGGTCTAGAAAGTTAAAAACTGTTCATTCTGGTAGAACACTGATTCACCACCCCCCCCCCCCCCCCCCTCTTAGTGTTCTGGATCCCAACAATTGGTATTAGAGCCTGGTACCTTAGAAGAAGTTTAACAGCTTGAGGAAGATCAACAAACCGTAATATTTGAACATGGCTATGGAGAAGCAACTTGAGATGGCTCTTGAGGATTATGATACTAAAAGGATGAAGAACTTGAAATTGCAAGAAGAATTGAATTCTGCAAATGAATTCATTCTTATCCTGCAAGAAAGGTTATCATCTTCTCAAGCCAAGAGAAAAGAACTTTTGCAACAACTGGATGATGAGGAGAAAAATGCTCTTAAGGAATAATGTCAGAAACTAAGTCAAGCAAACATGCTCATGAAGAATGAAATGCAAGATCTGACTATGAGGTTGTCAAAAGATATTGAGGATAGAAAGAAGAAGGAAGATAATCTTGTTATATCTCTAAAGAAAAAATTTGATGAATGTGATAGATTGACTCATGAAAATTATCTATTGAGAACTGATTTGGCACACTCCTGAAACAATGAACAAGAACTTGAGAGACAAGTAACCACTCTGAGAGATGATCTGACTACTACAAGTGAGTATAAAGAAAAGTTTAGGATCAATGTTGCACAATTGGCTGACTTATTGAAAAGAAAAAGACAGATTGATGATTCTAGAGGACTTGGATTTGTACAAGGCTGCAAATGATGATCAGACAACTGGTATGCAGAACTCATCAGAATAGAGGAAATCGGTAGGGCATTCTAATGCTTATAAATTCAATGGTAGATGTTTTTTTTTCAATAAATTTGGGCATATGGCTAAATAATGTAGAAATAAGGCAAATCAAAGCTACAATTTTGTTCTCGGTCAATGTACAAACTGCAAGAAATATAGTCATATATTAGAAGATTGCAGAATGAATGTTAAATGTCATGCATGTGGAAAGTTTGGACATTTTTCTAATCACTATAGGTCAAGAAATGATATTGGATATGTCAAAGCAATTCAGAAGAACAATGTTACATGTTATGCATGCAACAAAATAGGTCATATTGCTAAGTATTGCAGAAGCAAGACTCAACCGGTTAATAATGATAAAGATAATGATAAAGGAAAGCTTAAGGTAGATGAAATACAACAAGATCACACTAAGAGATGGGTTAGAAAATTTGAAGAACCAAGTGGAGATGGATCTATACCAGTAACTCCACCAGTAGAACAGAGTATTCCTCCACCGGTAGAAATTGCACTGGTATCTGAGGCATAAGCCTTAGGGGTTAGCAAAGTCATTGCTAAATTTTGCATATTACCCCAAAAGAGATCTAACAAGATCTGGAAAGAGATCTGGAGAATTATGTTTATCATCGATGAAGGTTCACCCAGCACATAACTGTGAAACCGACATCTGTAGGGTTGTTGGTGAAGCATTTATTATAGAAAATTAGGGTCTTATTCCCTGATAAAAGAGGGTAAGTGAATTAATTTTCACTCATCGAGCATTCAAGCATTCAGAGCAAAGTAAAGGCAAGTCAAGAGCAAGTGGAAGCATTTTGAAAAGCTTTTGAGCAGTTATCAATCTTTCATCAGCACTTACTTTCAGGTATTTTTTGACATGGCATCTGGATCTTCAGCTCCTACTTTTATTGCAAATCCCACTATTGTCGAAGTCAAGGATAGGTTAAGGCCAGTATATAAGGAGGTTCCCAAAATTTCTAAAAAGGAAGACTCTGCGGGAGCATTCTCTAGGGTTCCTGATGGCGTAATGTATGTTGAAGATGTGAGGGCATACATTTATTGCACCGTTGAGGATTTGGGCACTGAAGACATCAAAAGAATTTATCAATCCGTGATACTGGGAAACTCCAAAACCATCAAACCGAAATTCAAAGCAATTAAGGATCTAGGGTTAACGGTATTCTGTACATACCAGAATTCAAAGATGAGGTGATCAGATACATTCTAAGCAGGGTTCACAATGAATTTATTTGGCTAGATAGGCCTTACATGAACATGAAGGAGGCAATTCAAGTCATCACCAGCTTACCCAGGGTCAGACAAGAACTTGGCAATAAAATTTCCAACACAGAGGTCGAGAAACTCACTGGTGCTACCCCTGATAGTAGATCAATGAGGATAAGCACAATCACCAACATGAATATAAAGTTTGAAAGCATGATCATAGGTTACAAGGTAACTCAATCCAACTGATTGAATTATGTTGCTATTTCATGCATTCATGCCGCATATCACATGCTGAGGAACAATGTGAAATATGATTTATGTGAGTGGATGAGGAGTGAGTTGATGTTAAACCTTGGAAAGATCAAAGGAATCAAGAAAGGAACCTTTAGATATGGAAACTTGATTGTATGTTTAATGCTTTACTTTCTAAATGAGCTACCCAGTATAGGGAAGAAGCATTGGGCTCTTGACATACCGGTAGGTATGCATATCAAGGAAGCTATCATTGGTCTTGGTACCAGTAGAGATGAGAAACTTTGGGGATATTTAAAGACTTTTCAAGAAAACATGAGGAAAAGGGAGAGAATTTCAAAGAACATTATGGAGAAGTATTCCACTGATATCTGTTTCATGGTAAAAACTGATGAAACTCTTATGGAAGCAGTTGAACCTAGGAAAATATGGGTTACTGAGCTTGGATATGAGGTGGATGATAGTATTTTTGAACTCTATGGAAAGATGTTGTTAGATGCCCCATTAGATGATAAGACAAAACATTTTGGTATAGCAGGAGAGAAGGCTCTTGAAGTGAAAACTAGTTTTAACAGGAAGAGAAGAGAAAAGAAAAGAGAAAAGATGTCTGTATATGTACAAGATGTGCTTTATAAGATAGACACTCAGTTGGGCTCTAAATCAAAATAGGGTGCTAAACCGGTAGAGGTTGGTACTGCAGAAGTGAAGAAGCCACAAGTTCACATTTCTACTATCACTTCTAACTCTCATCCTGAGGATAATGAACCTCTGTCTTTCAGAAGGGTACGGAGGAAGAATGTGGTAAAACAACTGATAGAGAAGAAGAAGGCATAACCTAGGAGGAGACTTGTTAGAAAGGTAACTAAGCCTACTGCACCTCCACCACCAGCAAGGAAGCCTATGCAGAAGAGGAAACTAGTCACACTGGCAACCAAAAGCAAAAAGAAGAAGGGTGATGATACTGGAACCAGTAAGACCACAATGACCTGTGTTGAGCTTATTGATGAAATTACAAAAGATGGAATATTGCAAAATATATCTAAATATTATGAAGATTTAGAAGAGAATGAGAAAAGTGAATTAGAAGAGGCTATTTTGTTGTATATAGACATCTATAAGAAATCCTTAATTGAAATTTTGAAGGAGATACCTTTATCCTTGTATAATACACTTGATGCTAGGAGACTTGATGTTGTCAAGAGAGATAGGGAAATCAAAGAAGTTGCACTTTTGGAATTATGTGGTACTGTAAATAATGAGGGAATGAAAAGATGTATTGACATTGCAAATAGGACAATCTTCAGTAGTAAATCCCGATAGATAAGCCTTATGATGGGGAGAGTAAATGAGGTGGTAAATGAGACAAGTAATGGATGGCCCAAATTCTTTCAGAAAAAACCAAAATTTCTCACATCTCAAGAAGAATTTGAAAGGGAAACTTCTTCCACCATTCTTGACAAATCAAAAGGGAAAGGTATTTTGGGCAGTTCAACTCTAGTTTTGACACAACCCATAGTAACTATAGATACTCAAACACAACCGGCAACTAACGAGAGTGTACAGTTTGTACCAGTATAGACCATTTTTTAGCAAGGCAATGTATAGGACACTAGAAATTTTGTGGATAATACTCCACTGACAGTAACTGACACTGCACCAAGCGGTGAAGCCACCAGTGCAATAGAGGTTGAGATGGACAAGGTAAAAGCCACTGAGTCCATACCAATAGGTAAAACTAATTCCCCGACAAAGTTTTTGGAAATTGACACTTCTCAGGTTGAGAAGAAATTAGTCTCTGAGTTGAGTCCAACTGAATTAATGATGATGGCTACTCAGAAATTACTAAAGGAATGTAATGTAGATAAAGGATTAATTGATCAATCGATCTCTGTATTACATAGATTATTACCTGACTGTCATATTGAAGATGGAGCAATCCCTTTTGATAAGCTCAAGACTCTAACAGAGCACATATCCAACAATTTTCAATCTCTAAGGCAGATAGCAGACGGATAGGCATTGGACAATTTCATAGCAGTGAAAAGAACAACTTTTGATCAACTTATAGAAATAGGGAAAAAGAAAATTGAGGACAAACTTATCCCTATTGAGGTTTGTTTAAAACAATGTACAAATATCTACAAAGTGTGTTGTAACATAGAAAGTCTTATAGCTAATGTCGACAGTAGATTAAAGGAGTTATATGATAAGATGGCTAAAATTGCTAACTCTTTTGATGGATTGACTACACTAACCACATCTGTTGATGGACAAATTTTATCCTTGGAGAACCAAATTTTTTCTTTTGAGAAGGAGAGAGATAAAATCATGAGGAGAGCAAAAAATCTAAGAGGATTGGTAAGTCCTAGACTAGATTCATTGGGTGTTCACAAGAAAGAGTGCATGGATATGATAGCTAAACCCACATCGAAAGATATCCAAGAGAAAGAAACACTTTCCCACTTACTAAGTGGACTTGCATCTATTTTTGATACATATAAATCCAGTTGGGATACATATCTTTAGTTATTACAAAAGGCATACATGGAAATCTTGAAGATGACTAGGCTCCAGTGAAACTAACCATATTCTTTTATTTCTTTTATTCTTTCACTGGTCATTGGCATTAATGTCAAAGGGGGAGTATGTTCATATGTGAAAAATATCATGGAACACATTTCAGATGGAGTATATTGCTCAGGGGGAGCATATCAGTAGCGAATCCATTTTTCACATGATTGTTGCCATCAATGCCAAAGGGGGAGATTGTTGGCAATTGACACTCATTAGATTCATTTTTTGTCATTGATGGCAATGAGATATAATGAAAGTCATAAACCAGCACTAGGAATCATATATCGGCAAATACTGGCTTTGGAGAATTCAGGGCGGCACCGGCACCAGCACCGGTGTCAATACTTCTTTGGAAGCCGACATCAAGGAGGATTTACTTAAATCATTTTTTAATTAATATTACCAAGGCTGATATTTTTGTAAATGTATTGTAAGCTGACATAAGGCACATCATTTGTAATAGGTATATAGGTCAGCCTGCTAGGTTATTTTTAAAATGGAATGAGACATATGATATATGTGGATATAGGAGAATATAGCAGAACTGTATGATGCAAAATATATGTATGAAGATTATTTTGTATGCGAATACTATATCATGCAATGATCTGTAGATATCTTGGAAATCATTCTTGGAGAAGAAGATATAGTTCAGAGTTTATGAACCGATACAGAGTGGAACCAGAACTAGAACTCTATTTGGCATAATAGATGCAATCTTGAGTTCATTTTCAGTAATTTACTTTGGCAGAAAGCTTGTAGTCAGTGAGGCTCTTTAGTGATGAGCAGTATGCTCTAGGTAGTGTGCCTTCCTGCAAATGTAGGCTCCTATTATATGTAATATCTTTTCAAATGGCCAATGAATTGATATTGTGGGTCACAAATCCCACCGTGGTTTTTCCTCATTGAGGTTTTCCACGTATAAATTTTGTGTGTTATGGTGTTCATTTATGTGGATGGTTTATTTTCTTCTTGATATATGTTTATTTGTTTACCGGTATATATATGCATGGTCTAGAAAGTTAAAAACTGTTCATTCTGGCAGAACACTGATTCACCCCCCCCTCCCCTCTTAGTGTTCCTGGATCCCAACAGTTTCCTATAGATTCATCATGTGGAAATGTATTATTACATAATTGGCATAACAAAAACCTGTTAAAATGACAATATAAGTCATTTTGATGACATATTCTCAACCCTCCTCTATCAACATTGGTATCCTGAAACGCAATCCCATCAGAATCCCCAACACTATCAAAATTGTACAAAAAGGATAAACCAACAATATAGACTTATTTTGAAAATGCACCTTGGAACACTATCAGTATAGCTATACCAATCAAGACTCATTGGCCAGATTTATACTATTGAAATAGATGTAAAAACTTTAAATCGACAGTAGAAACTATTCCAATCAACTAGCCATCTGCTATGCTATCTCAATACCTATTGTCAAGGTGAAAAGTAGTCATCGGTAAATTATCCCAATATGCTTCCACTGAGTCTACAATAATTTTTTAACAAATTAATTTTTTTTTAAAAATGTAAAGTTTCATCAAAATTTTGATGAACACATAAATCGGCATATGTTAAACTGATAAACAAACATCCTCAAAGATGACATTTTTGGCATAGCTATATCGGTCACCAAAAGGATAGTTCTATCAGAATATGTATCCTCACAACACAAGTCATTCTAAAAATAGTACATTGGAATAGCTATCCCGAACAACAACTAATCAGCCAAGATAATATTGTCAGGATAACTTGAAAGGGGTACACTGATTCTAAAAGTTATTCCGATTAGTTATTGTCATCGAACTTGTGATGTATAGAGCCCGACGAACCACAAACATTGGCGATGAGATTTTTTTACACGCGACGTTGATTTCGTCATAATGAGAATGAAATTTTTCTCCACCTCGTCGAAAAATGGATGACAATTTGGTGTTTTTTCAATGATTTCAAACGAATGTTTTACAATGTTTGGTGGTCTTTTTCGTCGATAGATGGACCAAAATTTGTAATGAACACCACAAACATTTTCCTTACCACTAACCAATGAATATGGGTCATGGTTTCAATGTATAATAATTAGCATTACAGTGAAGAAATGCTAGCAACGAAATTTAAGCCAAGGTTTCATCGGTAAATCGATAATATTTTATCGATATGTCACCAAAAATTCACCAGAATTAGGAGTCAAATACAGTAGTGGAAGGGTAGATAATGGGCTCAATGAATCAACAACCATGTTAATGGTGGAGGATGACTTTGTGGGCCCAATGGGCCCAATTCTCATATAGATGCCTTTTCACCAAGACTCCTCTTGGCGGCAAAGGGCAATTTTGTTTGGCCGAAAGACCATGTTACCCCAAAATTCTTGGAGTGGGGCCATTTCCCTCATGGCACAATCATGATCATTGATGATCACTTGAAGTTCGATCTGATGACCACGACTTGTTCTTTCGTTGGCCCCTCCGGTGCTCTCTTGGCGGGATCCTGTGTGTTCATTTGCACGTGAGACCTCCAAATCGACTACTAGCATTTGAACTTCCTTTGAGCTCTTAGCATTTAAAATTTTATAGGTGGGTTGTTGTTGACCTGATGGTTGAGATGTTCTTCCTACTCAATTGGTGCCTCATTCTTGGTCAAATTCTCATCCACCACTGGGGATCATCTTCATTACTCCAAATTGGACTTTTGTAGGCCAATTTTTTATGCCATCATACCCTATTAAATGTAGACTAGAGACCTTTTGTCCCTGCAAATTTGCTCGGCCATACTTGTTGACAAGAATATCTTCACTGACGGGTCATTTTTCTCTTTCCTAAGCAAAGGACATCTTGCAGAGGAATCTAGCATGCCATCAAATTGTAGATTTGATCTCCTCCTCTTCTACAGATATTTTGTAACCTAACCCTAGGAGGGTTAGGGTTTCCATCCGTAGTTCAATTTTCAATTATTCCTCAACTATAAATGCAAATTTTGTATATTTTCCAAAGGATCTTCTCCTCTTTTTCTCTTACAATAGTCTATGACTCCTAAAACTCTAAAAATTACCTTGTCTTTGCATTAATAGAATTTTCTTGCCTTACCTTGTTTCAGTTTATACAAATTTATGTATTTCTCTTACCTGTTTGTGTGAATGCATCTTTTTCTTGTTTTCTTAGTATCTATGATAGTGTTGACTCCTCTTAGAGTGGCATCTGAGAACATTGTTCATTCCTCTGCCATTGTTAAGAATTCCAACCTTGAACCAGTCTTAGAGAGCTAGACTTAGATAGGAATTAGTGTATCTTTTGGGTAGTTTTATTGATGTTTTGTGTAGTTACAGGTGGGGGTAGATCAACTTTCAGTCTAGGTGCAAACCTTTTTTTCCCTTCTTTCATGCAACCCTTCTTTGTCTCTCCCTTTTCCCTACCAGAGCATAGATTAGTTTTACCAATGTTGGGTTGGTCCAACACCTGCACTAAGATTGAAGAGGAAGTTGGCCTTCTCCAGAGACTCAACCTCACTTTTGCAAGTCCCACACTTGGGAGGTTGTTTCCATGTTTCACAAGGTTAGTGATCAAGTCTGGTCACTAAGGGTGCAAACTTTTGTGACAATAGTAACATTAGTCCCAACACCTCTAGCTAGGCATTCTTACCCTAGGAATACTCCTATTTTACCCCCCTGGGTCAAAAAGCTTAGGACCAATACCCTATCGGCATCATCCCTTGAGCGTCCTAAGTGCGAAAAATTATCAAAATTTGACAGGTTGTATCTCACAAATTGTGGCACCTATGAATGATCTGTTTGAACCTAGATGGTCACATGAGGTCTACCTACAATATCTTGTCTTGAATTTTTGAGATTCAGAGTGGTTTTCACAGGGTGGCATTTTTTCATTTGACGAAAAAATCATCAATTTCATTCAGTGAAAATTTTCCACGGAGCCAATTCTCATTCTCGTCGTTGTGGGAATGAACCATTGGTCCCAACACCTCTAGTTAGGTATTATTACCCTAGGCATGCTCATATTTTATCCCCCCCTTGGTCAAACGCTTAGAGCCATACCCTACTGACGTCGTCCCTTGAGTGCCCTAAGTGTGAAAAATTGTGAAAATTTGACATGTTGTATCTCGGAAACCATGGCACCTACAAATGATCAATTTGGGCCTAAAGGATCATGTGAGGGATTCCTACAATAGCCTATCTTGGATTTTCAAGACTTGGAGAATTGTTCATAAGGCAGCGTTTTTTTAGTTGATGAAAAAATCATCAGTTTCATTCAATGAAAAGTTGTTGCGGAGCCAATTTCTCATTTTTCTCATTGTGGGAATGAACTGTCAATCCCAAAACCTTTGGTTAAGAATTATTACCCTAGGAATTCTCCTATTTTACCCCCCCCCCCGGGTGGAATACTCAAGGCCATACCCTACTGACATCATCCCTCAAGTGCCCTAAGTACGAAAAATTGTCAAAATTTGACAGGTTGTATCTCAAAAACCATGGCAACTACAAATAATCCATTTGAACCTACAAGTTCACATGAGGGCTGCCTACAATATCCTATCTTGGAATTTCAAAATTCAAAGCGGTTTTCGCAAGGCAGTGTTTTTCAGTTGACGAAAAAATTGCTTCATTCAATGAAAAATTGCCATAGAGCCAATTTCTCATTCTTCTTGTCATTGGAATGAACCATTGGTCCCAACACCTTTGGTTAGGCATTCTTACCCTAGGAATACTCCTATTTTACCACCCCCTCTCGATCGAACTCTCAAGGCCATACCCTACCAACGTCATCCCTTGACCACCCTAAGTGCAAAAAAATTGTTAAAATTTGACAGGTTGTATCTCATAAACCATAGCACTTGTGAATCATTTGTTTGAACCTACAGGGTCATGTGAGGGTTTCCTACAATTTCCTATCTCGGATTTTCAATATTCAAAGCGGTTTTTGTAGAGAAATGTTTTTTCAATTGATGAAAAAATTGTCAGTTTCATTCAATGAAAAGTTGTCACAGAGCCAATTTCTCATTCTTCTCATCATGGGAATGAACTATTAGTCCCAATACCTCTAGTTAGGAATTATTACCCTAGGCATGCTCTTGTTTTAACACCCCCTCCCCCCCCTCGGGTTGAATGCTTAGGGCCATACCCTACCAGTGTTGTCCCTTGAGCGACAGGTTGTATCCTGAAAACCATGGTACTTGCAAATGATTTGTTTGAACCTACAAGGTCACGTGAGGGTTTCTTGCAATAGCCTTTCTCATATTTTCAATATTCAGAGTAGTTTTCGTAGGGCAACATTTTTTCAATTGATGAGAAAATCATCAATTTCATTCAATGAAAAGTTGCCACAGAGTCAATTTCTCGTTCTACTCCTCGTGGGAATGAACAGTTAGTCCCAACACCTCCAGTTAGGCATTCTTACCCTAGGCATGCTCCTATTTTACCCCCCTCCTTGGTTGAATGCTCAGGGCCATACCCTACCAGCATTGTCCCTTGAGTGCCCTAAGTGCAAAAAATTGTCAAAATTTGACAGGTTGTATCTCGGAAACCGTGGCACCTAAAAATGATCTATTTGAACCTATAGGGTTATGTGAGGGCTACCTATAATAGCCTATCTCATATTTTCAATATTTTTAGGGGTTTTTGTAGGGCAGTGTTTTTTTAGTTGACGAAAAAATCATTAGTTGCATTCAATGAAAAGTTGTCAAAGAGCCAATTTCTCATTCTTCTCGTTGTGGACACGAACCGTTAGCCCCAACACCTCTAGTTAGGCATTCTTACCCTAGGAATTCTCATGTTTTATGCCCCCCCCCCCTCATTCGAACACTCAGGTCCATACCCTAATGGTGTCATCCCTTGAGCACCCTAAGTGCGAAAAATTGTCAAAATTTGACAATTTGTATCTCGGAAATCGTGGTACCTGTGAATGATTTGTTTGAACCTATAGGGTCACATGAGGGTTTCCTATAATAGGTTATCTCAGATTTTCAATATTTAAAGTGGTTTTCATAGGGCAGCATTTTTTCATTTGACGAAAAAAATCGTTAGTTGCATTCAATGAAAAGTTGCCACAAATCCAATTTCTCATTTTGCTTGTTGTGGGTGAAAACCATTGGTCCCAACACCTCCTGTTAGACATTATTATCCTAGGAATTCTCATGTTTTACCTTCCCACTTAGTCAAACGCTCAAGGCCATACCCTACCAACGTCATTATTTGAGCACCCTAAGTGTGAAAAAGTGTCAAACAAGCCTATATTAAATGATAATGAGGATGAAAAGGATAAATATAGACTAACAAGCCTATATTAAGTTGTAATAAACTTAGGAAAGCAGTAATGATCATGATCATCAATATTTGCATATATTGTAGACACATAATTACCATTAGACTTACATGTGACATCCATGAACATACATAAGTGGGTCATACACATAAGATTTGTTAATCTATGCATCTTTTTTCATCATTATCAATACAACTACACCAATGTACTCGTGTAAAAATACATTGTATATCATGAATACAACTAAACCAGTTTACTCATGTACAAATACATTATATATCTTCAATACAACTACACCAATGTGCTCATGTGTAAATGCATTGTATATATTTGTACTCATGTACAAATATATCATATATCATTGTAACAAAGTTGCATCAATTTACTCATATACAAATATAACATCCCACTTCATGTGCATCAGTTATCCTCATGTACTAAGAGCAAAGCTTATGTAGAGAAATGCCTACATATAAATAAAGACCAATATAAGCAACATGAACAACATCAAAAAGACCTACATTTTTAAGAATTGTTAATCTACACATAAAAAACATGATAGTAAATGGAGAGGTGGGAATATATCGAGTGTACCTACTATGTTGATGAAAAATCGTGATGCAATAGTATTGTATATCATCAAAAAGACCTATATTTTTAAGAATTGTTAATCTACATATAAAAAAGAAATGAACATAAATGTTTTATGACCATTATTTGACATGAAATTCATGATAATATATGGAGAGGTGGGAGTATATACCGCAAAGATACATCCCTTTGAATTATATTGAGTGTACTCACTATGTTAATGCATTAGTATTATATATCATCAAAAAGACCTACATTTTTTAGAATTGTTAATCTACATATAAAAAAGCATGAATATAAAGGTTTTATGATCATTGTTTCAAATGAAAAGAATGATAATAAATGAAGACGTCTGATTAACTAAGAGATAGGATTATATGAATTATATTGAGTGTACCCACTATGTTGATGTAAAAATCATGATGCAATAGTATTGTTCATAAAAAAAGGACCTGTATTTTTAAGAATCCTTAATATACACATAAAAATCTTGTACATAAAGGTTTTTTATCATTATTTGAGATGAAATGCATGATAAAAAAAAAGAGATAATAAAGACTTGATACTCAAGTGTGCCTGAAGGGTCATCTCTTAGCTTAAGAGTATCTAGTATTTCTTCATGATCAGAACTAGTCACTGTCCATAGTTATTTTGTCTTCGGTCTTTCTTGATGCTTCAACAACTTGACATTTGTAGCTATAACAAGGTGAAAATACATGAGAATGGTTTTGTGTCTCTCATAGTCTTCAAATGCAGGTATGCCATTCTTTCTAATCATGTATGTTCACAACCAAGTTCCTACAACAACAACTGAACTTGCAGGATACGTGAACCCATCATCATCTATCACCGGTTGTGTTAGCTTCTGATTTCCATGTACACATTGTGCCAACCAATAGACTAATCTCTCTTCATTTCCCTATGGTGCAACCACTGTAAAAACATGTCTTTGTTGTAGAAGATATAAAAGATGGTCATACTCAACTGAACTTTCCATGTCATCATTTGACATGGATATTGTTTGAGATAAAGGAGTTAGATATTGTGGAACCCATGTATCAACCCACTCACTTGACTCACACTAAAACACAACTCTGACAAAAACAAGCCAATTCTCGTGTCCAAATGGTCCATGTACTTGCATCTGAGCTGTGAAATGAATGCATTTTTGAAGAATCTTTAATTGTTTGACTATTCAATTTGTCTCCCACTGTGTCCTCCTCAACCAACCAAAAGAATCTGTGCAATAGTGAATCAAGAGTCCCTCCCTATGACATTGTTGTACTACACCAATCAACAATCAAACATGCATCAGAGAATTTTGCACCTGAAATCCTCAATTGCTCTTTAAATAGAGCTCTCTTCAAACATGCACATGCTCCATCATGCACCCCCTTCCCATGCCTTGCTTCAAAAAAAAACCAACTATGAGGTACACGCCTCTCTACATGCATTCTACTCAACCAATAAAACATATGAGCATTCTTGAATTAACCTTTACAGTTATCTAGCCATATGAGATGTCGGTCTATTGCAATACCTTTCTCCTACAAGAACTCAAAAAAAAATTCAAAACAATGTTGCACATACTAGGAGGAGTGAGATATATCATCACTCATATAAAAATGATACTCCCTGGTTATCTTCCTATCCTCTTTTGTACTATCAGGGGCATGTCTATACATTATATAAACAAAAATGGAAATCTAAATTGAATTGTAATACTGAGCATGTAACTCATTTTGTGGTTGCAATGTATAGTTTTTTGTGAAATCAACCACTGATATAATAGTGTCAATCAAGAAAGAGTTCTTACACATCCTAAATTGTTGATCCAACCACTGAGACCTATGGGTTTTCCTTGCATACTTGTAGAAAATATTTTCCTTAAAATCCAAAATAAAATCAGCAACACTAACTTCTCTACACACCAATTCACATCTAGAACCTTCACCTCCACTCATCAAAGTATATTTCATTATCTCATATCTTTTTTCTCAACAATATTCTTTCCAAACTCATTTTTTCTGCCCTCATGAAAACACGAAACAAACTTTGACAACCCACCACATTGTGAGCACTTCTCATTCAAAAAAACATTTCTATGAAAAAAGAATCCATCATCTCTAGGACATCAAAAAAGATTTAGCAAGTCTTTTGATGATCTCATAAATTGCATTGCACCACACTCTTGCAACATATCATTAGTATGCATCGTAGAATGAATATAGCATAAAAGTTCATGGTACATTGAAAAATCCACATGGTATTTGCAACAACAAGTATAATGAATCTTAAGAGGTACACAATAAAATGCCTTCAAAGATTTAATTTCCCTTTGCGATATTTGCAAAGTTGGATGTGTTTCACAAAAAAATTTGTACAACATTGTTTGTCTTGATTCCAAGAAATGTTTGGGATGTGGTGTGCAATCTCAATTGTCGATTCTTAACTTCAAAACATGCTTTACATTGGGTGATACTCTATAATTAGAGTGCCAAAATTGTTCAATTTCCTCCTTCACATTGTCGGTCAACTTTTTATCAGCATGTGGAAGCCTCCCACCAATAGCCCATGTATCATGTCAAAGGGGATCATCGAGTCTTTCTCTTCTTGCAAGTTCTCTATCCAAAATTTTACGGTTTATGTTCAAATCAACACAAGTTTGTCTCACAAAATGAGTCTTCCTCAATTGATGGATTAATAAGGAGGTTGTAATCACTCTTCAAGCAACTCTCTTATATTTTTCCTTGCTATTCTTTCCAAAAGAATTGAGAGCATTAAAAAGATTTTTGACAATAATAGAATTTTTCTCCATCTTCTTGTTCATAAGAATCTTCAATTTGGCTAACAATGGTCTCATCTTATGCATCTTTAGAAATTGAACAAATAGTTGGAATTGCTCAGTCAATGTCTTATTGCTAAAATATTGGTTGAAAAATTGTGTAGCCCACAACTGAATGGTTTGTGTTGACCTCTTGCCTTCAAGATTGTCAATAATGTTCTCATCAATTTCAAGTAACCATTTTGGGATTCTTAAAGGTCTTAAATTTGGAATTTGTCTTTCATCCATGAGAGGGTCTTCATTTCTCATGTAATTCAATGTTACATATTGTTCACTTGGTTGAACAATTCCACCTTCAATGTCAAAATTTCCCAAATTTTCACCTCCAATGTCAATTCCCAAATTTTCACCTTCAATCTCAACACCCAAAATTTCACCTTCATTGTCAATTCTCACATTTTCAAAGTTCAATTCCCACATTTTCATTCCTAAATTCAATATCATGTTGAACATTTTCATTCCCAATTGGAATATCATATTCAACATTTCCAATATCAAAATCTACATTTTCATTTTCATTTTCACTTTCAATAACTTGCTCAACATTTTCAAATTCAATTTCCTCTTCACTTGAAGTAACATTTGCAAAGACTTCACCAATATTTGACATACCTTGTCTTCTCCTCCTATGACCTTTTCTAACTCTTTGTCTATAGACTTCAATTTTCTCATTTGAAAGCTTTCTTTTACTTTATGCTTTCAACGACTGCTACTCCTCATTATACCTCCACAAAGATGCTCCTAACTGATTGATAGTGGCAAATTTGTCTCCAAGAATCTGTCAAAAGCAGAATTTTGTTATTGTCTCTCTAAAAACCCATGATTGTTGCCTGCAATATGAATGTGTGGGCCGTTGGAATGCACAAAATGAACCACAAACCTATTTTTGTGTAGTACAAAAAATGAATATCCAATTTTTATTCATATTTTTCTTATGGGCTACAAAAAATTCTTGTCGGCACCTTAATGGAAACAAATCAGATGTTAGATTATATCTGATATATGATTTGTTTACAAATAGAAAAAGTGAGAGAGATACTTGAGGATGATAGAGAGTGTTGGCAATTTTGTTGTTTATGTTGTGATTGTCATTGATGGACACACACTTGTATTGCGATACTCTTTATATGTATGAGCTAGGGCTCAACGGGTATTTGTTCCAACCGGTATGTTGTATTCTAGTCTTTAGACTATTAGTGATTTTGTAGAATGTGTTTCCTGGTCTGAAGCGGCATATCGACCCCAAGCAGTTCATAGATCTCAAGTGGTTCAAGGGAGCAAAGTGGCACAATACATTCTTACAAGTCTTCATTTTTATCAAACCAGCAACTAGTATTTTGTATGAACCGGTAATACTCTGTGATGAGTTACCAAGTGGCATTTTGTGATGAGTTCCCAATCCACTGATTATTTGAGGGTGCCAACACATTGACGGTGCTTTTTGTGTCATGTTACTGAGTATGTCTAGATTCATTGAACCTAGGAAATTGTAATGTAATCCTATTGGACCGACATGAAATCAGTTTCCTTTAAAAGGACATCATGTCTAGGGTTTTAAGTTGTTTTTGAAAGGGTTAATGTCGTGCTAGGGTTTAAGGTGGTTGTTGAGTTGTTGGAAGAATGATCTTATCTGAGAAGATCAAGTTGTAACTAAGAGAGAGATAGAGAAGACTGAAGTAATGCTGGAATGCATTAACTGTGAGCAATACTAGATCTAACCAAGCAGTTTCTGCTATCAGATAGATCAAACACTTGTTGATTACTCACATCTTTGACAAGTCTGTAGCCCTTAACCGGGTAGGCCTCAAAGCCTTTGTAAAATCCTCTAAAAATGTGGTTCACTTCTGTGAATCTAAAATCCTCTAACAAGGTAGTCTTTAATTGGACTTATCTCCTAACAGAGATTGAGATTCCTAACAGGATCTGTTCTGGTGAAGAACATTGTAAGACCTTAACCGACCTGACCTTAACCGGTCTGGTTTCTATTCTGCAGATAGTGACTTGTGAGTTCCATCTCACCGTGGTTTTTCCCATTTGGGTTTCCACGTCAAATATCATGTGTTATGGTTGTATTGCTTTTGTGGGTGAATGCTTTATTTGCATTTTGGTTTGCATGTGTGGTAACTAGTCTCTCTGTTAAACTCTTTTACCGGTCTATCTTTAGACTGTTTAAGTGTAGTGGTTTTTGGCATACTAATTCACCCCCCCACCCTCTTAGTATTCATCAATTGGTATCACAGTCTACCTTTCTATATGTTTAACCACTTGGAAAGAGATATGGGGGAATACACCTTGAGGGAACTTACTCAATGGCTCACTCAGTCTGAGCAAGCCTATGATGATCTTATGGTCAAATACAAGGCATCTCAAGCAAAAAGGAGAGAACATGCAGAAAAGCTGATGGAGCTATCTGAAAATAGTTCTGCAGATGAAGCAGATATGGAAGCCATGATAGCAGAAGTAAATAAGTTGAATGAATCAAACTCCAACCTGAGAAATGAGTTGGAAGGACTGACTATTCAGTTTAGTCAAGAGCTTGAGAACCAAAGAAAAGTTGAAGATCTGGTAAAGGATAGAGATCATGAGATCTCCAAGTTGAAACAAGAGATTAGTGCACTAACTACTCGCCTTCATGAGAGCAGAATGGAAAAGGAAGACATGCAAGGAAAACTAAACACAGCCATCTCTGAAAATGCAAGCCTAATGGAGTCAAATACTGCTATTTCCAAAGAACTCTCTGAGTCAAAGGAAATACTTGCTAAGTTCAGCAAAAGTACTGTTAAGCTAGAGCAAAAGCTTGAGTCATCTAGGCCAGTAAAGAATACCAATGGACTTGGTTTCTCTAGACATGAGGAAGGAGAATCCTTAGGTACAAATGTAGAAGCATCAAAGAAGCAACCGACACTCAAAGGAAAAGGTAAGCAAAGATTCAAACCTGTTTGCTTTAACTGTCTTAAAGAAGGACACACTGCCAATGTATGTAGGAGCAAAGCCTACAATAATTTTCCTTACTTTATTAACAATGTACCTAGATCCAATAAGTTCAATGGTCATTGTTATGCATGCAATAAGTTTGGGCATAGAGCATTTGAATGTAGGTCTATGAAGGATAACATTGGAAGATATCCTCAAAGGACCCAAGGAACTGGTCCTGAACCTTTTGTGAACCAGAACCACAACCGGTTTAATGTCTTCAATCATCAGTCGAGAAGCGGTGGCCATCAAGCGGCAACCGGATGGAGAGAAAATTGTATGATCTATCATGGTCATGGTCACACTATTGCAACATGTAGAAGGAAGAATGGAAACATGTACAATGGACCTTGGAGAGCACCTGGATTGGTTTGCTATCACTGCAACAAACCAGGTCACATTGCAAGATTCTGCAGAAGCAGAAAAAGTATATCTGATGATATACTGGTCACTCAGGAAGGAGAGATTGATGTTGAAATAGTTCAAATGGACATGAACAAAACCTAGAGGAAGAAACCAACAATGTTGGAAGAGGAACCGGTTTCTGCACCTAGTGTGGAAATATCAAAACCAGCAAACTAAGCCTCAAAAGGCTTAGGGGGAGCAAACGGTGAAATGCTTTCGAACCCCTAGTTTACATCGGCAAAAGAACTTAACTGGTATGCGATACTTGTCACTTGGTAGAAGACCAGAAATGATAAAAAGGAAAATTAGGGTTTACACCCTAATAGAGGAGCATTAATGACGGTAGGTGAGAGACATATATAAAAGCATTTTTCAAATCATTTCTCACTATCTGTTTTCAAGCGAACAGAAGTTTTTCAAGTGCGGAACAAAGAAAAGGTGATTTGAGCTTAGATTTTAAGAAATTGAATAATCTTGAAGGTGATTCAAATTCAGTTCGCAAACGGTCATGGAGAACACAAAGTGGTGATTTGGCAACCAACGGAGAGTAGAGTGAAGCTAAATCAGGAAGCCCTAAATTCACGTTGTAAAGGTATTTTTTGTGTTCTTGAAATACTCAACAATGGCTTCCACATCTCATACCAGCTCTAGTACATCCATTGAGTCGGAAAGTTTTATTCAGAGGAAGTCCAAATGTAATGCCTTATCACAAGTTCTGGCTGGAGTCATAGTTGAAGAGGGAATTTTAGATTATATTGATTGCAAAATAGAAGACCTAGGGTCTTTAGCTATTCACACCCAATTAGGTTTATTTTTTGGCAAGGACAAAAAGATCAAACCAGAGTTTAGTATCCTAGAGAAGAAGAAACTCCATAATGCAGTATACTTTCTGGAAGATTTTACGAAGGATCATATCAGGATCATCTTGAGCAGAGTCCATGGTGACAAGATGTACCTGGAGAGGACACATGATATCATGCCTCAGGCAATTCATACAATCACCAGTTTTTGTAACAAAAGGGAAGTGTCAGCCCTAAGAATGGTAAGCAAAACCGAAATGGCCAAGCTCACCGGTTCAACAAGAGATTCATGGGGTATGACAGTTAATCCTATCAAGGATGATCTGGTGAAATACGCATGCATGGTGATAGGCTATAGAACATTCTCAGCCAGTAGGATTAATTTTGTATCTGCTGCAGCAGTGAATGCTTCTTACCGGATGATTAAAGAGGATGCATCATTTGACCCATGCACTGGTATGCAGAGGCAACTCCTGTTGAATCTAAAGGCAATCAAACAGGACAATGCACTAAGGTTTAAGTTTGGAAAACTACTAGTGGGGTTGTTCTTCTATTTCCAAGGCTACTTTCCTGAAGTAGGAGATGTCCAGTGGTCTCCGGACCAACCGATAACCAAGCAAATCAAGGAAAGCATACAAGCCATTGGAACCAGTTACCCTGAAGTACTGAACAAATATTTTGATGAGTTCAGAAGATATATGAGTCAAAGGGTAAGGATCTCAGGTGATATTGTTAAGAAATATGAAGATGACATCTGTTTCACCATTCAAGTGGAAAAATGCTTAATGGAGGTTGTTGAGCCTAGAATGGAGGAAGTGGAGCCAATGGGCTATGAGGTTATGTATGACATGCTGGAAGGGTATGCCTCAACCCTTATTGCCTCGCCTCTTGATCCTAAGGCTAAAAGGACCGGAACATACTTGGAGAGGATTGCATCGGCTGAAGAACCATCTATTAAGAAAGGAAAAGAACCGGCAGCAAAGAAAGCCAAGGCAGTCCCTGTAGCATCGGCATTGGCTACCACTATAACTCCAAGAGTGACCAAGCGGTCACCTACAAAGAAAAAACTTGAGGTAACACTGACAAAAGTCTTTGAAAGAAAAAGGAAGCCTAAGACAAATGACCAGACTCTGAAGAGACCTAGTCTGATGAAAAGCCAAAGAAGGCCAGACAGACAAAGAAAATGAAGAAGAATGAACCGGCAGCATCCGCACCGGTAAATATTGATATCTCCTCATACAAACCTTTGACACATTTTCAAAGGACAGTTAAGAATATTAGGAGAAAATTACTTCATGATTTAGTAGATTATTATGATGATTTTAGTGATGAGGAGAAGGAAGAAGTATTACAGGAAATCATTATTTATTTGTGCAAGAATGACCGGTCACCATCAGAGATTAAATCTTCGACACTGGATTCTTTATTTAAAGCATTAGATAATAAATGGTGCATTGCCATTGAAAAACAACAGGAGATTAGGGAGAAAGTCTTTTCATAGTACTTTCCCAACCTCTCAAACTCAGAATTATTTGATGTCCTGGATCAAAATAAAGGTCTCTTCTTCACAAGGAGAAGAAGACATTGGCTATTGGAGGGAAGAATTGACGATGTTGAAAAAGACACTCATCAGCATATGAATCATGTTGTTCTAGCTCACAAAGCATGAATGGCCAACCTCCAAGCGGATAAAGAATCGGTTATTTCCAAACCGGATGAAGTTTTTGATGAAAAAGGAAACCTGGTTGAAGAACCAATCGACACTATTGATGTCGATGCACTAGACATAGAAGATGTCACTCATGACATACCTTCTGGGGAAATAGAACAGGGGCAACAAGCAGAACAAGGTAGTAAGCAAGCCAAGGACACACAGGAAGTAGCTAAGGAACAAACAAAGAAGAAGAAACAGGAAGAGAAGAGAAAAGAGGAAGAGGAGAAATGAAAAGATGAAGAGAAGAAGAAGCAAGAAGATGATAGGAAGAAGAAAGAAGAAGAGGATAAGGAAGAAAAGAAGAAGAAGGAAGAGGAAGAGAAGAGGAAGAAAAGAGGAAGAAGGAAGAGGAAGAAAAGAAGAAGAAGGAAGAGGAAGCAAAGAAGAAGGAAGAAGAAGAAGAGAAGAAGAAAGAGGAAGCAAAGAAGAAGGAAGAAGTAGACAAGGCAGCTGAAGCAATGAAGAGCACACAGATGGAGACTCCTAAGGCAACCGGGAGCTAAGCCAAACCGGTTGATATCTCAAGTCCTATTGATCTCCAGTCTGCAAGTGATTCGGAGCTTATGCAGAGCATCAAGGTTGCCCAAGAGCGCTTTGAAATCATACGAAGGAAAAAGGAGCAAGATATCATTCAAGCGGCTATAGACACCCTTATCGGTTTGATCCCTGGTACCAATCTTCCTAACACTGAATCATCACTAGTGCAGCTCAAACTACTATGTACTGTAGTGGATGATTAGGTGCATAGCCTAGAAGAAGCAGCTGAGGCAAATGTCAAGAAAGAGCATCAAAAGGCTCTTAACATTGCTGTGGTGAAAAAGTTGAATGAGCTCTGGTCTGAACTTCTGAAAGACCAAAAGGATATAAGGGATGCTTTGGATGAAGAAAACTTGCTACTAAGCAAAATCTGTCAACCCCATCTATTCTATGATGATGTGCTAACTAAGAATCAAAAGCTTCAAATGGACTTACAGTCCTACTTAAGCACATTTAAGCCTCCTTATGATTCCTTTGCAACTTATGGGCAAATTGTTCACCGGTTTCAAATCCAATCAGCCAAGATGGAGCAAGAGATTAGTGCACGGTCTAGGGATTTGCAGGAGCTTCAACTAGTTTTACTTCCACAACTGCAAATTCTTTAGAAGTGTTATCTGAACCTGGATGCCCTGACAGTCACGTAGGAGATGAGCACAGTTGATGCTATGGAGGAACATGTATCCCAAATGCAAACAAAGAAAGAAGTGGCAACCTCCCTACTTGAGTCCTGGTCTCTATCCATGAAACAATTTTTGTAGGACTATAAATCGGTTTTTGACAAATATTATTCATTGTTGTCATAAACTTTTTATATATATCAAGTGGACATAGGGTTATTCAGTGGTACTTTGTCATTGTTGTCAAAGGGGGAGAAGTATCTGGTTTTGGTTTTAAAATTTTGATCTTCTGACACAGGGGGAGAAGTATTTGGTTTAGAAATTTTGATATATGTTTTTCTATATGCTATATGCTCTGACATCTCAATGTTTTATGCTCTGTATGCAAAATTGCTATACATTGTATTGATTAAGGGATAGTGTATATGCTTAGGGGGAGCAATTTTGTTAATGGCATGTTTTTGATTGTAAAACACTTAGACGTCAAAATTTTATTTTCCCAAGTGTTGCCATCAATGCCAAAGGGGGAGATTGTTGGAAATTTTGTTGTTTATGTTGTGATTGTCATTAATGGACACAAACTTGTATTGAGATCCCCTTTATATGTATGAGCTAGGGCTCAACAGGTATTTGTTCCAACTGGTATGTTGTATTCTAGTCTTTAGACTATTGGTGATTTTGTAGAATGTGTTTCCCGATCTGAAGCGGCATATCGACCCCAAGTGGTTCAAGGGAGCAAAGTGGCACAACACATTCTTACCAGTCTTCATTTTTGTCAAACCAGCAATCGGTATTTTGTATGAACCGATAATACTCTATGATGAGTTACCAACTGACATTTTGTGATGAGTTACCAATCCACCGATTGTTTGACGGTGCTTTTTGTGTCGTGTTACAGAGTATGTCTAGATTCATTGAACCTAGGAAATTGTAATGTAATCCTATTGGACCGACATGAAATCAGTTTCCTTTAAAAAGATGTCATGTCTAGGGTTTTAAGTTGTTACTGAAAGGGTTAATGTCGTGCTAGGGTTTAAGGTGGTTGTTGAGTTGTTGGAAGAACGATCTTATCTAAGAAGATCAAGTTGTAACTGAGAGAGAGATAGAGAAGACTAAAGTAATGCTAGAATGCATTAACTATGAGCAATACTAGATCTAACCAAGTAGTTTGTGCTATCAGATAGATCAAACACTTGTTGATTACTCACATCTTTGACAAGTTTGTAGCCCTTAACCGGGTAGGCCTAAAAGCCTTTGTAAAATCCTCTAACAAGGTGGTTCACTTCTGTGAATCTAAAATCCTCTAACAAGGAAGTCTTTAATCGGGCTTATCTCCTAACAGAGATTGAGATTCCTAACAGGATCTATTCTGGTGAAGAACATTGTAAGACCTTGACCAGTCTGGTTTCTATTTTGCAGATAGTGACTTGTGAGTTCCATCTCACCGTGGTTTTTCCCATTTGGGTTTCCATGTCAAATATCATGTGTTATGGTTGTATTTCTTTTGTGGGTGAATGGTTTTTTTGCATTTTGGTTTGCATGTGTGGCAACCGGTCTCTCTGATAAACTCTTTTACCGGTCTATCTTCAGACTATTTAAGTGTTTTAGTGTAGTGATTTTTGGCATACTAATTCACCCCCCCCCCCTCTTAGTATTCATCAGAGAGATGAATAGTGAGAGAGAGAGGGAGGGAGAGAGAGATGGGGGGGAGAAGGATAAAGGGAGATAGAGGGGGGGAAGGGGAAAGGGAGAGAGAGAGAGAGAGAGAGAGAGAGACAAGGGATGAAGGGGAGACATAGAAAGAGACGAAGAGTGAGACAAAGAGATATAAAAGAGGAGAGAGAGAGAGGGGGTGAGGGGTAGGGAGAGATAGAGAGATAGAGAGAGAGGGGAGGAGGGGGAGAGAGAGAGTGGTAGAGGAGAGAAATAAGGAGGGAGGGTAAGAAAGGAATAGAGGAATAAAGAGAGAGAGAGAGAGAGAGACCATAAGGCACCATATAACCCCTTAGGACACCATACGATGTCATTAGGGGTCATATGGTGTCCTAAGTGGTTATATGGTGTCCTAAAGGGTCATAGGGTGTTGTTAGGGGTCATATGGTGTCCTATGACCCCTCATATGGTGTCCTATGACCCCTTAGGACACCATATGACCCCTTTTAACATCCTAGTACATGAAATGACCCCTTAAGAAACCATATGGAATCCTAAGGGGTCATATGGTGTCCTAAGTGGTCCTATGGAATCCTAAGGGGTCATATGGTATCCTAAGGGGTCTTATGGTGTCCTAAGGGGTCATATGGTTTTCTATGACCCCTTAGGGCACCATAGGACCCCTTTTAACATCCTAGTACACGACATTACCCCTTAAGGAACCATATGACTTTGTAGGACACAATATGGTGTCATTAAGGGTCATATGGTGTCCTAAGAGGTCATATGGTGTCCTATGACCCCTTAGGACACCATATGACCCCTTTTGACATCCTAGTACATGATATTATTGGCATTTGCATGAAGATTACATTAATGATTTGTTATGTTGTCATTGATGTCAATTAACCAATAATGATGTTGTTGTAATGTTGTTTTGTAACCAGTAGGAAGAGCTAGTGAAATGAAAATGTAACTGGTAGGTAAGTTTGTGGAGTGAACCGGTATTGCTAAGTATTGGAGAGTTGAACCGGTAAACCCTACCTATTGTTTTGATAAACCCTAACTGATTAAGTTCGATGAATTGATTATATTGGTTAATAATCTAACGATGAGCGGTAATGATTATGACATGTATGAAGAGAGTTTCAAAGTGATTTTGGTGCATTGAGGTAATGGTTTTTTATCTTGGGAATGAGTAAGCATACTACATGTAATGCAAAGCACGTGATGAGTTACTAAGATCGATGAAGTGGTGATCAAGGAGCGGTTGAGGCTTTCTTGAATGATGTGTAGATATTATTATGTAATCCAACGGTCATACTTGAACCGACTTGTTTGTAATCTCTAGGAGAATTAGGTTTTTGTTGTATTGTCGACCTAGTTGATTTTCTTATAAGGTCGATGAGTTGTTTAGTTGAAGTGTTGGCAAAGTTGAATTGAGTGTGTGGTTGCCAAACCGGATGATCTATCTGCAGTTTGAGTAAAAGGTAGATAGGAGCATGAAAAGGATATGAACAAGCAAGTGTAGTTCTATTCAAATATATCAGCAAACTCTTGTTGTTTTCTAACAATTATAGCAGATTGAAATCCCCTAACCGGGTAAGCTCTAACAAGCTTCATTGAACAAATCCTTTAACAAGGTGATCCATTACGTTGGATTATAAATCCTTTACCAAGGTTACTCCTCACAGGGTATTGCTTCTAACAAGGCATTATAGTCAATCCCTTAACCGAGTGGTTCCTAACAGGATCAGTTCTTAACAGGACTTTTTGTAAAGCTTTAACAGGCTTTGCTCCTAACATAGCGAACTTCAGAAGAGTTCAGAATTCTTGTGAGTATCATCTCACCATGGTTTTTCCCATTTGGGTTTCCATGTCAAAAATATTGTGTCAAGTGGTGAATGTTTTTATGGTTGATTTTCTTAACTACTTAATCCACTTTGATAAGTCATGATAACCAACAACAATATGAAATGAAGTTTTACTTATATCAATAAAAGAATTTGGATGTTTGTTACAAGTTGTTTGATGTTATCTATTGTAATAGTCAACCGGTTTAGCTTGACAGTTTTTATCTTGGCAGTGATATTGCATTGATAGTTCTAAGTTTACTTTGAGAGATTGATTTTGAGATTGGTGAAGTTTTATCAGTTTTTATATCTACTGATTCACCTGCCCCCCCCCCCTCAGTAGTTGATCAGATCCTTGTTCTTTCATCATACCATCAATTGGTATTAGAGAATCTCAGGTCCTCTAAGGTCTAAGCATAATAGCTTGAGGTAAAGATCTTGTAGATCATGATGAAGAAGGAAGGTTCGAAGTTTAATAGAGGGAACTATAAGATATGGAGTGACAGAATGAAAATTTATAAAGAGTCTTGGAAATCAATACTAGGAACATGTTAAACCTTAATATGTTGCACCTATTGGGATTATGACTGATGATCAAAAGAAAGAGCAACAAGAAAACAATCAAGCATTGGAGGCTATTATTAGTTCTTTATCTGATGTTGAATATGTTGATGTTCATGGTTTGGAGACTACACATGAGGTGTGGAAGAAACTTGAAGAGATTTATAGCGATTATTAACATGTGAAGATTGCCAAGGAAGAGAGTCTAAGAGGGAAGTTTGATGACATGCGGATGGCTGAAGGTGAGAATATCCAATAGTATGGTCGAAGGATAAAAGAGATAGTTGGTGAGATCAAGAGTATTGGTGGTAAAATGGATGATGCCACACTGGTTAGTAAGGTATTGAGAACCCTGCTTCCAGTCTACGCTATCCGAGTTGCAGCCATTCAAGAGTTGAAATCTATTGACAAAACCAAGGTAACCCTTGACTCCATCATTGGTAAGCTTACTGATTTTGAATTAAATGGTTATGATGGTAGTATTCAAAAATCTAAATCATCATTTAAAGCTTATGCTTCTAACCCATCTATGAGAAAAAGTAGAGATGTCAATCACAGTTATAAATCTAGATCTAGCAGAGAAGTTGATGATGAAGACAATTTGATTGAGCTTGAAGCATTGTTGGCCAAGCGGTTGCCCAGAGGTACTAGAAAGTATAGAGGTAAATTACCTTTGAAATATTTTACATGCAACAAGATTGGACACATAGGTGCTAACTTTCCTAATGGTGATAATGAGCACAAGTGCAACAAATTCAAGAAGTACAAGGGAAGAGGAAAAATAGATTGTCTTATTGCAGTTGATAGTGGTATCACTGATGAGGAATCTGATGGTGATGCAAATGAAGACATTGTGTTTGTAGCCATTAAAGAAGAAACATCTGATCAGAAAGCTTTAGTTTCATGAATGGATAATTCTAATGATTGGATCATTGATAATGGTTGTTCACATCACATAACCGGTGAGCGGAGAAAATTTATTCCTTTGAAGTAATTTGATGGCAGAGTTGTAAGATTTGGTAATGACTCACCTTGCATGGTTAAAGGTAAGGGAACTATTTCTCTTAATGGAAAGAGTAGTGCAGATGATGTCTATTGGGTTGAAGGTCTAAAGCAAAATCTGTTGAGTGTTGCCCAACTCAATGACAAAGGATATCCATTGGAGTTTAAAAATGGCATGTGCAAAATCTATGGGAGCAAAGGTGAACTGATTGCAACTGGCAAGCAGACTAAAGGTAACCTGTTTCACTTGAATCCTAAAGTCAGCAACTATTTAATTGCTAAAGTAGATGAATGTTTTCTTTGGCATAGGATATTTTGTCATTTGAATTTTAATAACATTGTTAAAGTGAGTAAATCAAAGATAGTGAGAGGTTTGCCTCAATTGGACAAACTGATTAATGCTCTATATAAGGAATGTCAGTTGGGAAAGATGACATCCTCAACTTTCAAGAGAAAATCTTTTTCAGCAGAACAGCTGTTAGATTTGGTTCATACAGACCTCTGTGGACCAATAAGGACTAAAAGTATGTAAGGTGATAGATGTTTTATGATCTTCACTGATGATTGCTCAAGGATGATGTGGGTCACATTCTTGAAGAACAAAATAGAGGCATTTGGTAAGTTCAAGGCATTCAGGGCCTTAGTTGAAAAGAAGAGTGGAAATAAGATAAAGTGTCTGAGGATAGATCAAGGTGAAGAATTCAATTTTGAGGAATTCACTAGACATTGTGAAGAGAATGGTATTAAACGTCAGCTTTCTGCACCAAGGACACCACAGCAAAATGGTATTGTGGAGAGAAACAATCAATCAGTTGTTGAAGCTACTAGGATGATGTTGATACAAGGAGGTGTAGCAAAAACTTTTTAGAGAGATGTTGTTAGTACAGTTGTCTACACAATGAAAAGGATTTTAGTAAAAAGAGGTAAGGACAAGACTCCTTATGAATACTGGTATGGTAGATCACCTAATGTTGGTTATTTTAAGATATTTGGTAGCAAATGTTTTATTAAGAGAGGTGACTATATTAGCAAGTTTGAGGCTAAAAGTGATGAAGGTATATTTCTTGGTTATTCCACCAAGAGTAAGGCCTACAAGTGTTTAAACAATCGGACACATAGAACCATAGAGAGTGTTGATATTCAAGTGGATGAGTATCCTAAAGTCTTAGGGGAAACCAATGTAGAGAAAAAGGATGAAGACCCTTGCATTTTGTTTTTGGAACCAGAACCTATGAAACCTGAAACCAGTAAAGAAAATACTAATGTACCAGTTCAACTAGAACAGGTAGATTCAGAAGAAGATGATGATAATGAAGATGAACCTGAAGATAATGATCATGTTATTTCAAGGTATGTCAGACTCAATCACAATCCTGAGCAAATTATTGGAGATAAGGATGCTGGAGTGCTAACCAGAAGAAAAATCAGAGAGAATTCTTGCATGAACTTGACTATTGAGCCTAGAATTGCTAAGGAAACATTTGGTGATGATCATTGGGTTAAAGCTATGGAGGAGGAGCTTGAACAAATTGAGAAGAACAACACATGGACTCTAGTACTCCGACCGGTAAATAAAAATGTGATAGGTACTAAGTGTGTTTTTAGGAACATGTTGAATGAGGATGGTGTTGTAGTTCACCACAAAGTTAGATTGGTTTGCAAGGGTTATGCACAAGAAGAAGGGGAAGATTATGGTGAGACTTTTGCACCAGTGGCTAGATTGGAAGGTGTCATAACCTTACTGGCTTTTGCAGCTCATAAAGGATTCAAAGTATATCAGATGGATGTGAAATCTACATTTTTGAATGGAATATTGGAAGAGGAAGTATACATTGAGGAGCCAGATGGTTATGCTCTGACTGGTGAGAAAGACATGGTATGTAAGTTGCATAAGGAATTATATTGATTAAAGCAAGCACCGAGAGCATGGTATAAAAGGCTTCATTCACACCTAATGAAGATAGGATTTCAAAGAACCAGTGAAGACAACAACATATATCTCAAATCTGAAGGAGATAAAATACTAGTTAGTGAAGTGTTTGTAGATGATATCATATTTGGAGGAAATGATGACATGAGCAATGACTTTGCAAATGAAATGAAAAGTGAGTTTGAAATGTCTCTAGTAGGAGAGATAAAAAAATTCATAGGTTTGCAAATACAGCAAATGAAGAGTGGTATTTTCATCACACAATCTAAGTATGTGAAAGAGATATTAAAGACATTTGGTATGAGTGACTATAAACCAGTTGGGACACCAATGGTTATAGGTTGTAAGTTGTCTAAGAAGATCAGGCCACATCTATTGATGAGAAGGAGTACAGTTCAATGATTGGAAAATAGCACTATGGTGTTCACAGCAGACTGGATAAAGCTCATGTAGTTGGTCTAGTTGCAAGATTTCAGAAGAATCCAAAGGAAACACATTTGATAGCAACCAAGAGGATTTTCAAATATTTGAAAGGTACTGTTGACTATGGATTATGGTATCCATATGAAGGAAACTTTGATTTGAAGGTGTACACAGATGCAAAGAAGGTAGGTAATGTTGATGACCGAAAATGCACAACCGGTGGAGCATTCTTTCTTGGAGGAAGACTTCTTTCATGGAGTAGCAAGAAGCAGAGTTGTATTTCACAGTCTACTGCTAAAGATGAGTATGTTGCAGCTTATATGAATTGTACCCAGGCTATCTGGATGAGGCACATTTTGCAAGGTTTCAAGATGAAGTTTACAGAACCTATAGAGATCTTATGTGACAATACCAGTGCCATAAATATTTCAAAGAACCCTGTCTTGCACGCACAAAACAAGCACATTGAATTGAAGTATCATTTCTTGAGGGAAAAAGTACATATTAAATATGTGATCTTAGAGCATGTTTCTACCAAGGAGCAGCTTGCAGATATCTTTACTAAACCTCTACCTAAGACTAATTTTGAGTATCTTAGAAGTCAGCTAGGGGTTGTACCCCTTCATGAGGTAAATTAAGCATGATGTAGATTACATCAATCCAAGAGCTACTTGCAGAATTTTATAGCAGGATTGGTGTAGAAGTGGAGTTATTCCACAAGGGGAGCATCAAGTTGTAGGTTGTTTATGTTGAACAGTGAAGTTTTACATTGCACGTTTTACTTTCACTTTGGCATTATTGTCAAAGTGGGAGAAGAACTATGTGATTATTGTGAGAAAAATTGTATGATTGACAAAGGCAAGATGTACAACCAACTAGTAACTGAAGGCAAATTGAAGACAAGGAGGGTACATGGTAAAATGTAAACCAGTATTCCTATTCACAATCACAACAATCAATGGTATTGATATTTGTATTGCCATCAATGCCAAAGGGGGAGATTGTTGGCATTTGCATGAAGATTGTATTAATGATTTGTTATGTTATCATTGATGTCAATTAACTGGTAATGATGTTGTTGTAATATTGTTTTGTAACTGGTAGGAAGAGCTAGTGAAAGGAAACTATAATAGGTAGGTAAGTTTGTGGAGTGAACCAGTATTGCTAAGTATTGGAGAGTTGAAGCGGTAAACCCTACCTATTGTTTTGATATACCCTAAATGATTAAGTTTGGTGAATTGGTTATATTGGTTTATGATATGATGATGAGTGGTAATGATTATGACATGTATGCATATTGTATGAAGAGAATTTCAAAGTGATTTTGGTGCGTTGAGGTAATGGTTTTTTGTCTTCGGAATGAGCAAGTATACTGCATGTAATGCAAAGCGTGTGATGAGTTACTAAGTTCGATGAAGTGGTGATCAAGGAGTAGTCAATGCTTTCTTGAATGATGTGTAGAGATTGTTATGTAATCCAACAGTCATACTTGAACTAACTTGTTTGTAATGTCTATGAGAATTAGGTTTTTGTTGTGTTATCGACCTAGTTGATTTGTTTATAAGGTCGATGAGTTGTTTAGTTGAAGTGTTGGAAAAGTTGAATTGAGTGTGTGGTTGCCAAACCAAATGATGTATCTGTAATTTGAGTAAAAGGAAAATAGGAGCATGAAAAGGATCTGAACAAGCAAGTGTAGTGGTATTCAAACAGATCAGCAAACTCCTATTATTTTCTAACAATTACAACAGATTGAAATTCCCTAACTGGTTAAGCTCTAACAAAATTCATTGTACAAATCCTCTAACAAGGTGATCCATTAGCTTGGATTCTAAATCCTTTACCAAGGTTACTCCTCATAGGGTATTGCTTCTAACAAGGCATTATAGTCAATCCCTTAACCGGGTGGTTCCTAACAGGATCAGTTTTTAACAGGACTTTTTGTAAAGCTTTAACAGGCTTGGCTTCTAACAGGGCAAACTTTAGAAGAGTTCAAAATTCTTGTGAGTATCATCTCACTATCGTTTTTCTCATTTGGGTTTCCACATCAAAATATTGTGTCAAGTGGTGAATGTTTTTATGGTTGATTTTCTTAACTACTTAATCCACTTTGATAAGTCATGATAACCAGAAGTAATATGAAATGAAGTTTTACTTATATCAGTAAAAGCATTTGGATGTTTGTTACAAGTTGTTTACTATTATCTGTTGTAACAGTCAACCGGTTTAGCATAACAGTTTTTATCTTGGCAGTGATATTGCATTGATAGTTCTAAGTTTACTTTGAGAGATTAATTTTGAGATTGGTGAAGTTTTATCACTTTTTCTATCTACTTATTCACCCCCCCCCTCTCAGTAGTTGACCAAATCCTTTTTCTTTCATCATACCATCAAATATTACCCCTTAACGCACCATATGACCCCTTAGGACACCATATGGTGTCCTAAGAAGTCATATGGTGTCCTAAGGGAAGGGGACATATGGTGTCCTATTACCCCTTAGAACACCATATGACACCTTAGGGGTCATATGGTGTCCTACGGGGTCATAGGGTATTGTTAGGAGTCATAAGGTGTCCTAAGGGGTCATATGGTATCATATGACCCCTTTTAACATCCTAGTACATGACATGACCTCTTAAGGCAACATATGACCCATCAGGACACCATATGGTGTCGTTGGGGGTCATATGGTGTCCCAAGGGGTCATAGGGTGTCCCAAGCAGTCATAGGGTGTTGTTAGGGGTCATATGGTGTCATATGACTCCTTAGGACACCATACGACCCCTTTTGGCATCCTAGTAGATGACATTACCCCTTAAGTCACCATATGACCACTTAGGACATCATATGGTGTCGTTCAGGGTCATAAGTGTTGGTATTATAGATGACTTCATCATGTGTTGCATTGGTTTTTTCATTGATATCAACACTTGTCTTCTTGGAGGTCTACATTGTTTTTTTGGCTCTATGGTTATATTGGTTTATTGTTGCACCAGCACATTGTGGTCCCGGCATGGATATTGGCTTATACACAGTCACCGGTATATTGTTCACCAGTAGGATATATTGTTCACTGGCAGTGATGATGACTTGTTATCATCTGGAGATCATTTGGTTATGTCGAAGACATGGATTGGAAGTTTGGATTTGGTGTTTTGCTTATTGGTCTAATCGGCTTGATAGATTTGCCTTTATCGGAAGATAGGTCTAGGTTATGGATTGGTACGTGATGTCTGATTCCAGATTAGCACAACACATTATGGAGATGGTTTATTGATTGGTTAATTGTATTGAGCCAACATATTGAGACTCATTTTTAATTGATTTAATTGTAATATCATTTACTGAGCTGACCTCATCATGTGATCTTAGGTTTTGTATAAATGATTGTAAGATCTCATTTGTGAGATATGATATGATGGTATAGGATAAGGTGTGAGTGTATATTGAAGAGCAGAGATAAGAAGATCCTTGTGCGAATCATGCAAACATTATTTGAAGGTTGAAGGAAGGTTATTGGCACTCATGTTCAGAGCTTAACCGGTACTGAATCCAGCATTGCAGATGCTATTTTGTGCAATACATTATCATTGGATTTAACCATCCAATTGTAATCAGTGTGACTCCTATTTTGTGATTGAGTAGTGAGATCTAGGTAGTTGGCCTTTCTGCATGTCCAGACCCCATTTTGTATACATATACTATCTGCAGTAGTATCATCTGATTGTGGGTAAGGTTTCCCACCATGGTTTTTCCTTTATCGGGTTTCCATGTATAAATCTTTGTGTTATGTGTTGTGGATGTTGTTTCTCTTTTTGTTTCATGGATTAAGTTATACCGGCACTGCTATAACTGTTAATTTGTTTTATCGGCATTTAACTTTGCTTTACCGGCACTAAGTTTAAGTTGGAATAATTTGCATTTGGGTTATAATTTATGATAACTAGTTAACAACTGATTCACCCCCCCCCCCTCTCAGTTGTCCTTCCCAGTTCCTAACAATTGGTATCTGAGCCAAGTCCTCTTTTTGCAGAAGTCTAACAGCTTGAGGAGATCCTATGGCAACAAACATTTTTAGGAAGGATAGTCTGAAACTTGATGGAACTAACTATGGCATATGGAAGATCAGAATGGAAACACATCTGAACTACATTGGAAGAGATATATGGGATGTTTCTAAGAATGGCTATTTTGGTCCTACTCCAAATCAACCTAATCCACCGACACTGGGTAAAGATCAAGAGAATGATTGCAAAGCAAGAGAAGCACTTCTGAGCACATTATCAGATCAGCAAATCATGGGATTATCAGATCAATCTACTGCTAAAGCTATTTGGGATAAACTGGAAACACTGAATGAAGGAGATATCACTATCAAAATTGCAAAACTGGAATGTTACCAGGTAAGGTATGAAAATTTAAAAATGGAAGAAGACGAAAGAATTTCTGCATTTAAGGAAAAAGTCAATGAAATTGTTTTAGGAATACAATGTTGTGGAGGCCCTTTCAGTGAAGATGAAATTGTTTCTAAAGACTTGAGAGCATTGCCACTGATTAAAAAATGAAAGTGACTGCTATTAATGAATTGAGAACAATGCCTAATACATTAGTTTATAGAGATATTCTGGTTGGAAAACTTTCAGCATTTGAACTTGAAGAGTTTGGTCATGTTGCTATAGTAAAAACTGATTTAGCTTTTAAAGCATCATCAGCATCATCATCATCATCATCATCATCATCTAACAAAACTGATTGGAAAGCACTTTATGCAAGAGAACTTCAAGATATGAGGAGAGAAAATGAAGAACTTGAAGCACTATTCACAAGGAAGATGCCTAAAGGTCCAACAGGAAGTAAGTATGAAGGTAAAGCACCTTTAATTGCAATAAGGTTGGTCATATGGCTTCTAGGTGTCCTGATAGACATGCTAGACTAAGGGAGGAAGCAAGAAGAACATATAAACCTAACCCTGAATATCAGAGATGCAGATTTAAGAAAAACAAAGATAAGTCATGTTACTATGCAGATGAAGGTGTTACAGATGACTCAGATGAAGATCCAATAGATAATGGATGGGTATTTATCACATTAAAGGAAGATTCACAGGCACCTATTGTCAAACCAGTAGAGCAGGCACTAGCAGCAAAAATTGATGAAAAGGATGAATGGATTATAAATAGTGGATGCTCGCATCATATGACTAGAGATAAAAGAAAAGTCATATAATTTCAGGAAATTCATGGAGGTCTAGTAAGGTTTGGAGATGATAAAGCTTGTTTAATCAAAGGAAAAGGTACTATATCTTTGGATGGTAAGCATAATACTGACAATATTTATTATGTAGAAGGTCTTAAGCATAATATTTTGAGTGTTAGTCAGTTAGTGGAAAAAGGATTCTAGTTACAGTTCAAGAATGGAAAATCCAAAATCATAAACCGAACTAGATTGCAGATTGCAACCGGTAATCAGACTAAAGGTAATATCTTTCATTCGAATACAAGTGAGAAGACATGCTTGATTGCACACATTGATGAAAGTTGACTATGGCATAAAAGACTCTGTCACGTGAATTTTGATTGCATTGTAAAGATTAGTTCAACTAAGGCAGTAAGGGATTTACCTAAAATTGTGAAACCTCATAATCCAGTATGTAAGGAATGTCAAATGGGAAAGAAAGTTAGAACAACTTTTAAGAGCATTACTAATAAATCCAATTATACTTGATTTAATTCATACTGATTTATGTGGTCAACAAGAATAAGAAGTCTACAAGGTGATAGATACTTTATGCTAATAAGTGATGATTATTCTAGATTGTGTTGGGTTACTTTTCTCAGGGAGAAATCAAAAGCTTTTGGAAGATTCAAGCTATTCAAGGCAATGGTAGAGAATGAAACCGGCAAGAAAATCAAATGTTTGAGATCAGATCAAGGAGGAGATTTTACCTCGGACACTATCAGCACCTCGAACACCCCATCAGAATGGATTTGTGGAAAGGAAGAACAGAAGTATTCTGGATGCAGCAAGAACCATGTTGATGGAAGAAAATTTACCTCATGTGTACTGGAGAGAAGCAGTGAATACAGTGGTTTATACTTTCAACAAAGTTCACATCAAAAGTGAAATCGGTAAGACCCCTTATGAACTATGGTTTGGACATATCCCTACTCTTAAATACTTTAGAATATTTGGAAGCAAAATTTATATTAGAAGAGATGAGTATGTTGGCAAATTTGATCCTAGAAGTGATGAAGGAATCTTTCTTGGTTATTCCTCTAGAAGTAAGGCATATAGATGCTATAATAAAAGATTGCAGAAAATCATTGAGAGCACTAATGTGAAGATATATGAACATTTTGGAGAATCAAAATCTGTAGAACCGATAATAGAAATGATTATAAATGAACTGGCACAGATTACACCGATACAGAATGTAGATCCAGTCACTCTGGCATCAGTAGAGAACTCAACTGTGACTGAAGAACAGTAGCCTGTGAATGTAAATCAAAATAAACTCAGGTATGTAAGATTGAATCATTCAGAGAATCAGATAATTGGGAACAAGAATCAAGGTGTTATGACTAGAGGAAGACTGACAAATGAAGAGGTATGTTTAATTTCTCAAATTGAACCAGCATCTGTTATTGAAGCCTGTGAAAATAAATATTGGATAAAAGCAATGGAAGATGAATTAGAACGAATTGAAAAGAATAATACTTGGACATTGGTTCCCTGGCCTAAAGACAAAAATGTAATTGGAACTAAATGGGTATTCAGAAATAAACTTAATGAAGATGGTGAAGTAATAAGGAACAAAGCAATATTAGTTTGTAAAGGTTATTCACAAAACTAAGGAATAGATTACAATGAAACCTTTATACCGATAGCCAGAATTGAGGCAATTAGACTATTTCTTGCATTTGCAGCTTATAAGAACTATAAAGTTTATCAGATGGATGTAAAATGTGCATTTTTGAATGGAGATCTTGAAGAGGAAGTTTACATTGAACAACCTAATGGATTTTCTTTGACAGTAGATAAGAATATGGTTTGCAGGTTAAGGAAAGATTTATATGGATTGAAGTAAGCTCCCAGAGCTTGGTATGCTAGATTGGATAAATATCTTTTGAAGCTTGGCTACACAAAAGGTAATGCTGACAGCAATTTGTATTACAAAGTTACCAATGATGATATTTTGGTTATTGAAGTTTTTGTGGATGATATCATTTTTGGAGGTGAAGAAGAGTTATGTAAAGACTTTGCTAATAAGATGAAGGAAGAATTTGAAATGTCTGTGATTGGAGAGATAAAATTATTTTTAGGTTTACAGATTACACAAACTGATAAAGGTATTTTCATATGTCAAAAAAAGTACTTGAAGGAACTTTTGAAGAAATTTGGTATGGAAAACTCTAAACTGGTAAGTACTCCTATGACTACAACTGATAAATTGACATTGAAGGATTATTCAGCTCCTATTAATCCAACAAGGTACAAATCTATGATTGGAGGTTTATTGTATTTGACACAAACAAGACTTGATATAAAGAATGCGGTATGTATTGTATCTAGATTTCAAAGCAATCCTAAAGAAAATCATGAATCAGCAGTTAAAAGGATTTTTCGGTACCTACAAAGCACAACAAATCTTAGTTTATGGTATCCTAAAGATGACAATTTTGATTTATGTGCATATACTGACGCAAATTCGGCAAGAGATGTTGATGACAGAAAGAGTACCACTGGTGGTGCATTCTTTCTTGGTAGAAGGTTACTTTCATGGATAAGTAAGAAGCAGACTTGTACATCATTATCTACAACATAATCAGAATATGTTGCGGCAACAACTAATTGTACTAAGGTATTATGGATCAAGCAAATGTTGAATGATATAAAGGTAAAATGCAAAGAACCGATCATCATTTATTGTGATAATTCAGCAGCAATTGATATATCAAAGAATCTGGTATTTCACTCTAAGACAAAACATGTTTCTATTAAGTATAATTTTCTGAAAGAGAATGTTGAAGCAAATGAGGTAAGATTGGTTTATGTGAATACTAAAGAGAAAATTGTAGATATCTTTACTAAGCTTTTGCCTAAGGAAACATTTGAATATCTCAGAGAGCAGCTTGGGGTAATTTCCCCACCGGCAAAGACTTGAGTGATGAAGATTGGCATCAAACCAGTAGGAACTAATAGCAAAGTATTTTTCTGGCTTTGATGGAGGAGAGCTACTGCTCAAGGGGAGTAGTCAATTGTATGATTGTTTTTTAATTCTTAACTGCTTTGGCATTTGATGTCAAAGGGGGAGAGATATTTATGGAAAAATATTATTCCTTGGGGAGAGATATATTCTTGGAAATGTATTTTGGTTTTGATTTCTAGTATTGATCTATTCTGAAGATTGTTGGTTTTTGGTTTTTCGCATTATGTTTTTGGCACTTAGATGTTTTTCCATCTAGTGTTGCCATCAATGCCAAAGGGGGAGATTGTTGGTATTATGGATGACTTCATCATGTGTTGCATCGGTTTTGTCATTGATGTCAACACTTGTCTTCTTGGAGGTCTACATTGTTGTTTTGGCTCTATGGTTATATTGGTTTACTGTTGCACTGACACATTGTGGTCCCGGCATGGATATTGGCTTATACACAATCACCAGTATATTGTTCACCAGCAGGATATATTGTTCACCGGTAGTGATGATGACTTGTTATCATCTGGAGATCATTTAGTTATGTTGAAAACATGGAATGGAAGTTTGGATTTGGTGTTTTGCTTATTGGTCTAATCAGCTTGACAGATTTGCCTTTACCAGAAGACAGGTCTAGGTTATGGACCAGTACGTGATGTCTGATTCCAGATCAGCATGACACATTATGGAGATGGTTTATTGATTGGTTAATTGTATTGAGCCAACATATTGAGACTCATTTGTAATCGATTTAATTGTAATATCATTTACTGAGCCGACCTCATCATGTGGTCTTAGGTTTTGTATAAATGATTGTAAGATCTCATTTGTGAGATATGATATGATGGTATAGGATAAGGTGTGAGTGTATATTGAAGAGCAGAGATAAGAAGATCCTTGTGCGAATCACACAGACATTATTTGAAGGTTGAAGGAAGGTTATTGGCACTCATGTTCAGAGCTTAATCGGTACTGAATCCAGCATTGCAGATGCTATTTTGTGTAGTACATTATCATTGGATTTAACCATCCAATTGTAATCAGTGTGACTCCTATTTTGTGACTGAGCAGTGAGCTCTCGGCAGTTGGCCTTTCTGGACATGCAGACCCCATTTTATATACACATACTATTTGTAGTAGTATCATCTGATTGTGGGTAAGGTTTCCCATCGTGGTTTTTCCCTTACCGGGTTTCCACATATAAATCTTTGTGTTATGTGTTGTGGATGTTGTTTCTCTTTCTATTTCATGCATTAAGTTATATAGGCACTGCTATAATTGTTAATCTATTTTACCAACATTTAACTTTGGTTTACCAGCACTAAGTTTAAGTTGGAATAATTTGCATTTGGGTTATAATTTATGACAACTGGTTAACAATTGATTCACCTGCCCCTCTTAGTTTTCCTTCTCGGTTCCTAACAATAAGGTGTCCTAAGGGGTCATATGGTGTCCTATGACCCCTTAGGACACTATATGACTCCTTTTGATATCCAAGTACTTAAAATGACCCCTTAAGGCACCATATGACCCCTTAGGACACCATATGGTGTCACTGGGGGTCATATGTTATCCTAAGGATTCATATGGTGTCCTAAGGGGACATATGGTGTCCTGTGACCCCTTAGGACACCATATGACCCCTTTTAACATCTTAGTACATGACATGACCCCTTAAGGCACCATATGACAATGTCTAGAGGGATCATATGGTATCACAAGGAGTCTTAGGGTGACCTAAGGGGTCATATGGCATTCTATGACCCCTTAGGATACTTTATTACCCCTTAGAACATAATATGGTGTCATTGGGGGTCATATGGTGTCCTATGACCCCTTGAGATACCATACGACCACTTTTAACTTCCTAGTACATGACATGACCCTTTAAGGCACCATATGACCCCTTGGAACACCATATGGTGTCCTAAGAGGTTATATGGTGTCCTAAGGGGTCATATGGTATTCTATGACCCCTTAGGACACCATATTACCCCTTAGGACACCATATGGTGTTGTTGGGGGTCATATGGTGTCCTAAGGGGTCATATGGTGTTTTATGACCCCTTAGGACATCATATGACCCCTTCTAACATCCTAGTACACTACATTGCCCCTTAAGGCACCATATGACCCTTTAGGACACCATATGACCCCTTTTAACATCGTACATGACATGACCCCTTAAGGCAACATATCACCCCTTAGGACACCATATGGTGTCCTAAAGAGTTATTAGGTGTCCTAAGGGGTTATATGGTGTCCTAAGGGGTCATATGGTGTTCTATGACCCCTTAGGACACCATATGACCCCTTTTAACATCCTAGTACATGACATGACCCCTTAAGGCACCATATGACTTGTTAGGACACCATATGGTCTTGTTGGGGGTCATATGGTGTCCTAAGGGGTCATATGGTGTCCTAAGGGCCCATAGGGCATCATTAGGGGTCATATGGTGTTCTAAGGGGTCATTGTGGCATGATTGGCATAATTGATGCAGATGAGATGATGACTGTTGAAGATGGATGACTATACCGGTAGAGGTTAGAAGACAGATTTTTTGGATAGATGACATGATCAATTATCTGTGTTGTCATTGATGGCAATTAGTGTTAACTGATGCTCCTGATGTTTTGGTTTGTTGAATAAGTGATTGGGCTACCAAAGACAGGGTTTACTAGCAAAGATCTAAAGACTGTGAATAGGACTTTAACCAGTAAAGCAAAGATGTTTTCATTGAATCGAGCGATTGATAATGATTGGTAATTTGCAGTTTGGAATATAAGCTTGTATGATGGATTTTAGTATCTTACCAGAACTAGATCTTCTAATGACTACTTGAAGACTTGTTACAAATTTCTAATGAAGTTTTGCTAGGGTTTTCATAGGGTTTAAGGACCGATGAAGAAATCATCTAACCGATAAAGATTTTTGGTATAGCAGAGATCGAAATCAAGACTACATGTTATTGGTAACATGGCACAACCCACGTAGAAGATATGAATGTTGTTTTGGTGCGAATTGAGGAATAATTTCTTGGGAAATAGTGAATCACTTTGGAGAGTGATTTGAAGTTTTGACTTTGGTACAGATCAGATTTTTGTGATGGGTTTTGATCAACCAATGGTTGATATTGCATTGTAATTTGATGTAATAATCTGTATATTGATCTGAGATGATGTCTTATGATCTGTATTGTAAATTCATGACGTAATTAGGGTTTAGTGGTTGACCTAGTTGAGATGGCTATTTAGGATGGCATAGTTGATGTTTATTGTGTCGGTGGTCTTAGAAGAATGTGTTGAATCATCCAAGAGAAGATTGATATTTGCAAGAGAGTTGTAGAGTGTAGAGAATAACTAGATCTGATTTAGAAAGTTGAGAAGTGCAAGTAACATATCACTTTTTCACTGTTGTTCCCTAATAGTTGCAGCAGGTTAAATCCCTTAACCGAGTAGGTCCTAATAGGCCTTAAACACTTAAGTCCCCTAATAGGGCATCTCTCAAAAAGAGTGGTAAATCCTCTCACAAGGTTTATCCTAAGAGGTCATCAAGCTCCTAATCCAGTTGCTAGGAAAATCCCTTAACCAGGTGACTCCTAACAGGGTCTTCTCTTAACAAGGTGTATTGTAAGCTCCTAATAGGGTGTACTTCAAAAGAGTACAAATTATTGTGGGTACTAACTCCCACCGTGGTTTTTTCCATTTGGGTTTCCATGTCAAAAACTATGGTGTTCATGTGTGAAATGCTTTTCATTTGATGTTCTTGTTTAAGTTTCATTTCATGCATTATTTTTGATTACCGGTTATGATAGTTTATCAAAGGTTTATCAAAGGTTATCGGTACTGATAAGAGTTAGTAGAGTAAGTGTTTGATCTGATAGATGAGGTTAATGAGTTGGTAAATGATCAGATTTATATGATTGCTTAAGTGGTGGAAGAATTAATAGATGTAGTAAATGATCTAATTAATGAATTTGCAGAAGTGGTAAATGAGGTGTTAGATCTGATAACTGAGCTGGTTTATATGGTGAATGATTTCAAATTTTCTACTAGTTATATTTGGGATTAAAGTTTTAATTTGTGTTAATATTGATTCACCCCCCTCTCAGTATTAACTGGATCCTTATAGAATTAACAATTGGTATCAAAGCTTTGGTCCTCTGTATGCAGAAAGCCTAACCGCTTGAGGGAAAGATTATGAGGAAGTCAAAATTATGAAAAAAGAGGGTCCTAAGTTTAAAAAGGATAACTACAAGATCTAGAAAGACAAAATGAAGATATACATTAAAGGTCTTGGTGCACAATATTGGAAACATGTGGAAACAAAACATGTTGCTCCTACTACTACTCCCTTGACACCATATGAACTCAAAGAATAGAAAGAGAACATGCAAGTCTTAGAAGCGATTGTAAGTACTTTATCTGATTCAAAATATATTGATGTTCAAGGATTGGAAACTGCAAGCGAGGTTTTGGAAAAGTTAGATGTAATCTATGGAGGAGATGAGCATGTACAAAGAGCCAAAGATGAAAGCCTGAGAGGAGAAAATATTGCACAGTATGGTTAGAGAATTGTTGGCGACATAAAGGGTGATGGAGGTAAAATAGATGATGATACTATTGTAAGTAAAATGCTTAGAACTCTTCAACCTCAGTATTCTATAAGAGTATCTGCAATCCAAGAACCTAGATATATATCAAAAGATAAGGTAATTGTTGATTCATTGATTGGTAAGCTTACTGTTTTTGAGCTGAATAGTTTTGACAATAGTGTTACTAAACCTAGTGAATCTAATTTTAAAGCTTTTGTTACCAGTTCATCTACTAGAAAAGGAAAAGATATATATCAAAATCATGAGTGTAGGTCAAGTCATGAAAGTAACCAGGGAAACGACAGTGAAGATAATGTGATGGAACTTGAGGCATTGTTGGCAAAGAGATTTCCAAGAGGCACTATTGGCAAAGAGATTTCCAAGAGGCACTGGTAAGTATAAAGGAAAGCTACCTTTGAAATGTTTCTCTTGTAGTAGAATTGGTAATATTGTTGCAAATTGCCCTAATGCTGACAAGAAAGAGAAATTTAGAAAATATAAAGAAAAGGGCAAAAAGCAATGTTATGTTGCAGTAGATGAAGGTGTGACCGATGAGGAGTCTGAAGATGAAGATGACAATGAGGAAATTGTGTTTGTAGTCGTGAAGGAGGAACTGCGTGATGAAAAGGTATTGGTATCTCATATGGAGAATAGTGATGAATGGATTATAGATGGTGGTTTCTCACACCACATGACTGGAGACAAAAGTAAGCTCATAACTCTTGATGAATTTGATGGAGGTGTTGTTAGATTTGGAAATAACTCTCCCTGCATGGTGAAAAGTAAAGTATCTATTTTTTTAAATGGGAAGAGTAATGTTGATGATGTGTTTTGGTATATGGTCTAAAGCATAATCTTTTAAGTGTTGGTCAGCTCAATGATAAAGGTTATTTGCTTGAGTTTAAAGGTGGAGTCTACAAAATTCTTGGAGGTAATGGTGAACTGATTGCTACCGGAAAGTAAACTAGAGGTAACTTATTCCATTTGAATAGTAATGTCAATAATTGTTTGGTTACAAGGATGGAAGATAGTTGGTTGTGGCACAGGAGATGTTGTCATGTGAACTTTGATAACTTCGTGAAGGTAAGCAAGTTTAGTGATGTAAGAGGATTGCCACAAATTGTCAAACCGAATAATGTGATTTGTAAAGATTGTCAAATTGGTAAGATGACCTCTATTTATTTTAAAAGTGAGAAGTATACATCTAAAAATATTTTAGATTTGGTACAACCGATCTCTATGGCCCTATGAGAACAAAGAGTTATTATGGTGATAGGTATTTCATGCTTTTCGCTAATGGCTATTCTAAAAAGATGTGGGTGACATTTTTTAAGGAGAAATTAGAAGCATTTAGTAAATTTAAATCGTTTAAAGCTCTAGTCAAAAATGAAACCGGTAAGAACTTGAAATGTTTAAGATCAGACTAGGGAGGTGAATTCACATCTGATGAATTTGTTAAGTATTATGATGAACAGGGTATCAAGAGACAGATGTCTTCTCCGAGAACTCCACAACAAAATAGCATAGCAGAAAGGATGAAAGGGACAATTGTTGATGCTGCTAGAGCAATATTATTATAGGGTGATGTACCTAAGATGTTTTGGACAAAAGCAGTCATTACTACTATATACACTTTAAACCGGGTACTAGTGAAGACAGGTAACAATAAGACAACCTATGACCTATGGTATGGAAAAAATCCTTGTGTAATTTATTTCAAAAAATTTGGAAGTCAATGTTTTATTAAGAAAGATAACTACATTGAGAAATTTGATGCAAAATTTGATGAGGGGATTTTTCTTGGTAACTCTTCTAAGAGTAAAACATATAAATGTTGCAATAAGAGAACTAAGAAAATTGTTTAAAGTAATAATATAAAAGTTGATGATCTATCTGATAAGTCTGAAGTTACAAACAGATCAGAACCTGATAAGGATAATGAGAAGATTGTGATTATTGAACCGGAAGTACAGAACAATGAAGAATCGACAAATGGAGAATTAGGTGCTCAATCGGTAAGTGATGATAGAAAGGAAGAAAATGAAGAACCTGATGCAGAAGATGCAGAACCGGCACAGGCAATACCTAGATATGTCAGATTGAACCATTCACAAGAGAAGATAATTGGTGATAAGTGTAATACCCTAAAAATGGTCATCTAAACCATGAGCCCCTAATCTCAACAACATCACCAAGGTCCTAACCAAAGGCAATTAAATAAATCTTGAGCACACAATTAATTCTTTAAACATTAAATGTCACATGGCAAATTAATCACTCAATATTAATTAAATATTTATTTAATTAATTGATCATTCTAAGTAAATCATTTTAAACAATTATCTTATTTATTTTAATTAAATATCCTAGCATATTTAATTAAATAAATCAAATTGCCATAAATCTTCAAAAAAGGAAACAAATCAAGAAAGAGGAATTAATTCAATTAAATAGATCAATTGAGCACAAATCTTCAAAAATAGAAATAAATCAAAAAAGGAATTAATTGAAAAAAAAGAATTAAAATTTGAGAAAAGATATCAATTGGAGATAATCTTGAAAAAATCAGATTAAAAATTGATAGATAATCTCAAAGAAAGCAATTAAATCAATTAAATATTAAAATTGAATGAAATAGAGAATAAATCAGTTTTATCTTGATTTTATCTTAATTTTAGTTCAATTTCCTTTAAATCAATTTTTTCTTGATTTAATCTTATTTTTAGTTCAATTTCCTTTAAAACTGAGAAAAGCATCCAATCACATCAATTCACCTAGATTGTGCTTCCTCTTGGAAAATCTTGACCGCTCATCATCATTTCATCTCAACCGTTGGTTTCTTTCTGAATTTTCTATAAATTTAGGCTCATCTCTCATTCAAAGAGAGGCTGGAGAATATATTGTTATTATATTATTTTTGCTCTAGGATTTCATTGAGATATTGCATATTAATTGTTTCATATTGATTAAATCATTTAGCTTAATATTGCAAAAATCTTGTTAGATTAATATTGCATACATCTAGCATTCATCATGTTCATATAGATTAAATCCTTCGTCTTGATGTTGTCTAGGCACTGGTATTGCTGATAATTTGAGAGCAATCTTATACTCGCATCTTTTAGAAGGCAATGGGTCGATTTGTTATGGTTTATTATTCATTGATTATATCTGATTAACCATGCATGTAATGACTTGATTGAAATGTTGTGCTTACAAATACAGGTCCACTTTTCACACACACATTTCTGGCGCCCACCGTGGGGCTCAAACCCACAACTACAAGATTTCTAATGTTTCTTGAACAAATTTAATGTTTGGTTTTTATAACTAATAAACATGTGTTAAATTTGCAGATAAAAATCTTTATTTTTGTTTGTTCTTCTATGACAGTCAAAAAAGGGTCTCAGTTTGGAGAGCATAACATTTTTTTAACCATTGGATCTCAACCAATTTTTGATATGTTGTTGAAAAACAAGTTTTCTACAGGTTCACCAAATGTATTTGCCTAAATATGTTGGGTTTGAAAGTTATGATTGACAGAGTGCAGGACTGTCATTTTACCTATTCTTCTATGACAGTTAAAAATGGTCTCGGTTCGGAGGGAATAACTTTTTATTGAACTATTGGATCTAACCCAAATTTTAATATGTTTTGTAAAACTAAGTTTTCCACATTTCCACCAAAGATATTTTCCAAATTATTTCTGGTTCAAAAGTTATAAATGACAGAGTGCAGTACTATCAAAAATTGTCATAACTAGGATAATCATAAAATGGAAATTCTTGTTAGATTAGTTTAATTTATAGTTTACATGATAGAATTTTCTTTTGATGATTTTTTTTTATATTATTTTGGTAACTAATTTTGGGCTTTTAATTTTTGTAGGACGCTTGTCAAAGAATCTATCAATCAAACATACGCTTGCCAAAGAATCAAGAAGAAAATGACTACTGACATATTGGTTTTGTAGGTTGCCTAAGGACTATCGACTAAACATTGTGTATTCATTTAGTATTTTATTAGGCACTTAAATTGCTATCTGGTTAAAGAAAAAATCTGTCTTTCATGTTTTCAAAAAATCTAAGAGGTAGGAGAGTATGCTCTTTTCTTTTATCGACAATCAAAAATCTAGACCCTCGAAGCTTTTTTCTAAGTTTTGAGATTTGTGTACCTTTAGCAGGCCTATCATAGTGGAAAAAAGTAATCACCCTGTGAGAACGACCCAAGTGAGTATAGCTGGACCTGAGCATTCCAACTCACTATAATAAATAGGCCTCTGGTGATTAAAGTCTCAGAGGATGGGATTATTTGAGTTTTCGCTTTGAGATCTCTCATATCAAGCATTTTGTAGGGCCTCGCGGTCTCAATCATGTTTACGTGACTACATATTGTTTCAGTACCTTGTTGGGCTATAGGCCTCAATCATGCTTGCATGACTTCAAGGGGTAATTTCAAATGGAATTCCTGACTAAGAACTATAAGATAGAAGCTACCCGATTCACCTCTGAAAGGTTGATAATCTTTGTGCAAGAGAGATAGTAACTCTCAAAAGACACTTGCCATATCGTGCCCCCATTAGTGTTTGGAGTCAGCTAATACGACATTGAGAATCCATTGCGTGAGACTCAACGGTCGTATTCTGATTAGCTATTGGGTGTGTACCTAAGTCAGCAAGCAAAGGTTTTCTTCTCTAAGCCAACTTCCATAGGGTTAGCGTGCTGTGATTGAATTATTATATATCTTGCGTGTTTTCTATGTTTCCATCCCTAAAACTAAAATTGAAATACTAAAACTAGAGAAAATAAATGAAACAATATCAAACAATTCAGTGATAAACTCTATTTGTGTCCAAACTGGTCTTTGTCAGTCATCGAAACATCAATCCTTATCAAAAAAATGGTAGTCGTCAGTCATTGAAACTTTGTCTGTCAGAATCTCATCTCTGTCCAATCCTCTGTCATATGAATTCCTAACTTGTCAGTCAAAATAGTCAAAGTTTCCCAGATCAGTCTATAGCAAGCCTAAAACTAGTTATCATCCTCTTGAGCATAAACAACCTTGATAGTGTACCTCTGTCATTGCGTTGCACGATTTTGTCGATCATCTTTAAGCTAGTTCAAACGAACATTTTATCAAACCTAAGTTAACTTAGATAATGTCTTACATAGGATAGATCATTCCTAAAACCAAACCAGATCTTAAGTTACTTCTCTCAATCACTACGTTAAACGAACTACTAGCTACAATTTGATCTTGACTTCTACAACACATCTCGCTCTCGATCCTGTCGGTTAAAAATGCCTGTTCAAACCAAACACTCTTCTAACTTTTTTGATGAAAGTAAGAATCTTATAGATACCTTAGCTCCAATTCCCATGGTTTCCTATGCTCAAATGCTTCAAGATATCAAGAAAAAAATATATGACATGGAAATCCAACAAAATAGATCAATGACTCCATTTGAAAAACAAATGTATGATATCAAGTGTGAGAAACTTCAAGAAGTGCTAAAATGATTATGTGATTTGTCAAGCAAATACCAACAAATGATTGACAATCAAAAGCCAAATCTCAAACAAGCTCACAAGACACCTTCACCAAGACAAAAAGACATCTATTCCCTAGATAGATAGTTTACACCTTTGGGGCAATCTATTGAGTTCATTTTGGAAGAGCTTATTAAGAACAATCTTATCATATTGCCTAAAAAGACCACATGGGGATGGGAATTTATGAGTAAGTATTGTGCATATCATAGACAAAATGAACATAAGACTTCGCATTGCATAGAATTAAAACATAAGATTCAAGATCTCATTGATAGTGGTGTCATTGAAATTGAAGATCCTAATGACTCACATAAAGAAAAAAAGAACTACTTCTAAGCATAATCAAAATCATGAACCTATGTCTAGAAAGGCTCCATATGTAGCCTCCATCCCTTCCATGATGCCTTCATCTTCTAAAACTTCTCAGAAACAATACATACCATCTCCTTCAAACAATGAAACTTCTCATGTTGACCTTCAAGGGCTATCTCCTATGGAAATCCAAGTTAATGCCAATATTGATACAAGTTCCTCTAAAGATTTAAAAATCCCAGATCCTATGCCATCATACACTTCAATTCCAAACTTACCCACTCCAAAAGGCCCTTTCCAAAATGCTTCCCCATCATGCCAAAATATGGAGATCTTACAAGAATCCCCTACACCTATGCAAAATCCTATCCCTTCCTTAGAAGTGACTCCATGTCAAGAGGATAATCTGAAAAATGAAGAAATGAGTCCTATCATAAATCAAGATCAAGACACCAAAATTCCTCAATCCCATCTAATGATTGAAAAAGATCCTATTTCACTAGAATCCCATGATGATCCCCTTATACCTTTCCATTTCTTCCAAGATGACCCCCTTTCATCTCAAGAGCAAACCATCCTTCCAAATCCCATTCCTAATCCACTTCCTAAGCAAGATCATGATGCCTCTTCCACCTTTTCAAACAATCCTATTCAAAATGAAGAGTCAAACACCCTATCCAATGGTCCTCTTCCATGTCAAGATCAAAGTATCCCTTCATCTTCTTGTCATAATCCTCCATATTCACCTCAAGGATTCATCATGCCTACAAATCCCTCTCATGATCCTATCATTCCCCACATTCCACCTCCATCTCATAATGGACTCGTGCCTTCTTTTCAAAGTAAAGTGTATCCTACAAGTCAAAATATTTATAAAGGCAAAGGGGTAAATCTCCACAAGCAAGAACCCCTCCATATTAAAGAAAATGTTAAAATTCATGGCCTCAGGGACATTTGTCAAGATGTTGGTATCTCTCATAAATCCTGCATTTATCTAGTTAAATCCAAATACACACCTTCCCCTTCACCTCTCCCATCCATTCTAGGTCCCTATATCCCTCCATCCCTTATGCGTGATCAACAAAGGCACACATCTTTGAGTACCTTCCATCCATCTAAAAGACCTCCATATCATTCCTATATATCCACGCATCTCCCTCCAAGCAATTTGGATGCCAAGCATAAAAGTCATAAGTCAAGCAATCCACATGTATTCAAGGATCAACATGTCCCATCTAATCGACATGTCAAAACAAAGCAAAATATGATCCAAAAAGAAAAAGAAAACTACAAAATGCCACAAAGGCCCACAAAGAAAGAAGAAAAGTCAAAAGTTATATGGGTTCCTAAGGCACTTGTACAAGCAATGCACTCCAAGGAACTACAAAAGCATGAAACATCAAAAACCATGTGGATCCCTAAGCAGATACTTGAAGCACAACAATCTAAAGAAAAATCAAAATTGGCATCCAAAATTGTTGTTCCTCCATCCAAACCTTCCGATTCTATTCCTCCATCACCTCCTTCATCCATTTTGGGTTCTTATGCCCCAAAATCTGTAACCTTTCCTCCATCCAAATCTCAAAATTTGAGATTCACTTCTCCTCCATATGTCCACCATCCCTCAAGGTGTGTGCCAATGTTGATCTTTCTAGCATTTCCATCTATCGATACACAATTCTTCCAACATCCCATCCATTATCCAACACCTCTTTTTCACCCTTAGATCCATCTTATCCAATCCTTTGCATAAGTCCTTGCCCTAGTTTCATTTCATTATCCTGCCAACATCTTTGAGCATACCTTCATAGCTGTGGTCTATTGCAACTCATATTCTAAGGGTACCATCCAAAGCAACGAGATGTTTGGGTACTTCTTCCATCCCCTATCATGCCTCTATTATCTTCCCAAAAGAAAAAAAAGAAAAAAAAAATGATGAAAAAGTAAAAAAAAAAAGAAAAGTAAAGAGAAATAAATTCATCCTTGTGTGAAAACCACTTCTTGTGGTGCCCTGGGCAAGTACCATGATAAAAACCTGGAAAACAGGCATCATGAGTAATCCATTATCCTTTTGCACTTTATGTTGGGGGCAAGTTCCATCCATGTACATCCATCTATTATCCATCTTCTTCCATTATCCTTCATCCTCCATTATCCCTCATTCGCTCTATCTACATTCATATATGTTTTCCAACTTTGATCTTGACAAGGTTAAGGATCCTTGTAGGCTTCATGTGTCCTATCTATTGCACTTGATCCAAACCCTTTAGTTCCTGTCCATTGCTCGCTTACATCCTTCATTACCACCTTTGATCTTGATTATCCTATCGGCCTCCTATCCAAATCTATCCCTTGATCTTGATCAACACTATGGACAAAATACAAAAACATGCTTTCCACAAACCTCTTGACATGGCCACTTATTTGGACCATATGGCTTCATTATGCTATATCCTTGCTTCATTGTGCTATACCCTTGGTTTACATCGCTAAAATCCTTGCTTTACATCACTTAATTCCTTGGTTTACATTGCTATATCTGGACCCTATGCTTCGATTAACGTTGTGAGATAGTTCCTTAAAGCATCCACCATCATTCGCTTATCCATTCATGTACTCAAAATCCCTTTTGCCTTGCTAGACACTAGGGGCAAACATGAAAAAATCATAAAAATCATAAAAAGTCTAGAAGAAATCATAAAAATCAGAAAATGTCCTGAAGAAATCCTAAAAACCAGAAAAAGTCCTGAAAAAAAAGAAAAGGAAAAAAAAAGAAAAAGAAAAACAGGAGAAAAATGAAAATAAAAAAATGAATCTCTGCTAAGTAGGTGAAAACTTGGTAAACAGGCGCCTCTTGTACTCAAGCGCTCCATCTATCAATGCAACATTGGCATTCTCACTTTCCTACATATTTTCTTTCGCTTGTACATATTTCAGTCACTTTTGTGATATCCTGGTTCGTTGGAACCTTCATGGCTTGAAACCGATCAATGTCCTAGTCTTAGGTAATCAACCAAGCACATTACATGTCCTAAGCAGTATCAACCAAGTCAATCTTACGTTAGTGAAACCTGGTCATCCACTCTGAGTCAGTTACCTATCTCCTGACTACTGAAGAGTTTTATCACTGAGTTAGCAAGCAAAACAACAAAACTGAAAACAATCACTAAGTTGTTTGAGATATGCATGAAAATTTTCTTTGTGTGTTGTCTTTTATATTGGTTTTCGATTATTATCCCTTTGAGTAACTCGAGGAAGTCTATTGTGACTAAGAGGAGCAAGGATTGGGGGCATAATATTTTCTTGTTTGCTACTTGAAGGAATAATCCCAATGATCTGGAAACATCTAAATTAGTTGGGTGTCTGTGATAAGAGCCTTCACATCAAGGTGAAATCACCACACATACCTCGACTCCGCTTATTTGAATGCTACAGGGAGGTTCCCATCATTTCTTTGTCTGTTTTGAGGAAATTTCTTTATTGCGCAATCTGGGTCCATGCGTAATTTGTCCAAGGATATGAACAAAAAAAGGGTCATTGCGTAAAAGAATTAATATTGCACATGAAAAGAAATGAACTCTATTCTGCCTGTGATAATTGTAAAACCCTCAATGATAAAAATTAAGCTATTCAAATCCAGTGACTAGGTTTAGGATTGCATTTCATTTTGCATCTCATTGTGCATCTCATTTTGCATTTCATTCTACATTTTGTGAATTTGGAGTGATTTCGGTATAGTAACAATTCTTCCTCTTTGTCTGTTGAATGAGAGTTGGAGCGTCATCATTTCTTCGCTAAGTGGTCTCTTTTCATCATTTCTCCGATCGAGTACTTGTGTTTTGAGATGTTAGCTGCATACATGAGCATTTCATATAAACTCATGCATTCATTATCATTCATTTACATCCATCTTATTGCATACGAAAATGAAAACATTGTGTCATTCATTATCATTCATTTGCATTCATCTTATTGCATAGAAAAATGAAAAAAATTGCATTACTCATTTGCATTATCATTTATTTGCATATGAAAAGAAAGAAAAATAGACATCCATGATCATTTGCATTGCATATATTCATGTTGAAAAGAAATGCATACATATAGAACAATATCTCATAATCCATCAACACAAGTACATTGAAATCAAACCACGAGCTTGTAAATCGGCTGTCCTGAGTCCATTTTCGGGATCGAAATCGAAATCTGATGTCAACTCTCTCATCGAAATTTCATAAAATTTGGACCACTTAGTGCTTTTCATCAAAAGTTCATTCTCTCTTCTAATTGCGCTCAATTTCTCATGAATCAACGCTGAATCTCAATTTAATTTCTACAAATCAACTTTGCGCTCAATTTCAACGCAAAATTTTCAAAAATTCCTCTGAATCAATTTGTGCTTAAACAATTTATCATCACTAAAAAATTGCCTATCATCATGTACCCTCGCTATTTTTCGATTTCACTCCTGAGGGGGCATACTCATGACCTTATGACCTCACATCTTCAAATGTCGAGAAAATTTTCAAATCTTCATCGAAAGTCGAGCAAATAAAAATCTTTTCAACTAAAGAAAATCAATAAAATAAGACCTCATCGCTAGGGGCATCTCAACTTCATCGCTTTATATCAAGTTGAGATTTCTGAATCAAATCAATCTCTAGGGGCATATCAGTTTCATTGCTTCATATCAAGCTGATATTTGTCTTTTATCTAAATCAATCTCTTTACGTTAATCAGTTCCATCGCTTTTCATCAAGATGATTTTTTGTTTAAACTCAATCAAGGGTTTAAAGAGTATCTTCGATCATGCTAAATCTAAACAGGTGTTATGTTTTATTCATTTCTTGATCAAGCTGAACAGTTTATCTTCATCGTATCTTGATCAATCAAGTTCAAGATCGATTTTATCATCACTCACTGTGTCTAGATCAATCAAGTTCTAGATCAGTAAAGATCTGCTTCTTGATCAATCAAGTTCAAGTTCAGTATCTTTTGTTTTCTATCATTCCTAGTTCAATCAAGTTTGGGAATGGTATCACTTTAATCAGACTTCATTCAGCTTTGTCGCTTTGAATCAAGCTTAACACGCTTTTTTTTATGTAGTTCGTGATCAATCAAGTTCAGAACTGACATCTCCTAGACATCAAAATTTCTTTGAACCAACACACTGCTCGCACATTAATTCAAAGAGGGGCAAATGTAATACCCTAAAAATGGTCATCTAAACCATGAGCCCCTAATCCCGACAACATCACCAAGGTCCTAACCAAAGGAAATTAAATAAATCTTAAGCACACAATTAATTCTTTAATCATCAAATCTCACATGGCAAATTAATCACTCAATATTAATTAAATATTTATTTAATTAATTGATCATTCTAAGTAAATCATTTTAAACAATTATCTTATTTATTTTAATTAAATATCCTAGCATATTTAATTAAATAAATCAAATTTCCATAAATCTTCAAAAAAGGAAACAAATCAAGAAAGAGGAATTAATTCAATTAAATAAATCAATTGAGCACAAATCTTCAAAAATAGAAATAAATCAAAAAAGGAATTAATTGACAAAAAAGAATTAAAATTTGAGAAAAGATATCAATTGGAGATAATCTTGAAAAAATCAAATTAAAAATTAATAGATAATCTCAAAGAAAGCAATTAAAATAATTAAATATTAAAATTGAATGAAATAGAGAATAAATCAGTTTTATCTTGATTTTATCTTAATTTTAGTTCAATTTCCTTTAAATCAATTTTTTCTTGATTTAATCTTATTTTTAGTTCAATTTCCTTTAAAACTGAGAAAAGCATCCAATCACATCAATTCACCTGGATTGTGCTTCCTCTTGGAAAATCTTGACCGCTCATCATCATTTCATCTCAACCGTTGGTTTTTTTCTGAATTTTCTATAAATTTAGGCTCATCTCTCATTCAAAGAGAGGCTAGAGAATATATTATTATATTGTTTTTGCTCTAGGATTTCATTGAGATATTGCATATTAATTGTTTCATATTGATTAAATCATTTAGCTTAATATTGCAAAAATCCTGTTAGATTAATATTGCATACATCTAGCATTCATCATGTTCATATAGATTAAATCCTTCGTCTTGATGTTGTCTAGTCACTGGTATTGTTGATAATCTGAGAGCAATCTTATACTCGCATCTTTTAGAAGGCAATGGGTCTATTTGTTATGGTTTATTATTCATTGATTATATCTGATTAACCATGCATGTAATGACTTGATTGAAGTGTTGTGCTTATAGATACAGATCCAATTTTCACACACACAATAAGAATGCGAGTGTGCAAACTAGGAGAAAGATCCTGAGAGAACTCATGTTTGATTTCTACAATTGAACTTGACAGTTAAGGAAGCACTAAAAGATGATGATTGGGTGAATGCAATGAATGAAGAATTAGATCAAATAGAGAAGAATTAGACATGGTCGCTTGTTCCTAGACCGGAGGATAAGAATGTAATAGGAACAAAATGGGTCTTTAGGAATAAGTTGAATGAAGAAGGAAAAGTTGTGAGAAACAAAGAAAGGTTAGTCTAAAAAGGGTATGCATAGGAAGAAGGTGAGGATTATGGTGAAACATTTGCACCAGTTGCTAGATTAGAAGGAGTAAGGATGTTGTTGGCATTTGTTGCATATAAAAGTTTCAAATTCTATCAAATGGATGTCAAATCAGCCTTTCTAAATGGAATTCTAGAAGAAGAGGTATACATTGAGCAACCGGATGGATTTTCCTTGACTGATGATAAAGACATGGTGTGTAAATTGCATAAGGCACTATATGGTCTAAAGCAGGCACTGAGAGCATGGTATGAAAGATTACATGCACATTTGATCAAAATTGGATTCCAATGTACCAGTGAGGACAACAAAATTCATTTGAAAACTGATGGAGACAAGATGTTGATAGCAGAAGTGTTTGTAGATGACATATTTTTTGGTGGAAAAGATGATATGTGTATGAATTTTGTTGATGAGATGAAAAAGGAATTTGAAATGTCTCTAATCAATGAAATAAAGTTATGTATTGGCTTACAAGTCCAACAACTAGATGGTGGTATCTTTATTTGTCAAAAGTATGGAAGACTGAAAACCGGTAGGAACACCGATGGTAACAGGCTGCAAGTTGTCAAAGCAAGATGATTCCTCTGTTGTCAGTGAAAAAGAGTACAGATCTATGATTGGCAAGCTACACTATGTTGTTCATAGTAGACTAGAAATTGCTCATGATGTTGGATTAGTGGCTAGATTTCAAAAAGAGCCTAAGGAGAGTCACATGGTGGTTGTGAAGAGAATTTTTCGATATCTAAAAGGCACAGTAGACTATGGTTTATGGTATCCATATAAAGGAGATTTTACTTTGGATGTCTTTACTAATGTGGATTGGGTAGGTAATGTGGATGATCGGAAAAGCACAACTAGTGGAGCCTTTCTACTTGGTGGAAGATTAGTGGCATGGACAAGCAAGAAACAGACGTGTTTCTCAATCTACAGCTGAAGTAGAGTATGTAGTTGCATCCATGAATTGCATGGAGGCCATATGGATGAGACATGTGCTAGAAGGATTCAAGATAGATATGTCTTAACTGGTGACTATCTATTGTGATAATACAAGTGCAATAAAAATTTCTAAGAATCTTGTACTTCATACTAGAACCAAGCACATTGAATTAAAGTATCATTTCCTAAGGGAAAGAGGTCAAGAAAAATAGGTGAAAATGGAATATGTGAGGAGTAAAGATCAGTTAGCAGATATCTTTACTAAGTCCTTACTGAAGGCTACCTTTGAGTTTCTCAGAGGTAAAATAGGGGTTAGACCCCTACACTGGAAGAACTAAAATGATGTAGATGCATCAATCCTATGGATTTCATATTTATCTTTCACTAAGGATTGATGAAGGTGTAGGCTACACCTTACGAGGAGCAAGTCTGATATGATATTCTGATTTTATGCTTTGATGGAATGTTCTGATTTGATTAGCAGAGATGATGGAAGAGGCAGCAGCTGAATTGATGACAAGTGATGCATTCACACCTTTGGCATTGTTGTCAAAGTGGGAGAGAATTTAATGAACAGAAATGGAGAGAAGTTAATGAACGGATATGGAGAGAAGTTCATGATCAACCTTGGGGAGAAGAAAAGAAATTAGATATGGGCGAAATTGAAGATCAGAATGAAAGAAGCATTGGTTAATAGGGAGAAGACAAAAGGAGGAGAACCAATAGCAAGTTACAGATGATAGGCTATGTTGACAATTTCTCTAATTGTATATCTGATTGGTGTTGCCATCAATGCCAAAAGGGGAGAATGTTGGCATGATTGACATAGCTGATGTAGATGAGATTATGATAGTTGAAGATGGATGATTGTACTTGTATAGGTTAGAAGAGTGAGATTTTGTGGATAGATGGCATGATTAGTTATTTGTGTTGTCATTGATGGTGATCAGTGTCAACTAATATTCCTGATGTTTTGGTTTTTTGACTAAGTGATTTGGCTACCAGAGACAGGGTTTACCGGCAAAGAACTAAAGACTGTGAAATAGGACTTCAATTGGTAAAACAAAGATGTTTTGATTGAATCAGGTGATCAGTAATGATTGATGATTTGCGGTTTGGAATATAAACTTGTATCATGGATTTTAGTATATTATCAGAACCGCATCTTGTAATGACTACTGGAAGACTTGTTACAAATTTCTAATGAATTTTTTCTAGGGTTTTCGTAGGGTTTAAGGACCGGTGAAGAAATCGTCTAACCAGTAAATATTTTTGGTATAGCGGTGATCGACATCAAAACTACATGTTACTGGTAACATGGCACAACCTATGTGGAAGATTTGAATGATGTTTTGGCGTGAATTAAGGAAGAATTTCTTGGAAAACAGTGAATCATTTTGGAGAGTGTTTTGAGGTTTTGACTTTGGTACAGATCAGATTTTTGTGATGGGTTTTGATCAACCAACGGTTGATATTGCATTGTAATTCGATGTAATGATGTGTATATTGATCTGAGATAATCTCTTAGGATTTGTATTGTAAATTCATGATGTAATTAGGGTTGTGACCGACCTAGTTGAGATGGCTATTTAGGATGGCACAGTTGATGTTTATTGTGTCAGTGGTCTTAGAAGAATGTGTTGAGTCGTCCAAGAGAAGATTAAGATCTGCCAGAGAGTTGCAGAGTGTAGAGCATAACTGGATCTAATTTAGCAAGCTGATAAGTGCAAGTAACATATCAATTTTTCACTATTATTCCCTAACAGTTGCAGCAGGTTAAATCCCTTAATCGGGTAGGTCCTAATAGGCCTTAAACACTTAAGTCACCTAATAGGGAAGCTCTCAAAAAGAGTGGTAAATCCTCTCACAAGGTTGATCCTAAGAGGTCATCAAGCTCCTAATCAGGCTGCTAGGCAAATCCCTTAACTAGGTGACTCCTAACAGGGTCTGCTCTTAATAGGGCATATTGTAAGCTCCTAACAGGGCGTACTTCAAAAGAATACAAATTATTGTGGGTACCAACTCCCACCATGGTTTTTTCCATTTGGGTTTCCATGTCAAAAATTATGGTGTTCATGTGTGAAATGCTTTTCATGTGATGTTCTTGTTTAAGTTTCATTTCATGCATTATTTCTGATTACCAATTATGATAGTTTATCAAAGGTTTATCAAAGGTTACCAGTACAGATAAGAGTTAGTAGAGTAAGTGTTTGATCTGATAGATGAGGTTAATGAGTTGGTAAATAATCAAATTTATATGATTGCTTAAGTGGTGGAAGAATTAATAGATGTGGTAAATGATCTGATTAATGAATTTGCAGAAGTGGTAAATGAGGTGTTAGATCTGATAAGTGAGTTGGTTTATATGGTGAATGATTTCAGATTTTTTACTACTTAGATTTGGGATTAAAGTTTTAATTTGTGTTAATACTGATGCCCCCCCCTCTCAGTATTAATTGGATCCTTATACAATTAACAGTCATATGGTGTCCTACGACACCTTAGAACACCATATAACCACTTTTGACATCCTAGTACATGACATTACCCCTTAAGGCACCATATGACCCCTTAGGACACCATATGGTGTCGTCAAGGGTCATATGGTATCCTAAGGGGTCATATGGTGTCCTAAGGGGTCATAGGATGTCGTTAGGGGTTATATTGTGTCCTAAGGGGTCATATGGTGTCTTATGACCCCTTTTAACATCCTAGTACACAGCATGACCCCTTAAGGCACCATATGACCCCCAACAACACTGTCATTAGGGATTATATGGTGTCTTAAGGGGTCATATGGTGTCCTAAGGAAACATATGTTGTCCTATGACCCCTTAGGACACCAGATGACCCCTTTTAACATCCTAGTACAAGACATGACCCCTTAGGAAACTATATGGTGTTGTTGGGGGTCATATAATGTCCTAAGGGGTCATATGGTGTCGTAAGGGGTCATATGGTGTCATAAGGGGTCATAGGGTGTCATTAGGGGTCATATGGTGTCCTAAGGGGTCATATGGTGTCCAATGACCCCTTAGGACACTGTGACCCCTTTTGACATCTTAGTACATGACGTGACCCCTTAAGGCAACATATGACCCCTTAGGATGCCATATGGTTTCGTTGGGGGTCATATGGTGTCCTTCGGGGTCATAGGGTGTCGTTAAGGGTCATATGGTGTCCTAAGGGGTCATATGGTGTCCTAAGGGGTCATATGGTGTCCTATGACCCCTAAGGAAACCATATGAGCCCTTGTAACATCCTAGTACACAAAATTACCCCTTTAGACACCATATGGTATCATAAGTAGTCACCATATGACCCCTTTGGACACCATAGGGTGTCCTAAGTGATCATATGGTGTCAAAAGGGGTCCTATGGTGTCCTAAGGGGTCATATGGTGTTCTATGACCCCTTAGGACACCATATGGTGTCGTTGGGGTCATATGGTGTCGTAAGGAGTCATATGGTGTCATATGACTCCTTAGGACACCATATGACCCCTTTTAACATCCTAGTACATGACATGACCCTTTAAGGCACCATGTGACCCCTTGGGACACTATATGGTGTCCTTAGGGCTCATATGGTGTCCTAAGAGGTTATATGGTGTTCAATGACCCCTTAGGAAACCATATTATTTCTTACAACACCATATGGTGTCGTTCGGTGTTATATGGTGTCCTAAGGGGTCGAATGGTGTCCTAAGGGGTCAAAAGGTGTCTTAAGGGGTTATATGGTGATTTATGACCCCTTAGGACACCATATGACCCCTTTTAACATCCTAGTACCCTAAGGGATCATATGGTGTCATATGACCACTTAGGACATCATATGGTGTCATTGGGGTTCATATGGTGTCCTTAGGGGTCATAGAACACTCTATGACCCCTTAGGACACCATATGACCCCTTTTAACATTCTAGTACATGGCATTACCCCTTAAGGCACCATATGACCCCTTAGGACACCATATGGTGTCGTTAGGGGTCATATGGTGTCCTATGACACCTTAGGACACCATATGACCCCTTTTGACATCCTAGTACATGATGATGAATACTAAGAGGGGGGGTGAATTAGTATGCCAAAAATCTCTACACTAAAACACTTACATAGTCTAAAGATAAACCGGTAAAGCAGTCTAACAGTCAAACTGGTTAACACACATGCAAACCAAAATGCGAATAAAGCATTCACCCACAAAAGCAATACAACCATAACACAAGATATTTGACGTGGAAACCCAACTAGGAAAAACCATAATGAGATGGAACTCACAAGTCACTATCTACAGAATAGAAACCAGATCGATTAAGGTCAGACCGGTTAAGGTCTTACAATGTTCTTCATCAGAACAGATCCTGTTAGGAATCTCAATCTCTGTTAGGAGATAAGTCCGATTAAAGACTACCTTGTTAGAGGATTTTAGATTCACATGTGTGAACCACCTTGTTAGAAGATTTTACAAAGGCTTTGAGGCCTACCTGGTTAAGGGCTACAGACTTGTCAAAGATGTGAGTAATCAACAAGTGTTTGATCTATCTAATAGCACAAATTGCTTGGTTAGATCCAGTATTGCTCATAGCTAATGCATTCCAGCATTACTTCAATCTTCTCTCTCTCTCACAGTTACAACTTGATCTTCTCAGATAAGATCGTTCTCCACTTCCACCTTAAACCCTAGCTCAACGTTAACCCTTTCAGCAACAACTTGTTCAACAACACAAAACCCTAGACATGATGTCCTTTTAAAGGAATCTGATTTCATTTCGGTCCAATAGGATTTCATTACAATTTCCTAGGTTCAATGAATCTAGACATACTAGTAACACCACACAAGAAGCACCATCAATGTGTCGGCACCGTTAAACAATCGGTGGATTGGTAACTCATCACAAAATGTCGGTTGGTAACCCATCATAGAGTATTACCAATTCATACAAAATATCAGTTGCCGGTTTGACAAAAATGAAGACTGGTAAGAATGTGTTGTGCTTCTTTTCTCCCTCTTACCACTTGTGATCTACGAACTGCTTGGGGTCGACATGCCGCTTCAGACCAGGAAACACATTCTGCAAAATCACCACTAGTCTAAAGACTAGTATACAACATACCGGTTGGAACAAATACTGGTTGAGCTTTGAGCTCATACATATAAAGGGGATCTCAATACAAGTGTGTGTCCACCAATGACAATCACAACATAAACATCAAAAATGCCAACAATCTCCCCCTTTGGCATTGATGGCAACACTTAGGAAAATAAAATTTTGACATCTAAGTGTTTTACAACAAAAACCTGCCATTAACAAAATTGCTCCCCCTAAGCACATACACTATCCCTTAATCAACACAATGTATAGCAATTTTGCATACAAAGCATAATCATCAAAGCATGTAACATATATCACAGCGTATATCAAAATTTCAAACTAGATACTTCTCCCCCATATGACAGAAGATCAAAATTTTAAAACCAAAAACTAGATATAATTTTCCCCCTTTGCTAACAATGAAAAAGTACCGCTAAAAAACCCTGTTTCCATATATATATAAAAGAGTTTATGACAATAATGAATAATACTTGTCAAAAACCGATTTATAGTCCTACAAAAATTGTTTCATGGATAGGGACTAGGACTCAAGTAGGGAGGTTGCCACTTCCTTCTCTATCTGCATCTAGGATACCTATTCCTCCATGGCATCTATTGTGCTCAATTCTTGTGTGACTATCAAGGCATCCAGGTTCAGATAACACTTTTGAAGAATTTGCAGTCATGGAAGTAATACCAATTGAAGCTCCTGCAAATCCCTAGACCGTGTGCTGATCTCTTGCTCCATCTTGGCTGACTGGATCTGGAACCGGTGAATGGTTTGCCCATATGCTGCAAAGGAGTCATAAGGAGTCTTGAATGTGCCCAAGTAGGACTGTAAGTCTGTTTGAAGCTATTGCTTCTTAGATAGCACATCATCACAAAATAAATGAGGTTGACAGATTTTGCTGAGTAGCAAGTTTCCCTCATCCAAGGCATTCCTTATGTCATTTTGATCTTTTAGCAGTTTAGTCCTAAGATCATTCAACTTTTTCACTAGAGCAACATTAAGAGCCTTTTGGTGCTCTTTCTTTACATTGGCCTCTGCCGCTTCTTCTAGACTCTACACCTGATCATCCACTACAGTACATAGAAGTTTGAGTTGTGCTAGTGATGATTCAATGTCAGGAAGATTAGTATCGAGGATTAAACCGGTAAGTGTGTCTACAGTCGCCTAAATAATATCTTGTTCTCTTTTCCTGTGAATGCCTTCAAGGCGCTCTTGGGAAACCTTGATGCTTTGCATAAGCTCAGACTCACTTGTAGATTGGAGATCAATGGGGCTCGAGATACCAGTTTGGCTTGGCTACCAGTTGCCTTAGGAGTCTCCATCTGTTTGCTCTTCACTGCTTCGATTGTCTTGTCTACTTTTTCCTTCTTTTTCCTCTCCTTCTCTTCCTTCTCTTTCTCTTCTCTCTTTTTCTTCTCTTCCTCTTCCATCTTCTTCTTGTCTTCTTCTTCTTTTTGCTTATGCTCTACTTCTACCTTCTTCTTTGCTTCTTCTTCCTTCTTCTTCTGTGCTTCCTCTTCCTTCTTCTTTTGTTCTTCCTCTTCCTTCTTCTTCTCTTCCGCTTCCTTCTTCTTCTTCTCTTCCTCTTCCTTCTTTTTCTTCTCCTCTTCTTCCTTCTTTCTCTTTTCTTCCTTATCCTCTTCTTCTTTCTTTTTCCTATCATCTTCTTGCTTCTTCTTTTCTTCATCTTTCTATTTCTCCTCTTCCTCTTTTCTCTTCTCTTCCTCTTTCTTCTATTTCTCATCTTCATCCTTCTTTTTCTCTTTATGTTCCTTTGCCGCTTGATGTGTGTCCTCAGCTTGTTCACCACCCTGATCGGCCTATTGCCCCTGTTCAATTCCCTTAGAAGGTATGTCTTGAGTGACATCATCTACATCCAGGGCATCGACATCGATGGTGTCGATTGGTTCTTCAACTAGGTTTCTGTGTAGGGAAAAAAAGCGAGACTAGGCTAACATGCCCTAATCCTACCTTTTGACACACATTGTGGAATACGAAAGAGCCTAGAGGTATCACACAATTGGCTACTTCTTTTTGTGGAAGAGAGAGAGCCACGAGCTACCTATTAGGGTTTCTATTCCTTTGTTGTAATTGAAAGATAAAATGATGCAAGTTCAATTCTTAACCCCAAAGTGCAAGTATGAACTAATAACAAGATTGCAGAATTGAGTTTAAACAATGGAAAACTGTAAACACAAGGACAAGACAAGAATGCAGATGCATACCTGGAGTTAAAATCTGAGTGAAAATGTTCGGGACGGGGGTGAGGGTGCCACTGTCCTGATTCTGACCCTGAAACTTCTCCTGAAACTGTTGTTTTGCAACCTGAAAAGCTGTCAGAAATGCTGAAACTTGTTGTCTGACAGAGGGACCAGGGCGCCCAGCGCCACTGTCCCAGGGACCAGGGTACCCAGTGCCCCTGTCCTGGTAGGACCAGGGCACCCCACACCCCTGTCCTAGCTTTCTGGGTTGGAATTTGGTGTGAAGTTCTGTCTCAGTCCGCTTCCATTGGATCTGCAACTTGCGGTGTCGTCCGAATCCCGAAATCTACACTTATATCTGAAAAGGTATGGTGGGCGGCTATATAGGGTTTTGCCTTAGTCAAACCCCCGCTTTGGTGATTTCCACCTCCACGAATAGCCAATTTGTATTGTAAAAGTAGTGTGTGTGCAAGATCCTAAAATGCAAGTAAGCAAACTAGAGCAACCTAGAAGGTAAATCCTAATTGCTTGTAAATGATAATGTAAATGCTCCAAATCAAGATGCAAAGTGATCTAAAGCATGAGTACAAATGATATAATGAGGCTTATGCAAAGACATGAAAACAACATGAAATCATACCCAACCCCAAGGGAGGGGTACAAGCCAATCTTCAGTCGGTGATCCCTTATTGCTCTTCAATGCCTTCAAAAAGCCCTAAATGGATGTATGAAATTGATGAATGCTTGATGGATGGATGTTGAATGTTATTGAAGTCTTCAAAGATCTGCTCTTTCGCTGCATAGAAGGCCCTTGAAACCAAAATTCGGATCCTTTCAAATGAAGAAAGAGAGCTCTTATATATGAAACCCTAGGTCTTAATTTCAACTTTTGGCTAACCTAGAGATTGAATCTCCCGCCAATTTCTTGGGGTTAAGATTTATTTTATAGTTGGATCGCGCTCCTAAAATTTCAGGAAAAATGTCCGGGACCGTGTGCACTCCGGGCACCATGGTCCCAGCAACTTCTCACCAAATTTTCAGGGCCGTTGGATATGATGATTTTAGAGAGAATCCCGAAGTTACAGGTGATTTCGAGATGTTTTGACCCCCGAAATCAAGCCCCCAAGTTCAAAATAGGACATAATTAGGGTTTTTGATTAAATGATGTATTGGAGGAATAAAATGAAAGGGGCACACTTTAATGAAAGGGCCCAACTTTATGATGTGGAAGATGATGAAATAGAACCTTAGACCTAATTAATTTAATTAATTAAGTGCTAAAGGGGAAATGCAATGCAAAATGCAAAATGCGCCAAGGCGGGTGCTAAACTAGGTGTGAAATTGTACCACCCTAGCAAGTGCATACAATTTATGACGCTACAGTTTCCTTCCTCATCAAAGACCTCATCCAGTTTGAAAATAACCGGTTCCTTTTCCACTTGGAGGTTGGCCATTCATGCTTTGTGAGAGTTGATAGCATGAGCCATATGCTGATGTGTATCTTTTTCAACATCATCAACTCTCCCCTCCAACAACCAGGGTCTTCTTTTCCTTGTGAAGAAGAGACCTTTATTTTGATCCAGGGCATCAAATAATTCTGAATTTGAGAGTTCGAGGAAGTACTGTGCAAAGACTTTATCCCTAATCTCATGTTCCTTTTCAATGGCAATGCGCCATTTATTATCTAATGCTTTAAATAATGAATCCGGTGTCTGAGATTTAATCTCTGATGGTGACCGGTCATTTTTACATAAATAAAGAATGATTTCCTGTAGTACTTCATCTTTTTCCTCACTATTGAATTCATCATAATAATCTATTAAATCATGAAGTAACTTTCTCCTAATATTTTTTACTGTTCTTTGACAATGTGTGAAAGGATTGTAAGAGGAGATATCTATATTTACCAGTGTGGATGCTGTCGGTTCATTCTTCTTCATCTTCTTTGTCTGTCTAGCCTTCTTTGGTTGTTCATCAGACTCGATTTCTTCGGAGTCCGGTTCATTTGCCTTAGTCTTCCTCTTTCTTTCAAAGACTTTTGCCGGTGTTACCTCCGATTTCTTCTTTGCCAGTGACCACTTGGTCACTCTTGGAGTTGCAGTGGTAGTCGGTGCCGATGCTGTAGGCATTGCCTTAGCTTTCTTAGTTGCCGGTTCTTTTCCTTTCTTTACCGATGGTTCTTCAACCAGTGCAATCCTCTCCAAGTAGGTTCCAGTCCTCTTAGCCTTTGGATCAAGAGGCGAGGCAATAAGGGTTGAGGCATACCCTTCCAGCATGTCAAACATAACTTCATAGCCCATTGGATCTACCTCCTCCATTCTAGGCTCAACAACCTCCATTAGACATTTGTCCACCTGAATAGTGAAACAGATGCCATCTTCATATTTCTTCACTATGTCACCTGAGATTCTTACCCTCTGACTCATCTTTCTTCTGAACTCATCAAAATATTTGTTCAGTACCTCAGGGTAGCCAGTTCCAATGGCTTGTACACTTTCCTTTATCTACTTGGTTACCGGTTGGTCAGGGGACCACTGGACATCTCCTACACCCGGAAAGTAGCCTTGGAAATAGAAAAACAACCCTACCAGCAGTTGTCCAAACTTAAACCTCAGTGAGTTGTCCTGTTTGATTGCCATAAGATTTAACAAGAGTTGCTTCTGCATGTCAGTGCATAAGTCAAAAGATGCATCCTCTTTTATCATTCAGTTAGTGGCATTTACCGCTACAGCAGATACAGAATTAATCCTGCTAGCTGAAAATGTTTTGTATCCTATCACCATGTAGGCGTATTTCACTAGATCATCCTTGATAGGATTGACTGTCATACCCCCTGAATCACTTGTTGAACCGGTGAGCTTGGTCATTTCCATTTTGCTCACTTTTCTCAGGGCTGGCACTTCCCCTATGTTGCAAAAACTGGTGACTACATGAATTGTCTGAGGTGTGATATCATGCATCCTCTCCAGGTACATCTTGTCACCATGGACTCTACTCAAAATGATCCTGATGTGATCCTCTGTGAAGTCTTCTAGAAAATACACTGCATTGTGGAATTTCTTCTTCTCTATGACACTAAATTCTGGTTTGATCTTTTTGTCCTTGCCACAAAATAGACCTAACTGTGTATGAATAGCTAAAGACCCTAGGTCTTCTATTTTGCAATCAATATAATCAGAAATTCCTTCTTCGACTATGACTTCAGCTCGAACTTGTGATAAAGCATTATACTTGGACTTCCTCTGAATGAAACTTTCTAACTCAATGGATGTACTCGAACTGGTATGAGATGCGAAAGCCATTGAAGAGTATTTCAAGAACATGAAAAATTCCTTTCAAATGCGAATTTAGGGCTTCCTGATTCTGCTTCACTTTACTCTCCGTCAGATGCCAAATCATCGCTTTATGTTCTCCACTACCACTTGCAAACTGGATTTGAATCTCTTTCAAGGTTATCCAATTTCTTGAAATCTAAGCTCAAATCGCCTTTTCTTCGCTCTACACTTGAAAACTTTTCTTCGCTCGAAAACAGATAGTGAGAAATTATTTGAAAAATGCATTTATACATGTTTCTCACCTACCGTCATTAATACTCCTCTATTAGGGCGTAAACCCTAATTTGCCTTTTTACCATTTCCTGTCTTATGCCAAGTGATAGGTATCGCATACCAGTTAAGGTCTTTTACCGGTGTCAACCGGGGGTTTGAAAGCATTTCACCGTTTGCTCCCCCTAAGCCTTTAAGGCTTAGTTTGCCGGTTTTGATATTTCCACACTAGGTGCAGAAATCGGTTCCTCTTCCGACACTATTGGTTTCTTCTTCCATGTTTTCTTCATGTCTCCTTGAACTTTTTCAACATCTATTTCTCCTTCCTGAGTGACCGGTATATCATCAGATATACTTTTTCTGCTTCTGTAAAATCTTGCAACGTGACCCGGTTTGTTGCAGTGATAGCAAACAAGTCCAGGTGCTCTCCAAGGTCCATTGTACATGTTTCCATTCTTCCTTCTGCATGTTGCAACAGTGTGACCATGACCATGACAGATCATACAACTTTCTCTCCATTTGGTTGCCACTTGATGGCCACTGCTTCTTGACTGATGATTGAAGACATTAAATCGGTTGTGGTTCTGGTTCATAAAAGGTTCAGGACCAGTTCTATGGGTCCTCTGAGGATATCTTCCAGTGTTATTCATTACAGACCTGCATTCAAATGCTCTATGCCCAAACTTGTTGCATGCATAACAATGACCATTGAACTTATTTGATCTAGGTACATTGTTGATAAAATAAGGAAAATTATTGTAGGCCTTGCTCCTACATACATTGGCAATGTGTCCTTCTTTAAGACAGTTAAAGCAAACAGGTTTGAATTTTTGCTTACCTTTTCCTTTGAGTGTCAGTTGCTTCTTTGATGCTTCAGCATTTGTTCCTGAGGATTCTCCTTCCTCATGTCCAGAAAAACCAAGACCATTGGTATTCTTTGCCGGTCTAGATGACTAAAGCTTTTGCTCTAGCTTGACAGTACTTTTGTCAAACTTAGCAAGTATTGCCTTTGACTCAGAGAGTTCTTTGGAAATAGCAGTATTTGTCTCCATTAGACTTGCATTTTTAGATATGGCAATGTTCAGTTCTCCTTGCATGTCTTCTTTTTCCATTCTGCTCTCATGAAGGCGAGCAGTCAGTGCACTAATCTCTTGTTTCAACTTGGAGATCTCGTGATCTTTGTCCTTTACCAGATCTTCAACTTTTCTCCAGTTCTCAAGCTCTTGACTAAACCGAATAGTAAGTCCTTCCAACTCCTTTCTCAGATTGGAGTTTGAATCATTCAGCTTATTCACTTCAGCAATCATGGCTTCCATGTTAGCTTCATCTTCATAACTACTTTTAGATAGTTCCATCAGCCTCTCTGCATGTTCTCTCCTTTTTTCTTGAGATGCCTTGTATTTGACCATAAAATCATCATAGGCTTGCTCAGACTTAGTGAGTCGTTGAGTAAGTTCCCTCAAGGTGTATTCCCCCATATCTCTTTCCAAGTTGTTAAACTTATAGAAAGGTAGGCTTTGATACCAATTGATGAATACTAAGAGGGGGGGCGTGAATTAGTATGCCAAAAATCTCTGCACTAAAACACTTACACAGTCTAAAGATAAACCGGTAAAGCAGTCTAACAGTCAAACCGGTTACCACACATGCAAACCAAAATGCGAATAAAGCATTCACCCACAAAAGCAATACAACCATAACACAAGATATTTGATGTGGAAACCCAACTGGGAAAAACCACGGTGAGATGGAACTCACAAGTCACTATCTGCAGAATAGAAACCAGACCGGTTAAGGTCTTACAATGTTCTTCATCAGAACAGATCCTGTTAGGAATCTCAATCTCTGTTAGGAGATAAGTCCGATTAAAGACTACCTTGTTAGAGGATTTTAGATTCACATGTGTGAACCACCTTGTTAGAGGATTTTACAAAGGCTTTGAGGCCTACCCGATTAAGGGCTACAGACTTGTCAAAGATGTGAGTAATCAACAAGTGTTTGATCTATCTAATAGCACAAATTGCTTGGTTAGATCCAGTATTGCTCATAGCTAATGCATTCCAGCATTACTTCAGTCTTCTCTCTCTCTCATAGTTACAACTTGATCTTCTCAGATAAGATCGTTCTCCACTTCCACCTTAAACCCTAGCTCGACATTAACCCTTTCAGCAACAACTTGTTCAACAACACAAAACCCTAGACATGATGTCCTTTTAAAGGAATCTGAATTCATGTCGGTCCAATAGGATTTCATCACAATTTCCTAGGTTCAATGAATCTAGACATACTCAGTAACACAACACAAGAAGCATCGTCAATGTGTCGGCACCGTCAAACAATCGGTGGATTGGTAACTCATCACAAAATGCCGGTTGGTAACTCATCACAGAGTATTACTGGTTCATACAAAATATCGGTTGCCGGTTTGACAAAAATGAAGACTGGTAAGAATGTGTTGTGCCGCTTTGCTCTCTCGTAACGCTTGTGATCTACGAACCGCTTGGGGTCGACACGCCGCTTCAGACCGGGAAACACATTCTACAAAATCACCACTAATCTAAAGACTAGTATACAACATACCGGTTGGAACAAATACCGATTGAGCTTTGAGCTCATACATATAAAGGGGATCTCAATACAAGTGTGTGTCCATCAATGACAATCACAACATAAACATCAAAAATGCCAACACATGACACTACCATATGGTGTCATTGGGGGTCATATAGTGTCTTAAAAGGGTAATATGGTGTTCAATGACCCCTTAGGACACCATATGATGTCGTTGCAGGTTGTATAGTATCGTTGTAGGTCATATGGTGTCCTAAGGGGTCATATGGTGTTATGACCCATTAGGACACAATATGACCCCTTAGGACACCATATGGTGTCGTTGGGGGACACATGGTGTCCTAAGGGGTCATATGGTGTCCTAAAGGGTAATATGGTGTTCTATGACCCCTTAGGATGCCATATGACCCCTTAGAACATCATATGGTGTCTTTGGGGGTTATATGGTGTCTTAAGGGGTCATATGGTGTTCTATGACCCCTTAGGACATCATGTGACCTGTTAGGACACCATATGACCCATTTTAACATCATAGTTCACGACATGACCCCTTGTGACACCATATGACCCCTTTTAACATCCTAGTGCATGACATGACCCCTTACGACAATATGATGTCCTAATGACCCCTTACGACATCATATGACCCCTTTTAGCATCCTAGTACATGACATGACCACTTATGACATGTCATATGGTGTCCTAAGGGGCCAGATGGTGTTCTACGGGTCATATGGTGTTCTAACACATGTTTGGGCCCTTCGGACCCCATATGACCCCTAATGACATCGTATGACCCCTTAGGACACCATATGATCACTTTTAATATCATAGTACATGACATGACCCCTTATGACAAAATATGACCCCTTAGGACAATATGATGTCCTAATGGGTTATATGGTATCCTAATGGGTCATATGGTGTCCTAACACATGTTTGGGCCCTTAGGACACCATATGACCCCTTTTAATATCCTACTACATGAGATGATCTTGGGCATATGGTGTCCTAAGGCATCATATGAATTGTTCTAACACATGTGTGGGCCCTTAGGACATCATATGACCCCTAACGACACCATATGACCCCTCAAGATACCATATGACTTTTTAAGACCATATGATGTCCACATGGCACATCCTAAGGGGTCATATCTTATTCTAACACGTGTTGCCCCTTGTGATCCCATATGACACCTAACGACACCATGTGACCCCTTAGAATACCATATGACCCCTTACAACACCATATGACCCCTAACGAATATATTAATAATATAGATTTATATATTATAGTATTAATATATAACATGTTTATTATATATTAATATATTGAATACTACTATATTAATATATTAATATAATGTATATTAATATATTATATATTATATATTATATTGATATATAATATATAATTTATTAATATATTCATAATAAAAACTTATTAGAATCGGACATCCAATAATATCGGATATTCGATTTGATCAGATATCTAATTTTATCGGATATTTGATTTCTCTGACAAAAATTTGAAAGTTTAAAATTTGGCTTAGGATTTCTTTGGGATTTGGCTTGGAAATGTCAAGCCTAGAATTCAACAAAAAAAACGTGTTTTTCAGTGTTCCTTGTTTTTCCAGACTTCACCCTAGTAGCTGACAACCTTTTTTTAGCTGAATTTGATAAAACGAAAAGGGTTTTTTAAGGGCATTCTCAGCTTTCCAACAATATAAAGTTCATCTTATTTTGACTTTAATAAATAATTATTAATTATTTTTTAATTGAATTCTGACTAAAGTCTTAATTGATAGGTTGATTGAAAAACACCCATAACTTTCAAACGATATCACATTTTTTGAATCTAAAACATGTGTCACATTCTATGCTTCGTCTACTATAGGATATATATAAAAAATGAATTTCATAAAGTTTAGACCAAGTTAAGGTAGTCAAACGTACAAGTTTTTGAATTTTTGAAAAGTTGTAGTAAAAAATTTATAATTATTTATTTACTTCAAAAAAGTTACAAAAAATATGTCACATCTGGACATGAGTCTACTACTTATATTATAAATCTCATAAAAAAATATTAATATTTGATTGTGGTTAGGGTGGTCAGACATACACCTACTTCTCATCTTTTTCCTAAAATTTTAGTACTATTGCATTGAAATTTCAAATTTTCATCAAATAGATTTTTTTCTCAAAAAACAATTAAAAACTTAGAAACTACATTAAATTTGCTACAACTTCTCTTCTTACATATTTTTAAAATTTTCATGTCAAGTTGCATAACTCCGATTTTCTGAAATTTCATTGCCACTTAAGGCCCTGTTTTGGCTCACCATGATCCTGCACATACCCACATCTTCACGAAACCTTTGGCATCGTTGTGCTAACTTCAGTTGTGCTCTATGCTTGGGGTGAAAAAAGTTGTCCTTGGGGGGTCTTTGTGAGGCCTTCCTTCATGGTTTTTAGCATGCTTTCATTTCTCTTTTACAGGGGAGTTTTATTTTCCACTGGGTTTTCTCCTTTTCTCCACTTTTGAGAAATTTGTACATGGGTACCTAAAATGGCCTAGCAGCCAGGACCCATTATCTTTTGTTTCACTTCTCCCTAAGTTGCAGTTAAGGTGGGGTGTTAGTGTAAACAAGGTTATTATCAAACTAGTTAGGACTGGGTTTGACCTTTTCACACTTATTTTAAGTTTACTTAGGCTATTTGAGTTCATTGTCTCGCCTCATGTGGTGTAGACACATGTCCTCCCTTGTGGAGACACCTTGTACATGCACAATTGTCACTTGGTCATACACTTGTCAAGTGAGTTACAAGTGTTGCATGATTGAAGGGTTGGTCAGTGGTTGTGTCCAACCATCTCACCTCCTTCTCCTTGCCTACTTATGCAAGGATTTGTCCTCATGATCATTTAGCAATCTTAATACACTAGATTGACTTCATTCATTTGTGCTTGTTATGTATTTCTTAGATTTTGGAAATTATTTCATTGTATCAAAGCACCTTGTTTGTGTTTTAGTATCTCTTGCATGTGACAAGTTATTTGCAAGCAGGTGTTCACTGGGTTCTGTAAGGTTGTATCTGTCAACTTTAACAATAGGTACCATTTTTAGGCTAGAAGATAGATTTTTTAATCTTCATCTTTAGTCATCAAGCTAGATATTTTTCTCCTTTACATTAAATTTTTACTATTAGTATTTAATGTTTTAATTTCCTAATGTATATGCTCACAACCTCGTTATCTTGGTTAATCCATGTATTTATTGCTTAGATTAATTGATTAGTTTATATAACTCTATGGAAAGTGCATTTTCCTATGATCTTCACCAAAAAAAAGTGCAATCAAAGAATATAATTTGGTTCAAAATTTGAAGTAGACATTTTCACAAAATAATCATTATCCTTGTTAAAAAAATTAATTCTAGGAACTTCAAGGAGTAACTAAAAAATATATTTTAGATCAAATTTTTGAAGTAACATTCACAACATAATTATTAGTAAAATATCAAAACTAAAATGTAATTATCTATATCTAAATCACCTTCACAACTACAAAATTAGTCAAACAATTAAAATTCTTGTAATCTTTGTTAAATTCTTGTACAAACTCTCCCGACAAAATTACAAGCAATATAAAATTAGCTAACCCTTCAACTTATCATTTATTTATATTCAAACAAAGTCAAGTCAATTATAAAATATAAGTTCAAAGAGCTTGCAATAACTTTTCTCTTACAATCATCCCCCAACCCCCCTAAAATGGTTGCATTCACACTCACTACAAAAACATTAGAATCTTCAAATAATAGTTGTTAAACCACTCTTTGTTGCAAATGTTGGTGTGGGTTCATTTGTGAAGGCATCTTGCTTGGCAGGAGATTCATCTAGCATTCCAGGTAGTGTTGTTCCATACAAAGTGGCTAGGTTTGGTGACATTCATGTCCCCACTCCTTGGTGTTTGTGGGTGTTTTTAGGCTTGCATTGGGTGCTTCTAACATGATGATTAATAATTTTGGTGGGTAGAATCCCTAGGATGGTGTTCTAGTGATTAGTAGCATGGTTGTGGCAAGTCAACCATGTTCTTATGTAATCATGGCTAGATTGGGTGCCCCATCTCTTGTTTGCCTTACTTTACATGGAAAGGCTTGTCCCCCTTCCTTGTTCTTAAGCTCAACAGTCATGGTCTATTGGAAGGTGGTTGAAAATTAAACATTTTTTATGCTTTTTGAAGATTGATATTTAGATTTAACAATTTGTGGCCTTCATTCCTAGATATGCGTAAGTAGGTTTTGAAGTTGTAGAAGCATCTCACCTTGGAGGCTATTGAGTTTTTTTGCTTATGTCAAAGGTTTCTCTATCACGAGCTTTCCTTCTTCAAAGGATATGGAGGTGGTGTTGAATAGTCAATTATGGTTGTGGGGTGAGCATTCTCTCTCTCTCAAACCATAGTTTCTCTTATGAATAAATTTCTCAATGTTGTATTTGTGTGAATAAGGTTTCCTTTCCTCCCTCTCCAATTCTAGAAAGTTTCAAGATATTGACAATGTTATTGGTCATATTTAAATAAGGTGGATTCAACTATGTCTAACATTGGTCACTCCAACTACGGTTTTATTTTGGTGGACATCAACATCTCTAAGCCTCTTCATGAAAAGGTTTTCTCAATGGTTGAGAATAGTGAATGGATTTATCCACTTGATTATGGCATTCTACCATTCCAATACAAGCAATGCTTTGCTATTAGACATTTTGCTTCTTATTACCCTTGTCCTTGTCATAGGACTATGGACCCTACTACTTAGTTGTGTAATGCCCTACTTAATCATTTGACCATGGATGCCCCTACTATTCTTACCCCTTTGGTGGACAAGGTTTGGGCCTCCTTGTTGGTGGATCATATTGTGGTTAAATTTGCTCCTATGGTAACTCCCTAAGGACGAAGTGGCTTTACCTATTTTTTTCAACCCTTAAAAGTATTGCTTTAGGACCAATTTATGATTCTTCTATATTGTATGGCCTCATTATCTAGTCACTGAGGTATGGGAGGACTCTTTTCATTGAACAATTGTTGATTATGTGTTGCATTCAACTTCCTTAGATTTCTTCTCTTTGCATGGAGTGTCACGAGATGTGATGGTGATGGAGAACATCCTCTCTCCACAATTAATTGAGTTTGAAAAAAAAGTAGGATAACTATTCAAAGGGAATATAGGTCTTCCTAAATTTGTTTTGAGTTCCTAACCCTATGTTAAGGGTGTATAGATCTCAAGCAAGGTGTCAAGCATTATTAAGTTCTAGTGTCTTGTTGTTGTTATGCTTTTGTTAAATTATGTTTGGTTTTCTTATCTTATGTTGTGGGTCAACTATTATTATACTAATGTTTTGATATTTCTAAGTTTGATGCCCCATTTTAAAGTTATGCAATAGGTTGGTTGTAGTTTCACTATTGCCTAGAATTTGTGTTGGTTGATGATTTGTAAAGGGGTCCTAGGCTCTTCAAATTCTATTGTATCTGTTTAATAAAAAAACCTTTTCCTTGCTCCATTATTAAAGACATGAATTATAATTTTTTTTGTTTGTTTACATTCAATTCCATCCAATTTCACTAGTATACATATATTTCAAAAAACCTATGTAAAATTCATCGAGAGATATCAAATTTCAAAATATTTTAACATTCATAAATATGAATAAGTCAACCTACCTTCTATGTGACAAATGAGAGATATGCAAGTAAATATTTGCAACATTCAAAAGATTCACTATAGATATGTTATTAGAGGCATTATGCAAGGATGAAAACAACTCAACACATGCTTTATAAATCACCATATTGATAGAAGAAAATGTATTTACATATATCATTTTGGATTGGATACCTCACATAATATGTCACAATTCATAAATATGAATAAATCATCATACCTTCTGTAATCCTAATTGTAACTTTGATGTACACAATGTTCTATATTATTCATTTGTTAAATTATAAAATTTATAATTATAATTTTTAGGTTCAAGAAATATTTTATCTTACTTTAGATTCCTTTAGTTTGTTTTTTGTATTCTACTTTTGGAATTAAGATAAGATGATTATTTTATCTATTATTTATATTCCATTAGTTTCATGTATGACAAACTAATTTGGATCACTTTCATAAGTATGAAAAAGGTTTATTTGTGTTTTCTTGATATTCTATTTAGAAATAATTACACTAAAATGATAATACTATCTATTTAGAAACTAATTTGGATCACCTTCATAAATATGAAAGGATTATTATTATTTTTTAACTTATATTTCAAAAACTATATGATAATACTATCTAAATATAGAATTAAAATTGAATTAAAACACTTGTAAGTCAAAATCTAAAAAATAGACCTTTTAGTTCCATTTATAATTTCTAGATGTCTCCTTCAACTAAAATAAAATAGAGAGTATGCCTTTTGTATTTCTCTAAGCTAACAGATATTTTAAAATTTAATAAGAAAATCCAATTTAAAAAAAGCAATTTCAATTGAATTCAATTGTAAACTTTATCATAAACTTTTATTTCATAATTCTATCCTTTTTCCAAAGAAAATTTTAATACAAGAAAATTTATTATTTTTTAATAAAAACAATCTCCTCTTTCAAATAAATAATTTTTAAATTGGTCATAAATCAAATAGCAAATAATATGCAAAATGAACCCACCATCAAAATAATTCCATTCCCATAAATACATTACTAAAAATTTCATCTTATATAACTTTATTATATATAAAGTATATATGAATGAGTTTATTTTCAATTCATTCAGATTTATATAAAACATAAAATTATGATATTTGGACAACACTCATTGAATTTTTGGCCAAAGCTCTCAAAGCACAAATATTACGTGACAGGGTATCTAATGTCCTCTTGGGAACCTTGCTGCTCACGCTCATTATCTTATGCCTATTTTTCTCTTTTTATTGCTCTAAATTACATAGAATTTATATTGAACATGATCCAACACCTAGCTTACATGGAGTTTAAATTAAATTGAAAGAGAATTTACGAGCTTGCTGCTGTGAAAGACAACCAATTTATAGCATGTAATATTGAATATGAGCGAATAGGTTTATTACCCGCTTGTAAATAAATGAAAGTTCATTAAGGGAAAAAATGGGTAAATCTGTAACTTTACCCTGTTCCATCAAGTGCTAACGAGGCAATAATCAGCATGACCTTGATTGCATGAAAAATCAAATGGAATACATGTAATAAAGAAGTCAAGATTCTTTTATTAAGATATGGTAAAATATAATAATAAAGAAATAATACATAAACAGTTGAAGCAGGCTGAGGAAATGAGTTCTTTCTACCAAGAATTTTGGAATCTTCCATTTCTGGTCTAGAGCTTTTTATCTTTTTTGTCTACATTTAAATATGTTCATTTAAAAAACAAATTAAAAAAGTATTATTTAGGGGTGCTTCAAATCTTCAAATGCCATAGGAGTCCGACCCCAATAAGCCACCATATCAAATCTAAGAACTGGAAATCATCATGTTTTAACATTAAGTATATTAGTAATAATATAAGATGCTCAATTTTCTCTTTTCAATTCACAGGTAAAAAAACGCAACAAATTCTCTACTGTTAAAGGTGAAGATTTTCAATTACATTAAATTCATTTCTAAATTTAAAGAAATCTATTTGAAAAAGGAAAAAAAAAAAATAATACAGTAGAGCCTATGGACAGGAGACACCATGCTATCTGAGCATTGGCAAAGCTCTCCAACTTCCCTCTGCAGCCGACACCATTCCATAATGTAAAAGTGAGATCTGTAGAAGTGAGATCTGTAAATAAAAAGAAAAAAGAAACGAAACGAGAGATTTTTATTTAAATGGTAGTATCTTTATGTTATTGTGAGGGAGACATTTATTTAAACCTACACTCTCACGTCCAAGTGATGCAGGTGAGACAGGTTCGTAATGGTATTAGGAAGGTTATTTAACCTCCCACAGAATCTCAAATCCAAATACTGCAACTGTGACAGGTTGGCAATGGTATCAGGTAGCTTATTTAAGGTTTTACAGAATCTCAAATCTAAATGCTGCAATTGTGATAGGCTGCCAATTGTATGAGGGAGGTTATTCAAGCTTTCACATTGACCCAAATCCAAATGCTGCAGCTGTGACAGGTAGCCAAAAGTATTAGGGAGGTCATTTAAGCTTTTACAAAATCTCAAGTCCAAGTACTGTAGATGTGACAAGTTACCAATGGTGTCAGGAATGCTATTTAAGCTTATACACCATCCCAAGTCCAAGTGCTGCAGCTGCAACAGGTTGCCAATGGTTTCAGGGAGCTTATTTAAGTTCAAACACCATCCCAAGTCCAGGCGCTGCATCTGTGACAGGTTGCCAAAGGTATCAGGGAGGTTATTCAAGTTTTTACATCCTTCCAAATCCAAGAACTGCAGCTTTCGCAAGTTGCCAATAGTATTAGGGATGTTACTTAAGCTTCCACAAAATCTCAAATCAAAGTGTTGCAGCTGTGACAAGTTGCCAATAGTATCAGGGAGTTCATTTAAGCTTTCACACTTTCCCAAGCCCAAGTACTGCAGCTGTGATAGGTTGCCAATGGTATCCGGGAGGTTAATTAACCTTCCACACTCTTCCAGGTCCAAGTGTTGGAGCTGTGACAGGTTGCCAATGGTATCCGGGAGGTTATTTAAGCTTCCACAATCTTCCAAGTCCAAGTGTTGCAACTGTGACATGTTGCCTATGGTATTAGGGAGGTTATTTAAGCTTACACACCTTTTCAAGTCTAGATGCTGAAGCTGTGACAGGTTGCCAATTGTATCCGGGAGGCTATTTAAGCTTTTACAATCTCTCAATTCCATGAGCTTCAGTTGTGTCAAGTTGCCAATGGTATCAACAAGGTTATTTAAACTTCCACACCCTCTCAAATTCAAATGTTGCAGCTGTGAAAGGTTGCCAATGGTATAAGGGAGGTTATTTAAGCTTTCACACCCTCTCAAGTTCAAGTGCTGCAGCTGTGACAGGTTGCCAATGGCATTGGGGAGGTTGTTTAAACTTCCACACAATTTCAAGTGCTGCAGTTGTATGTTAGGAAGTGAAAACAGGGAGTCAAGAGTAAGACTGTCAACTCCATTGCAAAATTGTAGTTGCATAATCTTCAATTGCCAAATGTTAGCCTCAAATCTTGAGTGACTTGGCTCCTTTTTTCTTGCTTTGTTCCTCTCAATATCAAAACCACAATATTCCAGTCTTAACCATATCAAACTTGGAGGAAGCATGGCCAGTGCGTCTTTTGCCCTGACTTTAATGTGCAGACACTTCAAATGAAGATAGCGAAGACCAGGTCTGTACAACATTTCAAGCCTTTGTGGATTGCCTCCATTGATTCGAAGGCGAGAGAAATTGGTGTTGTTTGATATGGTGCTTAAATGGGCAGCCTCCCATAGTCGGGTACGCTCCTTTTCTTTTTCAGCAATAGTTCGCCCCATATCTCGCAAATGGTCATGCATATCAAATACACCTCCTTCGTCGATCTTTATCAATAACTTCATTGAAAGATTTGAGATGGCAGTGTCTACCATCTTATACAAGGATTTCCAAAAAACAATGGCACATGTTTTCTCTTCTCCAACAAAGAAGCAGGCAATGTCCATGAATATTTCTTTTTCCTCATCACTAAGAGCACCATAGCTGATATAAAGTCTTTTGTGAATTTCTGGGTTGAGGGTAATGTTATGAAGAGCTTCTGTCCAGCAACAAATATCATTTTGTTTATCATACAAAAAGGACCCAATCACTTCCAATGAAAGAGGATGCCCCTTGCAAGCTTCCACTATTCTTTTGGACAGCTCTCTGTGACTCGGATTTGGAGACGCTTTGAGAAAAGCATGCCAACTAAATAATTGGAGACCTTCATCTATCTCTAATCCACTTATCTCATGGATAAGTTCAGATGACACCTGAGCAACATTGAGAATGTGTTTATCTCTAGAAGTTATAATAACTCTGCTGCCAGAATCCAACCAATCTCCAACCAAAGCATACAGTTGTTCAACAGCATCCACATCATCCAGAATAAGCAGCACACGCCGTCCTCCCAAACGATCTCTGAACAAAGAAATTCCCTGATCAACATTGTCCACTTTGTCATCATATTTGGTCAAATCCTTGAAAATTTGCTTCTGCAAATTTGTAAGGCCAGTGGCGTCTGCAGCAGTGATGCGGACATTAGATACAAAGGAAGCAGCTTCAAAATCAGCATAGAGCTGATTGTACAGGGCCTTGGCAACTGTGGTCTTCCCAATACCACCAATACCCCATATTCCAATTTTAACCACCTCATCCACTGAATGAAGATTCAATTTCTGAATAAGAGCATTCTTCAAGCTGTCCATTCCCACCGGATGCTTGGCAACTTCTAACGGCACTCTGTGCAAAGTCTTAATCAGATCATTCACCACCGTCTTTACTAGCCGAGCTTCATAGCTGCAATGGCTACAGTATTGTCAAATAAAATTGCAGTATTCTGTAAAGAATTGCAAGAAAAGTTGTAAAATAATGGTTTACTTCATAAAAGTTACCTGTTTATATTTTATGATCATCACATACTTCTAATACAATCCTTAGTTAACATGCTTGTAATATCCTACTTATGTGCCTTCTCATGCCCTTGTCTGACATCTACCTGGCTCTTATGCTCATTGATCACATCTTATGTTATGTGATATCTAAGTCATAAGGTTCGAATTCGACATCCATGAAATTCGGATGAAATTTGACAAGGAAAAAATTAGAAAAAAAACTCGGATAAAATTTGCCTTCTATAATTTTGTTTATTTTTAAATATATGTATACTTCTAATAAATTATCAGAATAGCGACCCTTGTTGGAGAAAATTCAAGGGCAAACCAGCAGTTGCAGACACCCATGACCCAATAGATACAAAGCATACACAAAGAATACCCACGACCAGCTGAGTTGTGTTTAGAGGCGGATAGCAGTGCTTTATAGAGGAAATTCGATTAAATTCGATTTTTTTTATAAAAGTTTGAAATTCGATTAAATTCGAACCTCATCCATGAAAATCGCCATATCCTGTGACTTAGTGCGATATCATACATTCATTACTATATTACCTATCAAATTGGGGAGATCATGCTTCCCCAATATAGTGTTTCTGTTGCCATATCTTCTCCTAGAACTATCCACTTCTACCTATGATATCGTTACTACCCTTTTACATCAGACATTAAATATTCCCCCTTCTTGCTTATTATATCTAGATCCATGTTACCACTAGGAATCTATTGCCTTACCTTAATCATTATGTGTTCATGTCTTGGATGCTACATTGGATGCAAAATGCTTAGCCTAGTGTCCTATATACTTACAGGAGTATTTTTGGCCATTGAGGACCACATCACCATTTTGTATATATTTATCTTGGGGGCAACCTTTTTATTTAATGTCAATCTCCAACTCATGTTCTCACCATGCTTATCATTCAACATATTTTACCTATTTACTACACCGTACAGTTATTACAATTCTGCATTGCATGATTTCACACGTTTGCATGTTTAGCTTACATTTATATTTCATTTTCTATTTTCCCATCTCCTTTGATTCCTTACATCCTATGGATGCAACCAATTATGAGGGGGGCAACTTATGTTACTATCACTCCTATGTTGAGTTTGTAGATAGAAGTTCCTACTTGGAGAATCCTATACCTGGTCTAGATAGATCATGTTCATGTAGCATGGCAAGGCTCGTTCTGTCATGTCACCCCATAAATTCCACACTAGGTAAAGCATTAACACTTCCTGTATTTGGAAATTTTTGTAACGATATTCTCTCCCCATTTCTCTCTCATGATAAAACTAATGAATGTCACGTGATATAAGATTGATCCTAGTAGATTGATTCTAGTACATTGGTAGAGAGCCATGACGAAGCAAATGATCTATTGGCCACTATATTCTCAATTTAAAAAATAATCATTTTTTCCTATCGATTCAATTCTTGAAGATATTATTTCAAATTTATCCAACCTTGATTCAAATCCAATCTATTGACACACTTCATTGTTTTATTTTAAAAAGGTGTACGCAAATAGAATTTATTTTTTATAGAACTAAGATTACATTAAAATTTGAAGATAATGAATACTATTGAATACAATTTGACTCATTTTTTCTAATTTCATACTATCAATACAATTTGATTCATTTTTATCAAATGAATGTTCTACCTTTTGTCTTGCCTCTCCCTTTTTGTTGGAGCCAACCAATAACTTAATCCAAGTATGAGAAGATTCTTTTGGCGGGGTACTTTGGACAAAAACAAGATTGCTCTCATTGCATAGGATTAAGATGTGCAAAGCAAAGGAAGTAGAGGGCGTCGGACTCAAAAACCTTTAAAAACAAAATAAGGCTCTTGCACTAAGCTGATTTGGAGGATGTATAAAGAACCTCACTTAAAGAGCAGTGATGTGACATGCATCCTCACAGCAAAATACTTGCTTCATGGCTCAAGGATATGGAATTTTATGAGCAGTTGCAGGTCTCTTATCATAGAACATTTAACATGGGACATCCATGATCGGAAATCTGCCTTATTTTGGGAGGATTCCCGGGGTGGCTTCCCATGTTTGGAAAGGATCGTTGAAATGGAACAGACCAAAAGGTTTTTATCATAGGCTTGAAAGTTGAGGGCCATTTGCAAGAAAATCAAGGGGATGACGTCTTGGGTTGGCAATGGAAAGATTTGAGCTCGATGGGGTTGCTGGCCAATGATGTTGAGCAATTAAGGGCCATCCTAAAGGATAGAGGTTTAAGAATTAGAGAAGGCAATGATAGAATCATTTGGAATGGATCGAAATCCAGGCAATACAATGCTAGGGAGGACAACAAGGTGTTTGAGAAGGACAGAGAGGGAACTCTTATTCCATTGCACCTTTGATGGCATAAGCTCTACCTTCCTAAAGCTGGCACTTTCTCTTAGGCTGCTTTATAAAATAGGATTTTGACTGCAGAGAAAATTGTTCAAAAGAGTTACCAAGGCCCATCTAGGTGCTCTCTATACAAATGTAACGAAGAAAAAGTCAATCACCTACTGTTAGGACGCCCCTTTGCTCAAGAATGTTGGAGATGGTCGTGTGCTAAACTTGGTTGGGTAGGTGCCCTACCCAATGACATTCTCAGTCTTTTCAAGGCATGGCCTATTATCAACAAGACTGCAATATTCGAGCTTGTGGATCATCGGCCCTTCTATCCTAATTTAGGAATTACGGAAGGAAAGGAATCAAAGAATAGTCCACGAGAAAGAGATGAGCTTGCCTTATTTTTAAACAAAATAGAAGCAACAATCGTTGAAGTCGTGAAATAGCCAGTCGGCATGGTAGACTTCCAAGAATGCTTACTTCACATAAAGGGATTCTAGAATGCGTAAGTGTTGGTTTGGCTTTTGTATTCCCCCCATTGTTGGGGTGGAAGGTCATGAAGCTCAGTTATTGAGATCCACAGCTTCATGGTAACTACACACTCATGGATGGTATAAGTTGAATTTTGATGGAGCCTTACCTGAGAAATTTTCTAAGCCTCTCCCAGAGGAAACAAGTATTGAGGCTCAGTTTCAAGCCCTCGTTTTCAATCTTCCGCTATGCTGAGAACCAAAAATTGAGAAATAGAAATCGAAGGTGATTCCACCTTAGTGGTTAATGTAATCAGGACAAGGAATGTGCTGAATTGGAAGTTATAAACTCTTTTGGAAATGGCTTTGGTGATTCTCCAAACTTTTAAGACTCACATTGCAAATCACGTTTACAGGGAAGCAATTATGGATGCTGATAGATTGGCTAATGCCACTATGGATGGCGTGGATCAGAGGGTCTTGGAGCTTGTTAATGGCTCTTTGTGATCTCTTCGCTAGTCTTTGCTGTTTGTTCCCAGCTGGCCTCTTCACTGTTGTCTCACTATGTTTGTTTATTTCTGTGAATTGGTGAGAGGGTGGGGCAGATGTTATCTTAGATCGGTGTTTAGATGGATAAGGTATGGCTGCTTTTGTTTTGCATTTATTATCTTTCAAAGTAGTTAATGTGGCTCGAGCGACTGAAACCATTAAATTCATCTCGCAAGTTGATTTGGGGTTATTTTGAGGAGCTTTCTGCAATGGATATGCCCATAAGGTTGGTCTGCCCTAGCCAATAGATGGCCTTCTTGGGGGTCATCACGTATTTGAGGCTGAGGTCTATTTTCAAGTTTAAGGCTTGTGCTGGATGCAGGCAAGCTGGTACTAGGCGTGAGTTTATGCATGCGTATCACAGATATAGGATAAACTCCTGATTTGTGGTGGCATTACTAGACTTGAATGAGTTGAAAGGGATGGTGTTTGTGATGGCTATAACTTTTAATTAACCAAAACTAACCAGGAGGTGCAGAGGATGTAATTGTTGCCACTCAGCCTGGGCTTGGCATACCTAGGCCTAGGGGCATTCCCAGGAGCGGTGGTGAATTGGCTCTCATTTCTGCTTGACCTCAACTGTGGCGAGGTGTTGTGGATTCCTTAAGGGGCTACTTTTGCTCGAACCAGTTGATAAGCTGGAATGGATAGGCAATTTTTTCATGTTTGTTAGGGCGGTTGTAAACGATTGAGGCTTATGTGGACTCTAATGCATAGTAGTAAAAGCATTTTTTTATGGCGGACTAGGGTGGTTTTGGTCTCTGTTACTGTGTGTGGTGATCATTTTTTTTTCTCTTGAAATGGTCAACGAGGCCCCAATTGTGTCTTTCCTCTATAAAGATGATTTTTTTTTTTGGATTAATATAATACAGGTTGCTCTTACGAATCAAAAATTAATAAATTTAAAATGCACACCATAAACAAAAATTATTTTTACACAAACATGTTTGCTTTAGAGAAAACAAGTAGTGAAGAGGGAGAAGATAGAATTTGGAGCTATAAAGACTAACTGAATCCACAATTTTAACTTTTATGTTATACTGTATGATTTTTTTCATAATAGTTGATTTTTTAAATGAAATAAAATCACTTAAAAAACATTCAAATCTCTTCCAAGTTTAAAATTTATATGAAAAATTGCTAAAGATAGATTCATGTTTTTCCATTAGCTATTATTTTCTATTTCAAGATAAAATTGTAAGCTTATACCCCTTCCTTAAAACCTTATGTTTAGATAGTTGGAGACGCATTACTAATCTATCCTACAGCAGCAGTCACGCAATAATAAGTCAAAACTATTGAAAACCAAGCAGAGAAGGTGAGATTCATTACTTACCCTTCAGTTAAATCCAAGGACCAGCCTGAGCGAGAACAGATCTGTCGAAGGGCAAGCTTCCACTCATCAATCTCTTCTCTTCGGTATCGAACTGAACGGTCATATAAGTTTAGACACGGACAGATCTGTAGAAGGGCACGCTTCCACCACTCAATCTCTTCTCTTGGGTATTGGCCTGAATAGCTATAATGTTTGAGAAATGACTGGTAATAGGGACTGCACTCATTTTCAGGATATCTAACATGAGTTGGATTCACATGATAAAAGAGAGGAATGATCAAGCCAGGGGACTTCAACATTGCAGCGGCCTCCTTGAGACACCATGCTGAGTCTGCATACCCTCTGGAAAATATAGGAATGCGTATGGCACTGCTTTCGATTGCTCTTTCCAAGCTTAACCCTATAATTTCCCCCTTTTCCAATTTGTGACTGTCCAAGAAGACGTTCAATCCTGCTGCGGAGAGAGCTTGAAAGAGATGATCAACCAGACTCTTTCTGACATCTTCTCCCCTGAAACTCAGAAACACATGATACCTCTTATTGCTGTGGAAGGCAAGTTTAGCTGATGGAGGCTTGTACTGTTCCATGGTAAAGCAGGATCTGAAGAGTAAACTTACTAACAATAAAAAGAAACTGGGGATTCATCCAAAAAACTTTGAGATGTTGAACTCTAATGTGCTCATACGGAATTTATTGCAAATGACAACCGACATGAACTAGAAAAGTCAATGTGGGTGGGCCTGCTTTTAGTAAACAATTTCTTCCCTCGTTAATTGTCCATGTCTAGCTGTCCTTTCTTATTTGACTTTGATGTTTACGCGTGAGGTTAAGTGTGTAGACTTTTATCTGTTCCAATTCTACCTATGCATTCCATAACTTTCATGTTTCTTATTTAATAATTTAAAAGTAAAGCATAATCATGCATTCATGAAAATTTACTAAATGTCAAAGTATCAATAGGACCAAATTTTTTAATGTTTGTATTTTTGTTTGCATTTTTCAAGAGTCATTTTACTTGGATGATGTCAGCATTTTAAATGTCAAAGCATCAACCAATGAGAAGCAAAAATTAAAGGTTGACCAAATTTTATAATATTTGTATTGTTGTTTGCATTTTCATACAATAGTATCCCATAGTCATTTTAGTATAGTGACTAGTTTTGTCATGTTTTATTTGACAATGCAATGGATAATAAAATCACTTGTCTTTTTTATTATAATAATTAAAAATATATAGAAGTATAAATATCAAACATATAAAATGATTAAACGTATATTTTTAATTAACTTATTTATAAAATGAATTTTTATATAATATTATATAATTTGGCTCATGTTTTCTGTTGGTTCCCAAAAGCGAACGACAAGTTTACATTGCTTGCAGGGCAAGGACCAAGCTAATTTCCTCCAAATGTCTATGGAGAGCCACCTCCAACTATCAATATCTGTCAGGCTTGGACCAACAATAATAAGGACAGAGGGTCCTCCTACACTTTAGGCTCTGCAGAACTACGGAGGGTGATCCCTTCAGTAAGAAATTCCTACTCTCCGCAAGGATATTCAAGAACTTATTGAAAACAAAGCAGATTATCTCATTTATAAAAACTCAACAGAAAGGGAGAATGCTCAAGGATGGCAAATCCTTCAGTGATCCTCAACCTTAACCTGGAGTATGAGAGATGGTGAAACTATTTTCAGAAAATACATAAATCTTAGCAAATGATTGTTCTAATTGTTTATAAGATTCGTTCTGAGAGATCATGAAAAAGATAAAACCGGAAAACTGATAACCTAATGAGATTTGCTAGCAAATACCAGTGCCTTATTCATTTGGGCTACAGAGTCTTTGAAAAATGTTGCTGAAAATCAGATAAAACTTCATCTAATAGTTGGTCTTGCCTGAAATAATATTGCCTTACAATATTAATCTTCTATGATCCTTTATCTGAACTACTTATCAAATCCTATGGAGAGCCTTATTTTCTTTGTAATCTTATTCAAGCATTTTAATTAACCCCTTGGATTAAAGCATTGAATAAAAGAGTACATACATCATAACAATGCAATAAACAAAAGAAACCCTTGATCCCATTTGCTTAAAAGAAGATAAAATCACACACATGAGAGTAAAGATTAGGAAACTATATTTGTATTGATATTATAAGCTATCTTTTATCAGATGATAGCAAACAAATTCAAATACAGAGTGACCCATTTGAAAAGGGGAAATTGCAACTATTTTATTACAATTTTGCTCTACAAAATAACATTACAGTCCCTGTTATTTCCTACGACTTTCTAGAACTATTTTGGACCTAACCCTGTAGAAAAGATCTATTTTATAGAGATCTTTCTCAGAAAAATTCGGACCCTAACTAATGGCCTTGAATTCCCTTTTATAGAAAACAAGGGAGTGACAAGCCTCGGGCCGTCAAACACTTGTCAATAAAACCGAGCCTTAAAGGTTGTACACAATTCTTGTTACAAATCATTCCTTATCCTCATGCTAGCACCCGTGATGAGGTGGAACCAAAATTTCCAATTGATTATTGGTAGAAACAAAAATACTTGAGTCGTGCCAATATCACCCAAACACTCCTGGATGGACTTTGAGATGCTCATTATGTTTCATAGCATTTCTCTTCCTGAAAAGGAAAATAGATCTCGGCATGAAACAAGACTTTCCCTCCAAATTAAAGGAAAATTTCCATCTTTTATGCCCTGGATAAGAGAAAATGGAAAAAGGAGCTTGGGGGTAAATAGGATTTGTTGAGAAGGCATTGCAGCTTCCCTGATGTTGCAGAGATGACTAGTTGTCGATCCTCACCCTAACAAATCGTTCTTTCAGTTCCCCACGAGCTCCCTCTTGGAACACTCTGCCAATGAAATGTAGAGTAAGAGCAGGGAATGGGCTTGAGGTGACTTTTCTTGAAAAGAAAAGGATTTCACACCCCCTCTGGAAATCCCCCGAGCTTTCACATCCCCTCTGGCAATGAACAACATCAAACCAAAGAAAGATCATCCATCTAGTATCATAAAATACACAACGACTCCATTCATAGTTTTGTTTGAACACCATCCTCTTACATATGAAAAAATGTTCTCAGAAAGATGAAAAAACTTATATTTGTTTCTACCCATTTTATTATCTACCTAGTGAATTTATAACCATAAATTCCTTTCAAAATGGTGGTGCTAATCCATGTGAAGAATCATCACTTTGATTTCTTCTACTCAACCTATCAGCTACAAATTCTAGCAATTATACCTATAACTCAAGTCACCACCATTTCCTAGGCCATCACTCATTTTCTACTAGCATGTGTTCACCTTATGTGAATGATTTTATTATGATCTTATTCCTCTTTTCAATGTACAATCTCCTACTTTGGGATTTCTATCAACAAGCAAATCTCTGAATTCATCAAAGAACTCATGATTCATCACACCTGAACTAGAAGCTTATCCAAATCCTTTCACATCTCTGAGATATCATCTTTGACTATCAAATCAATCCTAAATTGACAAGTCTGAATCCCATTCATTTTTCCCTTTCCCGCAAGCTATAACCGATGCCTCCAAAATCCCTCCAAACTTCTCATTTGAAACTCAGCCACAGATCTCATCTAACCTGGCAAATCTAACGGTCATTTCCTACCAACTTAGCAGTTTGACTTTCCAACTATATTCGTGGACCCTCAAAATCCTGACTGGATAGTGCCATATCATTCTTCAACCAAGTTTTGTCTGCAACCTCCTTGCAAGACCTCCTGATCTGACTAGGACACGTGTCATCATCTCATGATACCGCGGTCCGTAACCACCTCGCAAATTCCACTGTGGGAATAGGAGGGTCATCTAATCTGTTCGATCTTTACCACTTTGCATATTGCCTGCCAAATCCTTCAGGACTTAAAAGTCGAGCACCTTTAACCTTAGGATAAGATATCCTCATTCACTTTGAGCATGTGCAAATTGATGGGACTGTTATTAGACCGAAATTTACCACCTGCAAACCGGTATTACAAATCTCTTGACTGGTTGTGCCGCTAACCCTCTCGGTTTCCGTTGATAACACACGGCATCATCTCACGATGTCGTGGTCATTAAAATCCTCTCATCTTTGATTGCGGGGAACTGCTAGCTGTTGGATCTATCCATTCTTTAACAGATGGTCGGGGTATTTAGCACTTGTCGGACTTAGGAAAAAATAAGCGCGTGCATATAAATATTTAGAAGGGGACCGGTAATAGGGAAGTTATGCACTTGACTTAGGAAATTTCATCTCACGAACTGGTTGACCAACTTTTTACTTAGGGAAAAAATTGCCCCGTTTATGGAAAAGGTACCCTTGGTTTAAGTGGGAAAAAATAACTGCGAAATATATCATTTCTAGGGTTTTCTTCACAAAAATATAAGAAGTTTTGATAAATCCTAAACCCTAAGCCTTGAAATGTTCTCAGAGGATATAAGTAACAATCTGAAAATCAATGTTTTGGGCTAAAATTTGAAAATTTTATGCGATCAATTTTCAAGGCTATCATTTTCTTTGACAATGCAATGGATAATAAAATCACTTGATTTTTTTTATTATAATAATTAAAAATATATAAAATTATAAATATAAAACATATAAAATGATTAAATGTATATTTTTAATTAACTTATTTATATAATGAATTTTTTATATAAGATTATATAATTTGGCCGAGAGGCGATCTACAATGGGATCAATATTGTTCGTAAACATAAAACACATTTAAAAAGAATTTGATGTGCTGACTTGGCAGTATAGTAGCATTGGTGGAAGAATTTCTTGGCAAGTTGCAGCATGGAGTTAAGTTGAGAGGCAGTTTTAGATGAGCTCGCATTAGATTTAGCCTAATAATAGTAAATCTTAGGCACTCATCACTTTTTGCATGGCATTTGATTGGTTTTTTCCATTCCCACTTTTGGTCGTTATATTTTGCAGGGCATTTGTAAAAGAAAAATCATGTAGTGATGGCAGGGTAGTGGAGGATTGGAGTCAGTGTTGGCTATTGACATATAAATTCCCTCTTCATGCTAAGGAAATATGAAAGGTCTCAAAATCTTCGTCTCCAAGTCCGCAATAGGTAAAGTGTTATTTATTCTTTTCATCTCCTTTTGCTCAAAAAACTTTAGTGGCAAAGGTCATGGTGACTGCATGGGAGAGAGGAAACAAAGCATTGAGGGTAATGTCCAAGTATTTTCATCTCATTCTTAAATTTCATTCTTTCGTTGGTGTTGGTTGTTCAAGATAGGATAGTGAGGAGGTGGAATGTGGAGTTGGGCAGTGACAGTGAAGGGCACCAAAATATCCAATGGTAGTTTAATGCATCTTATAAATTTTCGATATGCAATATGAGTTTTAGTTATTTGTTTGTGGGAAGATTGAACCAATTTTTGCAGGATTCTAGATGTTTTGTTAACAATTATGGAGTAAGTTGAGGGATGCCATGACTGTTTCTTCGCTAGACTACTCATTTGTAGATTGCAGTAAACATTTCACTCTAGAATGGGGCGTGAGAGTTAGGGTATAACTTTTGGTAAGTGATTTTCCATAGTTTTTGTATGCAGGAAAAGCGGATCGATAGAACTCAAAATGTGGAAAACGGAGCTCTAGGGAGCCTTTCTCACACACCCATAGGACTTCTTGGTGCAAGCTATGGAGTTATGAATCATAACTCAACTTCCCAAGGATGGTTCCATGGTTCTCTATCTTGCACAGTCCCTCAAACCAATGTTTTTGCTCTCAGATCACTGAGCAAAAATGGTTTAGGGATGGCAAATGCAAGAATGAGGGATGTTTTTTGTTGATTTAATATGAGATGCATCCTAAGCTATGCATGATGATACAAATGCAATAAACTAACTATAAGATGACAAGGTTAGTAAACAAACTATCCTAGCATACTATATTAGTTCATGATTTAAACTAAATGATAAGGAACATACTCTAAAATTGCATATTTAGATTAATTCCTATTTAAAAGAGAGACTAAATGATGAGCATAAAATGAGATATGAAAGCTTGAATGGATTTAAGTATAAGTGTGATGCTAAAGACTTGGATGATATGAAAATGGAGGAATGAGAACTCTATTTATAGCAAAAATAGGGCAATGGATGGTCAGGATTGAAAGAGGTAATCAAGGGTTGAGTTTCAAAGTTGGGAATCCATGTTTGTAATTGGCACCAATGAAATGGTGACAATTGTCAACATAAGACTGGGTTGAGAGGAGAGGTAGGAAGTATTAAATGCTTGAGAAGACCTTATGGTTACCTTAGGGGGTAAGGGTTAAGGTTAATTTAAGATTATCCATTGGATAAAGCTTTTACCCAAAGGATAAACTCTTGTGCAAAGGTTTAAGGATAACTATGGTCAAAGCAATAAATGCTTGATGAGACCCTTGGGTTACATGGAGGTTGAGTTTATGGAAATTCTTTAACCATGTAAGAAGGTTGAGTTAACCATTAATGGTTATGAAGACTTTGGGGACAAATTTGTAAGTCCTTCCAAATTTGGGGGCTTTCAACAAGTTAGCTTGTTGAATGGATAAAGGCTTTAATGCCTTTTGAAGACTTTACTCCAAATTTGAGAAGTGACCTCCTCAATTTTAGGGGAAAGAGATAATGGATGGGTTTGGGTTAATTAATCAGGATTAGATGGATTCTAGAAGAAATTTAGGAAGAGGGTTAGGATGCAAGTGGGAGATGTAGGATTTTGCAAGTGGATGGAGAGATAATAGGATTTAATTGAAATAAAGTTAATTTAATTCAATTTGGTTGCAATTGAATAAATTAGATTTATTCAATTTAGGGTAAACTTATTTAATTAAATTTGAATTTAATTAAAAGTGGATAGAAGGGATTTAATTGAATAAAATGATTTATTCATTAAATGGTATAGTGAATTTAATTGAGCAATTTACTTGATTAAATAGAGGAATGCGGGTAATTTAATTAAATTGGATTTAATTAAATAGAGAAATGAACATTAAATATTCATTTAGGAATATGGTCATTTTTATACATCTACATTTTGCCCCTCTTTGAAGTGACGTGTGTGCATATGTTATTTCAAAGAAAATGATGTGTTATCGTGATTTATGATCAAATAAAATTTTATGTCACTTTTATGATATTCAAGTCGTGCCCCAGATTTGATTTGATGTGTGATGCCCCCTCGGGAGATGAATCAATATTGGAAAATTTTTGATTTGATTCGATGATTTGTGTTTGGTGTGTATGATTTTGTCTATGTGAAATGTTTAAATTGATTCATCTCCCAATAATTTACACGGTTTAGGGTATAAGGGAGACCGCGAGCAATTTACATGCCCATTTCTCTAACCCTAATTTCATTTTTCTCCTATAAAAGGGGAAAAGTGCTTTGATTTGATTCATTTGTGCATTGTTGACTTTTGAGAAAGAGATTTTGGAGAGAAGTCAAAATGCCCATTCCATATTCCAAGATTCGTTTTGAGCACATTCGGAGGTACCGAAGACCTGCCGCATATGGACCACCAATAAGTCAACGCTTTTGACCCTTTTTTGATTTTTGATTTTGTTGTTTTTGGTCAGTTTTTTATTTTTGAAATTCAGTTTCATCGGTTTAGCGCGTAGAAGTCATAATTTAGCGCATACGATAAATTAGGTAGCGCATAGTGTTTTAATTTAGGGTTGCGCCTGAAATGAATAGGGTAGCGCATGAAAGTTTTAGGTTAGCGCACGGCAGTAGAATAGCACATGTTGAACACAAGGTAGCGCGTCAGGTCAACAGGGTAGCGCTTGAGTTAGACTTAGCGCATAGGGGTCACAGGGGTTCGCATGGGTAAGGGGATTTAGCACATAGGTAAGACCTAGCGCATAGGGTCAAATAGGTAGTGCCAGCATGGTATAGGTTAGCGCATAAATCGGTTTTAGCGCATAGGGTAGGTTGGGTGGTGCATGGAGGAAAAAGGATAGCGCGTAGAGTCAGTCTAGCACATAGGGTAAATAGATTAGCATGTGGAGAAAACAGCGTAGCACATGGGTGCATTTTAGCACGTAACCAGGTTTAAGTAGGGCATAGATCAGGTTTTGCAAGATTTTGTGATTTTTGAATGGTGAAAATTACATAGAAAAAGGTCAGTTTTGCCTGGGGAGATGGATTTTTGCTATTTTGTTGTGTCTTTTGATCATGTTGTTTTGAAAATATATCCAATATGAGTATTGATATAACTTGGTTTATTTTGCGATTGTTCAAGTTATTTGATGTAGATATGAATGTGTTGTTTTAATCGAACCATGATTTGTTTTGCACTGTTTTTCAAATTCAAATGTGTGGAGCTTGATTTATGTTACAAGCTGATATGGGTTGGAAACTTGAGTTGTTTTACAAGCTGATATGGGTGGGAAACTTGAGTTGTTTTACAAGTTTATGTGATATGGAGACTTGAGTTGTTTTACAAGTTTTGATATGGTTTTTGATAACTTGAGTTGTTTTACACGCTGATAGGATGTCGAACTTGATGTAGATGAGAAAATTGTTTCATGTTTTTGATGTGATTTTGATTTTGATATCTTTGTTTTGATTTGGAAACTGATATTGGACTTGTTTTGCTGGTTGACAGGAGTGATTGGGCATGGTTCAGTCACGCGAGCAATTTCCTAGGCCTTGGACTTTGATACCACGGTTGGCAAAGGCTGACCTTGACATTATTGAGAGTTGTGGTCTTACTTCCCTATTGGATATGCCTCGGTTCACTGTGAACCGGGGTTTACTTACAGCGCTCGCAGAGAGGTGGCACAACGACACGAAGACCTTCCACTTTGCCACAGGTGAGATGACAGTCATGCCAGAGGATTGTTATAGGATTTTGCACATACCAGTAGTAGGTTCACTACTACCTTATGAGCAGTCGGAAGAGGAGGTACAGAGGCACTTCACCGCATATTCCAGGATGAGACAGTTTGTGGATGTGAGATCCCTTGGCAGGAGTTTCTGGACTTGAATTATGCAATGCTTCCATCAGTACTGGCAGGGTTTATAGGTGGCTTTCTATGTCCCGACCGTAGGTCGAAGGGACTATCTATGGGATGGGGGCTAGTTTTAGAGGATATGGTGACACAGGGTCACAGATTTGTGTGGAGATCGGCTATGCTAGCCCATCTGTACAGGGATTTGCATGAGGTGGTATACCTGGGTTACGACAATTTGTCAGATAGCATGACGCTCCTACAAGTATGGTGCTAGGAGCACATTCCGGTAGCCAGGCCATTAGTAGATAGAGATAGGCCTGTTGGACGTGCCTATGCCTATGGTTATAGGGGTCTAGTTGTCCAGCGGAAGCTGGGAAAACTGGAGCATTGGAGGAGAGTGTTGGATGATATTGATATGGTCACTTGGCGACTGTATATAGGGTGCGAGGTATGGGCGGAGGACGAGCTGGAGATGCCCTATGTTTTCATGATGAGATACCTGATCGGGAGGACCCCATTCGTGATCGAGAGATTCGTGGTCACCAGAGTTTTGCAATAGTTTGGTCGACAGCAGGATATACCTTAGGGGGCCTGCTTGTATGCACGTCGGAGGCAAGACATACCAGATTGGGATCCGACTATTGACAATGCGGCGGCTGTAGAGGAGTTTGTTAGCTTAGTGGGCCAGATATGGGATTATGCCCCAGAGATTTTGGATGTGGGCATGACAGACGAGTTCGCCAGATTGTTCGCTGTGTGGGCAGTGGCGAGGGTATCAAATCTAGAGGAGATGCGGTCATCATTTGATGATGATGATGACGAGGGAGGTGGAGATGATGAGGATGATGGAGATGGTGGAGGAGGATGACAAGGGAGAGGAGATCGGGGGAGGAGAGGAGATAGAGGGAGGAGAGGAGATAGAGGTTTGGAGAGAGTAGTTAGACGGGTGGTGATGGATAGAGGGAGAGGCGGGTTGACCCTTAGAGCAGGTGGAGAGGGGATGGTGGGAGAGGTTTTAGCTACAGTGGGGGGAACTGACGAGGTGACATGACCAGTTCAGAGGAGGAGGATAGATGTGCTACCACCTCTTGCACCGAGGACAGGAAAAGGGAGAGGGGATACCCTTGCACAGGTACCGCTACAAGTCCGGATCCCTACTCATGTGAAGGATGCACAGATTAGGACCCTACAGATGATGGTACAACAGTTGCAGGCACAGCTATTGACACATCAGTGATAGATTGCGCAGTTGACCACAGAGCGAGACACGGAGATAGAGCGGTGGGGTTGAGTGGAGGAGCTTGCAGCAAGTGTGCAGAGAGCAGCAGTGGGTGGTCCGATGAGAGACACCCTGAGAGAGCTTTCTTTGAGAGCTCAGGAGGCAGAGTACTACCATCGTCACTATGAGGCTGCGATACCCAGGGATCGCCAAGTACAGAGCTTCACACAGTCAAGATCTAGTCGATCTCGAGATACTGGGTCACGATCAGAAAGCCGAGGTGTGACAGGCCCATCAAGACATGATCCCCCTGGAGATCTAGGGATGGGGACTTCTGGAGCTAGACCATCTTGGTCAAGGGATAGTCATACTTGAGAGACGTTGTCTTTGTTGTATTTTTTATCATTGTATTCGTTTGTACTAGGCACAAATACGATAGATTTTGTACATTTTGATCATTTTTGAGACATACATACATACATACATACATACATACATACATACATACATACATACATACATACATACATACATATATATATATATATATATATATATATATATATATATATATATATATATATATATATACGACATCATTGTCTTTGATCATGTGGTGTGTTATATGGATGCATGTGCTATGTGTTCTTTTCTTTACTTTATGATGATGCAATGCTTAAATATATGATATAATGTATGATGCAGGATGTATGCTTTGATATGTTGTGAGATGTATCTTGAAAATGAGATGTATGATAATGATATGCTGTGAGATGTATCTTGAAAATGAGATGTATGATAATGATATGCTATGAGATGTATCTTGAAAATGAGATGTATGATAATGATATGCTATAAGATGTATCTTGAAAATGAGATGTATGATAATGATATGCAACTAATTGTAAAATGATATGCAACTATTTTTTTGGAGCATCCTCATTCTGCTTTTGCCATCCTGATATAACCATATGTTATTTGCTTTCGAGATAAGTGTCATCATTGAGCATTTATTGATTTATTTTGGGATATGATGAAAATTTATACAAGCATAATGGTATATTTGAACCATAATGACCTGAGAGAAATTTACATGATATTTGATTTTGCAAGATAGCACAAGTGTCAAGGTATAATTGAACCAAGACGACCAGAGTGCGGATTGCATATAAACAGACAAGATTAAACCATTTATATGTGCAAAGTGGATTCATGTCTTCAGTGATATGCTTTGAATCACGTTTCAAGACAAGTATTTACACGGTACAAAGGATCGCTTCCCAGACAGAAGACTAAGAAAATATTGGAGTTCCCCCATGATCTCTAGCTTTTGAAGCCTTTAGTGAGAAAATATAGAGAATCCAATAATTTCAAATTTTCAAAATGCAAAAATAGTCAAGATTTTATGCTATAATGCAACATTTATTACTTCAGAAAATCATCCATCTTTGGTATTTCTTGTGATGCTTTACTGTTGCTTTTGTGATAAAGTTCAGTTTTGTTCATTGAATGCTTAGGTTCTTGAGTTTTGCAAAATGTCTTGAATGTGTTTGCAAGTTTTGATGATTTATTGCCCCTAGCTGAGTGCGCCTCTTGACATGAATATGTACAACGATTTCCAAGCCATGGTGGAAGGTGGTAAAAAGGATATATGGATGGACTAGGATAGTGACTATGCTAAGTATGTCCTGAATGGATATTTGCTAAGTGTTGGGCGATGGCCGATAGTGTTTTATGGTGAAGAGAAGAATGTAGATATAGATAGAGGAGTCGTCCTCTCACAATAGTGCCTGTTACCAGGTTTTCACCGGTTGCTTTTATTGTACCTTGTTATTTGCTTTTTCTTGATTTTTTGATTTTTTTTGCTTGTTTTGGCTTTTTCCGTGCATTAGACTACTCAAGTGTAGTATTTCTTCAGATGAATGTTGTTAGTTGGTGCTTCGAGCACATCTCCTTCTGAATTTGTTAGCTGATATACACCTGATCCATAGGTTGATATGATGACATAGGGACCCAACCAGTTAGGTTCAAACTTCCCTTTCTTTTCTCGATCTTGCTAATTTCTTGGATTTTCTTGGAGGACTAGATCACCAACTTTGAAGTTGTGAGGGATGACCTTGTGATTGTAGTTCCTGCACATGCATTGCTGATATGCTTTGAGATGAGTGTAAGCATGCTGACGTCTTTCATCTAATAGTTCTAATTCTTGCAGTCGGTTGACCCGATATTCTTCATCTGGGATTAAGCCTTTGAGAGAGACTCTGAGAGATGGAATTTCTACCTCCAGTGGTAAAATAGGTTCAGATCCATAGACCAATGAGAAAGGTGTTGCTCCTGTAGGTGTACAGATGCTGGTTCTGTATGCCCAAAGTGCTGGATTGAGTTGGATATGTCAATCTTTGCTTGCATCATTTATTATTTTCTTGAGAATCTTCAGTATTGTTTTGTTAGATGCTTCTGCTTGACCATTTCCCTATGGCTAGTATGGTGTAGAGAACCGATGTTGTATTTTGAATTGTTCACGTAGTTCTCGGACATCTTGGTTTTTGAATGGGCGTCCATTATCGGTGATGATGGAACTTGGAATACCATATCTGCAAATTAGATAATTTAGGATAAAAGAGGCAATTTGTTTCCCAGTTACTATGGTCAGGGGCACTGCTTCTATCCATTTGGTAAAGTATTCTGTAGCGGTTATAATGAACTTGTGTCCATTTGAAGATGAAGGATGAATTTTGCCAACCAAATCTAGTCCCCACTAACAAAAGGGCCAGGATGTTGTAAATGGCTGCAGTTCCTGTGCTGGTGCATGTATCAGATTGCCATGGATCTGACATTTAGGACATTTCTTAGCAAAGTGATAGGAATCTTTCTCCATTGTAGGCCAGTAGTATCCCATCCTTAGAAGCTTTTTAGCAAGAGTAGTCCCACTTGAATGTGTTCCACAAATACCTTCGTGAAGCTCATGTAAAGCGGAATCAGAATCATTATGATCAAGGCAACGAAGAAGAGTACCATCTAGACCTCGATGGTACAAAGTATCAGCGGTAAGGGTATAACGGGTAGCTTGCCAGATAAAATTACATTTTTGGTTACGGGATTGGTCAATGGGTAAGATGTTGTTCTTTAGATAATCATATATCGGTCCATATAACAGAGAATCTGAACTAGTCAAGGCATATATAACATGGGATTCAGAGTGGTCATAGGCGGGGGAGAACAGTTGCTCTACCAGAAACTTGTAATGACTCTATTGCTCTGGAATTTGTAGTAATGAAGTGATAGTAGCCATGGCATCGGCTACTTTGTTGTTCAACCTTGGTATCTGCTCGAAGGTGATGTGCACAAAATATTGTTTGAAGTCATCCACCATGTGTTTGTAGGGTAGCAACTTGTCATCCTTTATTTGATAGTCGTTGTTGATTTGATTGACGACTAGTTGTGAATCTCCGTAGACCATTAACTCTATGATTTTCCATTCTATGACCCTTTTGATTCCTATAACCAATGCCTCATATTCAACCACATTATTCGTGCATGGGAACATAAGCCTATATGATCTTGGTATAATGTGTCCTTCAGGAGTGATGAAAAGAATTCTAGCACCTGAACCGTGTTGGGGTGTAGGATCCATCAAAGTATAGAGTCCATTGTTTGGTAGAAAGAGCAAGAACATCCCTGCCCAGAAATTTAATCTCCATAGTTTTTTTGCCTAGTAGTGGTGCTTCGGCTAGTTGATCTACAATTGCTTGTCCTTTGATGGCTCGTCTTTCTATGTATTGGATGTTGAATTCACTGAGAATCATGACCCATTTAGCCAATCGTCCAGTAAGAGCTGCTTTGCTAAGTAGATATTTGAGAGGATCAATTTTTGCTACTAGCTTAATGGTGTGTGCTAGCATATAATGTCAGGACTTCTGAGATGCGAAGACCACTGTTAGGCAAGCCTTTTCAATGAATGTATAGTTGAATTCATAGCCATTTAATATCCTGCTGATGTAGTAGATGGCTCGTTCCTTTCCTTGTTGATCTTCTTGTGCCAATATTACCCCCAACGATATATCTTTTGTTGAGATATATAGGATAAGTGGTTTTCCTACAACTGGTGGTACTAGAACTGATGGATTCATCAGGTACTGTTTGATTTGATAAAAAGATTCTGCACACTTGGTCTCCCATCTAAATAGTACATTTTTGTGTAGTAAATGATTGAATGGTAGACTTTTATCTGCTAGTTGAGTGATGAACCGCTTGATTGATTGGAGCCATCCTTGTAGAGATCTGAGTTGACTGATATTCTTTGGTGGTGGCATCTCTATAATGGCTTGTACCTTTGCTGGATCTACTTCAATACCTTTAGCTGAGACTGTAGCCTAGTAACTTGCTTGATGTAACCCTGAAGACACACTTCTTAGGGTTGAGCCTGACTTGGAATTTCTCCAATAGATCAAAGATCTTTGTTAGGATGCTAAGATGTTATGCTCTAGTGAAGGATTTAGCTCGTAAATCATCCATGTAATCTTCCATAAATGTGTGCATCATGTCATGAAAGATTGTTGTCATTGTTCTTTGATAAGTAGCCCCTGCATTTTTTAAGCCAAAAGGCATAACATTCCAATAGTACATTCCCCAAGGATAGGTGAACACGGTTTTATCTTGATCTTTCGGGGCTATTTTGATTTGATTATAGCCCAAGAAACTATCCATTAGTGAGAGCATTGCATGGCCCACTGTGAGGTCTACAATTATGTTGATACTAGGTAGAGGAAAGTCGTCTTTTGGACAGGCTTTGTTGACATCTCGAAAATCAGTGCAAATTCTGATACTATTGTCTGGTTTTGATACTGGTACTATATTGGAAATCCATTCCGCATAGTCAATGGGTCGGATGAATCCAACATCTAGTAGTTTCTTTAGTTCAGCTTTGACCATGAGTGCCACCTGTGGATTCATCTTTCATAGCTTTTGTTTGACTGGTTTAACTCCTGGAGAGATGGATAAGTGATGCATGATTAAGTGTGGATCTACTCCGAGCATATCAGCATATGACCAAGCAAAGTTAATTTGTTGTTCTTTAAATAAAATGATAAATGCTGATCTTTCCTTCTCTGTCAGGGATTCTACAAGGTGTATGTTTTTTACTGCTTCTGTGGTATCAATGTTGATTGATTGAGTGGGCTCAATCAATATGGGTGATCGCTCATGAAAGTGCTCAGGAATAGTGTCAAGTCTCCCATCTTTAGGTGCCTTAAAAAGGTTTTCACCCTCAGATGCGTCCTTTATTTTTACTTTTTTGTGATCTAGAGCTGCCATTGACTGGTTTTCAGCATCAGATCTTTTATTTGGTTCATTTTTGCGACTGAGAGACTTGGCACTCCCAGGATTGTAGACGTCGTTACCTTATTTACTGGTAGAGCCTTTTTTTGAATTAACAATACATAGGTAATGGATAATAGATTCATCATCTCAGAAAATTGGTATATCATGGATTTCAGGTTCATCCCAGTTTATGAGGTCAGGAAAGACAAGTGGTAAGGAATCGTTTGGTGGATCAAGTTCTGCTACTGTAAGTGTCAAAACAAAGGTTTCATTATGATTGTTCTTGGTTTTAAGGAAGTCCAAGATTTCGTCGAGGTCTTCAATGGTATTATCTTCTGTATAGACTTGTTCATAATGTTTTTGTTCGCTTTTCTTGGCGTCATAGATGTTATGTGGTCTAAATTCAAGAGGTCTATCTTCTGCATTATGCACTTCCTGAGAAAGGGGTATGGTGCTAGTGTTATTAGGGATATCTGTAGTAGCATTTGAGTAGGTACCCCACTCATATTCATTGGAATCAGTCTTTGAGGCATCATCCCAGATTCTATCAATGCTGTGAACTAGTATGTTGTATGGTGAAAACAAATCTTTGATAATGGATACCATTTTGATAGTTTTTGTTGATTCAGTGTTAGATCTTGCTTCTACTTTTTGTATTTGTTCATAGACTGTGCCTCCTCGAGGAGAAATAACGGTATCCTGAGATGATTTTATTTGTTCTTGAAATAGTGGATTTTGAATATGAGCTACTGCTGCGGATATGGCCTTCTTGTGGCTTAGAAGCTTTTCTTGATGTAACTTCTATTCTTGACGTTCCCATGCCTTGCGAATTGTTTCTGCTGACTCAAATAGTGCTTCCTACCAACATTCTTCTTTGTACTTCTTTTTTACTTTCCATTGAGGTTTCACAGTTATGCGTGGCGGCTTTCTTAATAGGAAAGTGAGCTTACAACCCAATCTTGTTTTGTCTTTACTAGGCTGTGAAGGAAGATCTATGGGTTCAGTGACTCCTTCTTCGCATTTCCCAATAGGTCCTTTACCATCATATCCCATTTGCTGCATGATTAAGTATCCTTTTCCATATAGGTGTGTTGGTAGAACAATGTCCAGAGCAGCTGCTCTGTTATCTTCTTCCTCATCTTTGTATAACTAGCTAAGAATATCCCTATCTTCTGATTCATGTGCTAGAGTGCCCAATTGGATGAAGGTACCATCAAATTTAGTGATGGGCTGAGTTACTAGATGCGTTGATGTAGTAGGCAATCCATGAGATCTGGGTGATGTTGGTAATTTGGCCAAACATAGGGGTTCCAAAGAGTATTCTCCCATACCTTGGTCTTTGATTTGCATTTGCTACTTGAAATCTCCAGATAATGAGTTGGGCTTTATTATTTGTAGATCTAATGTTGAGGATCTCTGCTTTTCTCTATTATGAGGAACTAAACTATCCTGGGCTGCCCCCATTGCATTGCAATGTTGAAAGGGGTTGTGATCAACAGATATGGAGATCTCTTGTCCGTTATAAGGAAATTTGATACATTGGTGATATGTAGAAGGCACTGCTTGCATTTCATGTATCCAGGGTCACTCTAATAAAATATTGTAGGTGAGATCTATGTCTAAGACCTGACACATAGTATCCTTTTGCACTGGTCCAACTTGAATGGGTAACATCATGGTTCCTTTAGAGGACCTTTCCTCATCATCATATGCTTTTATGGTAATCTTCTTATGGGGATCAATAGACTCTTCTGAGAAGCCTAATGCACAGATAAGCTTTAAAGTACATATATTAAGTCCAGCTCATCCATCTATTAAGACTCTTTTTACTCAGTGTTTGCAAATGATGACTTCAATATGGAGAGGAGTGTTATGTGGATGACTCAAGGACGTATTATCCTACTCTGAGAAGGTGAGATTATGAGGTCCTGTCAGATGGGTGACCATGGCTTGAAATCTGTCTGTATCCAAATCTTAAGGTACATTGGTTTCTAATAGTGCTTGTTCCAATATGTTTTTGTGTTTGGATGATAGTTTCAGCAATTCTAGTATAGATATTTGAGATGGAGTTTTGCATAGTTGGCTAACCAAGTCATATTGGATCTTTGGTGTAGTAGTTGTAGGCGCGGTATGTCCTTTTAAGACATATTTCTGAGTTTGGGTTGTTACATTGATAGATTCATGATCACGCTAATCTCAGATGGTGATGACATTTACCTAATGATCTTCAGTTGATATGTGATTTATGGTGTTATTGTAGATATGGTTGATGCGAGCTCCGCGTGTATCGTTCGAGGTTGAAGCTCCATCTTTGTTGTACTTTGGAAGAGGATTTTTAAAGGCTCCGTGATCACCATTTGTTTTGAGACCATCTACTGTTAAGTCACCTCGATCAATCATGTCTTGCACAATGTTTTTCAATCTCATGCAATCGTTCGTCCGATGACCCTTGTTACAATGGAAATCACAATAGTGCGAATCATTCCACCAAGGTGGTTTGATTTGGGGTTCATAGTTGCTGATCGCAGGCAAGGAGAGAATCTTGTTTGCTAAAAGTTCTCTGAATGCTGATTCTAGTGATTGTCCCAGTGGTGTGAAGACACGCTTTTGGAAATTGTTCGTGTTGTCGCATGAATTGTTGTTAGGTCCTGGATTTGTTTTTTGCTTTGAGTATCGTTGGTGTTGTTTGTGTTGAGTTGTCCCTGATTGGTGTTTGGTGCATATGTGTTAGCATTTGGATTAGCACTTTTAGCATTTTTCATAGTCTGAGGATTTTCGGATAATGCAAGCACTGGTTGCTTAGATTTTGGATCATGCGATTCATTGTTGCCTTCATTTTTGTTTCGAGTCCAGAATCGAGACTTGTCCAAGTTGTTGTTGTTCTGGTTATTGTAGTTCGATGAGTTTTTTCCTTCCTTGAAGAATTTGAGCGTTCCCTTTTTGACACAGGCTTCCTCTACTTGAATGCCATTTTCAATCAATTTAGTGAAAGACGGTATGCATTGGAGTTTGAGCCTGTAACTCATTTCACCATTCAAATTGTCGATGAAGATTTCCATTTTCTCCTTTTCGGGAATATCTCAAGGATATTGTGATACCATACGTCACCAGCGTTGAAGGAATATCATGAATGTTTCGTTGTTCTTTTGTTTGGTGTTGCAGATGTCTAGCATGGTTATAGCGTGTTGAATGTTATAGGAGTATTGTGTTATGAACTTGTTAACCAATTCATCAAACAATCTGATAGATGGTGTAATTTTGGATAACCATTCCATTGTTTGCCCTCCCAAGCTTCTTGGGAATAACCTCATCAGATAGGTATCATCATGAGAAAACTCAAGACTCATGGTACATAATTCTCTGACATGATCACGGGGATCACTTTTTCCATCGTATTTGTCAAATTTAGGCACGTCTGAGTTTGGAGGAAAAGGGATCATGTGCAATCTCCTGTCAAAAGGATAAGGATAGATTTCATTTAAAGAGTACCGTATTGTTGTCCCTTGTTGTATGTCTTGCATTTGCCTTTGTAACATTTGCATTTGTTGAGTAAGGGCAGCCAAAGGCACATTGTTTTGCCGAGGGAAAAGTTCTTCCCTTGTATTGATCCTGGGTTGAAACAGTGTTTGGAACGGTATGTTTTGCTCAGGAATGTATTGTCTTGGTGTATGTTGCTTTGGTATGTTTTGATCCGGGATGTTTTGCATTGGTGTATGTTGTTCCGGTATGTTTTGATCTGGGATGTTTTGTTCAGGGTCATGTGCTTCCCTTTCCCGTTGTCGTTCTTGATATTCGTAATACTAAGGTTGTGTTCTAAATACATCTGTGTCAAGGTTTTTAGGGAGTTTTACTCCTTTACTTGTGAGCATGAGCAAATATTTTTCTTTGTCATTTTCCATGAGCCTTTCTACAAGCTTTTGGAATGAAGCGCTTTCCTGACATTCCTGAAGAAGCTCTTCAGAAATTTCAGTATCCTCTAGGTGTGGACCCTCAAAAGGATTTGACAACCTTCGATTCATACTAGACTCTGTGTGTGTCTCGCTCTGTTGGTTTTGTTGAGAGCAAGTAACAGACATTTTAGTAGAAACTTTCAGTGACGAAGGGGACAAAATCCTCTTTGATGTGTTGCTCGGCGGTTGGAGGTTCTGGTCGGGGTGTGTTATAAGTGATACACTCATCAGGTAAAAATGTCGGATTGATCCTTCCTCCACGGTTTATGATATGATTAAAAACAAACTTTTGACAATATGCCCTAGTCTTTAAAGGCTCTTTGTCAAATTCATTTGATTTGTTTTGGATATAACATTTGACATGATGAAGGAATACTTGATGAGATTTGAAGAGTTGACGATTGATGTATAAAAACTTATTTCTCTTGATGAATTTGGAAAAACTAGGTTGTTGTTTTTTCAATGTGATGTTACGATAAAGGTTCTTTCTTCTTAGAATATGGGGATTAGTCATGCATGAGTGATCAATGGTTTCCTTTGATTTGTTTGGATTCAGTTGATCTTATTTTGAAAATTTCAAGTCTTACTCTATCAAAATGAAGGTTTAGATTCCCCTTCACGACAAAGTGTGCCAAATGATATGGATAAAAGCCTCCCGATATGGAGACTTGATTTGACAACCTAAAATTGTTAAACAAGTGTTTTTGAGATGAAATCTGTAAAATGGTAAAGGATTCTATTGATACTTATGATGAGGTTTCCGGATTATGATAAGATAGATATGTTTTATAGTGTGATTAGTTTTAGATTTTTTACAACGTTTGTTTTGACACAAACTTAGCTCAAGAAATAGCTTTTAAAGTTTCATTTTCGCTACTCCACTTTGATGGGAATTGATGCTGATGAAAAGAGGCTTCTGAAAATGTTTTCAAAGATTTTAAAATTTCTCACTGTTTTTCCCCCTATCTATATGTTTTTGGTTATGCGCCAAAACAGGGACGAAATGCACTACCAAAATTACTCCATGTGCTAAAAGAATGACCACACGTGCTAAGCTGCCCCCAGAGACGCGATAAAGTTTGGATTGCTAAAATTTTTGTCTTTTGCCTGTTTGAAAAGTCATGCGCTAATCTGGGTTTATGACGCGCTAACTGTTAAACCTGATGCACTAATGATTGGTTTCTATGCGCTAAGTTGATGCTTCAACGCGCTAGACTATTTTTCTGATGCGCTAAATGTTTTAACATTGTTTTGGACTTGGGATAAAATGCTACTATTTGAAACAGATGTGCTAACTGGATGGTTTGATGCGCTAATTGAAATACCCTACGCGCTAAGGAGTTGTCCCCATGTGCTAATCTACCCTGATTTTTCCTTTGGTTGGTGTTTCTACAATTTTTGGGTTTTGATTGTGAGTTTTTCAGCTTTGATGGATGATTTTCTGAAGTAATAAATGTAAGCACAACACAAAAAGTACAACCATTTTGCCTAATCTAACAAAAAGTGTATGTTTTGCGAGGATGTGTTCAAATCCCCAATGTTTTAACAGGTTTGGATACGAATAATACACTTCAAAAAGACTCTTTATTCAAAGGTCATAAATAATATCATAGCCCACTAGTTTCGATACTCCGTTAGCTCAAATAGCCATGTCACCCCCTAGAGGGCGCCCATTTTTTTGCCTTTTGCCAGAAATTAACTCAAAGTGAATTGCTTCACAGTTGAGTAGTTATCTTGGGAGATATATGGTGAGTAATCTTGGGGGTGGATTCTTCCCCACCCTTGCATTATGATGTTATAAATGTCTGGTTACTGACTCGGCTCAAGGTTTCTATTTCTATGGTTCATAATTAGGCTTCCTATTCGGTCGTCAGTGATAAACTCCCTCAGGAGGCTTCCCAACCTTTAGAACAAAGGCTTTACGTATCTCGAGGATACTGGGGGAAGGCTAATCGCTGCGCGTAATCATTGAAAGGGACTTTCATCTCCCTCCACTTTTGATTATAGTGGGTTGGAACACTTGGTGTCAAAGTCGTTTCCCACTTAGGTTGTTCCCTTCACACCGGCCATAAACGGCTTTAAGAGTTGATTTCAACTCCTCGGGAAGGCAGGCTTGCTAAAGGATGTAAATGCTTGAAGTATAGAAAGCTTAAGAGTGGTTTGGCTTTTTGATCACCTAGTTAAGGGGAGAGCATATACCTTCCACTTTTGATACAAGGCAATCAAAGTTCTTTTTAAGCCTTCAATTCAGTGATTTGCTAACCTCTACTTGGAGATGTTGCTCCAAAAAAAAGCATGGTATTCCTTTTAATTCCTCAAAGTAATGATTATTTAATCTAGTGAAAGAATCTGGTCAACAAAGCAAAATTTTTGACGTGGTCGACAAAAGAAAATTAGAAAAGGGGAATAACTACCCTCTTTTGATTGTGAACAAAACTTCGTAAGTGAGGTTCTTTCCCTTGCAAAATTTTAAAATGAATCCTTTTATACACCAAAGGATGGTGAGGTTCTTTTTAAAGCTACGTTTGCAAAAAAGAAAAGTTTGTATTGTTCTTTTTAGAGCCTAAAATAAAGGTTTTCTCCTATGAAAGCAAGAAAATTTCTGATAGTGGTTCTTTTTATAGCCTAAAAACAAAGTGAGTTCAATTTTAAGAAAAGAAAATCAAATTTTAAACTAACTTAAGTAAGTTAGTAAAAATCTAACTATCTTGATCCTAAGATGAAGCTCCCATCTGCAATAAAGTTGTTAGTATCCTGCAAAATAACCAGTGAAAGACATTAGATAACTTGGTGGACTTCCACAAGTCTAATTTTTAACTTTCAGTTACAATTTTTATTTTTCTTATTTCTATCTGTGATGCACTACAGAACAAACTGTACACGCTACAAAATCACAGTAATGCGCTAAAATAAATCAGTGATGTGCTATACTGTCTTCGGGATGCGCTACTATGTGTTCTAGAGATGCTGCTCTATTTTTCTCCTACGCTGAAACCTACAGGAAAAATTTAGTATTCTGATGTGCTAATAAACAGACTTTACGCGCTAGATGATGGACCCAACACGCTGAATAGTGAATCAAATGTGCTAAGCTATTAATCGAATGCACTAAATAGTTAACCCAACGTGCTAATTCATTTTTTCTGCGTACCTGCAAAAGGGGTTAAATAAAAAAAATGATTTGATATATGGGGTAATGCTCCACGGTGGATGCCAGAAATGTATGCGGGAAAAGCAGATCGATAAAACTCCAAATATGGAAAACGAAGCTCTAGGGAGCCTTGCTCACACACCCATAGGACTTCTTGGTGCAAGCTATGGAGTTATGAAGCATAACTCAGCTTCCCAAGGATGGTTCCATGGTTCTCTATCTTGCACGGTCCCTCAAACCAATGTTTTTGCTCTCAGATCACTGAGCAAAAATGGTTTAGGGATGGAAAATGCAAGAACGAGGGATGTTTTTTTTTTATTTAATATGAGATGCATCCTAAGCTATGCATGATGCTACAAATGCAATAAACTAACTATAAGTGAAGAGGGGAAAACAGATTTGAAAGGTAAACTGATCAAAATATAACGAAATAAAAATGCAGAATGCTAAAATATCATTAAAAGACCATTTCACCTTGCTATTTTACCTTCTCCTTCGGATTGAGCTTGATGAAGTGAAAGCGCCCCTTGATCATGCTCCACTTGATGTGCTCCTTTGATTGCTGGATGTGGATGGCTCTCCAATATTGTGCACAAATGATAAGGATGAATGATAAGGATGAGATGATCAAGTTGCCAAGATGATTTCCTTGGCTCAAAAGGGTAGCATAAGCTTACTGGATTTCAAGATGTTCTGAATGAAGGGATGGAGCCCTATTTTATAGGAAGAGGAGAGGAAAATGAATGGTTAGGATGAATTTGAGATGAAGGGCTAAGATTTACTTGTGAGCTCACACAAGGTCCAAGAGAGGGTGTGGAGACCAAGAAATATGCCTTAAAGGCATTTCGTATCTCCACACTCTACAAGATGCATTGGAGGAATTAAAAATTCTCCAAAAATGGATATTATGGGGATTAGAAGAATAAAAAGGAATTAAAAAATTCCTTGGGAGAGGGAAATGCCTAGAGGAATGTGAGATTTCAAAAATCTTACATTCATCTAGAAAAAGAGCATTTAAAGCTAGTGGCTGGATGAAAGGACAAAGAGTTGACTTTGTGGCTAATCATGATGATTAGCCATTAACGACTCATTAGGAGGGGGATTAGAGGAAATGTTAGGTGGGATTAATATTTGTAGGAGAATTTGACTAGGAGAGAGAATGAGTGGAGGGAATAAAAAATTAGAAGAATAATGTTAAGTAAGTTTAGGGAGTTTCTAGAAGAATGAATTAAGAAGATGATTTGTAGGAATTTGTAGGTTAACCAATTAATTGAAATTAATTAGCTAAGAGGAATATTTGTGAGGATTTGATTTTTTAGAAGAATAAAGAAAGGGATTGATTTATTAAATAAATCAATCACATGCTATAGTGACAATATTAATTATATTTAATTAATATTGAGAGGAATTTGAATTAACATAATTAATTAATTAATTATGCGAGGAATTAAAAATTTTTAAAATAATTATTTTTAAGTGTCTACATTTTGCCCCTCTTTGAAGCGAGGAGTGATGACACATTGATTCAAAGAATAATCTTGTTTTGATGCTGATATTGGTTTGATAGGATGCCTTGACTCTTGATTGATAGATTACTGTATGGTGATGCCCCCTCGGGAGATCAATTGATGTATTTGATCTTTGGAGTTTTGCGAAATTGATGTCTTGATAGATTTGATGTGATGAAAAAGCAAGTTCTTTGATTACCTTGATTTCTTAGTTTGGTAAGATTGAAAATTTTTGATCGATTCGATTGATAAGATCTAGATTCAATCTGGTTTCAGGAAGAATTCATCCTATATAAGACAAAGATGATCAAAGTGTCTGGTTTCAAGAAGGATTCATCCTGTATAAGACATGATTGATCACAACGTCTGGTTTCAGGAAGGATTCATCCTATATAAGACATGATAAGAGCGTCTGGTTTCAGGGAGGATTCATCCTGTATAAGACATGATTGATCATAACGTTTGGTTTCAGGAAGGATTCATCTTGTATAAGACATGATCGATCACAATGAATGTCTGGTTTCAGGAAGGATTCATCCTGTATAAGACATGATCAGAGTGTCTGGTTTCAGGAAGGATTCATCCTGTATAAGACATGATCAGATCACAACGTCTGGTTTTAGGAAGGATACATCCTATATAAGACATGATCAGATCACAACGTCTAGTTTCAGGAAGGATTCATTCTGTATAAGACATGATCAGATCATAACGTCTGGTTTCAGGAAGGATTCATCCCATATAAGACATGGTCAGAGCATCTGGTTTTAGGAAGGATACATCCTGTATAAGACATGAATCAGAATCAGAATTGATTATGTGGGGAAAAAAAAAAATAGAGGAAGAAAAATTAAGGTGGAAGGGATAGATGAGGAATAAATATGAAGTAGTCATGAGGTATTTGGAAAGAAGAATACGAGATGCGAGACCGTGGAGGAAAATGGGGGCAATTGAGAACTCCATGTGATTATTGAGTTTAGGATTTGATGGAATGATGGCGAGATTTTGTGCACAACAAATGTGGAGAGCCAACCTAGTTTGATGTTTCCCTGAGTGACTTGCACCATTGATTATATAAATCAGGATGCCATGAGAAACCTAGGGCGTGGACTGACTCAGTAGACAAACGGGAATTTCTTGCACACAAAAATGCAAGTGTTAAGAAACACTAATACAAAATTGTGGGTTCGTGCAAGGAAACCCTCAAACACACCGATACCTCTTGTACACGAGAAGGTAAGTGTTGATAAACACTAGTACCAGGTCACCGATTTATACAAGAAGGATCCAAAACATGCCATACTATGAAATATGCCCCAGTATGCACCTATCATAATGTACCTAGATATGGAAGAACCCAGGCAGTCATAAATAGTGACAATCGTAGGGCAAAAGATGCAAGCCTATATGAAAAGAACTAACAAAATCTAACAAGTCTCTTCCTTGCGACCACGTGATACCTCTTGCCAAGAGTAGAACTAGGATGGACTTGGGATCATTTCTCAAGACTTCTTGAAGCTTACATACAGAGGCATAAAATCTCAGTTTCAATGGGACATTCCTTGTTCATGACTCGGGTGAAGACTCATCATCCTACACATGTTTTATTGGGAGGCGGAAAAGAAGGAATGTTGCGCATGGGTGGGCTGGATGGTAGATGATTTGTAGTATCGACATGATAGACAGTGGATCCAGTTATTTACCTTGGCGTCTACATAGAGATTTTCACCAAGGTACTTGTCCATAGCGCCATCAAGTGGTTTTCACTAATGGACGAATTGTTTTTCTTTCTTTTTCTGATTTTTTTTTTTTTTTTTTAAATTTATTTTTGACCATTTAAGACTTTCTGAGGACTAAGCATACAATCTTTTGAGGTGCATGATATTCATTGGATCATCCAAAGGATCGCCTTCAGGAGTAGCCAACTGATAAGCTCCTGATCCATATTTCGCTATGACTACATATGGTCCAAGCCAATTAGGCTCGAACTTGCCTTTCTTTTCTCTTTCTTGTAGATTTTTCTGATTTTCTATGAGGACAAGATCACCAACTTGGAATTCTCGGGTTCTAACTTTTTTATGATAACTCATGCATAGATGATTTTGATATACTTGGAGATGATTCAAGGCCTTGAGGCGCCTTTCATCTAACAATTCTAGCTCTTGTAAGCGGGCAATTCTGTATTCTTCCTCTGGTAGGATGTTTTGCAGTGATACACTTAGAGAGGGGATCTCGATCTCAAGGGGAAGGATAGCTTCGAAACCAAATACTAGGGAATAAGGAGTGGCACCTATGGGGTGGTAGATGGAGGTGCGGTAGGCCCATAATATAGGATGGATTTGGAGGTGCCAATCACAGCCTGCTTCATTGACTATCTTTTTGAGGATTTTTATTAGGGTTTTATTAGAAGCCTCAGCTTGGCCATTGCCTTGGGGATAATATGGAGTGGAGAAGCGGTGTTGGATGTTGAACTTTTGGCAACGTTCTTTGACATCCTGGTTTTTAAATTGTTTATCATTATCTGTGATGATAACTTTTGGGATGCCATATCAGCAAATTAGGTAGTTCAAGATGAATTTGGATATTTGCTTGCCAGTGGTGAAAGTAAGAGGGATAGCCTCTACCCACTTGGTGAAGTATTCAGTGGCGGTGATAATGAATTTATGTCTGTTGGAAGATGAAGGGTGGATTTTTCCAATAAGATCGAGCCCCCACTGCGAGAAGGGCCATGGTGTAATGAATGGCTGCAATTCTTGTGATGGTGCATGAATCTTGTCACCATGCTGCTGGCAAGGGATGCATTTCTTCACATAATTGTATGCATCTTCTTCCATTTTAGGCCAATAGTATCCTGTTCTCAAAAGTTTTTTAGCCAATGTGAGTCCACTTGAGTGTGCCCCACAGATGCCCTCGTGTACTTCGCGTAATGCCCATTCTGCTTCTTGTTTATCTAAACACCTTAGGAGGGAACCATCAAAATGCCTTCTGAACAAGGTGTCTGCAAGGATGGTGTAACAGGCACATCGACGGATGAAGGTTTGCTGTTGGGTTTTGGTGAGGTGTGGGGGAATGGTGTTGTCTTTAAGGAAAGCAAAGGTTTCTTGGTACCAAGGGGACTCGGGACCAACAAGAACACACACCATTTCAGACTCTGGTAGGTCGTATGCCGGTATAAACAATTGCTCGACTAAGACCTCGCACTTCTGACTGTGTGCTGGCATTTGAAGGAGGGAGCCAATGGTGGCCATTGCATCTGCAGCCCTGTTATTTGTTCATGGGATTTGGTCAAACTTGATTGCCATGAAATGTTGCTTAAGATCTTCAACCATGGTACGGTAGGGAAGGATTTTATCATTTTATATCTGGTATTCATCATTGATTTGTTTTATGATGAGTTGGGAATCACCATAGACTTGTAATTCCTTTATTTTCCAGTGGATATCCAAGCGTAAACCTGTGATGAGGGCATCGTATTCTGCTATGTTGTTGGTACATGCAAAGGCTATCTTGTATGATTTGGGGATGCCATCTCCTTGAGGTGTGACCAATAATATTCCTGCCCTCGATCCATTTTGAGTGTAGGAGCCATCAAAATGCAATTTCCATGTGGAGGATGTGTTAACAATCATAATGAACTCATATGGTAATTTTGTGAGAAGAGGATGGTCGCCTGGAAGTGGAGCTTTAGCCAACTGATCTACAATGACTTGTCCCTTGATTGCCTTTCTGTCCACATATTCAATGTCAAACTCTCTTAAGAGCATGACCCATTTGGCTATTCTGCCAATGAGAGCAGCTTTGGACAAGAGATATTTAAGTGGATCGATTTTAGCAATTAGTTTTGTCTTATTATTTAGCATATAGTGTCATAGTTTTTGTGTGCTAAACACTAATGCCAAACACGCTCTTTCAATGGGGGTGTAATTGAGTTCATATCCTACCAATGTTTGACTGATGTAGTAAATGGTGTGTTCCTTCCCTTGATCATCTGTTTGCGCCAATAATGCCCCCAATACCACTACAGTAGTACATATATACAAAATAAAGGGTTTTCCAAGAGCAGGAGGCATCAATATAGGAGGTGATGATAGATATTCTTTTAATTTCTCAAAGGCCTTTTGACATAGGCAATCCCATTTAAATTTTGTGTCTTTACGCAATAGGTGTGCAAATGGATGGCACTTGTCTGCTAGCTATGAAATGAAACGCCTGACAGACTGGAGTTTTCCCTGGAGTTGTTTGAGAGTTTTTGGTGGAGGCATTTCCATAATAGCTTTTACCTTTGTGGGATCAACCTTGATGCCTCTGCGGAAAACAATGAAACCTAGTAGTTTTCCCGATGTGACGCTAAACACACACTTTTTGAGATTTAGGCGCAGCTTGTATTTTTCCAATCTTTTGAAGATTTGTTTTAGAATGGGGATGTGTTCTTGTCTTTTCTTGGATTTTTCTAGTAGATCATCCACATAGTCCTCCATAATTTTGTGCAAGAGGTCATGAAAAATTGTTGTCATTGCCTGTTGATACGTAGCTCCAACATTTTTGAGACCAAAAGGCATGACCCAATAACAGAAAGTACCCCATGGTGTTGTGAATGCAATTTTATGCTGATCCATATCTGCTATCCTGATTTGGTTGTATCCAGAAAACCCATCCATTAGCGATAACATTTCATGTCTTGCTGTAAGGTCCACAATCATGTCTATATTGGGGAGCAGGAAATCATCTTTAGGACAAGCTATATTTAGATCTCGAAAATCTGTGCAAATGCGGATGCCCCCAGTAGGTTTGCTGACAGGTACAATGTTGGAGACCCATTCAGCATAATCTATTGGTTTGATAAATTCTGCGTCTAACAACTTTTGAAGTTCCGCCTTGACCAGGAGTGCAATATGTGGGTGCATTTTGCGCAATTTCTGTTTTACAGGTTTTGCATCTGGGTGGATGACGAGATTGTGAACTACCAAGGCAGGGTCCAACCCTGACATATCGAAATAGGACCATGCAAAATTGATTTTTACCTCTGTCAAGAAGTTGATGAAGTCTCGTTTCTCTATTTCTGTGAGGGATTTGGCAATGAGCACATTTTTCGGAATGACCTCAGTGCCCATGTTGATGCTGTCTATTTCTTTTATCAACAAATTTGATTTGTCCTATGGAAGGTAACCAATGGTAGGGAGGTCAAATCCCTCATTGTTAAGTGCCTTTTCCAGGTTTTCACTTTCAGATACGCCCTTTGTTTTTATTTCTTGTTCATCCAAAGGCACCTTAGGGAGGTTTTCACCTAGGAAATCATATCTTTTTCTTTTATTATCTTTTTTGTGGATAAGGGCATTGACTTGACTACCAAAGTATCCCTTTTCATGTAGTTGAATACCCTCAATTCTATTACAATCTTCCATATTTTGCGCTATTAGGAGAGCAATGAGAGCATTATCGTCGGTGCAGATATCTAAAGTGGGTTTGTCTCGTTGGTCCCAGTCAATGAGTTTAGGATGGACAAGATGTAGCTCATGTGAAGTGGGAGGGGTTACGAGGGTGATGGTATTGATGTAAGCATCGAAGAAGGTATCTTTCTCATATTCATAGGGCATTTCATGGAATTCCTCTTCGTCAGCGCTTTTGATATCCGAAGAAGGACTAGAAGGTGCACCGACGATAGTAATCTTAGGCATCGGGTTGTACCCCAAGCCTCTATTGTATCTGTAGGAGATAGGATTTATGGGTGCTTTTCTTCCTTTCTCCTCTGGTCCTAGACCATGTCCTTTGTAACCCATTTCTTCAACAATGGCAAATGCTTTTGGGTACATTTCTTTGGATATTCTTGTTGGATCATCATCCTCTTCCTGGTACAACCATGAAAAGATATTTGCTTCGAGGTTCTCGTTATCAAGTGGGCCCCATTGCTAGAAGGTGGTGTTTTGGTATTGTATGACTGGTTTTGGGTCCTTTTTTAGCTCTTTTGGTTTGCCAAATGACTTAGGAGAGAGAGGGAGGTTGCCTATTAATAAGACGTCCTCCAATTTGTATTCTCCATAGCCATTGTCCAAGATCTTGATTTGATTATTTGGTTGGGATGATGTGGAGGCAACATTTGATGTGTCAGATGGAGGCGTTGGCGAAGGTCTATTTAGTGGGCAATGATACGGATGCTTCCCCTCTAATAGTTTGCAATATTGAAAAGGTTGGGGATCACCTTTGTCAGTGATCACTTTTCGATTATAGGGGAATTTGATGCATTGGTGATAGGTGGAGGGTACGGCCTACAAGGAATGAATCCATGGCCTTCCGAGGAGAATGTTGTAGGGGAGATCAAGATCGAGTACTTGGAAAGGGGTTTCAATTGTAATGGGGCCCACTTGAAGAGGTAAGGTGATCACGCCCTTTGAAATTCTTTCCGCATCATCATATGCCTTTATCGTGATCCTTTCTGATGTGTCTATCAGATCTTCAGAAAGTCCCAATTGTTTTATCAATTTGTATGTATACAGAATAAGCCCAGATCCACCATCTATCAGGATATGTTTGACCTTGTGCTTGTGGATGAGAGCTTCGATGTGCAAAGGTTTGTTATGGTCCTCATCTACGGGAGCATCTTTGGAGTTAAATACAATGTGTTGCTGGGCAACAAGGTTTCCAATGAGGGTTTGAAATTAGGTGGCGTTGATGTTATCAAGAACCTGTGATTGGAGAAGGGCTTGTTCCAGAATTTCTTTATGGACTAGAGAAGTCTTGAGAAGTTCCAAAATGGAGATCTACATGGGTGTCTTCCCAAGTTGATCAAGGAGATCATATCGACAGGTGGAAGACATGGGTGGGGGGTTTGGTGGGGGAGGGACTCCTTGGATGGTGACCCTTCCTTGACGTGTAGTTGCATTGCAGTCATTCTAGAAATGGGAAGTGGAAGGTGAGGCACCTTGAATGACTATCCTAATAGGATTTGGTCTGCTTTGGGAAGAAGGAGAATTGACTCCTTGGATGGTTATGACATTGACATGATTGTCTGCAGGTTCAATGCGACCCACTAAAAAATCAAAACCGGTTACGTGATTAGCGTAGTCATAACCCATTGCGTTAGATGATGAGCCTTTTCCTTTATCATGATTCGGGAAGGGTTCTTGGTACATTTTGAGTTTGTCATTGTTATTACTAGGTTTTGTATTTGCTACCTCAATCTCACCTCTATCAATGAGATCTTGTATGTAGATCTTTAGTTTCATACACTTGTGTGTATCATGTCCCTTGATACGATGGTATTCACAATACTCATTTTCATTATACCATTTTAGGTTGATTGGGGTCAAATGGGGGAGTGATTGGAAAAACCACTGCATCTGCTTGGACAAGTTTCTGAAACACCATTTCAATAGGCTTAGCCAAAGGAGTGAAATCTCTTGGAGTCCTATTATTCGATCGGGGTGGTCATCCCTAGATTGAGACATTGTTGTGAGGTTTCTGGGATTGATTTTGGTTGTTGAATTGATGATTGTTGGTGGTGGATTTTGGGGGAGCGGCCACGGTTTGGACCCGCTTTGCATCAGTTATACCATCATTGACCACATTTTTGTTTTTGGACCAGAATTTTGGCTTGTTGTTATAATAAGAGGAAGAATTTTGTGTTGATTTCTGGTAATGTTTCAAGGTTCTTTCCTCCAACAAGACACGTTCGAGGGCGAGACCCTTATCTGTCAATTTTTGGAAGGATTTGATACATTGAGATATTAAAGGTCTTGAAAGTTCAGGCACCAAGTTCTTTTGGAATAGCTCAATTTGATGTTGTTCTGGCATGTCCCACTGGAATTTCTTGATAAGATGTCGCCATCTTTGTAGGAAATTGGCGAAGGTTTCTCCGAGCCTTTATTTTGTATTACATAGGTCCATCATAGAAACATCATTACCCATGTTGTATGCATAGTGGGCCACAAATTTTTTTGCTAAGTCTGGAAAAGAGACAATGGAACCTCGTGGTAGAGATGAGAACCATGTCAGGGCATCTCCCATGAGACTCTTGGGAAAGAGTCTGTGAAGATAAAGGTCACTATAAGAGACTTCTTGGCATAAGATGTGGAATTTTCGAACATGATCATGGGGGTCTCCTTTGCCTTCATACTTGGTGAATTTAGGAATCTCAAATCTAGGGGGATATGGTGCAAATGATATAGATGGATCGTAAGGACAAGGGCAAAACTCTTCGAACGAGTAAGTTTTTCTTTTATTAGTCCTTTGTTTCATGTCCTTGATGATATTTTTCATGTCTTGAATTTCCTTGATGAGGTCTTGTTGTGGGCTTTCATAATGGTGAAGTGTATTTTCCCCAAGAATTGGATGAGCCAAAGAAGGTGCACCACCATCAATATATTGATATGATGAGGAGGTGGGAACGTGGGATGTGATGACCGATGTCGCTGGGGTTTGTGTGATAGTTGGTTGCGGTCCGCCAACTGTTGTGACGAGATTGAATGCGGTCCAGATAAAATTTGCGACATTGTTGGGAGGAAGGGAAGTTTGTGGAATAGAAATTTATGGTTGAATAGAAGGAGGTGGTATAGAAGTTTGTTGGAGAATGGATGAGATTGGATTTGATAGTGGTATAGATGTTAAGGAGGAAGAAGGTGGGATGGAGACCATGGTGGGAGGTACTGTGGGTGGCATTGATTGAGCTTGGATGATTGATGGGGCTGCAATTAATTGAGTTTGAATAGTAGGTGCAATACTTTGTGTGGGAGCGAGGTCTCCTTGTGGTTGTTGGACGAGAGTGGATCTATTAAATTCAGGTGGAAGTTGAGCTCCATGTTCAAGAAGAGTTTTCAGAAGTGCAGTAGGATTGTGTTTAATAAATTTTTCCATCATCTCTTGGTTATAAGAATCCGCTAGGAAAGTTTGCACTTCCGGACAAAGTTCATCTTGGTTAACCATGTCAAGATTTTGGCTTTGATCTTGATCACTTGGTTGCCCACTTTGTGTATGATCTTGCATGTGATCTTCATGTAGGACACCAATGTCTGGCATGCCATATTGTTGATCAACCATCTTTTTCTTTTGGGATCGAGTTGCGACCATACACGATATTTGTGATGAAAAGACTTAGGAAAATTGTGATGAAATGACTTAGAAAATTTGTGATGGAAGGATTTTAGAAATTTGTGATGAAAGGACTTAAGAAATTTGTGATGAAAGGATTTAAGAAATTTGAGGATGAAAGGACTTGAGAAATTTGTGATGAAAGAAAGGATTTAAGAAATTTGTGATGAAAAGATTGAAGAAATTTGAGGATGAAAGGACTTAAGAAATTTGTGATGAAAGGACTTTAAGAAATTTGAGGATGAAAGGACTTAAGAAATTTGTGATGAAAGGATTTAAGAAATTTGTGTGATGAAAGGATTTAAGAAATTTAAGGATGAAAGGATTTAAAAAATTTGAGGATGAAAGGATTTAAGAAATTTGTGTGATGAAAGGATTTAAGAAATTTATGTGATGAAAGGATCTAAGAAATTTGAGGATGAAAGGATTTAAGAAATTTGTGTGATGAAAGGATTTAAGAAATTTATGTGATGAAAGGATCTAAGAAATTTGAGGATGAAAGGACTTAAGAAATTTGTGATGAAAGGACTTAAGAAATTTGAGGATGAAAGCATTTGAGAAATTTGTGTGATGAAAGAATTTAAGAAATTTGAGGATGAAAGGACTTAAGAAATTTGAGGATGAAAGAAAGGATTTAATAAATTTGTGATGAAAAGATTTAAGAAATTTGAGGATGAAAGGACTTAAGAAATTTGTGATGAAAGGACTTAATAAATTTGAGGATGAAAGGACTTAAGAAATTTGAGGATGATTGATGAAGAAGGTATGGTAGTGATGGTTTAGAAGAAAACTTGATGACTAGGTTGTCTTTGGCATGAACATGAAGGATCTATTTAAATGGCAAGTTGTATTAAGGGATATGACCACCTTGATTTGGACGATAGTAGGTGTTTCAAAGGACAAACTTGAATGTTGATGGAGATGACGGATTCTTAGCTTCTCTCTTAGGCTTATGAAAAATGGGACGAATGGAGTTTTGACGCAATTTTGGACTTTGTGTGGGTGATGACTTGGACAATTGTTTGTGTCTTGACAAATGTTTTTGCAAAGTGTTTGGGGATAGTGATGTGTTTTTAGTCTACTCTTGGCAAGTATGTATCAAACAAAGCAAACACAGTGATCAAATGCATAGTATATCAAAGACATTCATGCTCATATCCAACATTCTTAAGGTTGGCAAGGACAATAGTCATTGAATCCCAATTGGTTTCCCATCTACGTTTACCCAAAGTAGACACTTAGATGCTTGACCCCACTGGCTCCCCTCCACAACACTCACTTCTCGAGGCAACCAAGCATCAATTCCCATGAAAACTCCTTATGGTGAACTTTGTGTCTCTACTAAGGGCTGTAAGAATATGGGCCGCTTCAGAGGTCCGACCTCCTACACCAATGACTAGAAGGTTTTTGGCCACTATGAACAAGGTGTTTAGTAAGTCTTTCCATTAGGATCTACCCTTCGAAGTTGCGCAAGCGCGATTGAGGCCTCTAGCACAACGAAGCACCAAGAACTTAGTAGTCACGCAAGCATGATTGAGATCTCTAGGATCTTACTAAGCATCCAATGTGAGAGTGAACTCTCATATAGCCCCAACCATCAACCCTTTTGTAGTCAATGGCCTATTTATTATAGTGAGTTGGGAACCCCAAGTCCGAGTGTACTCACTTGGGTCATTCCCCTCTTACCTTCTCAAAGAGAAAGTTCGGAGGGCAGGCCCGCTAGAAGTAAACACACAATCAAACAAGAAAATGTTGGAGGGTCTAGATTTCTGATCATCTAGTAAGACGAGAGCATACTTTCCTACCTTTATGCTTTTCTTAAAGAGACATAAGACAATGGTTCATTCCATTTTAATTAATATCTAGGTGCCTAATTTAAATAAATGCACAATATTTGGTTGAATCAGCTAGGCAACCTGCAAAACCACTTGATTAGTAGTTTAAAAAATGGAGTCTTCAAAAAGCATCCTACAAAACAACTTGATTAGTAGTTTGGAAAAACAGAGTCTTCAACAAGCGTCCTGCAAAAAACAACAAAATGACAAAAATATTAATTTTTTTGATTTTTTGGGAATGAATAGAAAAACATGAATAAATTTTTTTTTTACTAATGACAAATGTGGATTTGAAGAAAGCTTTGATGGGTAAATTGGGTTTGACTAGGTTTTTGCCACTTTCCAAGGGATAGGCAAGCGAAAAATGGGGATTTTGGAAGAGAGATGAAGGAATGAGAAAATTTGTCAAAGAGGCACAAAGAAGCAAAAGTTGGAGATGGATAATATGGAAAAAATTTGGAGGTGATTGGATAAAAGGGGAAAAAGTTATGGCAAACCCTAAAAATAGAGGAATATGGGATTTTGGGCTTCAAAAAGTGGATTTTTGAGATAAGGCCCCCAAGGAAGAAAATGTGGAAAATGGCAATGTGGAGAATCTGGTGAAGTTTGGAGGAAAATGGAGTCAAGATAAAGAAGATATGGTGAAAAAATAGAAAAAAATTTACCTTTTTTTTAAATTTAATTTAATTTTTTTTAACCCTAGATTTAACGGAACAGAAACCCTAAAGTTAACAGAATAGAAACCCTAGATTTAATAGAGCAGATAGAAACCCTAGATTTAACAAAATAGAAACCCTAAATTTAACAAAACAAAAACCCTAGATTTAACAGAGCAGACAGAAACCCTAGATTTAATAGAGCAAACAGTCGCACTAAACAGAATAAAATAAAAATGTCAAAGGTTTGGATTTCTGATTGTCTAGATAGACAATAGCATACTCTCCTACTTTCACACTTTCCTACGGGCGGACACATTATATTTAAATAGAGCAGATAACAGGAAATAAATAAATCAAATGCAGACTACAGTTAGCGCCTAAAATTTTTCAGACAGATTAACAAAGCAAACAATAGCACTACACAGATAGAAAAAGTGTCAAAGGTCTGGATTTCTGATTATCTAGATAGACAAGAGCATACTCTCCTATTTTCACACTTTCCTACGGTCACAGTATACAGTCGTGCTAAACAGAATAGAAAAGTGAAAGGTTTGGATTTCTGATTGTCTATATAGACAAGAGCATACTCTCCTACTTTCACATAGATTATACTAAAATAGAGCAGACAACAAATCAAATAACAAATTAGATAACAGAGCTGTCATGCTACAACAGAAATAGAAACATAAAAAAAAAAATAGAAATAGAACAGAATAACAGAGCTGCGATTCTGGAACCTGCGAAATATATATATATATATATATATATATATATTTTCTGCAGTCGCACTATTCTGAAACCTATGTCTCACAACTCACAAAACCCTAAAAACACAACAACATTAGTTCTTAGGGACATGGGTCCCACTGGACGTGTCAAAATGAAGAGGGAAAAATAGATTTGAAAGGTAAACTGATAAAAACATAACGAAATAAACATGTAGAATGCTAAAATATCATTAAAAGACCATTTCACCTTGCTATTTTACCTTCTCCTTCGGATTGAGCTTGATGAAGTGAAGACGCCCCTTGATAATGCTCCACTTGATGTGCTCTTTTGATTGCTGGATGTGGATGGCTCTCCAATATTGTGCACAAATGATAAGGATGAATGATAAGGATGAGATGATTAAGTTGCCAAGATGTTTTCCTAGGCTCAAAAGGGCAGCATAAGCTTACTGGATTTCAAGATGTTCTGAATGAAGGGATGGAGCCCTATTTTATAGGAAGAGGAGAGGAAAACGAATGGCTAGGATGAATTCAAGATGAAGGGCTAAGATTTACTTGTGAGCTCACACAAGGTCCAAGAGAGGGTGTGGAGACCAAGAAATATGCCTTAAAGGCATTTCGTATCTCCACACTCTACAAGATGCATTGGAGGAATTAAAAATTCTCCAAAAATGGATATTATGGGGATTAGAAGAATAAAAAAAAATTAAAAAATTCCTTGGGAGAGGGAAATGCCTAGAGGAATGTGAGATTTCAAAAATCTTATATTCATCTAGAAAAAGAGCATTTAAAGCTAGTGGCTGGATGAAAGGACAAAGAGTTGACTTTGTGGCTAATCATGATGATTAGCTATTAACGACTCATTAGGAGGGGGATTAGAGGAAATGTTAGGTGGGATTAATATTTGTAGGAGAATTTGACTAGGAGAGAGAATGAGTGGAGGGAATAAAAAATTAGAAGAATAATGTTAAGTAAGTTTAGGGAGTTTCTAGAAGAATAAATTAAGAAGATGATTTGTAGGAATCATGTACGTTAACTAATTAATTGAAATTAATTAGCTAAGAGGAATATTTGTGAGGATTTGATTTTTTAGAAGAATAAAGAAAGGGATTGATTTATTAAATAAATCAATCACATGCTATAGTGACAATATTAATTATATTTAATTAATATTGAGAGGAATTTGAATTAACATAATTAATTAATTAATTATGCGAGGAATTAAAAAATTTTAAAATAATTATTTTTAAGTGTCTATAATAAGATGACAAGGTTAGTAAACAAACTATCCTAGCATACTATATTAGTTCATGATTTAAACTAAATGATAAGGAACATACTCTAAAATTGCATATTTAGATTAATTCCTATTTAAAAGAGAGACTAAATGATGAGCATAAAATGAGATATGAAAGCTTGAATGGATTTAAGTGTGATGCTAAAGACTTGGATGATATGAAAATGGAGGAATGAGAGCTCTATTTATAGCAAAAATAGGGCAATGGATGGTTAGGATTGAAAGAGGTAATCAAGGGTTGAGTTTGAAAGTTGGGAATCCATATTTGTAATTGGCACCAATGAAATGGTGACAATTGTCAACATAAGATTGGGTTGAGAGGAGATGTAGGAAGAATTAAATGCTTGAGAAGACCTTATGGTTACCTTAGGGGGTAAGGGTTAAGGTTAAGTTAAGATTATCCATTGGATAAAGCTTTTACCCAAAGGATAAACTCTTGTGCAAAGGTTTAAGGATAACTATGGTCAAAGCAATAAATGCTTGATGAGACCCTTGGGTTACATGGAGGTTGAGTTTATGGAAATTATTTAACCATGTGTAGCGTCGTAAAATGGTGACACTTGCAATTTCGACTACATTTGGGTCTTCACGATGGCGGCGCAACACTGAACCTGAATGGAGACCCCGAAACCTGTTTGCGACATCAAAAACTGCATCTTTCTACACCTTGGCCTGATCCTCCTTGCACCCTCCTGTCTCGGGAGGTGGGACCATGGCGCCCAACACCCTGGTCCCTCAGGACCATGGCGCCTAGCGCCCTGGTCCCTGGCCCTATTTTGGGCCCAGTCTCTTATTGGGCATCGGGTCTTCAAGTTTGCAATTTGGAAAATAATGTTCCTAGGTCGGCCTAAGGTCAGAAAAATTAGTGTCCTAACCCTAATTGACAAGTATATAAACTACATTTCCTCTCCCATTTTGAGGAGAAAAAAATATATGCGTACAAGAGGCGGAAGCGATAAGCAAACATTCAAACATTCAAGCATTCCTTCAAGCAATTGAGCAAGTCTCCATTCAAGGCTAACTGTTGCATTCAAGACAAGGATTCAACCATTGAAGAGGAGATCACTTACAACACACAACATACAACATACAACATCATTACACCTTCGCATGTAAGAATACAAACATTCTTACAACAAGGTATCAGTACTTGATTACATTACAGACATTTACATTTACAACATTCTCATTTCTTGGTTAATTCCAAAACTGGGGTTTGACCTAAAGGCAAACCCCTAATCCCTAACCCCCTAATCATCCTCTCTTTTCTATGTGTAGGTTGCATGTACGCAACTGTAATTGAAGATCTGGAATCCTTGTGCAGAGACGAACAGATCCCCCTTTGTTTTGCAGATTTTTCGGAGGACCGTGTGCACTCCGGGCACCATCGTCCCATCAAATTTCGCTCAAACTTGCAGGACAACATCATTTCGACATTTTACTGCTAATTCCAGGTCCGTAGCTTCATCCTGTGTCTCTATCTCCGTCTACAAGTGAATCTTTCCTACTTTTACATACACTCCTAGTTCAATCCTTCTATCTACATTCTTTACAAAAGTGGGTATCCTTGCTGTCTCAACCCTTGAAACTCATTTAGAATTCAATCTTGCATTGTGTGGGATTGGATCTTGTGAGTTTTAACCCCTCTTTTGAATGTAAAGTCTCTCCTAAGTGAAAACCGTCAATCCTAGTGACCTCCTTTCTCTCTCCGTGGAGTGGGGGAACACCTAGGGTTCGATTTTCCGCTTTACATTTTGGTGAACCCGACATGAACATCCTAATTCTGATTATTCATGGTTAGATCTGAAAAATTTGCTTCCTTGATTACATTTCCATGTTTGATCTTTTGCAAATTTTAGAGGTTAATTGCATAAAAACCCTAAATTTTCTTTTTAGTAATTGAACTTGTGAAATGTTTAATTGTTAATGCTTGTTTCAGATCTACCCTTCTATTGCAAGTTATCAATTCATATTTGTGCCTTAATTCTGAAAATTAAGTGGTTAAGTGTCAAAACCCTAATTTTTTAAAACCCTCTTGATTCAACCTTTGATCGATAATTTCACTGATCAAAACACCTCCAAATCGGCTGTAACTTTGGATTCCGCAACAAAATCACAATATCTTTCATCCCTGAAAATTTTGAAAAAAGTTGCGAGGACCATGTGCACCCCGAGCGCCATTGTCCCTGACATTTTTTCCAAAATTTCGAGAGCTGGATCTTACTGTGTTTTTCTGCTAGAATTCAGAATCTTGGCTGATTTTATCAATTCTAACACATTCAAAATTAAAGTCAAAGTTGGTCTAGTGATTGCTTGGATTAAGGCTTCTAATCATTCAAAAATTGTTGAAATTGAAATTTTGTATCAAAATTGTGTTTCTTACTGTCTTAAATCTGAAAAGTGTGTTGGCATTCATTCCAAGTTTCAGTGTTTTATTCAAATTTTTGCAATTTGTGACTTTTGAAATTAAGTGTTTGATTGCAACAACTTTGATTTCCACTTTCAAAATTGAATTTTGTATGAGATTGAGTCAACTTTTAAATTTCAAAGCTTGCATTGCTTTTAGTATTCCCTCTAAAATCATAAAATTCAAAATTTCAGTTTCCCTCTCTTTTTCAAAATTCAAATTTTGCATTTTTCAACAATCTTGGTAGGGTTCAATTTTAAGATTGCAACTTTAATTTGGCCTATCTACAGATCATAAAATCACTCAATTTTTTCAGATTAGCTTTAAAATCATCATAACTTTCATCCCTAAAAATTTTGAAAAAAGTTGCGAGGACCGTGTGCACTCCATTCACCACGGTCCCTGACATTTTTTCTGAAATTTCGGGAGATTGTCGTGATTACATTTAACAGCCTAAATCTAGGAGATTGGTTGATTTTATTGAAATTTGCTACCTCTAAATTCAAAATCTTCTCTCTCTCTCTAGTGCATGAGTTTTACAACAATAAGCCCTACTTACACTATTCCCGTTAGACGAAGCCTTAGAATTAAGTCTTTCCAAGGTTTAATTACCGAGGAGATGGAACCTAATTTGAATGGCCTTTTTAACGAGGACATGGGTAATTCCTCTAATCCTCTTAATGATGAAGAAGCTCTCCATGAGGTTTCTCTAGAACAACTTTCGAAATTGGATAACCAATTTGATGATTTTCAGCAATGGATGTCTCGAGAATACCCTGATAGTCAAGCTCTTTCATTAATTGAGGGTCTAAAATGTATGGTTCAAGGTGATAAGAATGAAATTGATATTTTGTGTAGTATTGCACACATCGTGGATTCAAATGTGATGCCTATGAAGAGTTGTGCCGAAACTTTAGGTTATACACAACCTCCTACTCAAGTCAATCATTCTATCCCTTTGACAACTTCTATTGCTAGTATACCTACTTTTACATCAAACATAATGACTACTTCAATACAAAACATTCCACCTATGATCACCAGTCATGGGGGCAATCCTTCTTCTTCAATTAACCCTCTTCCTTTATTCAATCCGACTTCTTCATTCATTCCTTCAATGAGTATCCTTATTACATCTCCACAAATGAACATGATGCAAGGGGGCAATTCATTCAACCATTCCATTCCTCCTTGTAGTGTTCCTTTTTTCCAATCATCTCCTATGACTAACTATCATAGTGTCCTGCCACCTTACTCTCAATCAATACCTTCTTTCAATAACATAGTACCTCCATCACAATCTAACATGTCTAATATGAACTCTTCAACTGAAGTGACCATTAACAATCTTGCACAAACTGTCTCTTCTTTACAGCAACAAATTGCCTCTATGAATCAATTTAAGTTTAGTGTGCCCACATTTGATGTTACGAGCCCACTTTCTCTTGACATTGTTCAAGCTATCCCCCCTAAGCATGTTGAAATCCTGTAGTTGGAGCTTTATAATGGTAAAGGTGATCCTCTAACACATGTTCAGACCTTTCAAACAATATGTACCGATTTTGCTCATGACCAAAGGTTGCTTGCAAAACTGTTTACTAGAACATTGAGAGATAAGGCTCTACAATGGTATTGCTCATTGCCTTCCTATTCTATTACTTCTTTCCAACAACTTGCAAATGCTTTTATTCAACAATTTCAAAACAATATAAGTCCTAAAGTTACTTTGATTGATTTAATGCATTGTAAACAAGGTGTTAAAGAAAAAGTGACTGATTTCATTGGTAGATATAAGCATTTGTGTGCTCAAATTTCTTTTCCAGTACCTGACAATGATATTCAAAGAATCTTTATTTCTAATTTACAAAAAGATATTAGAGAAAAACTTTTGTTTTCTGAGTTTACTTCTTTCCAACAGTTGTGTGCAACTCTTCACAATTATCAACTGATTGTGAGTCAAATGGAACAAGCAAATCCTATGGCTCCGAGTGATAAGGGTGATAGTAGTCAACAACCATTTGGGAAGTTTAAACCGAATAGAGGGTTCATTAAGTTCAATGAAAACATCACCAACAACAATGTGAATGCAGCATTAGGTGTGCCTCCTATTTCTAAGTTTTTCAAGAAAGAAAGAAAGTATACTCCTTTGAATGAATCATTGCATAGTATTATGAATAAGTTATTGGAACAAAATGTGCTTACTCTCCCTCCTGTAAAGCAAGTAATCCTGCAAAGATTAATTCACCCTATTTTGATAACAAATCTTTTTGTCAATTTCATCGTCAACCTGGGCATGATACTGAAAAATGTTTTGCTTTAAAGGGTAAAATTCAAGATTTGATTGATAATAATAATATCTCTATTTCAGGTGTGAATGATAAAGGCAACACATCTGTAGCTTTTCCTAACCAAAATCTTAAGATTTTTACTAATCCATTACCTTCTCATACCTCTAACATGATTGAGACTAATGATTCATCTTTCTCACCTAATGGTCTTGTGTCTATGACTCCGAATGTGATTAACTTTGTAGAGTAGCAGAAAATCCCTAAAGAACCTTCCATCACATTTGATTCCAATGAAACTATCAGGGCACCTGATGGTCCTTTATATATAGTTGCAAAAGTCAAGAATAAACCTTGTTGTGGAGTGCTTATTGATCCTTCTTGCATGGTTAATGTTATTACTGAAGAATTTCTTTTTACTTTGCAATTGAATCAAGTGATCTATGACAAAACAAATGTGGTTGTGAAATTATTTGATGCATTTTCTTCTCCTACAATTGGTTTTATTACATTACCTATTGAGGTCCATAACAAATCCCTTGATGTGAGCTTTGCTATTATTCCATCATCCGAATAATTTCGTGTGAAGCTAGGCTATCCTTGGCTATCTTCCATGAAAGCTATTGCTTCTCCTATTCACAAATGTTTGAAATTTCCCCATAATGGTGAAGTTGTTACTATCAATCATAGTCTCTTTAAACCAGCTGAAAGAACTTCTAGCGTTCCTATTGATTATTTTTGGCCTAAACAATTTCAATCTCTTCCAATGCGAAGTGATCATCTTTTCAAATCTTATCAAAAGTGGAAAAAAGATATGATCCTATCTCTAGGTAAACCTAGAACACCCAAATTTGACATTCCTATCATTCTTGAGAAGGAAGTTCATCCTTTGAAAGATAAACCTAATGTCTTTCCTCAAGAAGATTCCCAACCCATTCCTATGGATGTGACTATGTCTATGTCTAATAAACTTTCTAAAAGTAGACCTATACCTCCTCGTCATGATGGACTTGGTCTCCTCCCTAAACCAAATATTCCTCCTTTATATGGAGCAGTTCCTCCTCCTTCCTCTTATAAAGAGAAGAGACCTTCCTCTTCTCCTATTATCCAACCTAAGAGACCACAACCTAAACACCCAAGTGATAAGGATGAGAACATTCCTCCTCCTCAATCTTCTCAACTTCCTACTAAGACTAGACGAAATCATTCTGCGCGTGAACGCCGATGAAAGCGTCATCTTAGAGCTCGTGCAGCTGCTTCTCAAACTTTGCAATCCCCAAAAACACCTTCAGCTAATATTATTCCATTTTCTCCTCAGCCGAAAATTGAGCCAAAATCTCCTAAACATAAGATGCATGATGGTTTTGATCCTGTGCGAGTTAAAGATCCTATTTTTATAAATCTTGATGATGATATATATGAAAATGTTATTCATGATGAAAATGTTACTCCTTTTTCTTCTGATAGTGAATATGAATATGTTGATATTGATAACCATTTATCTAACGAATTTTCTAAAGCACTTATCCTAGCTCCTAGACAAGAACAACGTGGCTTGGAACATGAACATAGCCCTTGTTTGGATCTTGTGATAGCTCCATCTGCTATGTTGGATGTTCCTCCTCTAGCATGTTTCCTGCCTTCCTGAAATATTGATCAGCAAGATCGGGGGGTGGATGACGTGCTAGACTAGTTCATTAGCATAGCAGATTCTCTCTTGATCTCTTTTGTTACTTCTTCTATGTGTTATTCTCATTCTTCTATTTATTGTCCTTAGTGTTGTCTACTTGAGGATGATGCAAAGCATTGAGATCTCTTTTGGTCTCTCTCATGTTGACTCAAAAGACACATGTGTTCCCTTCTTCTAGGTGACCTTCCTTGATTGGAGAATGAAGAACAATTATGCATACATACATATGATATACATGAATTATCATATAGCATACTGACCCCAAGGAAAGTGAAGTCACCTCATGATTTGTGTTTTGTGTCTATTATCCTTGGGTTTATCTCACACTTGGGGGCTAAATCTTTGTGATAACGTGCTCCTTTCCCTTCTCATTTCTTATGTGTATCACTACCTTAAAGCAATCACCCCCAATGAGGTGTGTGCGATCGCTTTAACGTAGGGGGCATACACTCCATCCATATCTCTTCAAGATTCTTAAAAATTTCTTGGCGAACTTAGCTTTGCCTTGAAAATTTTTGGTATTTTTCTTACATGACTCATAGTGAGGGAACCTTACTACTGACAGTCATGGTTCTCCCTCATGATCTTCCCTTTTACTTTGTCAATCGAAGTCGTAAGATTCTCAGTCCACTGGGGGCTTGGTGTATCTTGCCTCCTTGACGTGGTGAAAGTCTTTCAATGTTGTTTCCTTGTACTTTACCGGAAGTATGGATATACGCTTATACTCCCACTAAAGTGGGGGCTAAATGTAGCGTCATAACATGGTGACACTTGCAATTTTGACTGCATTTGGGTCTTCACGATGGCGGCGCAACACTGAACCTGAATGGAGACCCCGAAACCTGTTTGCGACATCAAAAACTGCATCTTTCTGCACCTTGGCCTGATCCTCCTTGCACCCTGCTGTCCCGGGAGGTGGGACCATGGCGCCCAGTGCCCTGGTCCCTCAGGACCATGGCGCCTAGCACCCTAGTCCCTGGCCCTATTTTGGGCCCGGTCTCTTATTGGGCATCGGGTCTTCAAGTTTGCAATTTGGAAAATAATGTTCCTAGGTCGGCCTAAGGTCGGAAAAATCAGTCTCCTAACCCTAATTGACAAGTATATAAACTACATTTCCTCTCCCATTTTGAGGAGAAAAAAACATATGCGTACAAGAGGCGGAAGCGATAAGCAAACATTCAAACATTCAAGCATTCCTTCAAGCAATTGAGCATTCTAAGTCTCCATTCAAGGCTAACTGTTGCATTCAAGACAAGGATTCAACCATTGAAGAGGAGATCACTTACAACACACAACATACAACATCATTACACCTTCGCATGTAAGAATACAAACATTCTTACAACAAGGTATCAGTACTTGATTACATTACAGACATTTACATTTACAACATTCTCATTTCTTGGTTAATTCCAAAATCAGGGTTTGACCTAAAGGCAAACCCCTAATCCCTAACCCCCCAATCACCCTCTCTTTTCTGTGTGTAGGTTGCAGGTACGCGGCTGTAATTGAAGATTTGGAATCCTTGTGCAGAGATGAACAGATCCCCCTTCATTTCGCGGATTTTTCGGAGGACCGTGTGCACTCCGGGTGCTATTGTCCCGTCAACTTTTGCTCAAACTTGCAGGACAACATCGTCTCGACATTTTACTACTAATTCTAGGTCCGTAGCTTCATCCTGTGTCTCTATCTCCCTCTACAAGCGAATCTTTCCTACTTTTACATACACTCCTAGTTCAATCCTTCTATCTACATTCTTTACAAAAGAGGGTATCCTTGCTGTCTCAACCCTTGAAACTCATTTAGAATTCAATCTTGCATTGTGTGGGATTGGATCTTGTGAGTTTTAACCCCTCTTTTGAATGTAAAGTCTCTCCTAAGTGAAAACCGTCAATCCTAGTGACCTCCTTTCTCTCTCCGTGGAGTGGGGGAACACCTAGGGTTCGATTTTCTGCTTTACACCATGTAAGAAGGTTGAGTTAACCATTAATGGTTATGAAGACTTTGGGGACAAATTTGTAAGAGTCCTTCCAAATTTGGGGGCTTTCAACAAGTTAGCTTGTTGAATGGATAAAGGCTTTAATGCCTTTTGAAGACTTTACTCCAAATTTGAGAAGTGACCTCCTCAATTTTAGGGGAAAGGGATAATGGATGGGTTTGGGTTAATTAATCAGGATTAGATGGATTCTAGAAGAAATTTAGGAAGAGGGTTAGGATGCAAGTGGGAGATGTAGGATTTTGCAAGTGGATGGAGAGATAATAGGATTTAATTGAAATAAAGTTAATTTAATTCAATTTGGTTGCAATTGAATAAATTAGATTTATTCAATTTAAGGTAAACTTATTTAATTAAATTTGAATTTAATTAAAAGCGGATAGAAGAGATTTAATTGAATAAAATGATTTATTCATTAAATGGTATAGTGAATTTAATTGAGCAATTTACTTAATTAAATAGAGGAATGCGGGTAATTTAATTAAATTGGATTTAATTAAATAGAGAAATGAACTTAAAATATTCATTTAGGAATATGGTCATTTTTATACGTCTACAGTTTCAATAATTTATGATTGACAAACATTATGCGACCTCCCCTATGCACAAAATATGGCGGTGTTTGTTTGTGATTTTCTTAACATATCATCTTTCCTTCAATAAGCACCATTTGGATTCCTTCGAGTTGTTGTCATTCAGGGTGGGATTTATTTTTGAAGTTGTGTAACATAAGAGGAGTTTGGCATGGTTGTGGTTTCTCTGGTATAAGGAGGGATTCAACATCATATTCCTCACAGGTGAGTTAGGACAAAGAATCCAACACTCAAAATATATTTGAATAAAGCATGTGGATTCTTCATGAAATTGGCAGCATAGAACCTGCATTGAGGTTGTGGCTCTATATTGAACTAATATGCTTGGGATCTATATTGAACTGAGTATTTTCAGTGTGGAGGAAGTTGTGTGGATTGTTGGAGCTTGCTATTGGATATGGACAAGTGATAAAGACACCCATTTATGTGCATAAGGATTTATATTTGTAGAGTATTCTTGATCCATTGGACAAGCTGTATATAATTCAAAGTAATTATTGTAATCTACATTATCAAAGATTTTTTATTATTTCAAATTAACTTCTCCTACAAATATTATTGAGGTGGGTTTCATTTATTTTATCTCTTTAAATTCAAGTTGCCAAACTTCACTTACCGTAAATTAAGTTATATTATAGCAGCAACATGTTAGAACTTTAATGTGAATTTTACTTTATTCTTGTTTTTTAAAATAAAACAAAGAAAATATTTTATTTAATTTTTCTATATTATTATTCCTACAAATAGTAAGCTGGAGATAGCCACTAAATAGTTGCTTGGGATTAGAATATAACATGTAATCTTATTCAAACTTCAATTTCCTTCTATATCCCATATAATAACATACCAAATTTTAGACAAAGAAAATTTCATAATGTATTATCATGTATTTTTTGTAAAATTGTTAGTTGAATAAAATAAATCATTTCTTTTTAATTAGGGTTAGGGATAAGTTTGGGATTGAAATAATATTAGAGATAGGTCTAATTAGAATTAAGGTTACAATTCAATCAGGTTAATAGTGAGGGGTGTGTTTCAACTAGCCAAGAGTTAGAATTTTATTAGGGGATGGATTATAGTTTAATTATGATTATAATTTTGGTTCAATAAGGGTCTCACATATTTTGAATATCAAAATGTAAGACATGATGAAATGTTGATGCAACTTTTTTTACATTCAACCATTTTCAAGAATAAGACTACAAAAATAGTGTGCAACAATGTATCAGGTAATAATTGTGAGATTTTGCCAAGATCAAGAGCTCAATGAAAAGTACAATAGAGAGAGAAAATAGATGATAGGAATAAACTGTATTCTATCAAGATGAAAATACTGATCAACTGGATCATCAATCATTACATATAATGAATATGAGCCTTCTTATATAGGCAAGGCTATATGGATATGTGAGCACACAAACCGAACATGTGGCTCAATAAGAAACAAGGGTGGGTAGGAAATAGATGTGGTAGGTAGGAGACACAATATAATATTCCACAAGAGGTGGATCACCCACCAAAGGTAGAATGTAACAAGAAGATAAGACCAAAAAAGGTGGAAATTCTCCTACACACTATCCCAATGTGGCAAAAACACCCAAGTGTCTCATACCCAAACTACTATGAAATGCATTATCCTAAGTAAACTTAAGTAAGGTGTAATAATATCCAACATGAATAAATAATTATACCAACACCCCCCATTAAGTGTAACTTAGGGGAATGCACTTAAGTCTACAATGCAACTAAGCAATGCAAGATGGGTCTCGGCTACTAGGCCATGTTAGGTACCCATGTACAAATGAAAATGCACACAAACCAATGCAATGAAATCTCTCACAAAGTAGGGAAAGAGAGAAAACCCTAATGGGAAAAAACCCTTCCCCCAAAAAGAGATGAAAATTATATACATATAAACTCTCATAGAAGCATGTGAAGGACAAAACCCCATATGAGGAAAAAGTCCCCTCCATATGAGAGAAGAAGAGAAGCTAGGTAGCCCCCCCTTAATGTAGAATCTGCACCAATGGTAGAAGCTTGAAGATGAATGAAGAAACTGCTCCATGAATGTTGAACAATGTTCCTCCCCTTAGGAAGAAACAAAACCAAGGTGTATCCATGAAGTCTCCCCAATCATGAAGGGAAGATGTAGAAAAAAAACTCATGATGAATGAAGTCTCTGAAAACTGCTCAAGTGTCCCCATGTCAATGCTAAAAGATACCCCCTCCAAAGGTGGTGAACTGCTCCACACTATTGAAAAAGGCACTCCAAGATCTAGTAGAGATGAATGTAGAACAATATCCAAAGACTCACATGTCTCCTCAAAAGATAAAGAGACTTCCTCCAACTACCATACAAAAGTATCCACAATCATGTCAACCTCTAGAGAATGATCATGTAGAGAAGCACAAGAGGGTCAGAGTGGTCCATCGCAACAATCAAAGAAGGATCATCTTCATCAAAGAGAAGATGAATGTCATCAATAATGTCTCCCAAATCTACAATGTAGGACTCCACAAACAAACTTGTAATGTCTGTCAAGTAGTCATTCCAATGAACTGAAGTTGGAAGACATGAAATATCATGCTGCACTGAATCACAAGAAGGCAAAATTGTCGCACTAGCTGCATCATTAGGGGCAATAGGTGGTGTGATATTAATAGGAGGAGATGAAATGCAAGGCTTAAGAATGGGGTCACATGTGAGAATCCCCAAGTTCAAGTACCCAAAGTTCTCCTCAAAATCTGAATCATCAACATAGGAAGAATCAACCTCATCAATAGGACCAAAATGTGAAAAAGAGTACAACTGAGATGCATGATCAACCACCCCATTAACAATGATAGCTCTAGTCTCCAAGTCTCTAATGATAATGGAATCAAGTGTGAGCTCCACAATTTTTCTTGTCGCACCATGTGTGATTTGATAGATGGAAAGAATATTATTTGTCAAATGGGGTACACACAACACATCATTGAAGGAGTTATCCCCAATGGCAATAGATCCTTTCCCAATCACATCCCTATATGTATGATTTCCCATCAAAATTTGTGGCATGTGGCAAGGCTCAAATGAAGAGAACATAGACTATGAAGATGCCATATGATGAGAAGCCCCTGAATCTAGAAGCCATCTCCCTGAATCATGACTTGTAGTAGCACAAAGATCTTGTCCCTTACCTTTATCTATCCCAAAAGAGTGATCCTTCCCTTTATACTGTTAGAGTATTCAAGTATTTACTTGATTAATTAAACAACATTTGTTTAATTATTTAAGTTTTCTTTATCTCTTTTACACTTAAGCTAACTTTGGGTGCATAATAATTAATTCTTTTATTAATTGTTATGTGCAAACCTAGGTTTTCCTTTTTAGGGTTTCTTGACCCATTAAAGGTTGAGTTCTTTCTTTTCATTGTAAGAAGAAGGATTATTACATTACACTTTTGTGAATATTGAGCTCTCTCTTTTTTAGCATATTTTCTGTGTATTTCTTTCTTCTGTGATTTGCTTCCTTGCTTCTTCTTGTAACAAGTTTTTCAACTTGCAGAGATCATTTGGGCTCCTATGGTGTTGTATTTTCTCAACTCCAATATGGTATCAGAGCCTCAGATCTGCAGCTATCTGTTCTTGTTTTGAGAATTTTTGAATTAGAAGCAGATCTGGGGTTTCAGGAAGTTTTTTTTTGTACTTAGGGATAGGCCTCTTTTTATGAGCACTTTGGGCCTAAACGGACCTCACCATCATGCTTAGAAAGCCCAAAAACCCCTATAGTCATATAAAACTTGCTTAGTTTTGGCTCCTAAGCCTCTAGGGTGATTTTTTCTCCAAAACCAGGTCGTACGACCCTGGCATGCAGTTCAAGAAAAAAATTTCAAATTTTTTTTTATTTTTTGCCTTTTTATGGCATGCAGGCTGATTTTTTTTTTTTTAAAAAAAATTCACAAAAAAAATAAAAAAGGCAACAAACAAAAAAAACAAGGGTTTCGAGAAATTTTATTTTTGGAACAAATCATTTTTTGGGGGGGTTCCCCCCTGCCGTTACTGCAAATCTGACCAGGCCTCGGGCCCCACATCATTGCCCACCACCCTGCCCGTGGCCCTTCTCCCGCTGCAGATCCCCGCCGACCCCTCATCCTTGTGTGCCCCCTGGCTCCCGACTGCCGTAGCTCCCGGCCTGCTGCCGCTGCAACCACCGCTCTTCCACATTGCTACCTTGCCACCGGGGCACCACCAGCGCGCCACTAGAGCGCCACCCACTGGCCACCTCCGCCCACCCCTACCACCAGACTACCCCTTCCTCTTGTTTTGAAGGGGGGTTTGGTTTTTTGGCCACATCTTGGGCATACAGAGTCATTTTTTCAAAAATGAATAGGCGTCGGAAAGCTGGTTCCAAGCCGGACCTCATGCTATTAGAATTTTTTTTCCAATTTTGTTTTTTGACTATATTTTTTTCTAGTCAAAGTGAGGTTTCATTTTTACACTTTGGGAGCCGTAGAATGAGCATCCAAAATCTATTTTTTGAAAAGTTTATATTTTAGGAAAGCACATGTTGTGTACTTTCCAGCCATCTAAGTTTAATTTCTAGATTCTGATCCATGCATATTTTATTTAGTTTTTTGCTTTTTAGCACTCTGGTGGATATCTTGGTTGTTTCAGGTCCTGGGATCTCTTCTCTGATTATGATGTCTCTATTTTGGTTCTCCTTTCTATTTCCAGTCTTCTTATCATTGTAGCATTGTATTTATGCAAACACACTGAGATAAAGTGCCATCATGCATTGTTTACTTGGGATCTTACACATCTTGTGCCTTACTGTACATGCACTACTTTTAAAGTGCCATGAGGGGGTTGATGTTTGCCTTGTTTGCCATCCACCTTTGTTAAGTGAGTGTTCCTTCCACAACATTCACCTCATGATGTGTGTCAAGTGAGTGTTCCTTCCATGACACCATGTACTTTATATGTGCCTTCAATGTTCCTGGTTCTTTGTCGTGCAGTTCTTGTTGGCTATTCTTTTCAGTGTCCTTATCCCCCTCCCTCTTCAGCATTATGGAGAAGTTTATCCTGTTGGTTCTAATGCTTCTGTGGTTCGATTGATTATCTCTTCAGGCTTTGGTGTTTTCATGCCATCTATATCTTTGATTTCATTTGTTTTCCTTGTCTGCCTTTTGATTCAAGTAGTGTCATTTGAGGGCACTCATACAGATTACAGTCTTCTCTACCTGGTCATGTTCTATTTCAATGGAGGTTCTTCAGATCAGCAGTTATTCTTCGACAGTGTTTGCAGGTTCTTCATGCTTTAGTGGTGTTCTTTTCCATCTCTTTTTGGAGTAGCGTTTTTTCCCACGTGGTTTTCTCTATTTCTCCAGTTCATAGAGATTTCATTGTATTTGGGTACCTGATCAGGCCTTGTTGTCGGGACCCATCTTTCTTGCTTTCAGTAGTTGTTCTAGGTTTTAGCTTCTCCCTAAGTCTAGCTTAAGGGGGGTGTTAGAGTATTCGGGTATTTACTTGATTAATTAAACAATGTTTGTCTAATTATTTAAGTTCCCTTTATCTCTTTTACACTTAAGCTAACTTTTGGTGCATAATAATTAATTTTTTTATTAATTATTATGTGCAAACCTAGGTTTTCCTTTTTAGGGTTTCTTGACCTATTAAAGGTTGATTTCTTTCTTTTCATTGTAAGAAGAAGGATTATCACATTACACTTTTGTGAATATTGAGCTCTCTCTTTTTGTGCATATTTTCTGTGTATTTCTTTCTTCTATGATTTGCTTCCTTGCTTCTCCTTGTAACAGGTTTTTCAGCTTGCAGAGATCATTTGGGCTCCTGTAGTGTTGTATTTTCTCAACTCCAATATATAATTTTCATTGGAATCTGAAGTAGACATTCTAGAAGGTAGGTTGATTTTGTTCTTCTCAAGAATATTCTTCAACTCATCAATATCCTTCTTGTAATAATGATGTTGATCATGTCCCGACTTCTTGCAATATGCACAAACAAGATTGTCCTTATATGATTTCCTCTTAGGTGATGATGTAGAATCTATTGGGACTCATAAAATTTTGAGGAATTTGAGAGGCCCATTTCAAAATTTTGCATCTGCACTTTCAAATGACCACCTAATGAATCAACCTGATAGGCCTACTTTGAGGGCATGTAAAATGTAGCCTGATGATTGTCATGAGAAAATACTTGGGAAATGTGTCCTATATCTTTCATTGAGCCTATGCAGTGGGTTACAACTTTCAGAATTTAGTTTAGATCAGTTTGTCAAGTACCCATTTCAAGGGGTGGACTGAAAGTTGTTTTATGCACATGTAGATCTTTTATCAAATGACTCACTTTAAGGCCTTGCATTTCATGACCAGTTGATCATCATGTTAAATAAAGTGTACCCCTGAATTGTAGACATAGAGGTGTGTCCACATACCAAATTTCAAGTCCCTATGAATCCATTTGTTTAGTTTGGCAAGCCCAATCCATTTGCAGTTTGTGTTGTTTGCATAAGTCCCCGTTTTAACAACTAGTCAGAGCACCACTTTGCATATGTGTAATAAATGCCCAGTTGATTGTCACATCAAAATGTTTATTCCAGGGTATTGCTAATATGTAGGACAAGTTGTGTTTCTAGTTTGAGGCCCTTACCAATCTGTTTGACTAGTTTTCAAAGGTCATCTAATTTGCAATTTGTAGAAATCTGCAAGTAGTGTTTTCTCGGAAACACTAAATGGTCAACTTTGAATGCTTATATCTTTGGCCTAGTTGATTGTCATGAATAAATTATTGTTCCCCCGTGCTCCCTGTAAAACTATGTACCACCTTGCTCATTTTCAGACTCCTATGATTTCATTTGACCTGTTTGCCAAAGCCAGATCATTTGTAATTTGTAAAACAACAAATCAGAGTGTAAAATAGCAGTTTAGTACCCTTTTTGGAATTTTGTATCTCACACTAGATTGACCTGCAATTAAAAGTGGTAGTACACCATGAATATCTATAGGTTTTTCTACCATCTACCCAATTTATAGCCCCCCAGCTCTTCGTTTGGTTAGTTTTCAAGGCTCATTCCATATGGACTTTTTCAGTGTTTCAGAAACATGTAAATGAGACACTTTGAGCATTCATATCTTTCAATCAAATGATTAATTTCTCAAACCACTTGATCCATGAGATTCCTTGTAGTGAAATGAGTATGTGTGCCAGTTTCCAGCTCTTCATGATTTTATCTGATATGTTTTGAAACTGGGTTTGAAGAGGATTTTGGCAGTTTTCAGTGCAAAAACAACTAAGTAGTGAACTTTGGGGATTAAAGTATTGCAAATTCGTAAGCTTCAAGGAAATATATTTTTTAGGGTGATTAAAAATATATCAGTCTATATGCTTGTCAGATGGCATGGTCTCAAGTGGCCATTTGAGTGGTTTTTTAAGGTGGTTTCCGGGGGTACAAAGGTGGTTTTGATCATTTTGCAAAATAGTAAAAATCAAGTTTCAATGATTAAATTTTTGCAGATGATTTATCCAAATAGATATTCTAATGGTTCCAAATCAATGGTAATATATTATTATTTTAATCATTGTTATGATTTAAATAATAATTACATATGGAGTAAATTGGAAAAATGGTCTAGGAAATTATTTAATGTTTTGAGATAACATTATTAAACATATTATTTTGTATTCAAAATATCATTTAAGTCATTTTATAATGATTTCAAATGAAAGTGTGTATAGCATTTGGTGGGCCTGGGAAAGTTAAAAAATTAAAACCAAATGTTATCTCCCTTGCAACTTTATTTACATCTCTGAAATCCCATGATGACATGATTGGAAAAAGGAGGGACATTACTCATTGCGGCATTGTGATGAAGGGGATTTTCTTTGCTCTAAAATTTTTGGGAAGATAAAATGCAGGTTTTTCCATAGTCTCACGACCGCCATGGTTGCAGGAAAACAATGTATATTTATTAATACAGCTTTAGAAATTTCAGCAAGTGCAACCAACAGAAGTAAAGCCAGACCCCATGCCCTTTGCCATTTTTCTTCGACGCCTACAGTAGTTTGTAAGTTTTGATGGGGGCAGTGATATTTGTGATAGAATCACAGGTTAGGCTTGTGAATTTTTTAAACAGATGCATCAAATAGATGCCTTCTTAGGAAAATATACAAAGTGAAAAATACAACCATGTGCTTTGTAACAATTATATTTTTGTTCATAGTTCATATGCAGGATGAAAATATTTCTATTCTAAATTTTATTTCACCAGCTGATATATGTTTTATAAGAAATTATTGGTGACGAGTTTTACTGGTGGTGATAATGAGAGTAACAAGGTAAAGATGTTTTACCCACAGTACAACAAAACTTTCACATATAAAAAAAATAAAAAAATGGATAAGAGATAAAAGGCTTGTGAAGTATCTACATAAATTTTAAAGTGGAAGAGATAGAAGGGTTAATGATTTTACTGGTATGGGTAAAATTTTCTATCAAAGGGGATTGTACAATTGAAAGTGAAAATGTTTCAATAATGAGTAAAAGGTTAGTATATGGATTGTGTGGTAAAGCATTTTCACTCAGGTGAAAATGATCTTTTAACAAACTATTGCAGAAATAAATAAAAATCCAACAACCAGCGGCGCAATTATTTTACCAAGTGAAAAGTGAATTCATATGAGAAACAAGGAAAAGGGAAAAGGTTTTACCAAAGTAATGAGTCATTTTAACTCAAAGTGAGAGCAGTTTCAATTTTTTATAAAGGATGAAGCACACTCATGAGAATAAAAATGTTGCAAGAATGATTTGATATTCCTTATATCAAAGTGAAAAAATTGTAAAAGATGCTTCATACTATTCACGAAGAGAAAATGTGGAACTTCAGTATTAACACCAAAATTTTTGAGTCCCATTTCAAAAATTTCAAGCATGCAACGCATGAATAGAGGGAAAGGATACTTATCCCACATTGATAGTGGGAGGGTTATTCTAAATATTTAAATGCAAATCCACTCACTTTCTTAGTGTCAAAAGCCAAGTGCTTTTGGTGGGTGAAGGAAGCTTGCAGCCTAGTGGGGCCCATGTGCGCCCACATTCTGAGGGGCCCATATTTTGTGACAAAGAAGTAAGTTAAAGCGTGAGCAAGTTGTGGAGGATCCAATGGTGGTCGTTGATCCGCGATGAGAAACTGCTCATCAGTTACCCATCATGACTTGGTGACAGGGTGAGCAAAGTCTAGTGGTGGGTCCAGCCTAAGGTGAGTTGGCAAGTTAGGTGGCACCCAGGTGGACCCATGAGCAAACCAGAGGTTGACACGTGGCATGGATGGATGCACAACAGAGGATAAAAATCTGATTTAAATCCTATAGTCAAAATATGTTAAAAATGCAAAAAAAATTTAAAGGACTGATCTGCATCCAACATACAAGTGTTATATGTAGTTGGAAAGCTCTCGAAACGAAGAGTTCATTTCTAAAATTAGTTCATACAAGTGTTATATGTCGTTGGAAATCTCTCGAAATGAAGAGTTCATTTCTGCAATCTTTTTCAACACATGTCAATTATTTTGAGAGTAGTTTCAATGGGAATGAATGCAGAGAATATTTTTCAGTTGGAAAGAGCTCATTTTCAACAGGCCAAGTGTGAGCAGTAAATGGTAGAAGGAGTTGGATAGTTGTCACTACCAGATGAAATCTGAATTTTTCCCTCTTTTAATTTTGAATTCTTCTCATTTGTGGGGGTTCCAATTTTTAGAAAATGGCTCCAAGGGAGAATTCCAAATGGTTCCAAATTTGCAATGAATTTCCAGTTCAATAATGTTTTCAGAGTTTTAGTTCTGTATGTGGGTATTTTGCATAAGATTGTAATTGGTTTAGTTGCAGGTCATACATGTGCAAGGTAGGTGTAAAGTGTCATAGAATTGTCTTCAGGCATTTGTTGCCAGTTTCAATATAATTCAATTTTCAAGGGATTTTGAGTTTATCCTCTCCAAGGGGGAGTGAAATTCCTGTTCTTAGGAATCTTTTACAGAAAGAATTTAAATTCTTGGAGTAGAAATTGTGAAATTGAATCATTGTTTGGATATGTATGGTTCTATGAATGGATGTAGAATGTATTAATGTCAAGCATTAATGCAGGGATATTTTGGTAAGCCAAATTTGTAACTAGGTTCTCTTATAATGTTATGTATGTAACTCCATTCCCATGTTAAGGCACTGGTCCATTACAACTAGAGGTTACTTGCAACATTTTAAAATCAAATCAAAATATCTTTCTTTTTCTATTATGTGTTAATGTTCCACCTATCTCATGCTCAAACATAGCTGAGTTGTATGTGTAGATTTAGCCCATCTACAGTACCCTCCTTGTTATGAGACTTTAATGAGATCTATCTGCTTGTTTGATGTTGTCATATGTGTGTAATGGGTCTGATCCTATGCATCAAAGGTATACCCTCCTAGGTTTTACAGAGCTTGAAGAGTAGAAGGATTCAAATTCTTGTCATGTTGTCCAAGTCTTGAAGTTATTCATTGTTTGAAATTGGCTATTTCATAGAAACTGCAGGTGAACTTGGGTTACTCATTTTTTGAGAACAACATAATCACTTTGTTGTAGAGAGGAGGATTGTGCTCCATCTTGTTGTGGTTTTGACTTAGATTGGTTTTTATTCTTGCCTTTTCCTTGATTGCTTTGATTCCCTTTGTTAGCCACCAAAACTTGTGACTTTGAAGATTTGAGAATCCCCATCTTAGTCAACTTAGATTGCTCAAGTATCAACATCTCCGTGAATGCATCAAATGAGGGATAAGTGTATGAGGAACCTTGAGCTAACCTATGGGTGTGAAAGCTAGATATAAAGGTTGCATACTCTCAAGGAAGCTTGTCCAACAAGTTATAAACCAATTGAGCATCCTTTTTGTCATGTCCACAATCCTTTAGCTTTGCTCTTAGCTCATTTTCTTTTGTGACATAATCTTGGATTGTATCAAAATCCTTGGGATCCAAAGTTGTGAGTTCACTATCAAGCTTGTAGCCCTTAATCTCATCAACTTGACCATACAATTTCTCATAAATATACCAAGCCTCTTTAATTGTAGTACACTTATCAATGTGAAAAATGAGGTCATCTAATACATACTTTCTAAGAGTTCCAAGTGCCATAGCATTCTTAGTTAGTAATTCAATTTGAGTATTAGGATCAACCTTAGGATCAAGTGGTGTTGTTATAGTTCCATTTACATAATGAATGAGTCCTTTTCCATTAGTTTACTCCATGCCTTTATTTTCCATGATGCATAATTATGAGGAGTTAAAAGTGGAAATTTAGGAGAACCCATAGCACCAAAATGAAAAAACACAAGGTAGAGAGAGGAACAATCACACAAGACACCCCCCCCCCAAAAAAAAAAAAATTACTCAATCAAGACACCCCCCCCCCCCCCCCCCCCTCCAAATGACGATTTGACACTTTATACTTAGTGTGTATACAATGGGCCACTTGTAAAAATGAGGCAAGGTGGAATTCTGATTTCAATCTTACAACCTCTCAAAATGAGATATAAGAGACTTCAACAAATACTGCAAGTGATCTAAACTAAGATCCAAGCAAAATACAAGTAACAAATAGGCCAAAAATGACCAAATACTGAAAGTACAATTTCTACTCAAAAACACTACAAACTAATGGCAGATTATGAAATTAGACAAAAAATTATGCACTTTAAAAAAAAATGACACTTGAAAAAGAGGTCGTATGACCCCAAACGAAACCTCTAAAGTTGCAAAATCTGGGATTAGACAGGTACAGTCATGAAAATCTGCAAATTATGAAAAATCTGTCCATCAAAATCATAAAATTCCTCCACCACTGCAAAGAGAATGAAATTATATCCCATTTCAACAATAATTGCACCGACAAAGGAGCAAAAATGAGCAAGTTAGGGCCATTTGAAGTTGAACTACAATTTTAAAAATTGCTGATGTAGGCTGACATCAACAAATCATGAGCTTGAATTTGACGGTCATATGCCTATAAAATGACCGTTGCTTCCCCTATGATGGTCATACAGAAATGACACTTGGCACTCGCTGATATGTTTTGTACCATACAAAGAGATGACATGTTGTTGCTAATGCAACGTACAGAATCTGACGTGGTAAAAGTATGGCTACTTACATGGCAATGAAATGGTGTGTTGACAGTGTTTGCCATACAGTATGGATTGTACATGTCAAATTTGCTGATTGGGCAGGGTCCTCGTGGCACAGAGCTGGCGGGCCTACGTGTCTCTCTATCACTGGCATGGTGGTCGCGGGTGCCAAAAAGTCACCAGGGGAGAAAGCCGACGATGGTGGATGGTGGTTCGGATGACAGCTGTCGGTTGGAGGACTTCAGTGGACCGTGGAGCAGCGAGCATGGTGGACGATGAGAAGTACATGGTGTCGAAGAATCCATAGGTGTCTGGAGGAACCAGTAGTTGGAGTTTCAACAGCGTGGTGGACGGAATAATGACAGTGGGAGTCCAGAGCACAGCAGCGGGAGCATGATGGGGTTGTTGGCGGGAAGGAGGGTGTCGTCGGTGAGGAAAGGAGAGATCAGACATAACACGAAAGGAAGGTCATCGACCAGAGGATAAGCAATGATCATTGGATTTGAAGACCAGTGTGGGACAAAGTAGGTACAACTGTCGAAAAAATCCTGCAGAAAATTAAAATCTATTGAGTACGGTGCAGGTCATGGGAGGGGGGGGAGTTTGCGGACCCCCCAAAAATATAATATTTTTTTGATTTTTTAAATAATAAAATATGCCCGATAAAAAAATTTATTTTGCACACAAAGGTGAAGAATATATATTTTTTATTTTGCAGAATAATAAAAAAAATATTTTTGTTTGAAAATTCGTACGACTATAGCCAAATAGGCAAAAAAAATTCTTACCAAATATTGTCGACTTTATACTCAAAATTTATGGAAATGGCCTCCCAAACTTAACCGTGATGTCCAAATCGCCATAGGATGTCGCCAAAAATAGCACCTCCCTAGATCCGAAAATAGAAGCCTCCAAAAAACGTCTCTCAAAGACAAATCAATGACGCTCTTTAGGCTCTGATACCATGTAAGATTTTGCCAAGATCAAGAGCTCAATGAAAAGTACAATAGAGAGACAAAATAGATGATAGAAATAAACTGTATTCTATCAAGATGAAAATATTGATCAACTGGATCATCAATCGTTACATACAATAAATATGAGCCTGCTTATATAGGCAAGGCTATATGGATATGTGAGCACACAAACATGACATGTGGCTCAATAAGAAATAAGGGTGGGTAGGAAATAGGTGTGGTAGGTAGGGGAAACAATATAATATTCCACATGAGGTGGATCACCCACCAAAGGTGGAATGTAACAACAAGATAAGACCACAAAAGGTGGAAATTCTCCTACACACACTATCCCAATGTGGCACAAACACCCAAGTGTCTCATACCCAAACTACTATGAAATGCATTATCCTAAGTAAACTTAAGTAATGTGTACTAATAGCCAACATGAATAAATAATTACACCAACAATAATGTTTTTGATATTAAAAGCAACCAAAACAAGGGGGCTGACCCAAGTACAGAAAGAAAATAGTGGCTAGCCAACTGTCAGTAGACAAGCAACAAAATCACAAATTAGATATAATAAGATTGACTCTAAGATTGGATATAATAAGATTGACTTCAAGATTACATTTAAAAATATTTAATATTTAATTAATTTAATATATTGTGAGAAGGATAAATCTTGATATTTAATATATAGATTTTTCTATTTAATATAGTTGATTTAAGTATGCTAAACATAAATGATTTTCTAATTCAAGTAAAATTCAAATAAAAAGTTATTATATTAAAATAAATTATGTTTAATTTAACAAAACTTGAAATCAATTTTAAAGTTAATTAATTTAAGCTAATTTATTATTGAACCAATTAATTTTATTAAAATGTGATTGATTTTAAATTAGGGTTATGGATAAGTTTGGGGTTGAAATAAGATTTGGGTTAGGTCCAATTAAGCTTATTGTTACAATTCAATTAGGTTAATGGTGATAGTTATGTTTCAATTAGGGAAAGTGTTAGAATTCAGTAAGGAGTGGGGTTCAATTAGGGTTGTGATTCAATTATAGTCAAGTTTCATTCAAGAGTATGGTTAAGGTTTACAAATTATTAGGATTAAAATTTGGAAAGGATTATAGTTTAATTAGGATTACAATTTTGGTTCAATAAGAGACAGGGTCATGTTTTAATAGCAATTGGGTTTTAATTAAGGTTATGGATAAAGTTCAATAAGGGTAAATATTTTTATTTAGGTTTAGAGTTAGAGATTGGGCTAAGATTTTTCAACATGTTAGGGTCGGGAATCAAATATGGTTAGGGTTAGGGTTTGGGTTAGATTTCAATTAGTAGAAGGGTAAGGGTTAGGACTCATAGGGTTGGGTGAAACTAGGATTAGGGTTAGGGTTCAAATAATATTAGTATTAGGGTTCCATAAGGTTTAGCATTAGAGTTTGATTAGGGCAAGTGTTTGCTTAGGGTTAGGGTTATGGTTGAATTTGGGTTAGGGTTCAAAGTTTGGTTCATTATAATCAAGATTAGAGTCCAATTAGTGTTAAAATTTGATTAGATTTATGATTATGATTAAAGTTTAATTAAGGTAAGGGTTAATGTTGCAGTTCAATTAGGTTAAGGATAAGTTTGGGATTGAAATTAGATTAAGGATAGGTTCAATTAGGGTTAAGGTTGGAATTGACTTAGGTTAATAGTGGGTGGTGTATTTCAATTAGGGGAAGGGTTAGAATTTAATCAGTTATAGGGTTCAACTAGGGTTTACATTCATTTACAAGTAGGATTAAGGTTTATAAATTATTAGGATTTTATTAGGGGGTGGATTATAGTTTAATTAGGATTACAGTTATGGTTCAATAAGGGTTAGGGTTAAGTTTTAATTATAGGTGGGATTTAATTAAGGTTATATTTAATGTTGAATACGAATAAATATTCAATTAGGGTTAGGCTTAGGATTAGGGATATGATTCTTCAATATGTAGTAATGTTATTTAAACTTCTATCTACCATATAAGAACATACCAAATTTTACATAAAGAAAATTACATACTGTAGTAATATGTATCAAAACAAATTATAGATAATAGTTATTATTTCATAGATTTTTCAAACAATAGGGCCAACCTTTTATTATGAATTTTGATTAATCATTTCTTAATTTTTTAAAAACAAAATCTACTTAATATCACCATAATTTAAATATGATAATATGATAAAGAGCTCTATATATATATTGATTATATTAAAATGTAGGACATAATGAAATACTCTATGCAACTTTTTCTATTCAATAAATTTCAAGAATATAACTTTAAAAAAAATATGCATCAATCTATTAGGTATAATGTAAAAAGGATTGGATACCAGAAGATTGACTCTAAGATTATGTTTGAATTTTTTTATATTTAATAAATTTAATATATTCTATTTAAATATGCTAAACATAAATAATTTTCTAATTATCTATTAGGTAATAATGTAAAAGGAATTTGTATGCAATGAGATCTTTATAAATTATTTATCTCCAATCTTACTACAAAATTGACATAAGATAGTTTGAGATTTAAGGCTTGACATAAGATATACATAAAATACGTCTGTTGCAAAGACTTTACTATTTATTAGTTGTTTTGATTAATAAGAAAAACAAGTTTTCAGAACCCAAAACCTTTAACAAAGGAGATTAAAAAAGATCATCATAGAGTATCCAGACCATATAAAAACGACTTACAAAATGGCTGGCAATAAAGCCAGTAAATAAAAAGGACAACAAAGCATAGAAACAACAAAACAACAGAAACTAGGAAAACACTACACAATTATAGAGTCTTCAGGAGGTCCTCCGCCTTAATCACCAGCTGGTCATAGTTGGCTGCAACATCTTTGGGTGCATCCAGGTCCTTATTTGGCTTCTTCTCCTTCTTTTTACCTCTGGTTCTTGTTCTGGGTCCTTGAACATCTCCTTTGCCTTCAGTGTCAGGGTCAATTTCTAGGGTGTCCTTCTCCTCATCCAATTTTCTGATGAGGGTTTTGGTATTGCCAGCAGAGACCTTCAGAATGTTTAAGCTTTTCTTTGCGATACTTTTGAGACATTCCTCAATTTTGCTGACTTTACTGATAGTTTCCACCATTGTTTGATCCATAGCATTAGCATTTGCTTTCCTCTCAATTAGGTCTTTCTCGATTTGCTCAAATTTGGGGTTGATGGAGTCTCTTTATATTTTCAGCTTTAGCAACAGTTTTGGTCAAATCCTCCACATAATCTGCCATAGTCTTCCCTTCGCCAGTGCTGATAGTTTCCAGAATCTGGATTTTGTGGCTGAGCTTCTTGTTGTCCTCCACAACTTTCTTGTAACTAGTGATTAACCAATCCATGGTGTCCATAAAACCTTTCATACCCTCAGGAGGATGGTTTGCGGAGGGATCTATCTTACCGAAGTTGTCCTGTTCCTTATTTGGGGTGTCACCAATAGTGACTTTATCTTCAACCCTATTTACTTCCCCAGTGGCCACCTCCTCCAAGTTCTGGTCAGCTTCTAAAATCTTTTTTTGCTTTTGTTCCTCCAGCTCCTTCACATTCTCTTCCTTTCTCTTTTGTTTGTTTTTGGTCTAAATATGGACTTTAGTTTTCTTTTTCAGTGAACCCTGGGGTTTCTCCTTCTCAGAATCTTCAAAGACCTCCTCCTCCTCTGAGGAGCTTATTTGTAGAATTTTGCCTTTATATTTCTTGCCCTTCGAGGAGGAAGGCCTGGTTTTCAAATGTTTCCTCTTCTTACCCACTTCAGCTTCCAAGTCATCCATACTCTCCTCAGACTCGCTCATTGAATCATTGTCAGAACCCTCACCCAAAGAAAAAATAGAGTCTGACCCTTCCTCCTCAGACTCAAAAATAGAGGGCTGAGGGCAGGCTATTTGGTTAGCCTTGAGGTGGTCATAAATTAGAACCATTAAGCCTTGATGCATGGTAGTGTCACCCTTAGGGTTCTCTATATGGGCCTTAATGGTGGCATTCATAGAACATAACAGAAAATATGGAATGTTAACTTTCTCGTCATGCCTAAAACGATTCAGCAAAACAAAATGGTAGCCATACACTTTAGTGAATCTACCATCCAAAGTAATATAACACATTATAACAAAAAGGACCTCCCTCCATGTCTTAACAAAAGCCCTAGGAGGATAGTAAGTTTTACTTAGCTTCACCAAACATTTTTTCTCCTTTTCAGTTTTAGGATATCTTTCAATGGCCTCCTTGCTCACTTTTTTGTCTCTGTATTAGTTGCTTCCTTCCCTTCGGAGACCTGTGGCCTGAGCAATGAGGTCTTCATCTATGATGACAAACTGGTCTCCCATCTTCAAAGTGCCCTTTCTCCAGTTTTTACAAAATAAATTAGTGATTGTGGCATCCCGTCCATGGAGTCTCTCCATAAATTTTGAAAACCTGTCCTTCTGTAGAATGTTCCAAACCACCTCCTTTTGCTTCCACTCCTTACAATTTCTAGGTTCGTAGTGGCATTTATTTCCTCCCATATTTTCACTATTCAGAGCTGAATGTCAAAACTTGTAGAGAGATTTAGATAGAGAGTTTCTCGGAGCTACCAAATTTACCTAGAAAGTGTGGGAAGTGATTGATTGAGTGTTATAATAAATGGTGCTGGCAATATTATAATTGCTCGAAACACTCCTTTTAATCCGTTTCATTATTATTTTGTCCATTTATGTTCTTTGGGTTACTATTAAATCAGTCATTAAAAATGATTAATCTGACATCCTCTAGGAGGCCTTGTTCTTCCTTCCAAGTAATCATTTCATCTTGATTGACCACCATATTGGCTGCCTAGTTAGTAGAACCATTAGCTTCATGGTAGATATGAGATATGTAACTTTTCTCAAAAGTTTTAATGAGGTCTCTAGCGGCCTTTATAATGTTATTGATAGACCATGAGGGCTTAGAGGTCTCATTGAGGCATTTGATGATGTTGTTAGAGTCCCCTTCAATCCATATGTAGGGGAAATTCCATATTTTTGCAAGGAGAATACCTTGGAGTGTTGCCATTGCTTCTACCTTGTGATGATGTTGTTAGAGTCCCCTTCAATCCATATGTAGGGGAAATTCCATATTTTTGCAAGGAGAATACCTTGGAGTGTTGCCATTGCTTCTACCTTGTGATTTGTTTGGCTTCCTATTGGAACAATAATCATTTCCTTGCATATACCTTTATCATCTCTAAGAATAGCTCCACATCTCGCGGGGCCCAGATTACCTTTTGCTACACCATTGAAATTGACTTTGGACCAACCATGAGGGGAAGTTTTCCATCTTGCTTGTAATCTTTTGTTTTGCTTGGGGTCAGAACTGCCAACATTCTTCAAACTCCAGGAACTTAAAATGTGAGATTCCAATGGTTTGGTCAGAAAGCAGGGACCCCCAATGATCCCAATGTTCTCCACAATCACCCATTGTATTTTCTGGAACACAATATCCTAAGTAAGAGAAGTGTCCCTAAAGATACAATTGTTTCTTTCTTTCCATAATCCCCACAGAATGTGAGGGAGTGATAGCTGCCACATAGATCTCAAAAATGAGTTACACCAATGGTAATTCCAGGAGTAGAACAACTCACTGATAGTGTTAGGAAACACCCAATCAATGCAAAAACTCTTAAGAAATCTTTTTAAGATTGAAGTAGAATAGGAATAGTTGATGGCTAGATGGGCCACAGACTCTTCTTTCTCAAGACACAGAGCACATCCGTTAGGAAAGGCAAATCCTCTACCCTTGAGGTTGTCTAAGGTCAAGATTTTATTTTGAAGAATAGTCTAATAGAAAAAGTTGATTTTGGGGGTTAGACCCTTTATCCAAGCTTTAGACTAGAAAGGATTTTCAGAAGGGGTGGGGGAGAGAACACCATACATTGAAGAGACAATAATATTACCTTTGGGTTCATATTTCCAAATGAGGGAGTCTTCCTCTTTATTCAACTAGGCTGAAGACAGATGGGTTTTAAGCTTAATAAGGCTTGGGTGGATACTTTCAATGTTCTGTCATTTATTACCTATCCGATACCCTTCAACTAAAGGACCATATGTTCTAATACAGGAGGAGGCATAAGGGGCCCATTTTGGGATATCAGTCAAACGTTTATCAAAAAGCCAAGGGTCTTCCAAGAATTTAACTTTCCTACCATTGCCTACTTTCCAAATAACCCCTTTAGCAATGCTATCTCTACACTTAGAGGCATGATTCCAGATATGGGACCCATTCATACTGATTTCAGAATTGATAAAAGAGGAAAGAGAGGAGGACAAAAGAGAGTACTTACTTTGCCATATTTTACACCATTCACTATTTGAGTGGAACATTCTCCAAACCTATTTAGATAGGAGAGCTTCATTTAGGGTCTGAATTCTTCATAGGCCTAGACCTCCTTTACATTTTGGTATGCATACCTGATCCCAAGCCACAAGAGACATTCTTTTCGTATCCTCAACCCCTGACCATAGAAATTTTCTTTGAATTTTCTCAATTGCATCAACATACTTAACTGGAATTCTGAAAAGGCTTAGGGCATAAATAGGTATGCTTTGAAGAGAAGATTTTCGAGGTTGAAGCTTTTGAGCCTGACTTAAAAGGGCTCCTTGCCAACCAGCTAGCTTTTTATGAAATTTATCCACTAGAGAGCTCCAAAAAGAATCAGGAGGTGCAATGCCCAAGGGGAGGCCAAGATAAGTGGTAGGAAGATCAACAATCCGTCATTCTAGGATTTTGCTAATTCTATGTTGTCTTCTCTCTGGTGTGTTGATGAAAAAAACTTCGCTTTTGACCCAATTAATGAGCTGACCAGAAGTAGAGGCAAACTTACAAAGAGTGTTCTTCAGGGTTCTAGATTTTGAGATACTTGATTCCCCCATGACAATGGTATCATCCACAAATTGTTGGTAAGAACAGATAAGATCAGCTGAAGAAGGTTGAATTCCCTTAAAAGATCCTCGCATAACCATGTTTTCCATAGACCTACCAAAACATTCAGCCATAATAATGAAGAGGATAAGGGAAATGGTATCCCCTTGCCTCAGTCCTCTAGACACTTGGAAGAATGGGGATGGGGAACCATTGAGAAGAACAACAAAAGAGGCTGAGGTAATAAGCTGACTGAAGAGGTCAACACATTTGGTGGAAAAACCATAAGCCACAAGAACCTTCACAAGAAAAGACAAGTCAACTCGGGCATAGGCCTTAAAGAGATCAAGCTTGAGGATGAGACCCTGTTTCTTAGCCCTAACAAGAGAATGAATATTCTCATGGACAGTAATAATGGAGTCAAGAATTTGTCTTCTTGGGACAAAACCATTTTGCTGATGATTAATCAAAGAAGGAAAGATAGTCAGGATTCTGGTGGTAAGAACTTTGGAGATAATCTTATAAAAAGAATTTCATAAGCTGATTGGTCTGAACTTGTCCATGGAGTCAACACCTTGGGTTTTGGGAATAAGTGCCATTAATTTCTTTCAAAAGTCTTCTAGCCCCAAACAATTCCTTGACCCCATTGGAAACATCTTTCCCTACAATGTCCCATAAATCTTGGAAAAAGAACATGGGGAAGCCATCTGGATTGGGGGCTTTGTTGCCATCAAAAGAAAAAATAGCATTTTTGATTTCCAAGATCAAAGGAATTGAAGAAAGGGAGGCATTCATCTGCTCATCAATGAGACAAGGAATATTTTGAAGAAAAGAAGATTGAGCATCATCGTCCAACCTGTGATCCCTCCTCAAAAGTTCTAAAAAGTACCTTTTGGCCTCATTCCTTATCTCTTCCTCCTTGACCAGCTCCCCATTGTCCATTGCCAATTTTGTAATTCTATTTGCTGCTTTATGTTTGATTGTTGACATATGAAAAAATCTTGTATTCCTATCTCCTTCCTTTAGCCAAATGCATCTTGATCTCCGCTTCCAAAAAGTTTCCTCTTTAACAATGATCTCATGGTATTTTTTAAGGGTCTCATTTTCTTCAGCAATAGACACAGTACTGAAACCATCCTTCTAAATTTGGACCTGTATTTTCTTAAGGTCATCCTGGACTTTACCTTTGGCCTCAAAAATGTTCCCAAAGATGAATTTATTCTCTAGTCTTATATTTTTCTTAACACTTTTGAGTTTCTTTACAACTCTGTACATATCAGTTCCCTCAACTTGGATATTCCACCATTTCTGAATATTATGAGTGATATTAGGGTGATGAGTCCACATTTTTTCAAATCTAAAAGGAAAATGTCTTCTTCTATTAATTGGGTCAGCAATGAAGGTGATGGGAAAATAATTTGACCCAACCTAGATGTGGGCAGATAGGGAGCAAAAGTAATGTTTGTACCAGTCATCAGAAATAAGAGCCTTGTCAAGTTGAACTTGGATAAGATCATTACCAGTTCTCCTATTAGTCCATGTGTAATTGCATCCTTGTATCTGAGAGCCTATGTATTTATAAAGTCCATAAGGGCCAACCTACTTTCCAATTGCGAGGGGCTACCAACAAATTTTTCCTCCTCTCTCAAAGGAGTATTAAAGTCTCCCATGACTAGCCAGCTAAGATTCTTGAAGTTGTCCCTAGTTTCTATAAGTTTTTTCTAGAAGGAGTTTCTAGCCTTCAAGGTGTTGGGTGCATAAATGTTGGTGAGGACCCATGATGTTCCATCTTTTAAATGATCAAATCTAATGAAAGAGAAATTTTTTTCTTGAATAAGAACATGGCCTTTGACACTATTAAGATTCCAAATGGTAGCTATGCCTCTTGAAGCACCTTCTAAGCTACCACCACTGATACTCCCATTTTTTAAAAAATTCAAAGATTCAACTTTTTCTCTACTCATTTTGGTCTCTTGAATTAGAAAAACATCAAGTTTACTATCCCTTATCATATTCCTAATAATATCATGTTTATGAGGATTATTAAGTCCCCTAATATTCCAAGAGATAATCTTCATAGTTACTTACCGATTCCTAACTCCTTAAGAGTCTTCTGAGTCCCATCTACAATGTTCTTACTAGCCTCCTTGTCTCTAAATTTATGGTTAGAAGGTTGACCTAGGGAAGAGGAGATATACCTAACATCTACTTGAGCTATTCTGTTGGATTTCCTTAGTTGAGAAGCCGAGGGAGTGGATCCTTTCTTGTTCCTATATTTTGTATTTTCCAGTTAGCTTCTTTCTCTAGAACCACTTCTAGATTACTAAGGATTCTGGATATTTCATCTTCATTGCCCCAATTAGAGAATCTAGAATCATGTGAAGCATTGTTTACTATTTTTGAGTTTTGATATGAATCTAAAAGGTTCATACCCAATATTGCACATTTTTGGGCTTCTTTCATTTCAGAGCTTATCATGAGTGGGGAAGAGTCAGTCTTTTTTTCTTGGGAGCGAAAGATCTCCCCTTCCTTAGGTTGTTCCTCTTTCTTTTGCATTTCCTTACCAGCATAAGTATCAACGATTACCACTTCAGTTGTGTCTTTTGAAGATTCAGTCTGTTCTTTCAATTCCTCTATTTGGATCTGCTCTGTTACAGGGTTGTTTCCTTCGGTTGACTCATTTCTCAATACTTCCTGAGTTGGGGGATTGGAGACAGAAGTTGAGGATACCACTTCCTTATTTTCCCCCAAGGGTTCAAAACAATTGTTGTCAATAGAGTCAACTTCCTTATTTTCTAAGTTTTTAACTTGCCATACCTTTTTTTCTGGAACCTTTTTACTTTCCACCAGGGGATTAGTCTACTTGAGCTTTCCTTTAGGCTTGATAGGACATGATTTTTCCCAGTGACCTACTTTCTTGCAATGGAAGCAAGAAAAGGGGATAGATTCATATTCTATTTGTTATTTCCATGTCCCCAACTTTGACACTATATCTATCTATTCTAGCATGTCCACATCATGGGCTATCCCTACACAAAACCTAGCATGAGTGAGTCTCCTTTTTGAAGTTGTGACTAGGTCTATAGTGAGGAGTTCACCAAAGGAGCTTGCTATTCCTGAGAAGATGCTTTCTACCCAATATTCAAGAGGCAGACTTGGTAACTTTACCCAAACTGGAACTTGTGCCAAAAGAAAGTCATTCATGTTTAGATTCGAATGCCATTTACGAAGAACCAAGGCTTTCTTTCCTACCATCTAGGGACTACCACAAAGTATCCTTAATTTATCTTCTTCACACGAGAAAGTAAAAGATAGGAGGCCTTTAGGCAAAGCCGAGATTTCAACATTACCCTTTAGAGCCCATTTCCGTTTAACATAAGCCCTTACAACTTCAATGTTTGGACGCGAACCCATAAATTTTCCTAATAGGGAGTTCAACATATTGTTTATATTATGATCCAAAACCAGATCAGGGATAGAGATAGCGAACTTTCCACCATTTGGATCAAAAATATTCTTGACAAGAGGTAAAGAGGATTAACCAGATGGTTTTGTTCCAAAAAGGGATGACCATTTTCTAGATTCTTTTTCGTTCTCCATGGTCTCTTCACATGGGCTGGACCCCCCGCTAGACCCCTCCCCCGAAAACCTAGAACCCACTTTCTTCTCTGGCAGAGTACCACCAGTCTGCAGAATGTCAACAACCTTCTGAATGTCCGGAGGCTTGTCCTTATCTCCCATAGGACTAACTTATACCAGTAAATAAAATTATTAGATAATAATATAATAACTAATATATAATAATGTAATATAATTTCTATATATTAATGAAATATGTCTCACTATTAAATAGTTAGTATGATTAGTCAACACAATTCAAACTATTTAAAATGAGATATCAAGAAAGACTAAAACAAAAGCATAATAAGACATGAACAAAAAGACAAATTTCCTCATGACCCTCCCATTTCTAATAGACTCTTTCTTGTCCTCCTCCTCTTCACAACCCCGATGCTTCAAGATTGACAAATGAAGATTTGGAGAGATGGATGGTGGATGGATGAGGATTGCTCTCACAATCGCACAACAAAGTAAGGATGTGTGGATAAGGATTCTGACATGATGAGGGTGTTATGGCAAATGGATTATGCACTCAAGAGGACAACTTGATGGATGTAATGGTTATAGATATGCAACCGAAATGGAAGCATAAGGTATGCTGAAAAGTGGATCATTTGACATGAGTAGAGGCTTCAATTTATAGAGTTTAGGGCCTAGACATGGATGGTCAATATCAAAAGTAGGATGAAGGGCTCAGATTGAAAGGGAATGTGGTCTCATATCTGAAGGTCTATCCTTATGACAAGTGTCACAAGGGGAAGAGGAAGGTAAGGATAAGTGTGGTCCCACATGTGTGAGCATATATTAGGAAGATCAAATATCCTAGGGAAAAGGGGAAGATGTTCTCACACATGTGTGAGTAGCCTTGGGAAGTCCAAAGAGTTGACAAGTGAAATACTTGTGGAAAGGAGTAGGGGCTAGGAAAAGGGGGTTTATGACATTCATGCCAAAAGGGGAAATGTAGGGTGACTCTATGGAGAAGAGAAATTATCACACATGTGTGAGCACCCCTTGGTGAAAGGTGATGTGGAGATGCTGAAGTGACTTTTGCATGCGAGTCCTTCAAGAGGGGTTCACATGTGGAGTCACATGTGGGTTTTTGCTAGATGTGCAATATTTTTAGTTTGAATAAATACTAATAGGGATTAGGCCTTGGGTTAATTAGTTTAATGGGGGGATTAAGATGTGGGTTTGTAAGAATTACAAAATTAGCTTAATTAATTTTAAAATAATTTAGCTAATTAGGATTAGGAATAAGATTGGAATATTTCTTAAAGTTGAGCTTGATTTATTGAAATAAATCAACTTTAGGATAAATGATTAATTAAAAGATTAATTATATATGTGAAAGGGGAAAATTAATTAAATGTAATTTAATTAATTTATAGGTAATAATAGGTTAATATGATTAATTAAATTAATCATAAGGATAATTAATTAAATATTGATTTAATCAATTTTATGTGTCTACATTTTGCCCCTCTTTGATATAGCATCATGAAGTGTTGTTTTATCAAAGAAGAATAAAACATAGTGGATATAAAAGGACAAGGACTAGTAGCATGATGCCCTAGTCAATGGTGGTTTGATGAAGGATGATGAGAAAGTCATGGTATGCCCCCTTGAGAGGACATGTGGGTTCCAAGAACATGGGTGTTCTCTTGAAATAGATAGGACTACAAGAGGAAAGGGAAAAGGGGAGGGATAGGGAAAGTGAATAAATTGAATCCTCTATGTGAAAAGGGGAGATGGAATGAAAAAAAGGATATGTTGGGTTGAATGGAAGGAATGGGTGAGGATGGGATTATTGTTATGCATTATGTGAAGTGCAAACATGTGCCTTATGACACCATGATATGGAAGACCATGATGCCCTTGTTGCAATAGAATGCAAAGATCATGATAAATGCAATTAATGATAACATACGCCAACAATAAGCAAGCATGCACAACAAGCCAAAAGCAAACCAAAATTTTGCCCCTAGTCAAGATGAAAACCATTTGATTGATGAATTGATGATTGATTGAATGATTAAGAGGATAGAAATGTTAACAATAAGAACAATGCATACCCCAATGATTGGGAAGGATACATCCCATGATGATGATTGGATTAAAGATTGATTAACGGATTATCAACTGATTTGGATCAAGATGATGGATTGATTAAGGATAATGGGCTTGATTACAAGATTGGATTGCATGGATTAGGATTGATTTCATTTGATTGGACTGAGTTGGGATTTTTGGCTTATAGTGATAAAGGAAGGATAAATGGATTGGATAGGATAGGAAGGGGATAAATGGATGGGATATAATGCTGGGAGAAGAATAAATGGATTGGATAGGCTTGGAGGAGGATAAATCGATGGGAACCAATGATAATGGATAACCAACGTTTGGTAAAAGGATGGATGAATGGAGAGAGATATTGCTTGGATAGGAGACAGATGGATTGCATGGATGGATATGGATAAGATATGGAGGACTAAATGATGTAGGGTAGGAGTATGGAGACCCAAGGACTATGTTGAAAATGAGTGTAATGCCCCACACTAAACTAGTGGAATTAAGGATGGAAGGATAATGTGTCATGGATATGGATGGAGGAGGAATTAAGGCTTGCATTTTCCAAATCATGCATGGATATTATTTTCCCTCTATCTTGATCAAGATAAAAGGTATGAATGAAGGATGGATTTGGATAGGATGATGGATATGAAATAGAGGATATGGATATGATAGATGGATGATATGGATAGGATAGTCCAGATCAAATATGGGTAAAGATGATGGACTTAGATAGGACGATGGATATTGGATGAAGGATAGATGGATTGGATAGTCAAGATAAAAGATAGGAAAGGAGGATGGGCTTAGATAGGATGCAGATAAAGGATAAGGGAGATGGAGGATGCGATTGGTAGGATTGAATGGATGAAGCTTTCCCCCAAGTGTACAGTGCAAGAAGATGGGGGGACTACACATGATACTTGTTTCAGGCATCTAGTTCCATGGATAGTATATATGCTATAATAGACCGAGAAGGCTAAGAGATGCGAGATGAATTGGAATTGACTTGGTAAATGGGCTAGGATGGGAGACATGGATAGGTGGAATTTGGATAATTTTGAGGCCTGTATGAGCTAGATGTGGATGATTAATAGGGTGATCCATGAACTTCCATGAGCATTTTCTCATACCAAGCTTTGAAGTTTGGATGTGGATTTTGGGTAGCCATGTAACCTCAAAATGTTGAGAATGGGGGGATAAGTTAGGATTTGATAGACTTGATCGAAAAAAAGTAATGAGATGATGTTAGATGAAGATGAGGACTAGGACTTAGAAACTTTAGATTGGATTGATGGATTGATTTAATTTGATTTGAGTTGCTTGGATTAGGTTGAATTTGATTAGATTGGATTGGTCCTTGGGTTAGGACAAGATTGATTTGGATTAAAATGAAACCTTAGCCCTTGGATTAGGACTTAAGTGAGGCATGAAATTGATGATGTAGACCAGAAAGCAAGGTGACAACCAAGCTAGGTAAAATTTAGACTTTTGGATTAAGCCTTCTTATACTTAGGGTGGACTTGCGTGCCTAAGCAAAATAGGGCAAAAGGATCCAAATGATTAAACCTTCTTCTACTTAGGGTGGACTTGTGTGCCTAAGAAAAATAGGGTAAAAGGATCCAAATGATTAAGCCTTCTTCTACTTAGGGTGGACTTACGTGCCTAAGAAAAATAAGGCAAAAGAATCCTTGAATGATTAAGCCTTCTTCTACTTAGGGGTTATCCCACAATAATGGTTCCCACTTTTGCCAATGAAGGAAATTGGTGGAGGTGGAGAAATTTTTTTTGGGGGGTTCGAACGAATTGGGGGTGTTCGAGTGAACCCCACTATAAAGTTCGATTGAACCCGCCATCGAACAAGGGTTTGATCCAATCCCAGGTGGGTTTGGGGGTTCAATCAAACCCATTAAAAATTGATCAAACCCATTAAAATATTTATTTTTAATGGGCTCGATCAAACCCATTAAAATATTTATTTTTAATGGGCTCGATCAAACCCCCAGTTCAATCGAACTCGTTTAAAAATGGCTATAAAAACCAAAAATGACAGTTTAACTATCATTTTCAAGTTTGGAGTTTTCTGTGTCCAGAGGGGGTTAGAGCGAAGCCTATGTCAACACTACGTCACCATGCCCTGTTAGCAACAACCAATGCTTCTCACCTTTCAGTTTTCGACCTACATTATTTCAGGTGCACAAAATAACCTTTTTTTGTTTAATAATGTTTTTATTTATTTATTAAATTTATTTAAAAATTATTAAATAATTTGTTTGTTAATTTATTTTTTTAATTAAATAATTATATATTTATTATTTTTTCAGCATTTTAGAAGAAACGTTATCAAAATCTTAGAAAACATATCTATACTAAAATTTTAAAACTTAGAAAAACATTTGATTTTTTTAGAAAAACATTAGAAAAATTAGAACTTAGAAAAATGTTAGAAAACTTAATTTAATCTTTTGATTTAACATCAATTTGTTTTTTAAATTAAATAATTGTATATGTATTTTTTTTCAACTTTTTAAAAAAAATGTTATGAAAAACTTAGAAAACTAAGGTAGTAAATTAAAACTTAGAAAAACGTTAAGAAAAACATTAGCAAAATTAAAAATTGGAAAAATGTTAAAAAACTAAATATAATAAGCTAAAACGTTAGAAAAATTAAATAATAAATTTTAATTTTAAAAAACATTATAAAACTTAGATAATAAATTTAAATAAATTAGACAAAGTAAAACCTCTATGACCCCTTTTCACATCCTATTACACACACAACATGACCCCTTAGGACTCCTTAAGACCACATATGCCCCGGATGACACTATATGTCCCCTTAGGACCATAGAGGATCACATAGTGGACCTAAGGGGTCATATGTGGTCCTAAGGGGTCACACATGCGTTCTATTACATGTGTGACCCCTTAGGACCGCATATGACCCCTTATAAAATCCTAGTGTGTACGACATAACCCTTAGTCCATCACATAGTGTCCTAAGGGGTCATATGTGGTCCTAAGGGGTCATGCATGTGTTAACAAATGTGTGACCCCTTAGGACCATATATGACCCTTTATAACATCCTAGTGTGTGTGACATACCCCTTAGGATCACATAGTGTCCTAAGGGGTCATATGTGGTCCTAAGGGGTTACACATGTGTTCTAACACATGCGTGACCCCTTAGAATTGCATATAACCCCTTATAAATCCTACTGTGAATGACATACCCCTTAGCACATCACATAGTGTCCTAAGGGGTCATATGTGGTCCCAAGGGGTCACACATGTATTAACACGTGTCACCCGTTAGGACCACATATGACCCCTTATAACATTCTATTGTATACAACATGTACCCCTTAGGATCACATAGTGTCCTAGAAGGGGTCATATGTGGTAATAAGGAGTCATGCATATGTGTTCTAACACTGTAAATGTGTGACCCCTTAGGACCACTTATGACCCCTTATAACATCTTAGTGTGTACGACATGTATCCCTTAGGATCACATAGTATCCTAAGGGGTCATGTATGGTCCTAAGGGGTCACACATGTGTTCTAACACATGCATGACCCCTTAGAACCGTATATGACCCCTTATTAAATCCTAGTTTATACAACATACAATCCCTTAACATCACATACATATTGTCCTAAGGGTTTGAATATGTGGTCCTAAGGGGTCACACATGTGTGTATGTCCTAAGGGTTTGAATATGTGGTCCTAAGGGGTCACACATGTGTTAACACATGTGTGACCATAGAGGACCACATATGATCCCTTATAATATCCTAGTGTATATAATTCATGTACCCCTTAGGATCACATAGTGTCCTAAGGGGTCATATGTGGTCCTAAGGGGTGTGACCCCTTAGGACCACATATGACCCCATATAACATCCTAGTGTGTACTACATACGATCCCCTAAAATCACATGTATAGTGTCCTAAGGGGTCGTACATGTGTTTTAACATGTGTGACCCCTTAGGACCCCTATGACCCCTTATAACATCCTCGTGTACATACAACATACCCCTTAGGATCACATAGTGTCCTAAGGGGTCATATGTGGTCCTAAGAGGTCACACGTGCGTTCTAACACATGCGTGACCCCTTAGAACCACATATGACCCTTATAAAATCCTAGTTTGTATGACATATTGTCCCTTAAGATCACATATATATTGTCCTAAGTGGTTGAATATGTGGTCCCCCAGAGGACCACATATGACCCCTTATAACATCCTAGTGTATATAATTCATGTACCCCTTAGGATCACATAGTGTCCTAAGGGGTCACACATGTGTGTTCTAATACATGTCTAACCCCTTATGACCGCATATGACCCCTGATAACATCCTAGTGTCTATGACATATGGTCCCTTAAGATCACATGTACAGTGTCCTAAGGGGTTGAATATGTGGTCCACAAGTGTTCTAACACATGCATGACCCTTTAGGACCACATATGACCCCTTATAACATCCTAGTGTACATACAACATACCCCTTAGGATCACATAGTGTCCTAAGTGGACCTCATATGTGGTCCTAAGGGGTTGAATATGTGGTCCTAAGGGATCACACATGTGTTCTAAAACATGTGTGACCCCTTAGGACCACATATGGCCCCTTATAACATCCTAGTGTACATACGACATACCCCTTAGAATCACATAGTGTCCTAAGGGGACCTCATATGTGGTCCTAAGGGGTCATGCATGTGTTCTAACACATGCGTTACCCCTTATGACCACATATGACCCCTTATAAGATGCTTGTGTACATACGACAAACCCCTTAGGATCACATAGTGTCCTAAGGGGACCTCATATGTGGTCCTTGTTGGTCCCTACCGGTGACTAAGAGGGGGGGGGGGTGAATCAGTCACCTACCAATTTTATAGAATTAAAACCCTTTTACTCAAGTTTGCACTACCTTAATATTCATCAATACAAACAGTTATTGCAGGAGAACATGCATGCATGAAAAGATACACAATAACACCAAGAATTATCTTCTAGAAACCTAAATGGGAGAAAACCATGGTGTGAGTTGATTCTTAGAAAATTTGTACTCTTATGGAGCATGCCCTATAAGGATTCATCCCTATTAGGAGATTTACAGAGACACTATTAGGTGCCACCCGATTTCAGGATTTGAATCTAGGCCTTTTAAATCCTTTACCATGTTAAAGGTAGCCCAATTAAAGGACTTAAATCATCAATCAAGATGACACCCAATTAAGGGATTTAAACAACAGGACCTATTAGAGTCCACCTGATTAAGGGATTTTGAGTTGCAATGGTTAGAGAGAAACAAGAAGTTGATATGTTGGAATAGCTACTGATAGCTTGATCAGATCACAATGAATCTCATACTATGTCTGCATTGGTTGTGTCTTCTCTACACTACATCGGTTCTCTGCTAATACCCTCGGGCCTGCACTCAGTTGGTCTACTTCACACAAACTCTACTATGCTAAATCACTTAGAGCTTCCCCACTCTTCACTATCCTCTGCTAAATCACTTAGCACTTCCTCACTCTTCACTCTACACGTTGGATCGCCTCTCACAAGATTTTTGATCAAATTTTTTTTGCATGAACTCAAAATACTTTGTACTCCCTTTGTTGTCACCTTCAAATGTTTCCTTAATCAATGCAATCACAAATATTGGTAGATTTTAAATTCAAATCTTCTCACTCTTTCTTTGTGTGCCCTGCAACAATTCTACCAACTGTTCATCCAAATCTGCCACCACGTCACCCAAAAATAGCAACTTCTGGGTTGAGTTCAGTCTTTTAAATGTGAACCACAAAATCCACAAAAATCATGGCTTAACTGCATGACGACTGAGGTTGAAATCACTAACCTTTAGTTTGGCATTATCAAACTAACCAACTCACCTTTTACCATCGCAACTTTGTTACCAATCATTGCTCCTAGATTTATGGTGACCACCTATCTTCCTTCTGCTTCACCGGCCTACCGTTATACCACTGCGCTCTTCACTACCAGTTCACCCTTTGCTAATAGTTTGCAGTACTTCCATCAAGCCTCTTTTTTGTGTTTGCCAATGAGGTTCTAGTTTGCATAGGACCTCAAACCTTCTTTCCTTAGTCATCTTCTGTGACTATATCATCATCAGAATAACCAACTTGAAGATTTGACCTTAACACCAATCTTCTTGAATGATAGATCGGTTGGTTTATTATGTCTTCCCTTGAACCTATTGAACCTCAATCATATATCTCTGATATTGCTTCCATGTTGTTTGTTAGCCATCACCTTTTCTACTGAGATACACCACTCCATCGGTCAATGTTAGTCATCAATGACAAATCTCAGCTAATATACCGGTTCACTGGATTAACTAGTTTTGTCAATATCAATAATACCAACAATCTCCCCCTTTGGCATTGATGGCAACACTTTAGAATATGTCTTATCAATTGCTCCTGCATGTACTTTCTTCATTTCTTTCTTTCTTTATGTACCAGTCATTATTTCTGCTCTGAGTAATGAGTATCTCCCCCTAACACTGACAATACTCTGTTTCCATTAGACCACTCTAACCACTTCTAGAAACCATCTACTTCAGCAACCCGCTGCTCAACAATACTCAAACAATATAATAATCTCTCCCTTTGATAGCAATTCCAAAGATGTATTTCAATACATTGATAAGACTGCTCCCCCTAACGGGAGTAGTCCACACTTATCAATCTAGTCTTAGAAATTATTCATAAAGAAAGCATACCAGATTGATGTAGAGTCCTTCTTCGCTTACTTTAATGCAGGTAGGGGTATCACCCCTAGCTTACCTCTGAGATATTCAAAGGTGTCCTTTGGTAGTGGCTTGGTGAAGATATCGGCCACCTGTTCTTTTGTTGGTATATACTCCAATCTTACTTCCTTGTCTTGAACCTGTTCCCTGAGGTAGTGGTATTTGATAGCTATATGCTTTGTCTTGGAATGCATCACCGGATTCTTGGATATGTTGATAGCACTGGTGTTGTCACAGTGAATCACCACCGGTTCATATACTCTTTCTTGTATTCCTTGCATAATTTGTTTAATCTAGACCACTTGAGTGCATTCATAGTTGTAGCTACATATTCTGCCTTTGATGTCGACTGGGATATACAATTATGTTTCTTGCTTGTCCATGACACAAACCTGTCACCAAGAAAGAATGCACCTCCACTAGTGCTCTTTTTGTCATTAATATTCCCTTCCCAATCTGCAGCAGTGAAGACACTTAAGTTGAAGTCTCCCTTATGTGGATACAAGAGACCATACTCATCAGTCCCCTTAAGATATCTGAATATCCTCTTGATTTCCACCATATGTGTCTCCTTTGGATTTGTAGCAAATCTAGTAACGAAGCCAACTACTTGAGCTATATCTAGTCTACTATGTACTGCATACTACAGCTTATTGATCATGGATCGATATAGTGTCTTATTTACTTCATTAGCCTTATCATCTTTGGAGAGCTTGCAACCTATAACCATTGGAGTTCCAATAGGTTTTCAATCTTCCATTCCAAAGGTCTTCAATATTTCCCTTATGTATTTGGTTTGGCTAATGAAAATACCATTCTTTAGCTGAGATACTTGCGAGCCGATGAAGAATTTTATTTCACCGATCATGGATATTTCAAATTCCTTCTTCATTTATTCTACAAAACCTTTGCTCATTTCATCATCTCCTCCAAAGATGATTATCTACAAAAATCTCTGCAATCAGATGTTTTCCATGTTCTCCAATATTTAGGTACAAGTTACTATTATCATTGGTTCTTATGAATCCTATACTTAGTAGGTATGAGTACAACCTCTCATACCAAGCTCTTGGTGCTTTCTTTAGTCCATACAAAGCCTTCTTTTGTTTACACACCATATCTTTTCCATCTTCTGAAGCAAACCCTTCTGATTGCTCTATGTACACTTCTTCTTCTAGAACACCATTCAAGAATACTGATTTGAAATCCATTTGGTAAACTTTGAACTTCTTGTAAGCAACATAAGCAAGCAGGATTCTGACCCCTTCCAATCTAGCCACCGGTGCAAAGGTTTGTCCATAATCCAAACCTTCTTCCTATGCATACCCTTTGTAGACTAACCTTGCTTTGTTTCTTACTACTTGTCTGGTTTCATCCATTTTGTTTCTAAACACCCATTTGGTGCCTATCACATTTTTGTTCTCCAGTTTGGGCACAAGAGTCCAATTTTCATTTTTCTCAATCTGCTCTAGTTCTTCCTCCATGGCTTTGATCCAATCTTCATCTTTTAGAGCCTCCTTTTCTATTTTGGGCTCAATTTTGGACAGTAGACATGTATTCTCTCTTTCTCTTCTTCTAGTCAATACTCTTGCATCTTTGTCACCAATGATATTGTCAACAGAGTGATTGTTTCTGACATACCTTGCTAGTATTGACTCATTTCTTGGAGCTTCTTCTACCAGTTGTGTAGGTTCCACTTCACATGCTTCCTCATTTTCTGCTACAATAGGATTCTCTTCAGTAGGTTCGATTGATATAGTGTACTCGAATCCTTGATAATACTCTGGTTCACTCTTGCTATCCTGTTCATTTTTCTCATCTACTTTGACATTAGCACTCTCCACAATCTTACCTGTCCTTTTTTTCAAACATCGATATGCTTTACTCTCTGTGGAGTAACCTAAGAAGGTTCCTTCATCACTCCAAGATTGAACTTTCCAGAGTACTCATCCCTCTTGATATAGCACCTTGCTTCCAAATACTTTGAAATAACTCACATTGGGTGAGTATCCACACCATAATTCATAGGGAGTTTTATTTGTCCCTTTCTTCACTTGTATCTGGTTAAAGGTATACACATCAATTCTTATTGCTTCTCTCTAGAAGATATGTGGAATATCCTTATGTATCATCGAAGTCCTTGCACAATCAATTAGAGTTTTGTTCCTTCTTTCAGCAACCCCATTTTGCTGAGGTGTTCTGGGTGCAAACATCTGTCTCATAGTCCCTTGTTCTTCATAGTAATTTATGAACTCTTGAGAGGTGAAATCTCCTCCTCTATTTGATCTCATACATTTCAGACTCTTACTAGTTCCTCTCTCCAATTGAGCCTTGAAGACTTTGAACATGTGAAAGGCTTCAGACTTCTCTTTGAAGAATACAACCCACATCATTCTTGAGAAGTCATCTACAAACAACACGAATTATCGGCCCCCATAGAAACTCTTGGTCCTCATAGGACCACACAAGTCTGTATGAACTAAGTCCAACATATTCTCAGATGAATAATATTTGCTGCTGAAACTAGATCTGGTCAACTTTCCTAGTTGGCATTCTTTGCACAGAGCATTTTTAGGTTTCATAATATTAGGTATACCTCTGACAAACTTCATTTTACTGAATTTTTCTATGCTATCAAAATTAACATGACACAGTCTTTTGTGCCCCAACCAACCGTCTTCTACCTTTGCAATTAGACAACTACCTACAGTGGTGTCTAGGTACAAAAAATTACCTCTACTTTATTTACCAGTATCAATCAGACTTCCTGATTTATGATTTATTTTGCATATTCCTTTATTGAATTCTAACCAGTAACCCTTATTCTTAAGTTGTGCAACATTTAACAAACTATACTTTAGCCCTTCTACCTAGTAAACATCATCACAATTGGATTTATCATTTAGGGCTATATATCCCTTACCTTTTACTACACAAGGAGCATTGTTGCTGAATCTTAACAATCCTCCATCACAGTCTTACATGTGAGGAATTTATTTCTCTCACCGGTCATGTGGTGAGTGCAACCACTGTTAATTACCTAGTATCCACACTGGTATGAACTAGAGATTAGTGCCATATCACTTTCCTCGATTTTATCTTCCTTTACCACTACAAATGCAATTCCATCTTCATCAGATCCTTTTGATTCTTCATCGGCAACTCCTTTTGCAAGATAGCACTCCTTCTTGCTCTTGTCTTTGTAGCTTCTAAATTTATCCTTCCTATCATTGTTAGGACATCTAGATGCAATATGACCTATTCTATTGCAAGAGAAACACTTGAAGGGGAGATTGCCTTTATACTTTCCTTTTCCTCTTGGCAACCTTCTTGCTAATAAAGCTTCTATCTCATCTTTTCCTGTTCTTCAGATAACAGTTTGTCACGTTCATGAGAATGACCGGTTCTTGTAGTAAAACTATTTCCGGTTTCTTTTCATCTCCTTGTTGATGCAAACATCATGGAAGCTTTAAAGGTAGCATCAATCTTTGGCATACTGTTATCATAGTTTCTTAGTTCAAAGGCAATTAACTTACCGATCAGTGAGTCAAGTGAAACAATCTCTGTTCCCAAAGATCTAAGTTCCTAAATTGCAGAAATCCTTATGGAATATTGTCGTAGAAAGGTTCTCAAGATTTTGTTGACCACGCCATCCTCTTCAAGCTTTCCTCTAGCACTTCTGATAGAATTTACCACATCCTTTATTCTTTTGCTAAACTGTTCTATATTTTCTCCTTCTTGCATCTTCATCTCATCAAATTTGCCTCTTAAGCTATCCACCTTAGCCTTTTGTACATGAGGATCTTTTCCATAAATAGTCTTCAGCTTATTCCACATCTCATAGGCTATTTTTGTTAGAATAACCGATGGACAACTACGAGGGGGGTGAATAAGTGGTCAAAAAATTATATTAATCAAACCACTTTATAGCCTTTAACCAAAGCACATAAACATTGAATACCAGAATAGCAGAAAGAGATACCAATAAGCAATAGAACTTAAGAATGAAACAAAGAAATAACACAATGCAACCATACCACATAACACCATGATTTGTACATGGAAAACCCGGTAAAGGGAAAAACCACGATGGGAAGCCTACCCACAGTTAGATAATACTTCTACATAAAGTATGTGATACAATAAGGGGCCTGCAAATGCAGGAAGGCACACTGCCTAGAGCGTTTTTCTCATTACAAAGGAGTCTCATTGACTACAAAGACATTATAACCACCTCAATATAATTGGACAACAATCCAGAAGAATGAACTACCAGTGATAGCATATACCATGCCTGATTACAATCCCGATTAAGATCAATACCCAAGGCCTTTGACCTCTTACATAAACCCAATTAGATCACCTATGATCAACCAAATCTCATTTGTATATGATTTTTCATTCCATGACCATGACCATGATTTACAATGAGATCTTACATCAATTTATACAAACCCTAAGGCCTAAACCAATTAGGTCGGCCACCTAAAATATATTACAATAAGATCATTACATACATCCATATTGAAATGATATGCAATGTTGGCTTTAGACCAAAACAACATTAACCAATCCATAAATCATCTTGGTAATGTGTAGAGAACACATTACATGATATCGGTCCATAACCTAGATAGGTAAAAGACCTAATTAGATTCTCCATGCCAAAGAGATGTCTACAATCAGTCGAGGCATGATCAAGGATCACCTTCTGCATCTTGAATTCCATCTAGAAGCCGCACCAACACCACTTATGCATCCTGTCAAAGATTCTCAGTAAAAGCTCTACTGGTAAAACCTTAAACCCTTACCGGTATAGGCTTACTAGAGTGTATGATAGCATCCAATCATCAAGTCAATGCCAACTAACCAAAATATACTCCAAAAACATCAAACCAAACATATTCCATTAATCCAAACATGTTGATAGTATCTGACTGATAGTCCCTTCTGTCGGTAACACTAGTTCTTCTACCGGTAACCAAAATCTGTCTGTTGACAACCAATCATAATAGCTAGTGTTGACATCAATGACAAAACATCAATGCGACACATAATCAATTCCTTCATATTGCCAACAATCTCCCCCTTTGGCATTGATGGCAACACTAGATGTGAAAAAGAAAACATCTAAGTGCCAAGAAATGCCAAACATTTCTCATAGAAGATATAACAATGAAAAATTGAAAAATCCCAGCAACTCCCCCTGAGGAGTGTATTCCAATCTGAAACTGATCTAAATCTCTCTCCCATATGACATATTATGACATTATTTTTCACGTATAACTCTCCCCCTTTGACATCAATGCTAAAGATATGACATAGTTATCAAAATCCTATGAATCTCAAAGCTGACTACTACCCTTGAGTAGTAGCACCACTACATCAATCCGGAGCAAAGGATAAAGCTAATGATGCATACTAGATTGATGCTCTACTTCATTAGTTAATTTTATGCCAGAGGGGTAGATACCCCTAACCTATCTCTCAAATATTCAAATGATTCCTTAGACAACGGTTTAGTGAATATATCTACAATGTTCTCTTTAGTGTTCACATAAACCAATTTGACTTTCTTTTCTTCCACCTTTTCCTTCAGAAAGTTATATTTTATTGAAATGTGCTTAGTCTTAGAGTGAAATACTAGATTTTTAGATATGTCAATAGCTGTAGAGTTATCACAATAGATAACTACCGGTTCACTGCAATTTACCTTGATATCCTTCAACATTTGCTTCATCCACAAGACTTGAGTGCAATTAGTTGCTACTGCAATATATTCAACTTCTGTAGTAGATAAAGAAATGCATGACTATTTTTTTGTTGATCCATGAAACCAATTTATTTCCAAGAAAGAAAGCTCCACCAGAAGTGCTCTTCCTGTCATCAGTATCTCCTGCCCAATCTGAATCTATATATGCACATAAAGTGAAGTTATCATCTCTAAAATACCATAAGCCATATTCTGTTGTTCCTTGAAAATACCAGAATATCCTTTCTACTACACTTTCATGATTTTCTTTAGGATTACTTTGATATCTTGAAACAATACTTATTGCATTCATAATATCTAGTCTAGTCTGAGTTAGATATAACAAGCCACCAATCATAGACTTATACCTTGTTGAATTTACCAATCCAGATGTGTCTTTGATAGATAATTTCTCACTTGTCACCATAGGAGTACTTACTAGTTTGGAATTATCCATACCAAACTTCTTCAATAATTCCCTTAGATACTTAGTTTGATAGATAAAAATGCCTTTGTTAGTTTGAGTAATCTGCAAACCTAAGAGAAATCTCATCTCACCAATGATAGACATTTCAAATTCATTCTTCATATTATTAGAGAATTCCATGCACAATTTATCTTCACCTCCAAAAATGATATCATCGACAAATACTTCAATAATCAGAATATCATCATCAATGATCTTGTAATATAAATTACTGTTAGCACTATCTTTAGTAAAACCAAGCTTCAAAAGGTATTTATTGAACCTTGCATACCAAGCTCTAGGAGCTTGTTTCAATCCATATAATGCTTTCCTTAACCTACAAACCATATCTTTGTCATCTCCCAATGAAAATCCATTAGGCTTCTCAATGTATACTTCTTCCTCAAGTTCACCATTCAAAAATGCACATTTAACATCCATTTGATAGACCTTATAGTTCTTATATGCTGCATAGGCAATAAATAGTCTAACAACTTCAATTATAGCTATAGGTGCAAATGTCTCACCATAATCAATTCCTTCCATTTGAGAATATCCTTTACAAACTAGTCTAGCCTTGTTTCTTACAACTTGACCATCCTCACTTAGTTTATTTCTAAAAACCCATTTAGTTCCAATAACATTCTTATTTTTAGGCCAGGGAACTAAAGTCTAAGTCTCATTCTTCTCTATCTGATCTAATTCATCTTCCATAGCCTTTAACCAATGTTTATCTTTACAAGCTTCAATAATAGATGCCAGTTTAATTTGAGAAATAAGACATACCTCTTCATTTTCCAGTCTTCTTCTTGTCATATCTCCCTTGTTCCTATCTCCAATGATTTGATCTTCAGAATGATTTAACCTTACATACCTTGGTGTCTTGTGAACTTCAACTATTCTGATCATGAGTCACAATTGAATTTTCTGATTGTACGGGTATAACTGTCTTAGTGTCTTGTACCAGTTGAGGCATTGTCGATTCAATTATGATCATTTCCACTGCCAGTTCTTTGTCATATGATATAGATTGATCTTTGTATTGCTCATCCACTTTCATATTTGTGCTCTCCACAATTTTCTACAATCTTTTGTTATAACATATATATGCTTTGCTTTGAATTGAAAATCCAAGAAATATCCCTTCATCACATCTAGGATGAAACTTCCCAATTGAATCATCCCTTTTGATATAACATTTACTTACAAAATTTTTGAAATATTTAATAATAGGTGTATATCCAAACCATAATTCATAAGGAGTCTTACCGGTTTCACCTTTGATATGAACTATGTTGAAAGAGTAGATTGTTGTACTCACTGCTTCTCTCCAATAGATGTGAGATAATTTGGCTTCCATCATCATGGTTCTTGCTACATCCAAAATGGTTCTACTCTTCCTTTCGACTACTCCATTCTACTGAGGAGTCCGAAGTGCAGATAACTATCTCCTAATTCTATTTATCTCACAAAAACTATTAAATTCATGAGATGTGAACTCACGACCTTGATCTGATCTCAGAAAGTTGATTTTCAATCCAATTTCTCTTTCCACCTTTGCTTTGAAGATCCTGAATTTCTCAAAAGCTTCAGACTTCTCGCTTACAAAAGTCACCCACATCATTCTAGAATAATCATCAATTATTAGCATGAAGTACCATCACCTTGAAAGCTTCTGGTCCCTGCTAGACCACATAAGTCAGTATGAATCAAATCAAGCACATCATTAGATTTATCATGTATGCTCTTAAAAGAAGTTCTAACTTGCTTTCCCAATTGACATTCCTTAAATACCAGATTATGAGGCTTTATAATCTTAGGTATATCTCTAACTACCTTTGTTAAAATGATCTTAACAATACAATCAAAATTAACATGACACAACCTCTTATGCCATAACCAACTCTCATCAATATGAGCAATCAAACATGTCTTATTACTAGTGTTCAAGTGAAATATGTTACCTCTAGTCTGAGTACCGGTTGCAATCTCCAAACTAGTTTTGTTAATGATTTTGCATTTTCTATCTTTGAACTGAAGTTGGAATCCCTTATCCACCAATTGACCAACACTTCAAAGATTATGCTTTAAACCTTCTACATAATAGATATTATTAGTAGTATGCTTACAATCCAAAGAAATAATGCCTCTACCTTTTATCATGCATGCTTTGTCATCCCCAAATCTAACTTGACCGCCATTGTATTCTTGCAAGGACAAATTTTTCTTTTATCTTCAGTCATATGATGTGACCATCCACTATCAATTACCCATTCATCCTTGTCTTCAACTTTTGCTGCCAGGGTCTTTTCTTCATTCTTGATAGCCGATTCTGGTTCATCTTCCTTTAAAGCATAGAACACTCATTCATTTCCATTGTTAGATCCACTAATAGAGTCTCTTGCTAGTTCATCTTCCTTTAAGACATAGAACACCCATTCATTTCCATTGTCAGATCCACTAATAGAGTCTCTTGCCGGTTCATCCTCTAAGTCATCACTTACTCCTTCCTCATCCGCTATGTAGCATAGTTTGTTTTTCTTGAATCTATATTTGTTTTGTTTAGGCTTAAATGATTTCTTAACTCTTTCTTCAAATCTTGCATTCCTTTCAGGACATCTAGATGCAAAGTGACCAATCTTATTACATGCAAAACATTTAAAAGGTGCTTTTCCTTCATACTTACTTCTTATCGATCCTTTAGGTACTCTTCTAGCAAATAAGGCTTCAAGTTGCTCAAATTAATCATCCTCTTTCATCATATCTTCCAATTCTTTTGAATATAGGGCTTTCCAATCACTTTTTCTGGTAGATGATGATGCATGAAAAGAAGGTTCAGACTTTGCAGCTCTAGAGGATCCAAATTCTTCAAGATCAAAATCAGATAATTTCCCAATCAGAATGTCTCTATTAACTGAAGTGTTTGCCATTGTTCTCAATTCATTAATTGTAGTAGCCTTCATCTTGTAAGCCAGTGGTAGGGCTCTCAAAAATTTAGAAACTATTTCATCTTCACTTAGAGATCCTCCACAACATTGAATTTCCATGACAATCTCATTTACTCTTTCCATAAATGTAGCAATTCTTTCATTATCTTCCATCTTCAAGTTCTCATATCTTACCCGATAACCATCAAGTTTAGCAATTTTGAGAGTAGGGTCACCTTCATTCAGAGTTTGTAATTTATCCCACATAACCTTTGCAGATTATTTATTAGTCAATCCCATGATTCACTGATCGGTGAGTGCACATAGGAGGGCTTCTCTAGCTCTGCCATCATTTTCAATATTTTTGTCCAAGTCTGCAAGAGTAGGAGCAGGATTGCCAAATGCCCGATCATAAGGTGTATATCCTTTCTTAGTGATCTCCCAAGTATCCTTGCTATGACATCTAAGATGAGTCTCCATTCATATTTTCCATATCCCATAGTTTGTCCAATCAAGCTTAGGGATTTCTCTTCTGAAAATAGTTGTCGGTGAATTTGAAGTATAAGGTGCCATAGGATCTACCTCAAGTGGTTAAGCTTCTGCAAAAGAGGGCCAAAGCTCTAATACCAATTGTTAGAATAACCAGTGGACAACTGAGAAAGGGGGGGGTTGAATTAGTTGTCAACATATTATATTAATCAAACCACTTTATAGCCTTTAACCGGAGCACATAAACATTGAATATCAGAATAGCAGAAACAGATACCGATAAGCAATAAACCACATAACACCATGATTTGTATGTGGAAAAACCGGTAAAGGGAAAAACCATGGTGGGAAGCCTACCCACAGTTAGATAATACTTCTGCAAAAAGTATGTGATACAATAAGGGGCCTGCACATGCAGGAAGGCACACTACCTAGAGCGTACTGCTCATTACAAAGGAGTCTCACTGACTACAGAGAGGTTATAACCACCTCAATATAATTGGACAACAATCCAAAAGAATGAATTGCCAGTGATAGCATCTACCACACCTAATTACAGTCATGGTTAAGCTCAATACTTGACCTCTTACATAAACCCAATTCGATCACCTATGATCGACCAAATCTCCTTCGCATATGATTTTTCATTCCATGACCATGACCATGATCTACAATGAGATCTTACATCAATTTATACAAACCCTAAGTCCTAAACCAATTAGGTCAGCCACCTAAAAGATATTACAATAAGATCATTACATACATCTATATTACAATGATATTCCATGTCGGCTTTAGACCAAAACAACATTAACCAATTCATAAATCATCTTGGTAACATGTAGAGAACACGTTACATGATACTAGTCCATAGCCTAGATAGGTACCAGACCTAATTAGATTCTCCACACCAAAGTGATGTCTCCAATCGGTCAAGTCACGATCAAGGATCACCTTTTGCATCCTGAATTCCATATAGAAGCTGCACCAACACCACTTATGCATCCTGTCAAAGATTCTCAGTATATCTCTGCCAGTAAAACCTTAAACCCTTATCAGTATAGGCTTACTAGAGTGTATGATAGCATTTGATCATCAAGTCAATACCAACTAACTAAAACATACTCCAAAAACATCAAACCAAACATATTCCATTGATCCAAACATGTCGATAGTATCCAACTGATAGTCCCTTCTGCCGATAACACTAGTTCTTCTACCGGTAACCAAAATATGTCTACCGGTACCCAATCATAAGAGATAGTGTTGACATCAATGACAAAACATCAATGCAACACATAATCAATTCCTTCATATTGCCAACATTTTTTAGATCTTGAACCTCAACATACTCATTATTAGATAGAGTGCTAGCAATCACATCCATAGTTGCAATGTTGTCTTGCCTTTCTTTAATCTGATATGTAGTGAGAACCCTTGTAGGTTCATTGTACTCTATGCTTACATGGTTCCAATATTGATCTCCTAGGGTTCTTAGGTGGAGCTTCATTCTACCACACCATAAAGTGTAATTTTCTTTAGAGAACTTAGGGCCCTCCTTTCACATCATCTTGGATCTTTCCTTAAGCTATCAAGCTCCTCTGAAACTGAGGACCAAGGCTCTTATACCAATTGTTGGTCCCTAATGGTGACTGAGAGGGGGGGGGGGTGTGAATCAGTCACCTACCGGTTTTATATAATTAAAACCCTTTTACTCAAGTTTGCACTAACTTAATATTCATCAATACAAACAGTTATTGCAGGAGAACATGCATGCATGAAAAGATACACAATAACACCAAGAATTATCTCCTGGCAACCCAAATGGGATAAAACCACAGTATGAGTTGATGCTCGCAAAATTTGTACTCTTCTGGAGCACACCCTGTAAGGAGCCATCCCTATTAGGAGATTTACAGAGACACTGTTTAGTGCCACCTAGTTAAGGGATTTGAATCTAGGCCTTTTAAAGCCTTTACCCTGTTAAAGGTAGCCTGATTAAAGGACTTAAATCATCAATCAAGATGATACCCGATTAAGGGATTTAAACAACATGACATATTAGAGTCAACTCGGTTAAGGGATTTTGAGTTGCAATGGTTAAAGAGCAATAGGAAGTTGATCTGCTGGAATAGATATTGATAGCTAGATCAGATCACAATGAATCTCATACCCTATCTGCACCAGTTGTGTCTGCTCTGCACTACACCGGTTCTCTGCTCATACCCTCGGGTTTGCACTCTACCGGTCTACTTCACATGCACATTGCTCTGCTAAATCAGTTAGTAGTTCCTCACTTTTCACTCTATTATGTTAAATCACTTAGCACTTCCTCACTCTTCACTCTGCTTTGCTAAATCACTTAGCAATTCCTCACTTTTCACTCTGTACGTTGGATCACCTCTCACATGATTTACACTTTGCGAAAAAAAAATTCAATCAAAATTGTTTTGCATGAACTCAAAACACTTCATACTCCCTCTGTCATCACCTTTAGATGTTTCCTTAATCAATGCGATCACAAATATTGGTAGATTTCAAATTCAAATCTTTTCGCTCTTTCTCTACGTGCCCTACAACAATTCTGCCAACTGTTCATCCAAATCTTCCACCGCATAACACAAAAATAGAAAATTCTGGGTCGAGTTCAGTCTTTTAAATGTGAACCAGAAAATCCACAAAAATCATGGCTTAACTGCATGATGACTGAGGTTGAATTCACTAACCTTTAGTTTGGTGTTATCACAAACTAACCAACTCACCTTTTTCCATCGCAACTTTGTTACCAATCACCGCTCCTAGATTTACAGTGACCACCTATCTTCTTTCTGCTTCACCGGCCTACCGATATACCACTGTGCTCTTCAGTACTAGTTCATCCTTTGCTACCAGTTTGCAGTACTTCCATCAAGCCTCTTTTTGCGTTTTCCAATGAGGTTCCAGTTTGCATAGGACCTCAAAACTTCTTGCCTAAGTCACCTTATGTGACTACATCATCATTAGAATATCCAAGTTGAAGATCTGACCTTAACACCGATCTTATTGAATGACACACCTGTTTTCTTATTCCATCTTCCCTTGAATTAATTGGACCTTGATCATCAATCTCTGATACTGATTCCATGTTGTTTGCAAGCCATCACCTTTTCTATTGAGATACACCACTCCATCGTTTAGTGTTAGTCATCAATGGCAAATCTCAGCTAATATACCGGTTCACTAGATTAACCGGTTTTGTCAATATCAATAATGCCAATAGTCCTAAGGGGTCACATGTGTGTTCTAACACATGTGTGACCCCTTATAAAATGCTAGTGTGTATGGCATACGGTCCCTTAAGATCACATACATTAGTGTCCTAAGGGGTTCAATATGTGGTCCTGAGGGGTTACGCATGTGTTCTAACACATGCGTGACACCTTAGGACCACATATGACCTCTTATAACATCCTACTATACATACGACATACCCCTTAGGATCACATAGTGTCCTAAGGGGTCATATGTAGTCCTAAGCTATCACACACGTGTTCTAACACATGCGTGACCCCTTAGAACCACATATGACCCCTTATAAAATCCTAGTGTGTATGACATATTGGTCCCTTAAGATCATATGTATAGTGTCCTAAGGGGTTGAATATGTAGTCCTAAGGGGTCACACATGTGTTTTCTAACACATGCATGACTCTAACACATGCGTGACTCCTTAGAACCACATATGACCCCTTATAAAATCCTAGTGTGTATGGCATATTGGTCCCTTAAGATCATATGTACAGTGTCCTAAGGGGTTGAATATGTAGTCCTAAGGGGTCACACGTGTTTTCTAACACATGCTTGACCCCTTAGGACCACATATGACCCCTTAGGACACTATGTGTTCCTAAGGGGCATGTTGTATGTACGTGCTAGGATGTTAACACATGCATGACCCCTTAGGACCACATATGACCCCTTATATAAAATCGTAGCACGTACATATGACATACACCTTAGGAACACATCTAGTGTCCTAAGAGGTCACATGTGGTCGTAAGGGGTCACGCATGTGTTCTAACACATGCGTGACCCCTTAGAACCACATATGACCCCTTATAAAATCTCTCTTCTCTTAATTTTCTCAGCTGGCATGTGTTTTAATTTTTAAAAATTATGTTTTAATTTAGTACATGATGTATATATCTTTAATTATCTCTCTCTATCTCTCTCTGAAATTAATGTTATCTCTCTCCTTGTCATGAAAATGATCTCCCTCTTTCTCTCATTAATGTTTTAATTTAGTATGTATGTATATATCTTTAATGATCTCTCTCTCTCTGAAATTAATTTTATCTCTCTAAATGTCATGATTTAAATGATCTCACTCTCTCTCTCATTAATATTTAATAATTTAAAATATATTTATGCAATCTATATAGATAAATTTATATATGTTTTAATTTAGTACATGATGTATATATCTTTAATGATCTCTCTATCTCTCTGAAATTAAAGTTATCTCTCTCTCTCTCTCTCTCTCTCTCTCTCTCTTGTCATGAGAATGATCTCCCTCTCTCTCTCATTAATGTTTTAATAATTTAAAATGTATGTATGTGATCTCTATATAGATAAATTTATATATTTTTAATGATAGATCCCTCTCACTCAAGCTTTAAAATTATTTATTTAAAAATTTGAATTATGCGAGAACTTCATGTATATATATATATATATATATATCTATGAATTATGCGAGAACTTCACATGTGTAAATTTTTATTTTTAATGAGCTCAAGATTAAAAATCTCTCTCTCTCTCTCTATGATTTGACTAATTTTAATTTTTAATGTTTTAAATTGAATGCACTTCATGTGTGTGTGCTTACATATTTATTGTAACTTTATGACCTACCTAGATAGATGGCATCCTAGGATCTAGGTCATGATCATGTACTTGATCAAGATCCACCTACACAGGCTCCTGATTAGGAGCCACATGATCATATAGATCCTCCACACCAGGATCCCCCATTTCTTGATATTGATACCATCTTTCACTATAGCGACCATGAGTTATAAAGATTTAGGGTCATATTAGATGACCCACAGACTGATGGCGTGTACAAGAGTACATGCAAATCCATTTTTGATAGTTTTCGGACATTGAGGGACCGCCTAGTTAGTCACACCTTATTTTCACCAGAGGTTATAGCTGATATTTATAGACAGTCAAGAAGTGAGGTGAGGGGTTGTGATTCTTTTGTTGATGTGGTGAGGGTGGTCTCGAAGGAGACCATCAAGGAGATATTTTTTCCATAGTATCAGGAGAAGAGTAAGGTGAGAGGATATCGGGTTATGAGATGTATTGATCCACATGTTGCATCATTGATTTACCCACGCTTCTTAGCTTCTCATGGTCATTATCCTAATAACGACCAAATACCATTATACTTTTCACAATAGGTATTTGTTGAGGTTCATTGTGAGATTAAACCCAGCTACCTTGATATTCCAACATATTATGGACAGGGGAGGGGTAGGATTGGTGATAGAGATGCATATCATAGCCATGATAGAGCTCCACCTAGACACACAGACCTTGTTGGCGAGAGATTTCTGACTATATAGTCCCAACCCTTGCCCCATAATGGATCACGTTGTGATTTCTTCTTAGACAGAAGCAATTGATAGGATTGGAGAGATTGCATCAGCAACAACCACCATATCATCTGATAGGTTGGGCAGATATATGATGAGCTGACCATGTTCAAGATCATCCATAGATCATGCATCTTCTAGTCATGGGGTGGCTTCAGATTCAGATGATTAGTATATTATTGCTAGTATCCCCTTGAAAAATGAGGTAGTAGCTAAAGTAGGAGGTGGTAGACATGTATAGATGTCGCAGTATTTAGCCAAGGACCTACTACATTCTTACCATTTTATCTCACCTTGACTTGGGATACCATTGGCTGTTGTTCGAGAGGACATTCTCAGAGATGAGTAGGCTACTGCTGCATCAACGTATACCTCAAGGCAGTCACAACATTCTCATCACTCTACACATGCTCTAGGCACTGACCCACCTATAAATCACTTTGTTGCTGCAGAGGAGGATATATGAGCTGATCAGGTCCATATCACAGATGAGAGCTTGGATTCATTTAAGGAGCAGCTATGAGGTTTGAGCCAGACTGGGTTTATGGATATGCTACTAGAGTCAGACACTTCATCCATGATACCTAGTCATCTATTTAGCCCCTTACACTCCTCAGTCATACGTACAACCAGAGAGCGATATGTAGGAACAAGTGATGTGGTTGATATGATCACAGGACATGACTAGACTATAAATCCTACTCCTGATACATAGGTATGTAAATGTGCGTTTAAATTTTTAAAAGATGTATATGTTGTAATGTACGATAAATCTACATATCATTTAATAAATAATAGAAGTTAACTTGTACCATTTAAATTGATCAGACTAATCCTAAAATACATGTATACATATGTATAACAGTTAGCTCATGTCACTCCTAGCTTGAGCTATGGGCCTGCGCATAGGAGAGATTCTTTCGATGCTACACAGGCTACTAGTGGACATGTTAGTTATGGTTTTTTGTATATGTACATGTACATGTGCGTTACAATTTATATTTTAATTTTAATTTAACTAGTCCGATTTGATTATATTTAAAAATATGCACATATGTATATGTGTAGAGATCTATATTTAATATTTAAATAAATTCTACTTTTGCAAGGCTCTATTGGACATCCAGACTCTCACCAGGAATCTCCCTTAGAGGGTCGCTTTGTTCATGGCTGACATGATGCATGTTGGTTTGTTGGACTTTATAGCTCATTTGTTTATCTTTTTATATATGTACATTTTAGACTTTCATATTATATATTCATGTGCACATGAAGTTTAGATTATACTTTAAACAGTTTATGTTTGATCAGATTATATATTTCATGCATGTATGTTAGATTATACTTTATACAGTTTGTGTTTGATCTTGGATTATATATATCATGCATGTATGGTTAGATTATACTTTATATACAGTTTGTACATTTGATCCTGGATTATATATCACATCATTTGTATTCAGATTATATATGATCATGCACTATATATATATATATATATATCTGTGCGTGTGTGTATAGTTTTTGTATGATCATATTTACACATTTGATACATATACTTTAAATATTTATTTAAGTTTGTTGTGTTTAATTATATGTAACTTATTAGATCACGTGTATGTATACATGTTTGATTATTCTTTTAAATTATATTATATAAGATCATCTAGATTGAATTGGTGTAAATGTTCAATTTAAAAAATGTTTTTAAGAACTCTAAAACTTTCAAATTTATATATCTGTGATTGAATTTGTGTACATGTAGATAGATTAAAAAAAGATTGATATGTTTATTTAAATTTTAAATTTTACTACATGTAACATGTATATGTAGATATGCATTGAATTTAAATGAATTTTTGAACAATATATCCACTCCACTGTGCAAGCCATGAACAATATATAAAAATCACACTTGTTCATATCAAATGAACAAACTCAAGTTAATGAACATATTCAATAATTTAAATTCTAGAAGTTTCATTTGGAACAAGTTAAGTACAAGTGAACATTCTAAAGTATTAAAAATTAAAAATTCATACATGTAGGTTCAAACACATGTACTTCTAGGTGTACTAAATAGTTCATGCCACATCAAGTGGTTCAGACCACTCTTCAATTATTACACACATGTCCTAATTTAATATAAAATTTACACATTTCCTAATTTAATATTCAAATTTACACACACGTGTCCTAATTTAATATTAAATTTTATACAAATGCATTTTTAATTAAATAAATACATGTCCTAATTTACTTTACATACATGCTAATTTGTTTTAACAACTTACAAATCATGCATACATGCATTTAGAATTATATTCTATACATCCTAATTATACATTTGACCCCCTTAAGACCTATTCAAATTTACACACATACACCCTAATTTAATATCAAATTTCATACAAATGCATTTTTAAAATTAAATGGAAGGCCTCCCAGCCTATAGAGGTTGCACTCTATAGGGTTTATGGGGAGTCATAACACCGCTATAGAAGCATGTAACGCATGTTGCTTGCAACTTTCATCACAAACACATTTATTTATAGTGGCTTGGAAGAGCTTGGCTTTACCTTGTTACCACTTTGGGTCGTTCCCTCTCACTGAGCCTTAAGGGCTACTCAGGAGGCAGGCCCCTTTCTAAGAATAAAATAAAAAGAGCCTATTGCCCAAGACACAAAAGACAAGTTTGTTAATTTTAGGGCACCAATTGAAGTATTTGCTAAACTATAAAGACACATGGTTTCAAAATCTAAATTCAATTATATATTTATGGACTATCTAAATTAAATTATAAATGGGAAAGAGAGGGGTCCTAAAGATCTAAATTTTAAATTAAAACCATGATCTATTATTAATAAACTTAAGGGAGGAGAGAAAATGTCAATTACACAACAAGTAAGTTAATGGAATTTGAAATGCAAATACACATATTATTTCAAATTAAAACATAATTATTTTTAATTAAAGTGAGATTATTTTTAATCCTACTATTTCTAATTGATTTAATAAAAGTAACATCATTTAAAATTAAATAAGATAGTGTGAGATTTTGCCAAGATCAAGAGCTCAATGAAATGTACAAAATAGAGACACAATATAGGACAAGAATAAACCGTATTCTCATCAATAGAAAATGATCAATAATCAAAATTCAATACTTACATACAATGTAGATGAGCTTGCTTATATAGGCAAGGCTAGGGATATGTGAGCACACAAACATGACATGTGGCTCAATAAGAAACAAGGGTAGGTAGGAAATAGGTGTGGGTAGGTAGGAGAAATAATATAATAGTCCACATGAGGTGGATCACCCACTGAATGTGGAGTGTAACAACAAGAGTGGAGTGTAACAACAACATCAACACCATAAAAGGTGGAATTTCTCCTACACACACTATCCCAATGTGGCACAAACACCCAAGTGTCACATACCCAAACTACTATGAAATGCATTTCCTAAGTAAACTTAAGTGTAATAATATCCAAGATGAATAATTATTTACACCAACACCCCCCCTTAAGTGCAACTTAGAGGAATGCACTTAAGTTTACAATGCAACTAAGCAATGCAAGATGGGTCTCGGCTACCAGGCCATGTTAGGTACCCATGTACAAATGCAAATGCATGAAAACCAATCAATGAAATCTCTCACAAAGTGGGGAAAGAGAGAAAAACCCAATGGGAAAAAACCCTCCCCCAAAAGAGAGATGAAAGCTATACAAGAGAACTCTCATAGAAGAATGTGAGGAACAATACCCCATGTGAGGAAAAAGTTCCCCCCATATGAGAGAAGAAGAGAAGTCAAACTATGACCCCCCCTCAATGGAGAATCTGCATGAATGGAAGAAGCTCGATGTATGAAGAAACTGCTCCATGAACGTCGAACAACATTCCTCCCCTTAGGAAGAAACAAAACCAAAGGTGTATCCATGAAGTCTCCCCAATCATGAAGGGAAGATGTATGAAGAAAACTCATGATGAAAGGAATCTTTAAAAACTGCTCAAGTGTCCCCATGTCGATGCTGAAAGATACCCCTTCCAAAGGTGGTAAACTGTGCCACACTGCTGAAAAAGGCACTCCAAGATCTAGTGGAGATGGATGTAGGACATGTCCCAAAGACTCACATGTTTCCTCTAAAAATAAAGAGACCTCCTCCAACTGCTGTACATAAGTATCCACAATCATGTCAACCTCGAAAGAATGATCATGTAGAGAATGAACGAGAGGGTTAGAGTGTGCCCTCGCAACAATCAAAGAAGGATCACCTTCATCAAAGAGAAGATGAATGTCATCAATGATGTCTCCCAAATCTGCAATGTAGGATTCCACAAACAAACCTGCAATGTTTGTCAAGGAATCATCCCATGAATCTAAAGCTAGAAGACAATGAATATCCTACTGCACTGAATCACATGAAGGCAAAACTGTCGCACTATCTACATCATCAGGTACAATAGGTGATGTGATATCAATATGAGGAGATGAAATACAAGACTCAAGAATGGGGTCACATGTGAGAATTCCCATGTTCAAGTGTCCAAAGTTTTCCTCAAAAACTGAACCATCACAAGAAGTGTGATCATCATGTGTAGAATCATCAAATGTGAAATCATCATCATCAACAAAATCTGAAAAGGAGTATAACCGAGATGCATGATCAACCACCCCAGTCGCAATGATAGCTCTAGTCTCCAAGTCTCTAATGAAAACTGAGTCAGGTGTGAACTCCACAACTCTCTTAGTTGCGCCATGTGTGATTTGATAGATAGAAAGGAGATTGTTTGTCAAGTGGGTTACACACAACACATCATTGAAGGAGTTATCCCCAATGTCAATAGATCCTTCCCTAATCACATCCATGTATGTATGATTGCCCATCAAAATCTGTGGCATGTTGCAAGGCTCAAATGTAGAGAACATAGACTGTGAAGATGCCATATGATGAGAAGCCCCTAAATCTAGAAGCCATCTCTCTGAATCATGACTGGTAGTAGCACATAGAGCTTTTCCTTTTCTTGTTGCAAAAGAGTGAGTCTTCCCACTTGTAGAAGCCATGAATGCTTGCCCTTTTCCTTTTGAATGTGAGGAAGTGGAAGTTGATGAATCATCCTTCTTGTAGACTTTAGGCAAATCAATGTTATGCTTTTTGATGATATGTGTGAGCTCATCAATCTTCTTAGAATGGCAACGATGCTCCTCATGACCAATCTTTTTACAATAAGCACAAGTAGGTCTCTCCCTCTGTGGTGAATTATCTCTCTTGAAAGAGGATGAATCTCCTTGTTGTGGAGAAGATGATGCTTTGTCTTTAGGCTTTGATTGCCATTTCTTCTTGTTTGAGTTGTCCTTTCCTTGATTTCCTTTGTTCCCTTGATTTGCCACTAATACTTGAGACTTAGAAGCCTTAAGAATGCCCATGCTTATCAACTTAGTTTGTTCCATCATCAACATTTCATTGAAAGCATTAAATGTAGGCATTTTGTAGCTTGAACCCATTGTCATCCTATGAGTTTGGAAACTAGAAACAAATGCTACATATTCTTGTGGAAGCTTTCCTATCAAGTTGAATATCAATTGAGTATCCTTCTTATCAATGCCACAATCTTTGAGTTGTGCCCTCAACTCATTTGCCTTAGTGACATAATCTTGTATAGTATCAAAGTTCTTGGGATCTAACATGGTGAGATCACTATCAATTTGATATCCCCTAATCTCATCAACTTGACCATACAAGTCTTGAAACTTTTGCCAAGCATCCTTGATTAGAGTACATTTCTCAATATGAAAAATGAGATCCTTTGATACATACTTTCTTAAGGTACCAATTGCCATGATATTTTTAGTGAGCCAATCCAAGTGACCAACTAGATCAACCTTAGGATCAGCGGGAGCAACAATAGTTCCATCAATGTAATGAGTGAGTCCTTTTTCCATAAGTTTACTCCATGCATCAATTTTCCAAGTAGCATAATTATGAGGAGTTAAGAGAGGAAACATAGAAGAACCCATAGCAGCAAAAAGGAAAGAACACAAGAGCACAAAAGCACAAGAGACACCCCCCCAAATTCACTCAATCAAAGTACCCCCCCCAAAGTGATGATTTTGACACTTTATACTTAGTGCGATTACAATGAGCCATTTGCAAAACAAGGCAAAGTGGAATTATGATACAAATTTTACAACTTTTCAAATGAGATACAAGAGACTTCAATCAATAGTGCAATGAATCTAACTAAGATTCAAGCAAATATACAAGTACCAAGAGAGCCAAAAATGGCCAAAATCTGAAAGTACAATTTCTACTTACAATGGCATCAATCTGATAGCATCATGTGAAAGTAGATGAAAAAATATGCACTTTCAAAAAAAAATGGCACATGAAAAGGAGGTCTTATGACCCCAAACGAAGCCTCTGAAGTTGCAAAAACTGGGATTACTCAGGTACAGTCACCAAAAACTACATTTTCTAAAAACTTCATGCATCAAAATCAAAAAAAAATTTCACCATTATGAAGAGCACAAAATTCTAGCCCATTTCAAAAAAAATTACACCCAAAAAGGAGCAAAAATGAGCAAGTTATAGCCATTTGAAGTTGAACTGCAAAATCAAAAAGCTCAATGAGAGGGGCCTGCAAAATTTTCAAAACCTGCTGATGTGGTGCTGATGTTAGCAAGTCACTATGCTAAATTTGACAGCCATATGATCGTCACAAAAACTTCACCTCTCTGCTGACTGGGCGTCCGTACTGTACGGATGGATGACGTGGCAGGTGACTGTGCAGTCTGTACCGTGCGGATTTGCTGATTGGATGAGCCACGTGGCAGATGAATGTGCATACGCGCTGATGTGTCATAGTGTATGGATTGCTGACTATGTGTACGGTTTGTACCCATGGGCCAGTGGCTACCTGCTATGTGGCGGGCGTGAGTCCTCCGGTCTGGTTGACTGCCGGCCAAGCAGGAGACATCGGCGGCATGTGGTAGTAGGCGCCGCTGGGTGGAGACCGGTGGAGGTTGCGGTGGGTGTTGTCGGGAGGAGCCGGCACCAGTGGTGGTGCCAGGTATGGGGGCCGGTGCTGGGAGGAGCTGTCAGAGGCGGCGAGAGGTGTCGGTGCTATAGGCTGAGGGCGCCGGAGAGGAGGTGTAGGCATCCGGAGCGGTGGGACGTGGCAGCGGCTGGCGGGCGGTGGCGTCGGGGTCCTGGCCGGCGGGAGATACGAAGCGTTTGTAGACCTGCTACATGCGGTACTGCGGGTACAACACGCGCAGACCTACAAGTACGGCAGGTCACGGGGGGGGTCTGCGGACCCCCCAAAAATTGATTTTTTTTTTAATTCTTTTTTGTGATTTTTTTTTTTCGATTTTTCAATTTTTTTTTTGATTTTTTGATTTTTGAAAAATATTTTCAGACAATAAATTTTTTTTTTTTGAAAAATATATAAAAAATTTGAAAATCCGTACGATTATAGCAAAATTGGAGAAAAAATTTTTCTCACCAAAATAGGCCGACTTTATAACCAAAATTCATGGAAACGGCCTTCTAGACGCAATGGCGGGGTTGGATCTAGTCTAGGATGCCTCCAAAAGATGCTGCTCCTCAGATCTGCCTCTTGACGTCACAATAATGCCTCTTCAAGACGAATCAATGAAGCCCCAATGGCTCTGATACCATGTGAGATTTTGCCAAGATCAAGAGCTCAATGAAATGTACAAAATAGAGACACAATATATGACAAGAATAAACTATATTCTCATCAATAGAAAATGATCAATAATCAAAATTCAATAGTTACATACAATGTAGATGAGCTTGCTTATATAGGCAAGTCTAGGGATATGTGAGCACACAAACATGACATGTGGCTCAATAAGAAACAAGGGTAGGTAGGAAATAGGTGTGGGTAGGTAGGAGAAATAATATAATAGTCCACATGAGGTGGATCACCCACTGAATGTGGAGTATAACAACAAGAGTAGAGTGTAACAACAAGATCAACACCATAAAAGGTGGAATTTCTCCTACACACACTATCCCAATGTGGCACAAACACCCAAGTGTCTCATACCCAAACTACTATGAAATGCATTTCCTAAGTAAACTTAAGTAAAGTGTAATGATATCCAAGATGAATAATTATTTACACCAATAGATAGAATTATTATATAAATTAAATTATTTTAATTTAATTAATATTATTTAAAATAATTTTCATAAAAATATTAGATAAAAAATATTAACTAATACTAACAAATAAACACAAATTTCAGTATGTAATACATATAAAATTAAATAGAAATAAAAATAAAAATACATACTTGCATCATGATATCTTTGCCTTCTTTGTCCTCGATATCTTTGTTCCGGTTCGGGTGAATAATTCCTTGAAGTCATATTTTGCCTTCTCTTCTTGTTCCCCATGCTTTTAAAATAACCTTCAAATATATTCAAATTATTGCCCTCAAAATAACTTTCAAATGTCTTCTTTCATCCAAAAATGCAAATTGTTTTGATCATTTGTGTGTAAAAAAAAGAAAAAAAAAGTATATTTATATGACTGTACTAAAATGTAAAAAAAAAAAAAATTGGGTTGGCTAGGGTTCGAATGAATGCCGACAGTTACAAAAGGTCGGGTCCATTTGAACTCAGTCGTTACATGAAAGTAAGCGTCATTATTTTGCCCAGGGGGTTCAAGAAAAGGGGGGTTTGGTCGAACCACTTATGGTTCGATTAAACCCCCCTTCGCTCGAACCCCTATTCGTTCGAACTCCCTTTCTAGAGATCTTTCCTCAAATTCTTCAGAGTTCTGAGAAATTTTTGCCTTCAGACCTCTAGTTCAAGGCACAAATGAAAGAATCTTGATAACCCAAAAATATAAGATGGTAGTGCTTGAAGAAAGCTTTCCAATGAGTATAATTTTATTACATTGTGAATGTATTATGTTCTTGTTTTTTTTAATTTTATGGAATATTGGTTTTTCACCGAACATGAGCTTCTCTGTTCAACGCATTGGGAAAAATAGGAAACTAATTCAAAAAAATCATGAAAAATATCTATGCCCTAGGTATTGATGTCTTCTTTCTAACAAAAAAAAAAATTGAATTTCGATATATATAGAACAAGTTATGTGTTAAAACCTAAACCTATGTCTGAATTATATCTAGTTGGACTTCAAAACTTAATAAAATGAAAAATATTCAACATATCACTATCAAACCAACAATAAGCTCTAGATATTGATGTTACAAACCAAAATTCGAAAGAATTGAGTTTTTATCATTTATAGAAAAAAGCTATGCATTATGAGAGGCACATCACTCTTAAAAAATATAGTTTGTTGTAAAAAACCACTTTTCGAGGGAGATGGAGTATTTAAAAAAATAAAATTCAAAACAATTTCAAAAAAAATTCAAAAAAATATATTTATAATCTACAAACAAAATGCTAAAAATCACTAATTTACATTATCTTCAAATTCTTAATAGTTTTAAAAAAGTTTTTTTTTTTTTTTTGTAAAAGTGGAAAATCCACTAAACTTTATATTATTCATAAAAATGTTTACATCGGGTTCAAAAAAAGGCATACGAGCAGGAAAGAACCCACAAGAAAACCTCCAGTTGTAGCCTTCAAAAAAATAAAAAACTAGGCACTACCCTTACATCATTTGTTGTTGTCCAGTCAGATCACCCAACCCCCTACCTCTAATATTTATACAAGGGTCCCATAGGACAATTACAAAAAACCAGACTGCCGCCAAATGAAGGGCTGAACAAAAATGCCATGAAGGACCACCAAGGAGATACTAGTGATGTGTTAGTTCCTACCAAAACCATAGTTAAACACTTGAGCATAATAGTAGCCAAAGAACCTCCAAATTTGCATCAACAAAAACCATTCCACCAACTCCAAAAAACAGTCAGATATCCAAAAACCATGAGCTAGTGCTCTCCTCCGGAGTTTCATGAGCTAAGACTAGAGGAGGAATAAACCTTAGAGGAAAAGCCAAACAAGTAGGAGCAGAGAACAAAAAGCCTAGAGTGAGCAACGAGTGCAATGCCTCAAAGACGACCCAAGTTTTATCCACATACTGATCAGGAGCCAGTAAAGTTATAGTTGTATGAAGTTGAAGATTATTTTAAATATGTTCAGTTTAGTGTCAAAAGTGGTAAAAAAGTGGGAACCATTATTGTGAGTTCACCCTTAGGGTGGACTTGCGTGCCTAATAAAAATAGGGCAGAAGGATCCAAATGATTAAGCCTTCTTCTACTTAGGGTGGAATTGCGTGCCTAAGAAAAATAGGGCAAAAGAATCCAAATGATTAAGCCTTCTTCTACTTAGGGTGGACTTGCATGCCTAAGCAAAATAGGGCAAAAGGATCCAAATGATTAAGCCTTCTTCTACTTAGGGCGGACTTGCGTGCCTAAGCAAAATAGGGCAAAATGATCCAAATGCTTATGGAGGAGGATGGAGGAAGTTTGAAATGTGAAGGATGTTAGATGTCTCGATATGATTTCAAATGATGATTAGAGATTGGAGGTTTGATTGATATAAGTGAATGGATAATGAGTGATTAATTTTGGATGAAGAGATAATTGGATTGGATTAGGATTTGGTTAGAATGGTATTAAGTTTACAAGGGGATTGGATTAAGGTGATGATGAAGGATGGGGGTTAAGGATGATAATGGATAGAACATGATTTTAAAAAAAAGATGAATTATGGATTGGATGAAAAAGGTCATTTTGATGTGGATTATGGAGGATGAGTAGGATGAGAATTAGGAACTTGATTGATTGAAGAAAATTGATAAGGATTAGGTTCCTAAATGGAAGATTATGGATGTATTAGGAATGATTATTGATTGGAAGAATGATTAGGATTTATTAGGAGATGATAATTGTGATGATTAGGAATGAAGTGATTAAGATGGAGAGGAATGATTAGGAGGTGGTTGATAGATGGCAGATTTGACTTGGAGATAATGTGGAAAGCTTGACTTGGGGGACACCTAAACATAAACAAAGAACCTTTTTTGTCTTTTGAAATGATTTGATTTTTATGAGTTTTTGATTTTTTGATTTTTTTTTTGACTTTTTGAGTTTTATGATTTTTTTTTTTGAATTTTTGAGTTTTATGATTTTTTTTTGGATTTTTCAAGTTTTATGATTTTTTTGGATTTTGGGGGTTTTTATGATGCTTTTGGAGTTTTTGACTTAGTATGTGATGCAGGAGCATATCCAGTTCATGGCAATATTGCATCAACGAAAAACATTTTTCTTTCTGTTTTGCTTTCTGTTTGCAGTTTCAACATTTCTTTCTGTGTATATCGGTTTTGGCTCACTGGATCCCATGGAGTTGGATTCTACTTGAAGACTTGATCATCTTTCTTATTCCCAAAACCGCATTGCATTTGGATCATTTTCTGGCAAGATATCGCTATCAGTTTCCATGATAGTTTTCTAGTTACCAGTTGATAGTTTCTTGTTACCAGTTGCCTGGACCTATTTTGGTGATCTACCAGAACCCCTTGCATAGCTTGCGGAGCCTTGAGCGTTGATTCTAATGACCCTTGGCATGTGGCCGACCTTTTCTTGCGATCTACACTTTATCCTTTGTATTTTTTGGAGGAATCTCTTGACGGATGCTGACCTTGTTGGTTTTACATGTTAGGTCTTGTTCTTCGGTTTTGATCCTGTTTTGGGCCGACCAAATCCCCTTGGATCGTATATATCATTGTAATTGCACATTAGAATGTAATCAAGTAATTGGACTGAGCGTAGAAGATAGATCTTGAGATTTGAGGTCCTGGTTGTAACCTATTTTGTACTTTGAGCATGTTTTAGTAGGCCTGTGAGCTGGTTTTTATAACATGGTTGTTACTGGTTGGTTGTAATCAGTTTTCATGAAATAATTCAATCTGTTTTGCATTGCCTTCATCATATTTTTGTGTTTCTATTGTGTTTACTCTTGCTGACCAGTCTAGATTGATCTCTTTGAGGTCCCTCCTAACTAGTGACTGCTTCAATATGAACACACAACGAAATTATGCAAAATACAAAATGTTATGGCTCACTTTGGATTTGTGTCCCCTTTTGGTTTCAAGTGGGGAAGGTGGTGTAAAAATTCAAACACATAAGACACACCAACAAGCCTACTCAATTGGGATTATCAATCCTTATATGAACAAGGAACCACAAGAAAAGATGGCTAAAGAGTTTCAACTAGGCTTCACGGGCTCAACTAGGGGGTGTCCTCTATATAATCAAGGTACATGAGACCCAAATCTGTAGATGAAAGAGAATAATGCCAAACAACTGGGAGGAGACAGTGACCCAATCTCCACTTTCACTTTCCAAAGGTATAAGGTTATTTGAGGCTTAGCCAAGATTGACAAGATTCTACTTCCAAGAGGGGTGTCTTTAGATTCACCCCCCGGTCTTTATACTCCGTTGGAACACGGGAGTTGAGGTCATCCCTTAGGGTGATGAACACTCAAGTTCACCCTGAGGTGCGAGAGGAGAGCATATGTAAGTGAGTCCTGGGATTAAAAGACACTTGTTTGTTTTAATTCCCACTCCAAAATTTAAGAGTTCATTTTAAAAATATGAGTAAAACATACCAAACAAATTGTCTAATGTAGAAATTACTTGCAAAAATGAATTATTTATGATTTTCTGATAAATTTCAATTTTTTTTTTTCCTAAAAACCGATTTTGTATGACAAAGATATGAACATAGAAAAGGATGACTTTGGACATGTGCACCTAATTTTTTTGAGCAGAATTTGTAAAATTTGGTTTGACCAAAGTATAGAGCGCTGAGTCATCATTCCAACGCTTTTTTTGAAGATTGAAATCTAACTTGTGAGAGAAAAGTTACACCCAGTTTAGTAAATCTGCCCCCTTATGGATTTAAAAAAGAATGGGAGGCTAAGCTCAAGCCTCTAATCATCTAAATTTCAGCTCCAAATGACCATGTGTTGACTAGAGAGCATTGGATAGATTTTTAACAAGCTGTAATCTACACCAAAATTTTAGAATAATATGCATTAAATGCATGCATTGAAATGGATTTAGAAATGTTCAAGCATATGTACTTGGTAGGCATCGAGTCCCACACCAAGTTTATTTTCCAATATCAGGGAGATGAGCTCTCACTGCTACCATGCTTTTGCAGGGTACTCACAAAATAGCTGTGATGAAAAGGCATTTAGAATTTTCAAGTAAATATAGATTAAAAAATGTAAAGTTAAATTTCACGGTCTCTCCCATCAGACGTCCCTATTTGTGCCTCGAGGGAATCAACTTTAAAAGCCTACAAATGAAATGCATTTGGCAGGTGTAAAATCTGCAATATGGGGAATAGGATTTTGAAACTATCGAGTAAGATGTAACCTACAGGTAAATACGCATTCAAAAATCGTAAAAGCTTTAGTAACTTGCAAGCAAATGATATGATTTCACAACTTTTGACAGTATATTCCCTCCCTATGTCGAAATGGGAGCTGCTGCATGGTGTATAGGAATAGATCATGGAGTGGAATGAGTGGATGGTCTTTGTTGACACCCTTTCAACATGTGTTGTGAGGATAGCTTTAAAACAGTGTATGGACAACCATCAACACATAATAGAAATCAGATTTCCGTTAGATGTTGTATATTGTGAGTGCCCTAGGAAACATTCAAGCAAAACATGGAAACATTTAGAAGGTGCGATGTTTGACAGAATGCTTCAAAAGATATTTCAGGTACCAATGATTACAGGATATGCATGAAAGAAAACACAACTCCATGGGATCCAGTGAGCTAAAACTAGTACACACGGAAAGAAATGCTAAAACATGCTATTTACAAAGGAAACCTCACAAAGATTTCTTGTCATGAACTGTCGCACTTACAAGATATACATAAAACCAATTTGGTAAGAAGCATTTTGGTCAAACACATAACTGTAGCTAAATAATGTCATTTTTGTCAAACATAAAGATGCATCTAAAGAATATAGAGTAGGCAATCAATGCATAAGTGATCAACACAACTTAAATGCATCATTAACGGGGCGTATCAAAATGTCTCACTATTAAATAGTTAGTATGATTAGTCAACACAAATCAAACTATTTAAAATGAGATATCAAGAAAGACTAAAACAAAAGCATAATGAGACATGAACGGAAAGACAAACTCCCTTATGATGCTCCCATTGCTAATAGACTCTTTCTTGTCCTCCTCCTCTTCATGACCCCGACGCTTCAAGATTGACAAATGAAGATTTGGAGAGATGGATGGTGGATAAATGAGGATTGATCTCACAATCGCATAACAAAGGATGTGTCGATAAGAATTTTGACATGATGAGGGTGTTATGGTAAATGGATTATGCACTTAAGAGGGCAACATTATGGATATGCAACCAAAATGGCAGTATAAGGCTATGATGAAAAGTGGATCATTTGATGTGAGTAGAGGCTTCAATTTATAGAGTTTAGGGCTTAGCAATGGATGGTCAAGATCAAAAGTGGGATGAAGGGCTCAGATTGGAAGGGAGTGTGGTCCCATATATGAAGGTCTAGCCTTATGACAAGTGTCACAAGGCGAAGAGGGGGACAAGGATAAGTGTGGTCCCACATGTGTGAGCATAGATTGGGAAGAACAAATATCCTAGGGAAAAGGGGAAGATGTTCTCACACATTTGTGAGCAGAAGTCCAAAGAGTTGACAAGTGAAATACTTGTGGAAAGGGGTAGGGGCTAGGAAAAGGGGGTTTATGACATTCATGCCAAAAGGGAAAAATGTAGGGTGGCTCTATGGAGAAGAGAAATTCTCACACATGTGTGAGCACCCCTTGGTCAAAGGTGATGTGGAGATGTTGAAGTGACTTGTGCATGCAAGTCCTTCAAGAGGGGTTCACATGTGGAGTCACATGTGGGTTTTGGGTAGATGTGCAGTATTTTTAATTTGAATAAATACTAATAGGGATTAGGCCTTGGGTTAATTAGTATAATGGGGGGATTAAGATGTGGGTTTGTAGGAATTACAAAATTAGCTTAATTAATTTTAAACTAATTTAGCTAATAGGATTAGGAATAAGATTGGAATATTCCTTAAAGGTGAGCTTGATTTATTGAGACCTTCCTTACCGGTTGCTTCCTTTTTTCCTCAGATTATTCATCTTTCTTCCTCAATACCCTCTTGAATGCTAAGGGTGTGTCATATTCAGTTCTAGAGTCTGATGGAAGAGGCTCAATGAAGATTTCAGGCTCTTTCCTCTTCCTTCCTTTTTACAGAACAACATCCATTAATGCTTTGATATCCTGATATACTTTTTCAACAAATTTGCTGGCCTTGCCCTATTGTTTCTCCCTTTTCTTCCGGTTAAATTCAATTTGAACCTATTGCTTCTTCTATTCTTCAATACCAAAGGATTTCTTAGCTTCCTCAATAGTTGCATCAATTAACATCTTTGCATAAGCATCCAAAATCTATGCATCAAATTCATAACCCATCTCTTCAATCCATATCTTCTGGGGTTTGATTGCTTCCATCAAGGTTTCATCCTTATTAACCATAAAGCAAATCTCGGTTGAGTATTTCTCAACAATTTGTTTTGGAACCCTCACTCTAGATTTCATTGCCTTCTGGAATTCCTTGAAGTAACCCCAAACCTTATCATCTCATTGACTACCCAATGTAGCAATAGATTGTTTCAGTTGTCTTCCTACCGGGATATCAAATGCCCATTGTCTCTTCCCAAAATCGGGAGTTTCATTAATGAAAAATAACATCAAACAGACAATAAGATTTCCATATCAGAATGTTCCCTTATTCTCTCCTTTGATCTTCCCTAGGTTAATTAACAACTCATCTAACATCCATCCATAGAGATCTGTCTTCTCATTATCCCTCATGATCTTATGTGCGGAATAAATGTAGGAGCTAGCAATAGAGTTGAGACGATTGGATTGAGTTACCTTGTATCCAATAATCATGTTACCAAATCTGATGTCTCTATCTATGATGGTGTTAACCCTCATCGATCGTTGATTAAAAGTTGTGCCGATGAGTTTGTTAACCTGATCATTACAAATATTTTTCTCTGGACACTGACCAATCAGCGATAAATCGGTGATGGCCCTAATGGCCTCCTTCAAGATCTTGTAAGGTCTATCCAACTAGATGAATTCTCCATGCACTCTACTCAAAACATATCTAACAATCTCATCCTCAAATTCAGGAATATCCATAATGCCAGTAAACCCTAGATCCTCAATATGCTTATACTCAGGCTTGATCTTTCCAGAGTCTCCCATTAACTCACTCATATACATGCTCTTGATATCACTGGTACCCAAATCCTCAACGTGGCAGTGATTTGCACTTGATGCAATCTTGAAATTCCTGCAATCCAGTGACACATTGGACTACTCTCAGGCTGTGGGTATCCTATTATGAGAGTAGACTTCTGGATTATAGGCCGGCTTCCTATTTGATCACCTAATACTAACTTGAAATTGACTTGGAAAAGGGATAAAAGGATATGCATAAAAATGAAACTATAGCTAAAAGGTAGTCCACCAATAATTGAAAATTGACTTGCAAATGCTTACAAACCTCACAAAATACTCAGATAATGAAGTTTTGTGATCTCACAACTCAAATATGCATTCTTGCAAAAATGATTCATATGAAAGGTTTAAATTTTTATATGTTTGCAAAAGGAAAACACTGATATTTTCACAACTTAAAACATTAAATATGACAACACATTCACTGACCTGCACTATAACATGCTGCATTTGATCACAACATTGAGGCAATAAGATGAAAAGAAGGATTCTATAAAAATCATAAAAATTCACTCTTAGAACTCACACATAATGCTTGAACAACACAAATGTGAGAAGGAAAATGGACTTCTTTATTGATCAATAGGAGGTATCTGTTGGTATTTTGGATATGTTGATATGGTTTTGTCATTGATGTCAACACTTGATGTCAACAACTTGTCAACTCTAGCAACATTCACCGACAGGCAAACCCTGACATCGGCACCGACAGACTCTACAACAATATTCTATTCACCGGCAAGGTTATATTGTTTACAAGTACTTGGAATGATATGAAGGACACTTGATTGTGTTGAAGACATCGTTTGGACACTTTGTCTTGGAGAATTGTTCGTTGGTATAATTGAGTTTGCATATTTGCTTTTACCGACAAATAGGTCCAGAATAGGTATCGACAAACTTATCTATTTTAGATCGGCACGACACATTATGAAGATAATTTAATTATGGTTGTAAATGCATTAAGCCGACATGTTGAATCGGTTATTGCATTGGATATTGTTTTATGAATTGATTTTATCATAAAATCTTCTTAGAGCCGACTTACTAAAATTGGTCCTAGGTTATGGTATATATGTAAGATCTTATTTGTAAGATTGGAGTGTGGAAGAGTGTGATTGTGGATTGCGAAATTAAGAAGGGATATGCAAAAATAAGTAGAGCTATACACATAGACAGCATCTAAGGTTTGAAGAAAGGTATTTTTGAAGACAATCAGAACTCCACCGGTGCTGAATCCAGCATATGAAGATGCTATTTGTGCAGTACATTCATCATTGGATTTAACCATCCAATTGTAGTCAGTGTGACTCCTATTTGTGTTTGAGCAGTGAGCTCTAGGCACTTGGCCTTTCTACATGTGCAGACCCCATTTTGTACACATACTATCTGCAGTAGTATCATCTGATTGTGGGTAAGGTTTCCCATCGTGGTTTTTTCCCTTATAGGGTTTCCATGTACAAACTTTGGTGCTATGTGTTGTGGATGCTTTTATCTTTTTGTTTCATGCATTATTCTTTATCGGTACTGCAATTAACTATCTAACTATTTACCGACATAAAAATTTGGTTTACCGGTATTAAGCATTAAGATAAGTTAAGTTGTTTTTGGTTTAAGTTTTGTTGGACAACTGATTCACACCCCCCTTGCCCCTCTCAGTTGTCTCTGGGACCTAACAATTGGTATCAGAGCCTAGTCCTCTTTTGCAAAAGTTTAACAGCTTGAGGAGATCAAATGGCTACTAACTATTTTAGGAAGGATAGTCCTAAGCTTTATGGAAACAACTATGGAATATGGAAGATCAGGATGGAAACTCATCTAAATTGTATTGGAAGAGATATTTGGGATGTTACATTAAATGGCTATACTATTGTTGTTCAAGGTCAGCCTACTCCACCTACCTTGGCTAAAGATGAAGAAAATGATTGCAAGGCAAGAGAAGCACTTTTGAGCGCATTATCAGATCAGAAAATTATAGGATTATTAGATAGGTCTACTGCTAAAGCTATTTGGGATAATTTGGAAACATTATATGAAGGAGATTCCACATTCAAAATTGCAAAACTTGAAAGCTTCGGAGTCAGGTATGAAAATCTGAAAATGGAAGAAGATGAAAGGATTACTACTTTTATGGAAAGAGTTAATGAAATTGTTTTGGGTATTAAATGTTGTGGAGGAACCTTAAGTGAAAGTGAAATTGTTTCAAAAGTTTTAAGAGGATTGCCACCGGCATACAAAATGAAAGTTACTGCTATAAATGAACTAAGAACAATGCCCAATGCATCAATAACTAGGGATACATTGATTGTAAAACTTTCAGCCTTTTGAAATTGATGAATTTGGTCCAATTGCTACTATAAAGACAGATCTAGCTTTTAAAGCATCAACTTCATTTGCACCATCATTTGACAAATCAGATTGGAAAGCCTTTTATGCAAGAGAACTTGAAGAAAGTAGGAGAGAAAATGAAGAACTTGAAGAACTTGAAGCACTATTTGCAAGGAAAATGCCTAAAGGTCCAGTTGGAAGTAAGTATGAAGGTAAGGCACCCTTTAAATGTTTTAACTGTAATAAGATTGGTCATATGGCTTCTAGATGTCCTGAAAGGCATGCAAGGTTAAGAGAAGAAGCAAGAAGAACATATAAACCTAACCCTGAATATCAGAGATATAGATTTAAGAAAAATAAAGATAAATCTTGTTATCTTGTTGATGAAGGAGTAACTGATGATTGTGATGAGGATCCAACAGACAATGGATGGGTCTTTGTTGCTTTAACATAAGATAAACTGACACCTACTGTTGAACCAGTAGAATAGGCTCTGGCAGCTAAAGTGGAAGTTAAGGATGAATGGATAATTGATTCAGGATGTTCACATCACATGACTGGACATAAGAGTAAATTCTTATCCTTTTAGGAGTATAATGGAGGTCTAGTAAGATTTGGAGATGATAAAGCTTTCTCAATCAAAGGTAAAGGTACAATATCTTTTGATGGTAAGCATAATACTGACAATGTTTGCTATGTTGAAGGTTTGAAGCATAATCTACTGAGTGTTGGACAACTAGTTGAAAAAGGATTTCAGTTACAGTTCAAAAATGGAAAATGCAAAATCATGAACAAAACTGGCTTGGAAATTGCAATCGGTAATCTTACTAGAGGTAATATCTTTCATTTGAATAGTAATGAAAAGACATGCTTAATTGCACACATTGATGAAAGTTGGCTATGGCATAAAAGACTTTGTCATGTAAATTTTGATTGCATTATAAAAATCAGTACAACTAAGGCAATTAGAGATTTACCTAAGATTGTTAAACCACACAATCCGGTATGTAAGGAATGTCAATTTGGAAAACAAGTTAGAACATCTTTTAAAAGTATTCCAGAGAAATCCAATAATGCTCTTGATTTAATTCATACTGACCTATGTGGTCCTGCTAGAACTAAAAGTTTACAAGGTGATAGATATTTCATGCTAATCATTGATGACTATTCTAGAATGTGTTGGGTTACTTTTCTCAGAGAAATCAGAAGCATTTGGGAAGTTATAATTATTCAAAGCAATGGTAGAAAATAAAACCAGCAAGAAAATAAAATGTCTAAGATCATATCAAGAAGGTGAATTCACATCTAAAGAATTTAATACATTCTGTGAAGTAAATGAAATTAGAAGACAGCTATCAACACCCCGGACACCACAACAAAATGGAGTTGTAGAAAAGAAAAATAGAACTATCTTAGAGGCAGCTATAAGTATGTTATCTAAAGCAAATGTACCACATGTGTATTGAAGAGAGGCAGTAAGTACATCAGTCTACACATTTAAAAAAGTTCACATCAAAGGAGAAATCGGTAAGACCCCTCATGAACTATGGTTTGGTATTACTCCCACTCTTAAGTATTTCAAAATATTTGGAAGTAAATGCTATATTAGGAGAGATGAGTATATTGGTAAATTTCATCCTAGAAGTGATGAAGGAATATTTCTTGGTTATTCATCTAAGGGTAAGACATATAGATGTTTTAACAAGAGATTGCAGAAAATTGTTGAGAGCACAAATGTGAAAATTGATGAACAGTTTAGAGGAATTTCAAGGTATATAGACTCTGAACTGGCATTAGAGTTTCTAGTAAATGAACCTACAGTGAATCCACCGGTACAAAATGAAGATACAGGTACATCAACATCATCTGAAAATTATGAGGAACAATAAAAGAAGACACCCTGATATGTAAGACTGAATCATTTTGAAGAGTAGATAATTGGTAACAAATTCAAAGGAGTTATGACAAGAGGTAAATTGGCAAATGAAGAGGTATGTCTTATTTCTCAAATTGAACCATCATCAATTAATGAGGCATGTGAGGATAAATACTAGATTAAAGCTATGGAAGAAGAATTAGAACAGATAAAGAAAAATGATACATGGACATTAGTTCCCTGACCTAAAGACAAAAATGTAATTGGAACAAAATGGGTATTTAGGAACAAACTTAATGAAGATGGTAAGGTAATCAGAAATAAAGCAAGACTAGTGTGTAAGAGATATTCATAGAAAGAAGGAGTTGATTACAATGAAACCTTTGCACCGATAGCGAGATTTGAGGCTATAAGATTATTCTTGGCTTTTGCAGCACACAAAAACTATAAAGTATATTAGATGGATATTAAATGTGCATTTCTGAATGGAATTCTTGAAGAAGAAGTTTATATTGAACAACTTGATGGATTTTCTTTGACAGATGATGAAGATATGGTTTGCAGGCTAAGGAAAGCTTTGCATGGGCTAAAACAAGCTCCAAGAGCTTGGTATGTTAGATTGGATAAATATCTTTTGAAGATTGTTTTTTCTAAAGGTAATGCTGATAGTAATCTATATTATAGAATAACAAATGATGATATCTTGGTTATAGAAGTTTTTGTTGATGATATAATCTTTGGAGGAGAAGATGGATTATGTAAAGACTTTTCTGAAAAGATGCAACAAGAATTTGAAATGTCTATGATGGGAGAAGTAAAATTCTTTTTGGGATTACAGATTTCACAAACTGAAAGTGGTATATTCTTGAGTCAATCCAAATACTTGAAGGAATTGTTAAAGAAGTTTGGTATGGAAAACTCTAAACTGGTAAGCACACCCGTGACTACAATTAACAAATTATCTTTGAAGGATGAATCAAAACCCGTTAATCCGACAAGATATAAGTCTATGATAGGAGGTCTACTGTATTTAACACAAACACGACCTGATATTATGAATGTAGTATGTATTGTTTCTAGATTTCAGAGTAATCCTAGAGTAAATCATGAATCAACAGTAAAAAGGATTTTTGGGTACTTACAAGGTACTGAAAATCTTGGCTTATGGTATCCTATAGATGAAAACTTTGATTTATGTGCATATACAGATGCTAATTGGGCAGGAGATGTAGATGATAGAAAAAGCACCACCGGAGGAGCATTCTTTCTTGGAAACAAATTAATTTCCTGGTTGAGTAAGAAACAAAGTTGTACATCTTTATCAACAGCTGAATCAGAATATGTTGCAGCAACAACTAACTGTACATAGGTAATATGGCTTAAACAAATATTGAAGGATATAAAGGTAATATGCAAGGAACCTACAATCATCTATTGTGACAACACTGCAGCAATTGATATATCTAAGAATCTGGTATTACATTCTAAAACCAAACATATCTCTATAAAACTAAATTTTTTGAGCGAGAAAGTTGAAGCAAAAGAAGTAAAATTGGTTTATGTAAATACTAAAGAGCAGATTGTAGATATTTTCACTAAACCTCTGTCTAAGGAGACTTTTGAATATCTTAGAGACTATCTTGGGGTCATACCCCTACCGGTAGAGAATTAGACAGTTGATGTTTGTCATCAATCGACAAAATTAACAGAGAAATCTTTTATTCAGGCTTTGATGAGGAAGCTACTTCTCAGGGGGAGAAGTTGATCTATTGGTATATTGGTTGGTATTTTGTATTTGTAACTAGTTTGAGGTATATCTTTGGCATATGATGTCAAAGGGGGAGAGATTGTTATGGAAAAACATAAGGAGAAAAACATAAGGATGACACATGTCACTCCTAGGGGGAGAGATTGTTCAGTTGGAAAGTTTGTTATCTGGTTATGATCTCTTTTAAGGAGATTGACTGGTTTTTGGTATTTGGCATTTCTGTTTTGGCACTTTGATGGTTTTTCCATCTTGTGTTGCCATCAATGCCAAAGGGGGAGATTGTTGGTATTTTGGATATGTTGATATGGTTTTGTCATTGATGTCAACACTTGATGTCAACAACTTTTCAACTTTGGCAACATTCACCGGTAGGCAAACCCTGACACTGGCACCGACAGACTCTACAACAATATTGTATTCACCAGCAAGGTTATATTGTTTATAGGTACTTGGAATGATATGAAGGACACTTGATTGTGTTGAAGACATCATTTGGACACTTTGTCTTGGAGAATTGTTTGTTGGTATAATCGAGTTTGCATATTTGCTTTTATCGTTAAATAGGTCCAGAATAAGTACTGGCAGACTTATCTATTTTAGATCAAAATGACACATTATGAAGATAATTTAATTATGGTTGTAAATGTATTAAGCCGACATGTTGAATCGGTTATTGCATCGGATATTGTTTTATGAATTGATTTTATTGTAAAATCTTCTTAGAGCCGACCTACTAAAATTGGTCTTAGGTTATGGTATATATGTAAGATTGGAGTGTGGAAGAGTGTGATTGTGGATTGCAAAATTAAGAAGGGATATGTGAAAATAAGCAAAGCTATACTCATAGACATCATCTAAGGTTTGAAGAAAGGTATTTGTGAAGACAATTAGAACTCCACCGGTACTAAATCCAACATATGAAGATGCTATTTTGTGCAGTACATTCATCATTAGATTTAACCATCCAATTGTAGTTAGTGTGATTCCCATTTGTGTTTGAGCAGTGAGCTCTAGGCACTTGGCCTTTCTACATGTGCAAACCCCATTTTGTAGACATACTATCTATAATAGTATCATCTGATTGTGGGTAAGGTTTCCCATCGTGGTTTTTCCCCTTACAGGGTTTCTACGTACAAACATTGGTGTTATGTGTTGTGGATACTTTTATCTTTTTGTTTCATGCATTATTCTTTACCAGTACTGCAATTAACTGTCTAACTGTTTACTGATATAAAAATTTGGTTTATGAGTATTAAGCATTAAGATAAGTTAAGTTGTTTTTGGTTTAAGTTTTGTTGGACAACTGATTCACCCCCCCTCTCAGTTGTCTCCAGGACCTAATAGTATCTGCATTACAAATCTTGAAAAAACTCATAAGAAATGAGTTCCTAGAGCATGAATATCTACTATTGAACAAGTACCAAAACTTCCAAACCTCCCCCAAAAGAGTCAAATGAAAACACTTATACAAAAGCCTACAAAAATTCAAATTTTGAATTTTTTGGCTCCAAGATGGATCAGTTCTCATCAATTCTAAGCCTTTCCTTAAAATTAAGGGCTCAACTGAGAGAGAAACTCCTCCAAAATTGCAAAAAGAGTTGCTAAATTGAACACAACTTCACGTCATATTTCGCGTTGAGTTCACCTGGATGCTACTAGTTACCTGAACATTTGATTTAGCCACCTGCATTAACTGTCATCACATAACAAATTGACATTCAACTGCCAGGACTGCTAATGACTTGTCGCTATGTCATGAAGATTAACCTTCAAGCACTTTTTCATTGCGGTATGGTGATAACCCTCAGATCTTCAAGAACCTATTTAGTTTTTAACCACCTCTTTAACCTTGAAAATGGGCCCACTTTTGAGTCACTCATATGTAGATTCTTGCCATGTGTTACAATTTGACTTGTCCATGGCCCCCACTTGGGCGGCCACGTCACCTGCCACGTCGCCAGTCACTATGTCACAGGGGATAACTATCGATCATCTTTCGCATAGCTGTATAGCGACACTCGTTGATCTACCCTCAAACTACTTGATCCTTATCTTACTTGAGCCACTCACCTTTTTCACATGTGCTTTGTCGCCAAGTCATGGAGATAACTAGCGAGCATCTTTCTATAGCGGTATAGCGATGGCCATTGGATCTTTCTTGATCACCATTGATCTTTTTGACTTGCTTGCTGGTTAATCTCTCTGAGCAGGTCTCTCTTATGCCACGGTGTCACCACACATCGACCATTGGTTTGCTCATGAGATCCACCTGTCTCACCACTTGGACTTGCCACTAGACTTGGGCCCGCCTTGGTTCTTCTTCTATTATTCTATTGGCCAAACTATTCCCTTGGTGAACAATTTTCATGTCTCATCAAAACTGCAGTTTCATCGATACATCTTATTTTGATGAAACTGATGCCTTTAATGAAACTGTTTAGAGATCCATCGCGACCATCGTCTGCTCAATATTCATTTTGATGACACACCACCTATTCTGCCATGTCATCATCGCTGGACCTTCCATGCGTCTACTACATGTCGTGAGGGTATTCATTCTGGGCACTTCACAACCGCAGAAGAGCGACAGTTATGGATGGCCCCAGAATGTCACTCCACCATTTGATCTTCCTTGATCTGCATTCTCTTTTGTGCCACGTCACCAACCACTAGACTGCCGCCTCACTAGTCACCAAGTCATGATGGTTAACAATCAATCACTTTTGCATAACGGTATAGTGATGGCAGTCATATCCTTTACAACATGCTCACCTGTTAATTTGCCCTTTTACTGCAAAATTTGGCCATTTTGAGACGTGCGTGCATGCGGGGGACCCACCAACGTTGAACTACTCCTTGTCAAAAGCCTGTAACCTTTGACACTATGGATATATACGACCTTGCATATAAATGCAATAAATTTCTTCCGCGTGATAAATGTGGGATAAATGGTTTGTGCCTAGGCCTTTCCATCAAGTCATTGGGATAACATGAAATCACTCGCCTCGATTAGCTAATGACTTCACACACTGCCTTGCACTTTCCATTGGGTCATCGAGATGACATGAAAACTTGACTTCCGATGGTCGATGATAACTTTCCGTGCTCCGTACTTCTTATCGGGCCATTAGGATAACATGAAATAGCTCATTCTGATAGCCGATGACTTGCTCCGGTCCGTCCATTTTTCTATCGAGTCATTGGGGAGACTTTGAAACCTAACTTCCGATAGTCGATGACTTACTCTGTGCTCCGCACTACTCATCGAGTCATCGGGATAAGTCCTGCCGATCGGGGTAGGTCTTGCCGATAAGGCAAAAATTCAAAAAACTGCAAAGAAACACCCATCTCCATCAGCACGTTGGGCTCAACCCTCATGGGAGCCACATTTTACCCCACATGCTATAATTCAATGAACAAAAAGTTGTTTTCCCTGTGTCTGCACATGAAGCAAACAAGTTAGACAAAAACATGTATTCTTTTCATGATTTCTCATTCAATGGTTCAAGTTAAATTCGAGGAGACCGGACAAAGAATTTTCAACTTGCAGCTCAACACAACACCGGGAATGAGAAAAGACCTTTAACAAACAAAAAGGGAAAATTTGAAACTTGAACCTTGAACCGATTTGTAAATAGTTCAAAACTGACTTAACGCATCACACCTGCTTGTTAAATAATATTACTAAGTCGTGACTCACACTTGAGAATCGGTTGAACCTTGAACCTTGAACCAAAAAGGTTCAAAAGTTCAAGTTCAATACAAATTACAAAAATGCACTTGCCTTCCCATAAAATAAAGCCGCAAAGAGAATTCTTTAAAACAAGGCCTCATTAGGTCACTAGATTTAGCATGTGCATAAATTTGGTAACACTAACATCTTCCACATATATAACTCCTTCCTGGACATGGAAAAATGCACCAACCGAATCATCCAGGGTGGCAATATGTGGATATTGATTGAAAATTGGCCTAGGACGATCCTTTACCTCGACAACAGTAGGATTTGCAATAAAAGTAGGTGTAGAGGATGATCCCGCTTCCATGATGAAAGATAAATACCTAAGAAATAGATGTCGGTGAAACCCTAAAGAATTCTTCCAATCGCTGGTGGAATCACTGAAGAAGATATCAGATCACACTAAATCGCCTTAGACTCATTCTGAATTGCTCTTAATCACTCTGAATGCAAGGTGATCATAAATGAAATGGATTCAACCTTTTAACCTCCAATAAACCCTAATCCGTCATTAATATGAATGACTTTTGATAAAAGATACCTGATCTCGGTGAAACATCTCCATGTCAGATAAGCATTTCCAATGTTTGGAACATCTTCCAGAATTCCTTCCTGGGGCAAGCAATATGTTCATGAAATTTGCCTACCCCTAAGGCATCTGCCTCAATTACTAGATGAGCTTCATGCTGGTGAATGAGCAACCTCCTCTACCAATTGAGTAACCAGAGAATTCTGATTTGTTGATTGATCATCTAACTTCTTGACCCATTTCTTGATATGATCTTGCCGGATTTCATTAACCTTCTCTTTTCCTTTATCATTTGACCCATCATTGTTAACCGGTGGATACTTCTACAGAACTTAGCTATGTGTCCAACCTTGTTGCATGCATAACATGTAACATTTTTCTTTTGAATTGATTTTCTATAATTGGTATAATTGCTTGACCTACACTGATTAGCCATATGTCCAAATTTTCCACATGCATAACATTTAACATTCATTCTACAATCTTCTATCTTATGACCATACTTATTGCATTTAGAATATTGACCGAGAGTAGAATTATAGTTCTGATTTGCCCTATTTCTAGATTGCCTAGCCATGTGACCAAATTTATTACAAACAAAGCATCTACCATTAAATTTATAAGCATTAAGATGCCTTATAGGTGTCTTCTGTTTTGATCTTCATTTGCAGTACCAAAGCATCAACCTTGTTCAAATCCAAGTCCACTGGAATCTCCATTCTATCTTTCACTTTTCAATAACTCATCAAGCTATCATGAACTAACCTTGAATTTTTCCTTGTACTCACTTGCAATAGTTAGATCATCTCTTATAATTATCATTTGTCTTTCAAGTTCTTGTTCATTACTTTGGGATTGCACTAAATTAGTTCTCAACATATCATTTTCTTGAACCAACTGGATGCATTCTTCATAACTATCTTTTAGAGATCTCCCAAGGGTTTCTTCATTCATTTTTTGGTCTTCAATCTCCTTTGACATCATCATAGTTAGGGATTGCATTTCATTCCTCATGACTATATTCTCCCGACTCAGATTCTAACATCTTTCATTAAGGGCATCTTTCTCTTCATTATCCTAATTTTGCAGAAGTTCCTTCCTCCTAGCTTGAACAGATGACGGCCTCTCTTGTAGGATAAGAATGAATTCCTTGGTAGAATTTAATTCATCTTGTAACTTCAAGTTCTTCATCCTTCAAACATCATAATCTTCAAGTGCTACCTCAAGTTGTCTCTGCATACTCATATGCATGGATTCCTTATTTAGGATCTCCCTCAAGTTGTTAGACTTCCTTTGAGGCACCAGGCTCTGATACCAATTTTTGAAATCCAAGAACACTAAGAGGGGGGGGGGGGGGTGTGAATCAATGTTCTACTAGAATGATCAATTTTAACCTTATTACAAAATGCATTCACCAACCGGTAAACCGATATATATATATATATATATATATATATATATATATATATATATATATATGAAAGAAGTAAAGCAATTAATAAGCCAATAACACAAATGAATACCATAACACAGAGAATTATATGTGGAAAACCTAAAAGAGGAAAAACCACAGTGGGATTTGTGACCCACAATATCAATCCACTGACCATATGAAGAGATATTACAAAATATGGGGGCCTGCACATGCAGGAAGGCTTACATCCTAGAGCACACTGCTCATCACAAAAGAGTCTCGTTGACTACAACTACTCTAAATAAGAAAACATAAAACTGAACTCATATAATGCATCTGCTATGCCTAATTAAGTTCTAGTTCAAGCTCTGTATGTTCTGGTTCTGATACCCTAAACCCTTACCAGAATAACCTCTTACATAATCTTTGCATTACAACATTCCTCACATTACAAACATCACTCTCATATATCTCATAACCTAATATCATATTCCAAAATGATCTAATCAACTGACCTATATACCCTTACAATCTTTCATGCCTTATGTCGGCTTACCTAGATAATTACAAAGTGAATATACATGTCGGCTCAATTACATATATACATAAATATCAAAATCAATTGCTGATTGTCGGATCTCCCAAATGATGTCGTCCTCCTATACCAGTATCCGAGTGAAGTCATGTCGGCCTGCAATGCCGGTACCCATAGAATTCCTCCTACCAGTGAAGATACCTACTGGTGCCGGTGTCGGTGCCGATGAAGTGTTTGCCAGTAATCAACCAAACCAAAATATGAAAGCCGGAACATGTTGCCATCAATGACAACATATTGAAACCAATCAAATGAGTGTAAATTGCCAACATAATCAATATTGATTATTACAAAGTCATGAATAATAAATAATAGAATACTTACTATAAATAATAATAGTTGTTATTAATAATTTATTATTATATCTCTTATTATCATTATAATTATACATAATACTAGTTATCATGATTATTATTATATTTAATTAACTTACAATAATAATTTTATAGCTATTATCATTATATAATTATTCTTATAATGTATATTAACTAGCTTATATATATATATAAAGCAAAGAGATATCCAGGCTTTCATTTGTTAATTTAATAATTTTTATTTTTTTTAAGTACAAATACAAAATGAAAGCCTCATATCTCTTGTATATATATATATATATATATAGCGTCGTAAATTGTATGCACTTGCTAGGGTGGTACAATTTCACACCTAGTTTAGCACCCGCCTTGGCACATTTTGTATTTTGCATTGCATTTCCCCTTTAGCACTTAATTAATTAAATTAATTAGGTCTAAGGTCCTATTTTATCATCTCCTACATCATAAAGTTGGGCCCTTTCATTAAAGTGTGCCCTTTTCATTTTATTCCTCCAATACATCATTTAATCAAAAACCCTAATTAGGTCCTATTTTGAACTTGGGGGCTTGGTTTCGGGGGTCAAAACATCTCGAAATCACCTGTAACTTTGGGATTCTCTCTAAAATCATCATATCCGATGGCCCTGAAAATTTGGTGAAAAGTTGTCGGGACTGTGGCGCCCGGAGTGCACATGGTCCCGGACACTTTTCCCGAAATTTTAGGAGCACAATCCAATCATAAAATAAAGCTTAACCCCAAGAAATTGGTGGGAGATTCAATCTCTAGGTCGGCCAAAAGATGAAATTACGACCTAGGGTTTCCTACATAAGAGCTCTCTTTCTTCATTTGAAAGGATGGGATTTTTGGTTTCAAGGACCTTATATGCAGCGAAAGAGCAGATCTTTGAAGACTTCAACAACATTCAACATCCATCTATCAAGCATTTATCAATTTCATTCATCCATTTAGGGCTTGGAAGACATTGAAGAACAATAAGAGATTACCGACTGAAGATTGGCTTGTACCTCTCCCTTGGGGTTGGGTATGATTTCATGTTGTTTTCATGTCTTTGCATAAGCTTCAATACATCACTTATTCATGCTTTAGATCACTTTGCATCTTGATTTAGAGCATTTACATTATCATTTACAAGCAATTAGGGTTTACTTTCTAGGTTGCTCTAGTTTGCTTACTTTCATTTTAGGATCTTGCACACACACAAGGTCTGCACACACAATACATTTTACAATACAACTTGGCTATTCGTGGAGGTGGAAATCACCAAAGCAGGGGTTTGACTAAGGCAAAACCCTATATAGCTGCCCAAAACACCTTTTTTAGACATAAGTGCAGGTTTCGGGATTTGAACGATGCTGCAAGTTGCAGATCTGGGAAAAGTAGGCTGAGACAGCACTCCGCACCAAGTTTTGGAGAAAAAGACCAGGACAGGGGCGTGGGGTGCCCTGGTCCTGCCAGGACAGGGGCGCTGGGTGCCTTGGTCCTCCTGACAGACAGCAGTTTTTAGCATTTTTGACAGCTTTCCAGGTTGCAAAACAATAGTTTTCGGAGTAGTTTCAGGGGCAGAATCAGGACAGTGGCGCCCGCGCCCCCATCCCGAACATTTTCACTCAGATTTTGACTCTGGGTATGCATTTGCATTCATGTTTTGTCCTTGTGTTTACAGCTTTCCGTTGTTTAAGTTCAATTCTGTAATCTCGTTATTGGTTCATACTTGCACTTTGGGGTTAGGGATTGAACTTGCATCATTTTATCTTTCAATTACAACAAAGGAATAGAAATCCTAATAGGTAGCCCATGGCTCTCTCTTCCACAAAAAGAAGTAGCCAATTGTGTGATACCTCTAGGCTCTTTCGTATTCCACAAATGTGTGATTGAGAGTGAGATTAGGGCATGTTTGCTTAGTGTCACTTTTTCTCCCACACATTTTATATAGCTACCCTCGAATTTTCATCACCTTCCTTAGTAAGCATTAGGTGATTTTGTGATCTAACGTGTGTTTTGTAGGGTGCGGTTCCTAACTGTGTACTGCAGATACCGCTGGGGGCTTCGTTCGACAGACTTATGGATATATCCTTTTTCAAATAATGTTTACTTTTCTGTACTTTAGCTTGCATATGCATGTAGTGTTCATATGACCGCTAAAGTGGGGGCTAAATGTAGCATCGTAAATTGTACGCACTTGCTAGGGTGGTACAATTTCACACCTAGTTTAGTACCCACCTTGGCGCATTTTGTATTTTGCATTGCATTTCCCCTTTAGCACTTAATTAATTAAATTAATTAGGTCTAAGGTCCTATTTTATCATCTCCTACATCATAAAGTTGGGCCCTTTCATTAAAGTGTGCCCTTTTCATTTTATTCCTCCAATACATCATTTAATCAAAAACCCTAATTAGGTCCTATTTTGAACTTGGGGGCTTGGTTTCGGGGGTCAAAACATCTCGAAATCACCTGTAACTTCGAGATTCTCTCTAAAATCATCATATCCGACGGCCCTGAAAATTTGGTGAAAAGTTGTCGGGACCGTGGCGCCCGGAGTGCACATGGTCCTGGACACTTTTCCCAAAATTTTAGGAGCACAATCCAATCATAAAATAAAGCTTAACCCCAAGAAATTGGCGGGAGATTCAATCTCTAGGTCGGCCAAAAGACGAAATTATGACCTAGTGTTTCCTACATAAGAGCTCTCTTTCTTCATTTGAAAGGATGGGATTTTTGGTTTCAAGGACCTTATATGCAGCGAAATAGCAGATCTTTGAAGACTTCAACAACATTCAACATCCATCTATCAAGCATTTATCAATTTCATTCATCCATTTAGGGCTTGGAAGACATTGAAGAACAATAGGAGATTACCGACTGAAGATTGGCTTGTACCTCTCCCTTGGGGTTGGGTATGATTTCATGTTGTTTTCATGTCTTTGCATAAGCTTCAATACATCACTTATTCATGCTTTAGATCACTTTGCATCTTGATTTAGAGCATTTACATTATCATTTACAAGCAATTAGGGTTTACTTTCTAGGTTGCTCTAGTTTGCTTACTTTCATTTTAGGATCTTGCACACACACAAGGTCTGCACACACAATACATTTTACAATACAACTTGGCTATTCGTGGAGGTGGAAATCACCAAAGCAGGGGTTTGACTAAGGCAAAACCCTATATAGCTGCCCAAAACACCTTTTTTTATACATAAGTGCAGGTTTCAGGATTCGGACGACGCTGCAAGTTGCAGATCCGGGAAAAGCAGGCCGAGACAGCACTCCGCACCAAGTTTCAGAGCAAAAGACTAGGACAGGGGCATGGGGCACCCTGGTCCTGCCAGGACAGGGGCGCTGGGCACCCTGGTCCCTGGGATAGGGGCGCTGGGCGCCCTGGTCCTCCTGACAGACAGTAGTTTTCAGCATTTTTGACAGCTTTCCAAGTTGCAAAACAACAGTTTTCGGAGCAGTTTCAGGGGCAGAATCAGGACAGTGGCACCCATGCCCCCATCCCGAACATTTTCATTCAGATTTTGACTCCGGGTACGCATTTGCATTCTTGTTTTGTCCTTGTGTTTATAGATTCCATTGTTTAAGTTCAATTCTGTAATCTCATTATTGGTTCATACTTGCACTTTGGGGTTAGGGATTGAACTTGCATCATTTTATCTTTCAATTACAACAAAGGAATAGAAATCCTAATAGGTAGCCCGTGGCTCTCTCTTCCACAAAAAGAAGTATCCAATTGTGTGATACCTCTAGGCTCTTTCGTATTCCACAAATGTGTGATTGAGAGTGAGATTAGGGCATGTTTGCTTAGTGTCACTTTTTCTCCCACACATTTTGGTGAACTCGACGTGAACCTTATTATTGCTTTCTCTTGCATTACATTTGTTAGATCTAAATCTAGATTTAGCGTGTTTCATTTAAGTTTCATTTTCAAAAAAAAAAAAGAGAAAAAAAAAAGAAGGAAAAGAAAGAGTGTGTTTTGTGTTCTTTGCATTGTGTGCAATTTTTATTTCAAAATGTCAGATTTTTATTTGCAAGATGTTCATATTTGTGATGATTATGAGTTAGATGAAGCTTTAGATGAGTTTTTGAAACCTAAAGATACCAAACCTTCATTTTACCAAAAACTCATAAACATTGTTACTATGCCATTTCATTGTGATGAGAAAGATAAGTCGAATGATTCCTCTCAAGGGTACATTCCTATCAGCTCTTCCACTAAATCTAGTAACATGGTTGTTTTCAATGATCCCCTCTATGAGGAGATATCTCCTTTTGAATCAAAAGATAAACCTTTTAATAGATATGATCATGCTTTGTTGGATGATGCCCTTGATGCCTTTGTGTCTCCTAAAAAACACTCCCTTCATGAGGATCCTTTTGTGCAAGAAGATGACATTATCCCTACATTTCCTAGTGATGGCCTTTCCTTTTCCAACAAAATTCCCACTAGAGATGATGAATTAACGATAAATGCTTACCCTTCTCCTAAAGTTGGTCTTACCCATAAGCATCCCTTAGAGAAAGAAGATGAAATAATAAGCAATTTCCTTAATTCTCTCTCCCCTAAAGATCATATTGAACATATTTTGAGGAAAGAGGATGAGTTTAACACATCTATTGATTCTCTCCCTCCTAAGGATGAGGAATTAATAGACAATGTTATCTCCTTTCTCGAAATTGACAATACTTCAAACATTCCTTTCAACAACCTCGCTATTTGGGATGAACCATTAGAAGAAGGTATAGATTATTCTTTACCCCTAGCCAAAGGGGATGAAATCAAGATTGAAAACTCCCTTGATAGTTTCTCACCTTCCTTGAATCTCAATTATTCTCCCTCTAAAAATAAAGCATCTCCCTCTCCTCAATTTGGTTCTACTCATAAGGAAACCCTAGTTCAAAGCAAGATGGTTAACATCTCTTTCAAAGATCTCCCTCTCAAAAGTGAGACTTTAGAGAGTAATGTTAATCCTTCTCCTAGAGAGTTTATTCCCCATGTAGATCCTTTGATGATAAAGGATAATATGACCTTTCCTAGTATTACTAGAACATCAATGCCTATCCCTTGTCTCTCTCCTAAAATTGATTTGATCTGTGATAAGATTTTAGTGCAAGAGAAGACTATCAATAATTCTTCCAACACTTTTGTTCATTCCTCTAAACCATCCTCAATCAATTTGATACATGTGAATGAAACACCTAACAAACCTCTCTTCACTGTCCAAGGTGCTTGTCCTTCTCAAAATTCTCAACCTTTAAATAAGCCTATCTTAGTGGTTCAAGGTGGTTATGCTAATGATTCTTTTTGCACTCCTAAGAAACCTATTATTATTGTGCAAGGAGGTTATTCTACTAAGAGCCCTTATGAGTATGCTAAGAAACTGACTAGAGAGAGTTATCATGCGGTTGCTCATACCTATAACACAAGAAACAATAGGCAACCTAATCCTCCTCCAGTTATCCCAACCTCACTTCCTCCTTCCCAAGCAATTCTTCCGCAAGCTCCACGTATTTCACAAGTTCTTGGTAAGGAATATGATCTCATAGAACAACTTAAAGCTACCCCTGCTAAGATATCCCTTTGGGATTTGATCCAAACTTCTTCCGCTCATCATGGAATGTTACAAGATGCCTTGAAAGATTTGAATGTTCCTCCACCTAATACATCTAGTAATATAGTGTCTTTGGTTAACTCTATGATGAATCCTAAAGCTCAAATTGTGTTTTCTCAAGATGAGTTGCCTACTAGTGAAATTCAACATCAATATGATCCCTTGATGATTGTGGTTATCATAAATGACACTGCTATAAGACGAACACTGGTAGATAATGGCTCTGGCCTTAATGTGTGTAGCATTAATCTATTGCATAAGATGAATGTGGATACATCCCTTATTGAGCCTAACTCTCATCCCATTCGAGGCTTTGATAATGTGGCTAAGTCTTCATTAGGTATTATCACCTTACCCATCACAGTGGGACCTGTTACTTTGCCTACTCCTATCCATGTTATGTCGGGAAATCTAACATACAACTTGTTATTAGGGAGACCTTGGATTCACGGTATGCAAGCTATCCCCTCTACATTGCATAGACAAGTTAAATTCATTTATAACAATAAGACATATACCTTGATAGGTGATACTAATTTTCAAGCTTGTTTGCAAACATCTACTTCCAAAGGGAGTTCTTCTAAATCTTCCTCTTCTAGTGATGACTCTTTACCTATGGACAAATCATCATCCTCTGATAATCAAAATTCTTTGGATGAAGATTCTTCTCAACTTGAATCTACACATGAAGAGGCTTTTGATCCTGAGAAGGTTCTCACAAAAGATGATTGGGGATCTCTTGATTTCACTCCCACCTTCGTAGGTGAGTATAGGGTTCCTCCTAGAGAGCTTAAAGTTAAAAAGAAGGAAGAAACTAGAGATCAATCAGTCTTACCTGAACCTATGAGTAATAATTTTGTGGCCGCTTCTCAAACTTCTTCTCCTCACACTTCTAATTCTGAAGAGTTTGACTCTTTGTCTTATGAAAAACCGCCTTCTCTTTCTGAAATAGCTGATCATTATGGTCGTGGTTTTCACATTTTTGCTAAGCATGGGTATCATGGAAATGGTTGTGGCACTCACGAACAAGGGATAAAGGTTCCTCTAGAGAATAATCTTCACAATTATGCCTTTGGACTTGGCTATAATCCTTGCAAGCCCACTAAAGCATCTAAAAGACCATCTCTCAGTGTGAATGCTATATTTAGTAGTGATGATGATCTCACTTCAACTAAATCATCTTCTACTTCTATCAACTCTCATTCCCCTCATAAGGAAATCTTGGCGATGAACAAATCTCTTTATGACTCCCCTCAAATTTCTAAATTTGCTTATGAATCTTTTTCTCCTATTCATCATAAAGTCCTTTCCTCTAGGGATAAGGCTCTAATAAATTACACTCATCCCTCTTCTAAGATTTCTTGTGACTTTTCGTCTTCAATTTTTATCATTTTATACATGTTTTTGATCTCACTTATAGTTGAGCATTTAGCTTGTCATATTCAAATACCTCATTCAATCTATCATGTCTTTAAATAACATTAATGGCTGTTATGTTGCTCATCATTATGTGACATTGGTAGCTCATTTACTGGGGGCTCATTGTCATTCATGATGGTACAATTTCAAGTGCAATCATATTTTTGAAGCAACATAATAGCCTAATTTTTATGTTATCTCTTGTTCCTATGGGGACAAGAGTGATTTCATACATCTCTTCTTTTTATGGTTAAAATTTCCCTTTGGGGTAATAGTGTGGAAATATTGATCATCTTTTCTTTAGAATCCTCTTTTCCTAGATATGGGAGAAGATGTGTATTCTTTTTCTTATCCTACCCACTTCTTGTGGGGAGCATTTTTACATACACTAATGTCTTGCTTGCATGAACTCATGTGAGTATGTAGTACATTTTGCTTATGTCTAAATCTCTCCTTAGAAGATTGTGTAAGTCCTTCATCCTTGGGAGGCAATGATCTTTCCTTATTTTTATCTAAGGATCCACTTGTTCCTATTTTGTGGATGGTGTGGACTTTATTACTTGATGTTATGCCTTGTACGCATTTGTTGTTGTTTGTTCAAGGATTCTCTCTTACAAGAGGTGTAAGTCCTTGACTACAACCTCTTTTGCACTTGGTAAAATACATCCATAATGAATTCACTCTCCCAATTGGGTTAAAAAGAGCATCATCCTTCATTAAGAATCACTTTCACCTCGCAAAAGAAGGAAGTATTGCATTCTTATTCTCTTCTTTGTCTTATTCTAGAAGATGTTATATTTGTCTAAGACAATTTCTCTCAGGGATAGGTGTCTTTTGTACAAAGATCTCTTCTCCTCTAAGGATCTCCTTTACACATACTACAAGATATCCCTTCTCAACTATCTTATCCTTGCTTAAAGAGTGCAAAACTCTCTTGCTTGGATCTATGACATTGTTGCATTTTTGGGGTATCTTCTTTTGTGATGAAGGTAGGTATCCTTGTTCTAATTTTCTTATGACATAAACATTACACTTTTTGAGCAATGGATTATTCTTGGAACCAGAGCACAGACTCTTACAGCGAGATGTCACGCTTTTGTACTATACATATACGGGTTGTAGCATACTCGGGCATAGACTCCTATGAGGTGCTTCTAACCTCCCTTACACACACATGCACGAGGTTGAGTGGAACTAGCGGCATAAGGCTAGACTTTCTCACTCTCCTCCCTTACATGGATCACCTAGACAGACTCTAGGGGCTAGTTTTCCATGTCCTTTTCCCATGGATCACCTAGACAAGATCTAGGGGTGAGAAGTCCATGTTTTCTCTCTCACTATTCTTCTCATGGATCACCAATGTGTGTATTCATGCCTTTTTCCTTTCTTTTCTTCTCTTTGCATTTTGTTTCCATTTACATCCTTCATCTTGTGTTAGAGAACTCTCAAATCCTCACACTCTTTGTTGTGTTGGAATTGAGATTTAGTCCTCTTTCTTACCAAATGATTCTCCATTAGTTTTTGATCTCATATCAAATCTTCTTGTGAGAATTTGTCATCAATTTTCTTTAACAATTCGAAGTGGTAAACATGATACCCTGTTTCAACTCACTAAAATTAGCAAGCCAAAACAGGGGGGGCATATAGCTACCCTTAAATTTTCATCACCTTCCTTAGTAAGCATTAGGTGATTTTGTGATCTAACATGTGTTTTGTAGGGTGCGGTTCCTAACTGTGTACTGCAGATACCGCTGGGGGCTTCATTCGACAAACTTATGGATATTTCCTTTTTCAAATAATGTTTACTTTTCTGTACTTTAGCTTGCATATGCACATAGTGTTCATATGACTGCTAAAGTGGGGGCTAAATGTAGCATCGTAAATTGTACGCACTTGCTAGGGTGGTACAATTTCACACCTAGTTTAGCACCCGCCTTGGCGCATTTGGTATTTTGCATTGCATTTCCCCTTTAGCACTTAATTAATTAAATTAATTAGGTCTAAGGTCCTATTTTATCATCTCCTACATCATAAAGTTGGGCCCTTTCATTAAAGTGTGCCCTTTTCATTTTATTCCTCCAATACATCATTTAATCAAAAACCCTAATTAGGTCCTATTTTGAACTTGGGGGCTTGGTTTCGGGGGTCAAAACATCTCGAAATCACCTATAACTTTGGGATTCTCTCTAAAATCATCATATCCGGTGGCCCTGAAAATTTGGTGAAAAGTTGTCGAGATCGTGGCGCCCGGAGTGCACATGGTCCCGGACACTTTTCCTGAAATTTTAGGAGCCCAATCCAATCATAAAATAAAGCTTAACCCCAAGAAATTGGTGGGAGATTCAATCTCTAGGTCGGCCAAAAGATGAAATTACGACCTAGGGTTTCCTACATAAGAGCTCTCTTTCTTCATTTGAAAGGATGGGATTTTTGGTTTCAAGGACCTTATATGCAGCGAAATAGCAGATCTTTGAAGACTTCAACAACATTCAACATCCATCTATCAAGCATTTATCAATTTCATTCATCCATTTAGGGCTTGGAAGACATTGAAGAACAATAGGAGATTACGGACTGAAGATTGGCTTGTACCTCTCCCTTGGGGTTGGGTATGATTTCATGTTGTTTTCATGTCTTTGCATAAGCTTCAATGCATCACTTATTCATGCTTTAGATCACTTTGCATCTTGATTTAGAGCATTTACATTATCATTTACAAGCAATTAGGGTTTACTTTCTAGGTTGCTCTAGTTTGCTTACTTTCATTTTAGGATCTTGCACACACACAAGGTCTGCACACACAATACATTTTACAATACAACTTGGCTATTCGTGGAGGTGGAAATCACCAAAGCGAGGGTTTGACTAAGGCAAAACCCTATATAGCTGCCCAAAACACCTTTTTCAGACATAAGTGCAGGTTTCGGGATTCGGATGATGCTGCAAGTTGCAGATCCAGGAAAAGCAGGCCAAGACAGCACTTCGCACCAAGTTTCAAAGCAAAAGACCAGGCCAGGGGCGTGGGCTGCCCTGGTCCTGCCAGGACAGGGGCGCTGGGTGCCGTGGTCCCTGGGATAGGGGCGCTGGGCACCCTGGTCCTCCTGACAGACAGCAGTTTTCAGCATTTTTGACAGCTTTCTAGGTTGCAAAACAACAGTTTTCGGAGTAGTTTCAAGGGCAGAATCAGGACAGTGGCGCCTGCACCCCCGTCCTGAACATTTTCACTCAGATTTTGACTCTGGGTATGCATTTGCATTCTTGTTTTGTCCTTGTGTTTACAGCTTTCCATTGTTTACGTTCAATTCTGTAATCTCGTTATTGGTTCATACTTGCACTTTGGGGTTAGGGATTGAACTTGCATCATTTTATCTTTCAATTACAACAAAGGAATAGAAATCCTAATAGGTAGCCCGTGGCTCTCTCTTCCACAGAAAGAAGTAGCCAATTGTGTGATACCTCTAGGCTCTTTCGTATTCCACAAATGTGTGATTGAGAGTGAGATTAGGGCATGTTTGCTTAGTGTCACTTTTTCTCCCACACACAATATATATATATATATATATATAAAAGCTAGTGGCATCCGCATCCGCAACTGAAAAGAAATTAAATAAAGAAACATTAATTAATTTATAAGTCTAAAAAAATATTTTAAATTAATTATTTATATAATATTAAAGAATTAATTGTTTTATAATTGGGATATTTTAAATAAGGGTTGCCATTTTTATTTTTTTTAGGATTAGGGTGTAATTTTGTTTAGGTGTATAATTTAATAATATTTTTAATGCCATGGGTTACAATTCAATTTGGTTTTGTTTGAATGTTTAGTTTGGTTTAGTGTTAAATTAGGTTAAGGTTTAACATTCAATTTTATTTACTGTTCAATTTTGTTTAAAATTAGTATTCAATTTCCTAAAGTGTTAGGGTTAATGTTTGTTAGGGTTGATTTTTGTTTAGTGTTATGTTTATATTTCAATTCAGTTATGATTCAATTTGGTTAAGTGTTAGAGTTATCATTGAGTTTGGTTTAAGTTTTTCCTATAATTTAATTTTTGATTAGGGTTCAATATGCTATATGGTTAGCGTTCAAATTTTTATTTTATTTCATTGTAGGTGTAGATTTTAAATTCATTTTAGGTAGAATGGGGGTTAGGCTTATAGTTGAATTTTTTTTAGACTAATGGTTATGCTTCAATTTGGTTTAAGCTTTAATTAGGTTTTCATTTAGAATTGTATCTCATTTATGACTATGGTTTATTTTATTTTAGTGCTAAGGGTGGAGGTCAATATGGTTTAGGGTTAGTGTTTTTTTCTTTAAATTAGAGTTAGGGTGCAATTGTGTTTACAAGTAGGGTTGTGGTTAAACTTCATTCAGAGATAGTTTTTGTGAAATTTAGTGTAGTCTTAAAATGAAGCTTGGATTTGGTTTATGATTTGGTTTAGTGTTATCATTAAAAATTTAGTTATGGGTTAGGGTTAAGGTTATAATTTTATTTTCTATCATTGGTTTGGCATTCAATTAGGTTTAGAGTTGGGTTTAAATTTGGTTTAGTGTTAGGGTTTAATTTAGTTTAGGTTAAGGGTTCAATTTTGTTTAGTTTATATTTCTTTTTATAGTTAGGTTTCAATTTAGTTTACCATTATGGTTCAATTTTGTTTAATGTTAGGATAATAGTTCGATTTGGTTTAAGGTTTGGATTCTATTTTGTATAGGGCTAGATTTGGGCTTTAAATAGATTCAATAAATTTAAATCAGGTTGGTTTTCAATTTGATTTAATGTTAATATTAGGATTACATATCAAATTAGACTAAGGGTTGGGATTAAAAGACTAACCCTAAATAATAAGGGTTAGAGTTCAATTTGGTTTAGTTTTTAGTTAGGTTTAAGAGTATAGTTTGGTTTAAAATTAGCTTTATATTTACAAATCAATTTAGTTTAATTTCAATTAGGTTTAGGGTTAGGCTTGAATTTGGTATAGTGCTAGGGTTAAGGCTCTATTTGGTTTAGGTTATGGTTCATTTTTTAGTGATATTATTAGGGTTAATTTGGATTAATATTCAATTAACTTAATAGTTAGGGTTTAGTCTAGTTTAATTCTAGGAGTAAGGATTCATATGGTTTAGGGTACAATCTAATTTAGGTTTAAATTTTATTTTGTGTTTAATTAGGGTTTAAGAAGGATCACAATTCAATTAGGTTTATGATTATTGTTAAGGTTTTGGATGAATTAGGATTTAGGTTCAATTTGGTTTAGTTTTTTCTTTTGTTTTAATGTTCAATTAGGCTTAGGGTTATGGTTCAATTTGGCTTATTTTTAGGGTTAAAGTTTGATTTAGTTAAAGTTAGGGTTGAATTGATTTAGTGTTAATGTTAGGGTATAATTTAGTTTAGGAATATGGTTAAATTAGGTTTAATGCTCATTTAGCATTAGGGTTCATTCTAGTTGAGTGTTCATTTAGGATTCATGATAAATTTCATTTCTAGCATACAACTAAGGTTAGGGTTAGGCTTAACATTTGATTTAGTTTAGGTTTATAACAAAATATGGTTTAGTGTTAGGTTTATAATTCAATTTGATGTAGGGTTTTGATTCAATCAAGTGTAGTAGAAGGGTTTGCATTCAATTTAGTCAAGGTTTAAGGTTAGTGCTAGTTCAATTTCATTAAGGGCTATCGTTAGGGTTCATTTTGGTTTAGTGTAAGCTTTAAGGTTTAATTTATTTAAGGTTGAGGGTTAGGTTTAAAATTGATTTAAATTTAGTGTTAGGGTTATAATATAATTTGGTGTAGGGTTTGGGTTCAATTTGGTGTAGTGTAAGGGTTAGGGTTAAATTTAGTTTAGGGTTAGGGTCAATTTTGGTTTATTGTAAGGTTGAGGATTTAATTTAGTTAATTTTTAGGGTTATGGTTCAAAGTGGTTTAAGGTTAGTGTTAAGGTTGATTTTGGTTTAGGTTTAGTGTTCAGTTAGGTTTAGTATTAGTTTAAATTAAGATTAGGGGTAACTTAGGGTCATGGTTAGAGGACACTTTAATAAGGATTTGATTAAATAGAGGGTTCAATAAGGGAAATAAGGGTTTAATTAGGTTTACAATAAAGGTTCATTTAGGTTTAATGTTAGACTTAGGATTCAATTTATTTTATAGTTGGACTTAGGGTTCAATTTTTTTAGTGTTTAATAAGGTTTAACATTCTGGTTCAATTTGGTTTATTGTTTTTGATAAAGATAAATAGGTTTTACAGGGACCTGAAACCCAAAGTTTTACAGAACAAGGCCAACAGCCAAAAAGACATTAAACAAAAGTGAAATAGGGGATAAACCCCACACAGACCCAAAGCCAAAAACAACGTGAAAAGCCCCCCTAAAATAGGAAAAGGAACTCAACTGAGAGAGTGCACCAGTTCAGTATTATTCTAAATAATCTTCTTGTTGATTTTCTCCAGATATTCCATGATGAGTTTGGAGTTACCTTGGTCCTGGCTCTAACTCCTGGTCCTAGTAGAGGGACCTAAACTAGCCTTCCCTCCAGCAACACTCTGGCCACCTTTTGAAGCATTCTTTTTCTATTTTTCTTCCAAGGGAGGATCACTGGCTATGGGTCTGGTTCTATAGTCAACCATCATGGCATTGATTTTTTTCAAACCTTCAGCACTGTTACTCATTGCCTCTTTATGGATTTCCACTAGATTATTCAGGCTATCTTTGATGTCATTCACATACTCTTCCAACTTATCAATTCCATGCTCATGGAAGATCGTCATAGTTTTGACATCCCGAGACAACTTCTGAATCATGCTCATGAGCTTCTTAGTTTTACTAGGCCCAGGGACTCCATGAAAGTGTCAGTAACGCCCTTAATCCCATCTTTCAGGGTTCCAATTTCCTTACCAACCCACTTCTAGTAGTTCTCCTAGCCCCTAGTGACCTCCACAATCAGGTCTTCCAACACCTTCTCCCCCTTTTGACCACCTTCATTATCCTTATTCATGGTCCCTTGTTTCTCGTTATCCACATTGATGGGGATGTATAACCTAATCTCATGGTCCTTGTATTTGGACCCACTTGTCTTGGTCAAATTCATTTTCTTTCTCATGGGAGTCTCTAGGTCTTGCATTTTCCTGCTACTGGACTTAAATTTGCTTGCCACCCACCTTGGAGGATTTATTTTCCTACTACTATTAGTTCCCTGGGTTACCATAGGCTCCCCTTATTTCTTTAGTCTATACTCAAGGTCCTCTGAATCCTTGATATCATGCTAATCAAGGGTAGTGCCATTGTCACCTCTTCCATCTCGGTATCAAAAATAAACTGCACCTTAGGGTTAGAGGAAGAAATGTGGGTTTTATCCCTGGGGGAGGGGTTCACTTTATGATATTTGGCATGCTCCATGATTAACATGATAAGCCCCTCATGAAGCACCAGATTATCCTAGTTCTCAACATGTTTTGCTAAACTATTTTCCAAGGACGAAACCAAGTAGAAAGGGATGAAAATAATTTTACCATGCCTAAAATGGTTTAAAATTATAAAATGTTTTGAGGAAATACTAGCATATCTACCATCAAGAGTGATATACCTCATGATGAATTCCACCATGTTAGCCCAGAGGAAATTCAAGTATTTCCTGTTGTAGCCACCATTTGCTATTTTGGTTACCCTTCGTCGTTCCTTTTCCTTGTCAAAAAATGCAGCGATGGTCCTCACCTGACTTTCTCTCTCTATAAAATTTCTTACCCTAAAAAGAAAGTCTAGTAACAGTGGCAACTAGGGTTTCGTCAACACAAAATTCTCCACCATAAACAACCAACACACCCTTATTCCACCCTTCGATAAAGTTTTTAGTAACCAAGGGAGAATTACCATGAAGTCTCTCTAGATAGGTAACCATCCCACCATCAGATATTTCCTCCCAGACCTCCTTATTCTTCTGCCACTTATCATAGGTTGTGGGTTCATGCCTATTCTTGTCACCACCCATTCTGTTATGCAGGCAATCAATACAACTATAGTCTAGATGCAAAACTAGAAAAAAGATCAACCAGAAACAGAGTGAGCTAAAGTTTCTAGAGTTTCTCAAAGTGGTAATAATTTGAAATTCCATCTCAATGACTCTCAACTCATCATAATATCTTAGCATTAAATTCATTTGTAAACCTGAAGATAGTAGCATCATTTCTTGCCAGGTCGCACAAAGTTTTTGGGAAGGTTTCCCTTCCTCTCCACCATTTCACTGTCATGTTTTCAACAGCCAGATTGGCAACATGATCCGCCAGTTTATTTCCTTCTCAAAAAATGTGAGAAATATTGAACTCCTCCAGGTCGACAATAATTTCAAGGCAATCCTTGATTAGGTTCAAAATAGTCTAGCTTGGCTCCGTAATACCCCTGATATATTTCACAATGCTGAGTGAGTCACTTTCCAATCAGAATTGTCTAAAGTCTTCCTTGCTCACCATGTGTAGCCCTATGTAGGCGGCTCTGACCTCAACATAATGGTTAGTTTGGGTGCCCAAATGGAGCGCCACCGTAAAGACCAGCAAACCCAAGTGATTCCTCGCCACTCCCCCACAACCTAGTGACCTAGAAATTTCCTTAGCTACCCCATCAATATTGATTTTGATCCACCTCGGAGGGGGAGGGGGCAGATGCCATAACACATTCACTCTGCTATGTTTTATTTTATAGTCTGGAACAAAGATATTCTAGCAAATCTACCATCTTTTGATAGTATCCCATTCCTCCTGGTTAGAATGAAGTGGAGGGTCATTTTTCTTGCCACGTCAATAATTGAGAAAGTTTTCCTTAATAGAATTCCTTATCCTTATTGCCACCACTTGAGTCGTGGACTTTATATCTCTAAAAACCCTATTATTTCTTTCCTTCCATATACCCCAGGTTATATGGGGCAGGGATATGCTCCACAGAATACCAAGCACATGGTTACCAAAGGGGCACTTCCATTGGAACCAAAAGTTCTGTATAGAATCAAGGGAGACCCAATTAATATTCCACAGATTAAGGAAGAAAGCCCAAATATCCCTAGCAAAGGAACAATTTAAGAGAAAATGTCCAACATTTTCAGCTTCTTCTTTATATAAAAAATATCTATTACTGATGGGGAGACCATGTTTACATAGATTATCAGTGGTAGAGATCTTATTCTACATAAACAACCAAAAGAAGATGTTAAGTTTAGGAATTAAGAGTTTATTCCAAACTCCTGCCCAAAATGGGGCAGGAGAAAAAGACCTGGTAATGATCCTGAAAGCGTCCACCACCATGAATTTCCCAGAAGTAGACGCATTCCACATGACCAAGTCCTCCACATGAGAGGAGGGGATGTGGACCAAGTTAAGCCATGATTACAAAGGCACTAGAAAAGCATCAAACATTCTGAGGTCCACCCAACCTCCATCACTGATATAATTTGCCACCCAGGTGCCAATATATCTAATGCATTGTTCTTTGAATTGGGAGGCCCACAACAAATTAGATAGCGAACCCTTTCTCATCCACCAATCATCCCAGAACTTAATATTTCTCCCATTCCCTAAAACCCATTTGCTTCCCTGATTGATAATGGGGTTAGAACTGAAGAAGTTGATCCATAGATCAGAGGTCAAAGTTGGTAGGGTATAATTTACCAACATCCTTTGGAAACCATGAATTTGGTATTTTCCCTTGAAAATATCAATCTATTCATTGCTCTCCTTTAAACATCTCCAATATTGTTTAGCCATTAGAGCCCGTTGATGTCTCTCAAATTCCTAATGTCCAGACCTCCCCTATTTTTGGGTAAGCATACTTTATCCCACACAACTAAATGAAGCCTACTCTTGGATTCAATACCCAACCATAGAAAATGCTTTTGTATTCTTTCCATTCTATCAACAAATTTGGTAGGGATTTTAAAGAGACTCATAGCATAGACCAAAAGGTTCTGAAGCAAAGCCTTGATCAACTAAAGTTTACTAGCTTTAACCTGGAAGGTCCCACGCATAGGGGTGAACCCAAATATGAATCTAGAAGGGCTCCCATCTTACAACCCAAAATATTGGCAATCTTCATTTTTCTATGCTTAGGGGTATTCATGAAAAAAATGGAGCTTTTAGAAATCCTGACTTTTTGCCCAGATCCTTTCTCATATGTATCCAAGATAACTTTAAGAGTTTTTTCTTCTATAATCAAGAATTCCCCCATCAGCAAGGTATCATCCACAAATTGTAGCTTGGGAAGATAGATGTAAACCCAATAGGTTTCTCTTTCTGACTTCTCTTTGGATAATTTTGCTGAAAGCTTTGTTCATCAGAAGAAAAAGGAAAGGGGAGAGAGGACCCCCCTGTCTAATACCCCTTGACGCCAAGAAGAAACCAAACGCAGAACCATTGATCAAAACCAAAAATTTAGGAGTGGACACACACTGATTAACTAGCTGGATGAACTAATTTCCAAAACCAAAGGATCAAAGTACTTTAAACAAAAAGTTCCAATTGAATCAATCATAAGCTTTGAGAAGATCCAACTTCAGCGAAAAACTAGGCTTCTTATTGATAGATAGGGAGTGGATATTCTCATGTACCACAATAATAGAATCCAAAATCTATCTACCAGGGACAAACCCATTCTGATGTTTTGAAATTAAAGAAGGGAGGATTTTCTTAAGTCTGAACACAAGAATCTTAGTGAAGATTTTATAGATAGAATTGCATAAACTAATGGGTCTAAAGTCCTTAAAAGAATTGACACCAGGAATTTTTGGGATAAGGACAAAAAAGGTGGCATTCAACTCCTTAAGAAGCGGTCTAGAACCAAAAAACTCTCTTGCAACATCCACAACATTAGAGCCAATAATTTGCCAAAAGTTTAAAAAAAAAGAACATAGGGAAACCATCAAGGCTAGGAACCTTATTACCTTCAAAAGAGAAGACCGCAACTCTAACCTCATCATGGGAGGGAATTCTAGTTAACTCCTTATTCATGTCTTGGGACATAGTGCTACAAAACTCCCGTAGGATCTCATCTTGAGCATTATCATCAAGAGGACCATCATCCAAAAGAAGAGAAAATAAATATCTAATAGCTTCCTGGTTCAACTCCGCATGCTTATCAATCCAACAATGATCCACCAAGATTTTGTTGATTCTGTTTGATGCCTTATGTTTGAGAGTGGTCATATGAAAAACATTCTATCACCACATTTGATCCATAAAGCTCTAGACCTCTGCTTCCAAAATTCCTCCTCCTTGGAAATGATATATATCATGAGGTTTGGTTAGTAACTCAATTTATTTATCCATAATCATAGGTTCATACCCAACATCTTGAATTTGCGATTGAACATCATCCAGATCCTTCTTGAGCTTCTCTTTTATCTGAAAATATTGCCAAAGGAGGCTTTGTTACAGTATTGAATATTGGACTTGATATTGGAGAGTTTCTTAGCCACTCTAAACATCCCAATCCCTTGAATATAAACACTCCACCATTCATAAATTTTTTCATGTATTTCTGGAGCTAACAACCACATCTTCTCAAATCAGAAGGGGAAAGCTTTCCTCCCATTCAAAGGGGAAACACTTAGGCTGATCAGGAAGTGGTCAAAGCCAATTCTAGAAAGTGTATTTAGCCTACAAGAGGCATCACGAATCGACTCAACAAAGATAATACCCTTGTCTATCTTAACTTGAATAAGGTCCCCCCACTTTGTTGGCATTTTGATGATGTTTTGTACTTAGTTGTGATTGTCATTGATGGACACACACTTATTTGTTATATGAGTTATTCTCAACTGGTAGTATGTGATGTATTGTTCAAACTGGTATTATATGCCAATGTATGCATAATATTTGTTTGTTGAAGACTATCAGTGTTTGTAGAAGGATCTTACCAGTGAAAGCATGACTGAGAACCTCAAGCGGTATGAGGACTTCAAGCAGTATGAGGACCCCAAGAGGCAGCCAATCTTTTTAAGATCAGAACACTATGTTCCAGTTTACCAGTCTTTGTTTATAAACTGGTAATTGGTATATCGTGTTTTGTTAACTAACACACTTGTAAAGTGTGATGAATTATCATCCACTGACACCGAGGTGGTGATTGTGTGTCATGTTATAAATTATGTCTCAATGCACTATACCTAGGAAATTGTAATCCAATCTCATTGGACCGACATGAAATCAGATTCCTATATGAGGACATCATGTCTAGGGTTTTGGATGTGTGTGAAGTGTTGTAGAGAAGATTAGGTTTTTGTGGAAAAGGTATCTTGCGACAGAGATTGAACAGAAGACTGGAGTAATACTGCAATGCATTAATAGAGAGAAACCAAGGATCTAACTAAGAATTATGTGGTACTTTCTAGATCACTTACTTGTTGATTACTAATCTCTTGGACAAGTCAAAAACCCTTAACCGGGTAGGCTTATTTAAGCCTATTCTAAATAATCTAACAAGGTGGTTCACAATTGTGGATTTGAAATCCTTTAACAGGGTAGTGTTTAATAGGACTTATCTCCTAACAGAGATTTGGATTCCTAACAAGATCTATTCTAGTGAAGAACATTGTAAGGCCTTAACCATTCTAGTTGTTGTTCTGCAGATAGTAGACTTGTGAGTTTTACTCACCATGGCTTTTCCTATTTGGGTTTCCATGTCAAAATATCTTGTGTTATGGTGATTGTGTTATTGTGGGTGAATGCTTTATTTTCTATTTGGCTTGTTTGTGTTTTAACCGGTTTACTATTTAAAGGGCTATATCGATCTATAGTAAAATTGCTTAAGTGTTTGGTAAAGTTTTTGGGTATACTAATTCAGCCCCCCTCTTAGTATTCATCACGATTCTCCTATTATTCTAAGTGAATTTAGCACCAAGGAGATCCAAGTCTAACAAACCCAAAGAGTTAATCATATCTGCCAAGTCTTGTCTACTGTCATCTGAAATCAACATCCCACCAGACTTATCTAGATTAGATAGAGGGGTGTTGAAATCCCCCAATAAAATCCATTTCTCATTAGGGAAGGAGATTCTATAATTAATGATAGAAGACCAAAGAATTTTTCTATCATTTTTCCCATTTGGAGCATAGATATTGGATATGATCCAAGAAGACCCATCTTTAAGACTAGTAAATCTAGTAGCTACATGATTAGGAGAAGTTAAGACAATCTTACCAATTAATAGTTTAGGATTCCAAAAAGTGGCAATTCCACCAGACATCCCAACAACATCAACACAATGAGTTCTGCAATCTCTGAAAAATAGCCAATTTGATCTTTTCCACTTTACAACCAAGCATTTTGGTTTCTTGAACAAAATAGATATCTGGCTTATGATCTCTAACCATGTTGGATAAAATATCATTCCTGTGAGGATGATTCAATCCCCTAATATTCTAGGATATAACTTTCATTTGATTGGATAGGGGGAGACAATCCCCATGTCCTGGAGTGTTCTCTAGGCAACATCAACAATGGACGTCCGACTGTGTTTGTCTCTGCTAACACATTGGGTGGCCTCCCCACTCCCCTCACATCAGACCCATAATCTACCTTTTGTCAATTTCTAGTTTTAACTCCACTAAACAACGATGTTGAGATATGGCCATTTGGGGAATTCCTTCTTATGTTCTTAGCTTTGACCTCTATAAATGGATTTGAATTATCCATAACATCTTCTTGGGAATCATCAACTTGCACCCTAGACTTCAAAGAGTTATTGAATTCAACAACTAGGTGGATGGGGATATCCAGCTCCCCTTGATCCTCCGTCGAAATCTCATCCCCACAAGAAATATCCTCAGGAGTCAAAATTTCCCCTGCAACCCCTTCCACACTCGAAGGATCCATGTTTAAAGTGTTTGGTTCTGGTACAACAATAGGAGGAGTTGAAACGTCACTCACTCCATCCAAGCTTGGAGGGGAACCCAAAGGCAAGGGTTCCACCTGGTCTACTCTTGTCATCTCATCTTTCTTTTTCTAGATCTTCTTAGACTTAGGCTTAGAAGGGCATTCCCTGGCCCAGTGACTAAATTTTTTTATAGTGGAAGGAAGCAAAGGGAATAAATTCATACTCCACTTTCTGAACCCATTTGCCTAGTTTTGAGAATAGGTCAATCTCATTCGATAGGTTAGTAGATTGTTTTACATTCACACATATTTTGGCATACACCAAGATCCTCTTAGCAAAAGTCATTGAATCAATTGAAAGGAGCTCATTGAAGCACACTGCAATCCCAACAAATATTTCTTCACTTGAGAACTTTGTAGGAAAACTTGGTAACCACACCCATATAGGAGCTTCATTACATTCTCATTCCTTTGGATTGAGTCCTGGTTCCCATTTTTTGAGAGCCAATGATGATTTGCCCAACATCCAGGGGCCACTCACCAAGGTAGATTGTAGGTCTTCCTCACAAGAAAAGGAAAAGGAGAAAAAACCATTGGACATCGCACCCACATCTATTTGACCCTTTCCCTTCCATTTTTGGGACACCCAAGGCCTGACAACTTCAATATTAGGTTGAGGACAAATAAAATTACAAACAAGGACAAAGGCCAGGTTAGCCATATTCCTTTCCACGATATAATTTAGAATAGAAATGGAACATGACCCAGAATCCAGGTCCACTTTATGGGGAACAACAAAAATTGCCTTGCCTTTAAGATTTGACCCAACTGAAGTAGTCACATCAGAGTCTTATGATTCTCCATAGACTTCCTGGAACCCTCCACACCAAAAGGTTTATTGATATTGTTAGCTTTTCCTTTTGATGGAACCTGCAAAGTACCCCCATCCCAAGTTCCATTGAGACTACCATCAGTAGCTTCAGATACTGTTTCTCCCATGGTGGAGATCACGTGGGATCCCCTGGAACCTTCATCACCTGAATTTCTCACTCCTGCTCCATTCAAATTCAAACCAATCTCACCAGTCGCTCTCACCACTCTTGCCATCGATTCTAAATGGGAATTTAGTTTATTGTTAAATTATGTTTAGAGTTAAGATTAAATTTCCTCAATTTTTAATGAAATTATCATCAATCGGGTTGTTAAAATGAAGAAGGCGTTGAAGAATTATACTCAACCTTTATTTCAAGACTCCTCCACTTTTAAAGAAATTTAAATTCTCAACTTTCTCCTTACTCATTTTGGTTTCCTGCACAAGGATAATATCTGGCTTATGATCTCTAATGAGATTCCGTAATATATCCTGTATATTGAGACCATTTAGGCCTTGAATGTTCCAGGAGATTACCTTCATTTGGAAACCTGGGAACAAGATTCCTGAATAGTTCTTTATCTTCCATTAGCTATGTTTTGTTTTCTCTCCTGATCCTTGTGCCATTTCATAGGTTTACAACCCTGTGAGGATTTGGAGAGACCAATATCTGCCTTAGATTTGGTCCTAGTTTTAACCCCATTAGAGCATCTTGTCTTCTTATTTTTCTTTTTTCAATCCCTATAATCTCTTTCTCATTTTCATCTTTGTGATCATCCTACTTGTTATTCCACAGTTCTCCTCCTTTCTGGGATGAAATGGGCATTACAACTCCACCATTCTGAAATAAAGAGTTTAGGTTAACCTGGGGAGATCCGAACTTATACTTACTTCCCATAATAGCTTCAGGTCCTTCAAACTCATTTGGACACACTTTATTTTTTGTTACTGAATTTTGAGGGGCCTCATGATTTGGTTCATTAATATCATAAATCTCACCTTCTTCAAGGATTTCTTCTATAGATACATTCTCTTCCTCTTGAGTCTGTAAAACTTCAAAACCATTGACTGTTTGGATCTCAAATCCACTATTTTCATTCTTTTTATCTTTCTTCTAAGGAGTAACCTTGAGAGGACTAGCTTTCCTATCATTTTCTGAAGCATCTTTTGGGTTTCCTCCTTCCACTCTACTATCCTCCTTAAAGTTAGTCTTGTCTTTCCATACCTATTTCTGGGGATGGCTGGCCTTCAAATATTTTTTAGGGTTACTAGGGCAAGCCTTAGCCTAATGCCTTGCTTTCTTACAGGAGAAGCACATGAAGGGGAGAGACTCAAACTCTATAGTCTATTCCCAAAGCCCAAGTTTAGAATTTATATCAGTAGAGCTTTTGGAGGTCCATATTCTAAGAAATATTGACACAGATTTGTGCATATACCAGTCTCTTTCGAGCTTCAGTCATAAGATCTATTACGAAAAGCTCCCCAAAGGAGTTTGCGATGCCTGCAAACACATCCTCCACCTAGAATTCAAGTGGTAGGTTGGGTAGCCTTACCCAAATCAGAGCAGATTCAAAGAAGGAGTCATTTAGTTCCATATTTGGAACCCATTTCCTAAGGTATAATGAAGATTTACCAAACATGCGTGGTCCATCGCTCAAGGTCATTTCTAGATCTTCCCCACAAAAGAAAGAAAAAATAAAGAAAGCCCTTGACAGGGCAGAAACATCAACCTGACCTTTCAACCTCCATTTTCTCTTAACAAAGGATCTAACATCCTCAATATTGGGTCATGGTCCAACAAATTTTCCCACTAGAGAAAAGGCCATTAGAGATATATTGTGTTTGATAACCAAATCTGGAACAACAATAGCAAATTTGCCTTTTTTTTTATTAGAAATATCTTTTAAAAAGGGGAAGGATGATTTACCCGTGGGTTTGTTTGCAAAAAGACAATTTCATGGTTTGAGAGCCTTCACCTCAGACGACTTTTCCAAATCAACTTCAATGCTCTCGGGACCCGATTTGGAATAATCTTCAATATTTTTACAGTTAAGAGGGGGTTCCTAATGTCGTGGGTCCCCATCTGGTCTCCCATCCTCATCATACACCACTTGTCCTTGAGCTGCAAAGGCAGAAAAACCAGAGGGTGCAACCGCATTGTTCTCTCCATTAGCAAAATTCAAATTTCCTTCATGCTGCGTTGTTCCCCCCATTTTTCCTTCACTAAAATTAGATAAAATTGTATGGTTTGAACCAGGGATGCAGTGCTATAGGCAATAAGCCCCACCATTTCTTCAAGGTTCTCCCCATGGAAAAATATGCTCCATTGTCAACATGGTAGAGATGAACCCGCAGGGTTTGAACCTAGGTTGTAGGCACTATAGGTAAGAAGCCCCACCATTTCACCAAAGGGTCATCCCCTATATTTTATGGTTTGAACCAAGGATGTAGGATCTATAGGAAAGAAGCCCCACCATTTCTCCAAGGTTCTCCCCATGGACAAACATGCTCTATTGTCAACACAGTAGAGATGAACCCGCGGGGTTTGAACCTAGGTTGTAGGCACTACAGGCAAGAAGCCCCACCATTTCACCAAAGGGTCATCCCCGGGCAACCTCATGTGTTACCTTTTAATGTCCCATTGAGATTAGGGTTTGGTGTAGTAATTTGGCAAATAGGTTGCATTCAGGATAAGAATTTGAGGGGTAAGGGCGAGGGAACTATCTTCCCTGATTACACTATTATTCCATACTTTGCTATTATGAAAGGAGGGTATGTGCATTTTGACAAAAAAATTGTACCATATCACTTGGGGGTTGGTGTAGTCAGGCACAACAATCTAGAGGGGTTCTATAATATTTTAAGACAAATAATAAAAAGAGTTGCATTGCCTCATGAAGCCCATTTTCCTGAAGATGTAATTATAAATTATTTTAATTCATCTGCTCAAGATTGGAAGAAGGAGAAGTGGATAGCTTTCAAAAAGATATGGACAATTGTACAAAAAATGTATCCAAGTTATGATCCATTGAGGTAGCAATCCATTTGTTTACTAAATGGTTACATAGGGGAAACAAGCTCAAAATAATACCCATGGCTTCAAAGTACCATGTTGAGAGGCCACCAACACTTCAACCAACTTATTTATTGGTAAAATCAATGCAGGAAGCCCAAATGCTGCTAGATAATATAGAAATGAAAATAAGAGAGTTGATGAGAAATTTCAGTGAAATGAATGAGAAACTTTTGCCTAGTATTGAGAATGAAAATGGGGAAATTAAACCTTTACAGTTATGGAAAGAAGAGGCAGAAAGAGTTATCAACACATAGGTGGATGTGATTTGTGATTATTTAGACACTACCATGTTGGAGGACAACATGGATAAGATAATACACATAAGATCATTTTTTGAAACTTTTGAAAGGGAGACGAATCAAGTAGCAATTAAGTACATTCCCTAGATGACAAAATATGACAAGGTAATGATTTTCAAATGGTCGTCAAATGAGGAATATGCTGAATGGAGTAATATCTATTTGAAGGATGAATGAGGACATCAATTAGTTAGTTAGTTAACTATGTGATGTGGAAGTCTGGCAGATAGTTTTGGTTCTATGCAATGGTCACTTTTTGGACATGAGCAGTAAAAGAGGTGGACCATTCCCAAATATTCATCGGCAACAACAAAAGGGAAAAGGGATGCATAAAGTGTAATGATGAATCAGTTGCAGATTTTTGGTCTTGGTTGAGGCATTCCTTAAATGGAATATTTTGTAACTGAATTGTAGGTAACCAGTCATTTTTGAATGACAGGTGTCTCCTCTAGAATGTTGCTTGTTTTGGTCCCTTATTTATATAAAAGGGAATTCAAGGGCAAGAGAAAGGGTTCTGGATTTGGTCTTTGTACTTAGTAATTTTAAAAATTCTTAGAGTCATAAGGTTCCTGTAGAAAAGATTAGTTGAAAGTGAGCAATTGTAAGGATTTTGGAAAGAAATAGATAAGAGTGATGTGTCTATCTTTTCTTGTAGGTTCTTGAAGGAGTTATGTGTAAATGGTCTTTATTTCAAAGATAGAAAATTGATTTAAAAGGAAATATAATTTTGATTTATTTATCTCTTGTGTGCAATTCTATCATCTTTTGAATGAAATGTGATTAAGGATTTCTTTCATGCAGTGCATTGTTGTGGTGTATGTACTTTTTATTCCTTCTTTGATCTAAGGGGTCAATTAAAACACTTGAGTAGAATTGTAGAGTGATAGGACTTGTTCATGGATTTGATAAGTAGTCTAGATTTGGGTTGTAGATGGAAAACGATGTAAGGCTACGCTTTCTCAAGATCTGAATGCTATTAGATTAATTGTGTTATAATTAATTTATATATGTTAAAATCAAGCGCCCAATGGAGAGAGGCACTGGTCATAGTTTGTCATGAGTCCTTACAGTCATTACTAAGCTCTATTCATCTATGTTTCTTGCATAATTGATTATTATCAAGTAGCACTTTTATTATATATGTATTTTTGTGTGTCTCATCAATCTCAAGCTCCATCTAGCTTGAGGATCACTGAAGGACTAGCCATCGTTGAGAATTCTCCTTTTTGTTGAGCCCATATCTGAGATTTTTTGCTTAATTTTGGTAAAGGTATAAGTATGGCACAAATATTATAAGTTCATCAAAGGATTACCCTCCTGGGTTTTGCAAAGCCCAAAGTGTAGAAGGATAAGCAATAATCCTTGTCATATGTTGGTCCAAGTCCTTGGAGATTTTGAATAGTTGGAGTTGGATTCTCCTCTAATAAATATGAAGAATCAACTTGGTTTCTACCTTTTCACAGTGTAAACCCCATTTTGGGGCACCAACATGAAGCACTATAAAACTTCAAGATATTCAAGGAAAAATTTGAAAATGAGGTCGATAGAAAGATCAAGTGTTTAATATTTGTTAGAGGAGGATAATTCATCTTGGATGAGTTCAATGACTTCTACAAGAAGCATGCTATCAAAAGATAGTTATTAGCTCCCCGAATAGCTCAATGGAATGGTGTGGTCTAAAGAATGAACTGAACTATACAAGAAGCAACTAGAACCTTGATAAAAGGAGTAGAGTTATCGAAAGTTTATTGGAAAGAATCAATTCATACAACATCATACACTCTTAATAGAATTCTGTATCAAATAAAGTATGGTAAGACATCTTATGAACTATGGTATGGTATAACTCTGATAGTAAAATATTTTAAAGTCTTTGAAAGCAAGTTCTTTATCTGGAGAGATTAGGATAATCTTGGAAAGTTTGACAACAGAGTAGTTTTGAGGCATATTCTTGGGCTATTCATCAAAGAGAAAAGCATATCAATGTTACAACAAAAGATTGATTAAATATTTTGAAAGTCCAAACATAAAGGCTAACGAGATTTCAAAAATAGAAACAGGATATGAATCAGATGAGTTCAGAGAAAAGAAAATGAAAGAAGAAAGCATGAATGAAGAAAAGAATGATCAAGATGCTCTGAAATGTGCATCCAAAACTCTGAGGTATGTCAGAAAGAACCACTCAGAAGAACAAATCATTGGAGACAAGAGAAAAGGTGTTATCACAAGAGTAAAGTAGCACAAGAATGGGTTTTTCTATGCTTGCTTTATGAAACTAAGCCAAAGATAGTAGAAGAAATCTATAATGATCAGAACTAGATGAAGAGAAATGAAAGAAGAACTAGATCATATTGAGACAAAATAGACATGGGAGTTAGTCAACAGACCAAAAGACAAGAATGTGATTGGAACTAATTGGGTATTTTGAAACAAGCTAGAAGAAGATGGAAATGTTATAAGAAATAAGGCAAGGTTGGTTTGCAAAGGATACACTCAAAGTGAAGAAATCGACTTTGATAAAACTTATGCCCCAGTCATAAGAATGGAGGAAATTTGGATGTTCCTAGTGTTTGCAGCATTCAAGATCTTCAAAGTCTATTAGATGGATGTGAAATCAACATTTCTAACTAGAGAACTAAAAGAAGAAGTTTACATTGAACAAATAGAAGGATTCAAGCTAAGAGATGATCTAAATATTATGTTTAGATTGAAAAAGGCTTTATATGGACTAAAACAAACCCCTAGAGCTTGGTATGGGAGATTAGATAAGTGTCTAACTGATCACTTAGGATTTTAGAAGGGTTCAATGGACATCAATTTGTACTCATACTTCAAGACATATTTAAGTAAAATTTTAATTGTGGTAGTATATGTTGATGATATAACCTTTGGAGGAAATGAAAACATGTGCAGAAGATTTTCTAAAGAGATGTAGAAAGAATTTGAAATGTCCATGATTGGTGAGTTGAATTTCTTCCTTGGTTTGCAAGTCAATTAGAATGATATAAAGGCATTTTCATTTCTCAGTATAAGTATGTCAAGGAATTGTTAAAGAAGTTTGGGTTGTAGAATTCCAAACTAGTATGTACACCTATGACTACTGGATGTAAGTTAACTAAGGATGAAAAATATCCAAAGGTAGATGCAAGTCAATATAGGCCAATGATTGGAGAACTGTTATATCTGATTACTACCAGATCAAATATCATGTATGCAGTTTTTTTTGTAGCAAGGTTTCAGCAAGAACCAAAAGAGTCTCATGTTTTAGTAGTGAAAAGGATTTTTAGATACCTTAAAGGCACATAAAAAATTGGTTTGTGTTATCCTCAAAGCTTAAATTTTACCCTTATATCTTATATAGATGTAGATTGGGCTGAAAATATGGATGACAGAAAAATAACAAATGGAGGAGCATTCTTCCTTGGCTCTCGGTTAGTTGCTTAGTCAAGTAAGAAGCACGACTCAATATTTCTATCTACGGTATAAGCAGAATACATTGCATCATCTTCTTGTTGTACTCAAATTCTATGGATGAAGTAGACCTTAAAGGACATAAGTGTAATGTATGATGACCCTATTTCAATCATGTGCAATAATAGTAGTGCAATAAATATTTCAAAGAATCCGGTACAACATTCCAAAACAAAGCATATATCTATCAAGAATCACTTCTTGAGGGAAAAAGTCCTAGATAATGAGGTCAAACTTGAGTATGTACCTACAAAAGAGTGGATTGCAGACATATTCACTAAGGCGTTGTGCAAAGATACTTTTCAGTATCTCCAATAGAAGGTAGGGGTATTACCCCTTCCTAGTTTGAACTAATGTGCATTGGTCCAGTGAGATAGCTACATATTCTTTTCTGAACTGATTCCTATGTGCTTCCTCTTAGGGGGAGCAAGATTGAGTTTTCTTAGGGGGAGTTTTTTTCGTCCACCTTTGTCATCTTTGTCAAAGGGGGAGAGAGTAAAGCTAGTTATGTATACTAATAATCTTTTGATTTTGTTGTTGATGGATGTTGTCATCCATGACAAAGGGGGAGATTGTTAGCATTGCATGTTGTTTTGTCATTGATGTGAAATCCTTTGGTCTAATTAGGTCTAGATGTGATATATTGAACAACAATGGAAGATAGGTATGTATGTGATGTCGATGGTCAAATCCTTTAGGACCGGATATCATATGATGAGCAAAATGCTTGAAGGTTTCCTACTTTTACCAGATGAGTTTGGTTTCTTGGAAGATCTTTCTTAATATTATTTTTGTGTTGAACACAATGTACCACTAAGAGGGGGGTGAATCAGTGGTTCCTAAAATATTCTCTTTTAAGGATAACCTTAGAGTACTCATTATTATCCTAAGCACTAAACAATCAAACTAGTAAGACAAATAAGAATACCCAAAAGGGACAAACACAAATGCAACCCACAACACCAGATGTATGAGGAAAACCCTCTATGGGAAAAACCTCAATGAGAAATGATGCTCGAGTCTACTACTCCAATCCAGCCTCACAATTGAAACAAAGAGTTACAAAGATTTAGGGCAACAACCCAAGGAGCACCAACCACTGCACCAAGATCCAACTTGGTGATGTATGGTGAAATACAATTTTGATACAGTTATTGCTTCTGCTTGCAAATGAGTAACACTTGATCAAGTGGATTTTTATTGGTTAATAGCCTTTTCTTCTTCACTAGATCTCACACTATCGATTATTAGATTGCTCTCTCTGATTCCTGGCCTGACTCTTTCTCTCAGCCTCACAACACCCTGTGTCACACTTGGATGCCTTCTAGATCAAACACACCTCATTGATCAGCTTAACTATTAGACCTGCAACAATTTACCAGTTACTATATTTGTCGGTTAAACCCGCTCACCAACTGGTTTGCTTGCTTACTCACTTTACAACTTACTTAGAAAGAATTCCAAGGAAGATGATATTTTTATTTTTTAGAGATCTCTTCACATCAAGCATCATCCATTTTTGTCTTGATCTCACATATTTGTAGTCATGAATTCCCACCAAAAAAGCATTCAAACAATGTCATATTAGGTTTTGTCTTTTCCAACTATCTGAATCCGATTTGATTTGATCTTCTTTTCAAGGGATAAGATCTTCATGACATCAATCAATCACCAACAAAGCTTCACCTTCCAATGTGCATTTTCTAAATTTGGAGGTCTGCACTATGTCTTTTTACCTTTCTTCTGTCATACGTCATTAATGGCTTTACTATTTCGTTCAATAAACGGGTACGAAGATCAAATATTCTTGCAAGATTAGTTTAGTCACTTTGCTAGCTTGCCTTCCTCGAGCCGCAATCCTCTGGCATCCTCTGTGACTTGCGAGTTCCTCATAAATGTTGACCTTCTTGCTAATTTTCTATGTCGATGCACACTCCATCAACTTGTGCAATATCACCACCTAGCATCCAGCTGTCATGCTTGTCGACATCCACCTCTACTAGGATTTCAATGTCAGTTTGACATTCTTTGTTGACCATGGTTGACTACCGGTTCAGTTAGTCTTACCGGTATGACTAGTAAACATCCTTTATATCGACATGTCTTCATTGGTAATATTCATCCCATCCTCTCTGTTCTACTCATCGGTTGTTGTGACTTCATAACAAACAAACATACAACCTTCATCTCGATTTGTGCCTTACCAGTAAGCCTTCTTTACCGGTAGAAGGCACAAGACATGTGTACCGGTAGCCTTCCTTCTGTCTTCTTACTCACATTTGCATTGTCATCGTATATCTTTCTCTTCTTATATCGGTCACCACTTCTTACTTATCAGTGACCTTGCCAAACCAGTTGACATCAATGATAATTTAATGCCAATAATGCTAACACTTTGGGTCTAGATTGGTCCAGAGTTCATGCTATAGGACCAAAGATTGTATATCGTGTGGATGTGTTTTTGGGTTTGGCTTTGGAGATGTATATAGCGTGTTGATTTTTTCAATGAGGAATGGTGTAATATGGTCTACTTCACATTCCTTCCCACTATCAAAATGCTTAGTGGAGACCTATTTTAGATCTTTGTCTTAGCCTACATTGAGAATTATGTTTTTCAAAGAATATATATAGAGTTTGATTTGGATAAGTGGAGGTATGGCTTTTGTGTTGAAGACATGTGAGATTGAAGGAATCTAGTTGATACTTTAAGATTTGTGACATGAATTGTTACCAAAAGCAGTTCCAAATATGCATATTGCGTTTTAGTGGTGGATTCTCTTTATCTTTCTTTCTTGTTCAACAGTGAGCCCTCCGATAGTGATTTTTTCTAAGGAGTGAGCCCTCTGACAATGAGCATCTCGACAGTGAGCCACCCTTTGTAAAAATCACCTTAACTAGTGTCACCTTAACTGGTATTCATGTAGTGAGAATTTTCATTCTTCGTGTTTTTTTCCCTTCTTGAGCTTTCCACATAAATTTTGGTGTCTCTTGTGTTTGATCTGATATGTGCATGTAATTTGGTGTTTATCTATTTTATTAATTCTGCTAATAATTCTAGATTTGTAAATTAAATCAAAAAGTGATCATTGTTGTCGATCGATTCACCCCCCCTCTTAGTTGCCTAAATATTCAACAATATCTCCCATCTCAATGCTTTGAGCAAAAAACATACATTGTCTGATACATATATGCGTTTAAAATAGAACATATCAAAAAACCATATAATTGATAAGTCACAAAGATGATCTCCTTGTCTTTCCCACTGGATGCTTCAGCCTACTCCATCTGCTCCTTCGGGTCTTCAATATCATTATTGTCCTTGATGAATACTAAGAGGGGGGGGGGGGGGGGGTGAATTCGTATACCAAAAAATACTAAACTCAAATACTTAAATAGTCTAGTAGTAAACTGGTTTAACAGTTTTGCTAACAAACTGGTTAACACAAATGCAAACCAAACAACAAATAATGCATTCACCCACAGAAGAACAAACACCATAACACAAGAGATTTTGACGTTGAAACCCAAATGGGAAAAACCACGGTGAGATGAAACTCACAAGTAACTATTTACAGAATAGTACCAGACCGGTTAAGGTCATACAATGTTCTTCACTAGAACAGATCCTGTTAGTAATCTCAATCTCTGTTAGGAGATAAGTCCGATTAAAGACTACCTTGTGAGAGGATTTAAGATCCACAAATGTGAACCACCTTGTTAGAGGATTTACAAAGGCTTTTCTGGGCCTACCCGGTTAAGGGTTTCAGACTTGTTGAAGATGTGAGTGATCAACAAGTGAATGATCTAGCAAATAGCACAGTCTTCTTGATTAGATCCATGATAGCTCATTGCTAATGCATTCTAGAATTACTTCAGTCTTTGGTAAATCCACACTCTGTTAGAGCATACAAACTCTATCTTCTCTTCTAAGATCACACATACAAAAACTCATCAACCACCAAAAACCCTAATAGCTTCACACCTAAAACCCTAGACATGATGTCCTTAAGAAAGGAATATGATTTCATGTCGGTCCAATAGGATTACATTGCAAGTTCCTAGGTTCAATGCATCTAGACACTTTAGGTAACACGACACAAAATCACCATCAAAGTGTCGGTAGATGGTAACTCATCACATAGTATTACCAGTTCATACAACTTTACCGATTACCGGTTGGTAACTCATTGTAGAGTAATACTAGTTCAAACATTAAACCGATTTCCGGTTGACAAAATGAAGACTAGAAAATGATAATTGCTACTTTAGATACTTTGCTCCGCTTGAGATCCTCGAACCGCTTGAGGTCTTCATACCGCTTGGGATCGGTAAACACTTTCTGCAAAACATCAATAGTCTAAAGACTATAATACATAATACCAGTTTGGAACAAATACCTGTTGAGCATAACTCAATCATACAAAAAGGTGATCTCAAGGCAAGTGTGTGTCCATCAATGACAATCACAACATAATCATTAAAAAGGCCAACAATCTCCCCCTTTGGCATTGATGGCAACACTTAGGAAAAATTTGACATCTAAGTGTTTTATATAAAAAAAAATGCCATAATCACAATTACTCCCCCTAAGCATATACACTATCCCTTTTGCAAACAATACAATGTATACTACTCCCTTAAAGAGATGAACATGAAAGTATACAAAGTATGCATCAAAATTTTAAATACAAAGTACTACTCTCCCTTTGCCAACAATGACAAAGTATTGTTGAATAGCCCCTGTTCATCATTATCATTAAAATAATAAATGTTTATGACAATAAAGAGTAAAACTTGTCAAAAACTAATTTAAAGTCCCGCATGAAAGTCTTCATGGATAAAAACCATGATTCAAGTAATGAGGTAGCAACCTCACTCTCCATTTGCATCTGGGATACCTGTTCTTCCATGGCGTCCAAGGTACTCATCTCTTGAGTAACCATTAAGGTATCCAGATTGAGATAGCATTTTTGGAGTACTTGCAATTTTGCTAGCAGAACTAGTTGAAGTTCCTGCAAATCTCTGGACTGGTTGTTGATTTCCAACTCAATTCTGGCCAACTGCAGTTGAAACCGGTGCACAGTTTGCCCATATGTAGTGAAGGAATCATAGGGCATCTTAAAGGTGCTTATATATGTCTGTAAGTTTGATTGTAGTTTTTCTTTCTGAGCTAGCACATTATCATAGAATAGATGGGGTTGGTTGATCTTACTGAGTAGTAATTTCCCCTCATCCAGAGCATCTCTGATGTCCTTCTATGCCTTCAGAAGTTTAGACCAGAGCTTAGTCAATTTCTTCACTAAGGTCGTGTTTAGTGCCTTTTAATGCTTCTTATGTGCTTGAGCTTCAGCAACCTCTTCCAGGCTTTGTACCTGGTCCTTCACAACTATGAAAATAAGTTTTAGGTGGGCCAGAGAGGAATCGGTAGTGGGGAGGTTGGTACTGGGAATCAAACTGGTGAGGGTATCAACTGCAGTTTGAATAACATCTTGCTCCTTTTTCCTCCTTAGAGCTTCTAGTCGTTCTTGAGTAAGCTTTATGCTCTGCAGTAGCTCCATTTCATTTGTAGACTGGAGGTCAATGGGATTGGAGATGTCAGCCAGTTTAGCTTGACCGTCGGTTGTCTTGGGAGTCTCTGCTTGTGCATTCTTTGCCGCTTCCTTTTCCTCTTCCATTTTCTTCTTGTCTTCTTCTTTCTTTCTTTGCTCATCTTCCTTCTTCTTCTCCTCTGCTTCTTGTTTCCTCTTTTCTTTTTCCTCTTGCTTTCTCTTCTCCTCTTCCTCTTTCTTTCTCTTCTCCTCTTCTTGATTCTTCTTCTCCTCTTCCTTCTTTTTCTTTTCCTCTTCCTATTGCTTCTTCTCTTCTTCCGCATGTTTCCTCTTTTCTTCCTCATTCTTTTCCTTTATCTTCGCTTGCTCCTTGTCAACCTTTTCCTTGGCCTATTTCTCTTATCTTGTCATTTCTGCTGGTGTATCCGGAGTAACATCTTCACCGTCCAAAGCATCAACATCAATCGAGTCCATTTTCTCGGTAACCTATTCTCTTTCCCTGTTATACACCTCATCCGGTTTTGCAGTTTCTGGTTCTTGTTCTGTTTCTCTATTTGCTTGAGCAACTTTATGCATCTTCACAATGGCTTTTGGTATGTGACTGTGTATCTTTTATCACTTCAAGGACTTTTCCTTCCAGTAACAAGAGTCTTCTTCTTCTCATAAAAAAGAGGCCTTTATAATTCTCCATAATTTTAAACAATTCAGAATTAGATACATCAAGAAAATGTTGAGAAAATATTTCCTCTCTTATCTCTTGTTCCTTTTCTATGGCAATGCACCATTTGTTGTCTAAAGAATTGTATAAAGAATCCGGTGTCACAGATTTAATTTTTGATGGCGACTGGTCATTAATGCATAAATATTGAATAATCTCTTGCTCTACTTCCTCCTTCTCATTGTCATTGAAATCATCAAAATGTTCTATTAAATCACTTAGCACTTTTCTCCTAATATTCTTGATAGTCCTTTGACAATGTGTCATAGGCTTATAAGAGGAAATGTCTATATTTACCAGTGTTGATGATGTCGGTTCATTTCTTGATGTCTTTGTCTTCTTTCTTGTTTGCCTAGTCTTCTTAGGTTGTTCATCAGATTCAATATCTTCAGAGTCCGGTGTGTTTCCCTTTGTCTTCTGCTTCCTCTCAAATACCTTGGCGGGTGCAACTTCCAGTTTTTTCTTTGCCGGTGACTGCTTGGTCATTCTAGGACTTGCTAACAATACCGGTGTTGATACAGATGGCACGACCTTTCCCTTCTTCACTAAGGGTTCTTCAACCAGTGTAATTCTTTCTAGATAGGTGTCGATTCTCCTCTTCTTAGGATCAAGCGGTGAGGCAACTAGGGTAGAAGCATACCCGTCTAGCATATCAAACATTACCTCATATCCCATAGGATCCACCACTTCTTTTCTAGGCTCCACCACCTCCATTATGCACTCATCTACTTTGATGGTGAAGCAGATGTCCTTATTATACTTCTTGACAATATCACTAGATATTCTCATTCTTTGGCTCATTTTGCATTTGAACTCATCAAAGTACCTGTTCAGAACTTTAGGATGACCGATTCCAACTGCTTGAAGACTTTCCTTGATTTTCTTGGTAACCGGTTGGTCAACAGACCACTGAATATCACCAACTCCTGGGAAATAGCCTTGGAAGTAGAAAAACAATCTGACCAATAGTTGTCTGAATTTGAACTTCAGGGCATTGCCCTCTTTGATAGACTTTAGGTTCACCAGTAGCTGCCTTTGCATACAGGTACATAAATCAAATGAGGCATCTTCCATGATCATCATGTAGGCAGCATTTACCGCCGCAGTAGAGACAGAGTTGATTCTGCTAGCATGAAATGTCCGGTAACCTATCACCATGCAGGCATACTTGACCAAGTCGTCCTTAATAGTATTGACTGTCATTCCTCGTTGGTCGCTCACAGAACCGATGAGCTTGGACATTTTGGTCTTGATGACCTTCCTCAGGGCTGGTACTTCACCAACATTATAGAAAACGGTGACGACATGAATCGCTTCCAGTGTGATGTCATGTATTCGCTCCAAATACATTTTGTCACCGTGCACTCTGCTTAGAATGATGCAAATGTGGTCTTCTATGAATTCTTCAAGAAAGTACACCACATTATGAAGTTTCTTCTTTTCCAAGATGCTATATTCCAGCTTGATCTTCTTGTCATCCCTACAGAATAAACCTAACTGAGAATGGATCGCAAGAGATCCTAGGTCTTCAATTTTATAGTCAATATAGTATGAAATTCTTCCTTCTACTGTCACTTTAGTGGGTATTTGGGATAGGGTATTATACTTTGCCTTTTGTTGAATGAGATCTACTAAATCAACGGGTGCATTAGAGCTAGAGTGCGATGCAAAAGCCATTATAAATAGAGAAACTTGATAAATACCTTTGCAAGTCAAAATTTAGGGCTTCCAAATTCTGCTTCGCCATGCACTACTTCATTTGTTGGATTACCACTTTGAGTTCACTAATTGACTGATTGTTAATGTCTTTAGATTCTTCTTCAAGGTTTTGAAATCTCTTCAGATTGCAAGACAAATTGCCTTTTGTCACTCTGCTCTTGAAAAACTTCTTCGCTCGTAAAATGGTAAGTGAAAAATGCCATGAAAATCCCTTTTAAATGAATTCTCCACCTACCATAATAAATGCTCCACCATTAGGGCGTAAACCCTAATTTTCCTTTTACCATTTTTGGTCTTCTACCAAGTGGCAGGTATCACATATCGGTTAAGGTCTTTTACCGGTGTAAACCAAGGGTTCGAAACATTTCTCTGATTTTTTTCCCCCTAAGCTTTTTGTAGCTTAGTTTGTCGGTTTAGAGATTTCCACACCAGGTGTAGAAAACTGGTTCTTCTTGAGATAATCCTTTTGGCTTCTTTATCCAAGTTTTCTTCATGTCCACTTGAACAGTCTGAACATCAATCTTTCCTACTGGAGTGACCAGTATATCATTTGATATGTTCTTTTTCATTCTATAGAATCTGGCTATGTGACCCAGTTTGTTGCAATGATAGCATACCATTCTAGGTGCTCTCCATGGTCCATTATTCGTGTTTCCATTCTTCCTTCTGCATGTTGCAGCAGTGTGACCATTATCATGATAGATCCAATAGGTTTCTCTACATCCGGTTGCCGCTTTATAGCCACCACTTCCTAACTGATGATTATAGGTATTAAACTAGTTAGGATTCTGGTTCCCAAAGGGTTCAGGAAAGACTCCTTGACTTCTTTGAGGATACCTTCCAGTGTTGTGTGTGACAAACTTGCATTAAAATGCTCTATACCCAAACTTGTTTCATGCATAATAGTTACCATTGAATCTATTGGATCTAGGTACATTATTTATGAAATAAGGAAAATTATTGGGGGCCTTGCTTCTACACACATTAGCAATATGTCCTTCTTTGAGGCAATTAAAACAAACAGGTTTGAACTTTTTCTTACCTTTTTCCTTTGATGCCAATTGCTTCTTTGATGCTTCAGCTTTTGAACCAGAGGTCTCACCTTCCTCATAGCCGGAGAAACCAAGTCCATTGGTATTCTTTACCGGTTTAGTTGACTCAAGCTTTTGTTCTAGTTTAACTGAACTTTGATTGAATTTTGCAAGTATTTCCTTTGACTCAGTAAGTTCCTTGGAAATAGAAACATTGGTTTCCATTAGTGTTGCATTCTGAGAGATAGCTAAGATTAGCTCTCCTTGTATTTCTTCTTTTTCCTTCTTACTCTCTTGGAGATGAGCAGTAAGGGCACTGATTTCTTTCTTTAGCTTGGAGATCTCATGATCTTTGTCATTTGCCAGATCTTCAGCTTTTCTTCTATTCTCAAGTTCTTGACTCATTCGGATAGTCAGTCCTTCCAACTCTCTTCTCAGGTTGATTTTGTCTTCATTCAACTTTTCAACTTTTGCAACCAGAGAATCCATGTCTGCTTCATCAGAAGAGCTATTTTCAGTAAGCTCCATCAGTTTCTCAGCATGCTCTCTACTTTTTGCCAGAGAGGCTTTCTATTTGACCTTGAGTTCATTATAGGCTTTATCATTCTGAGTGAGATGCTGAGTAAGCTCCCTCACAGTGCATTCCCCCATATCTCCTTCCAAGTGGTTAAACTTATAGAAAAATTGGCTTTGATACCAATTGATGAATACTAAGAGGGGGGGTGGATTAGTATACCAAAAAATACCGAACTCAAATACTTAAACAGTCTAGCATTAAACCAGTTTAACAATTTTGCTAACAAACCAGTTAACACAAATGCAAACCAAATAGCAAATAATGCATTCACCCACAGAAGAAAAAACACCATAACACAAGAGATTTTGACGTAGAAACCCAAATGGGAAAAACCACGATGAGATGAAACTCACAAGTAACTATTTGCAGAATAGTACCAGACCAGTTAAGGTCATACAATATTCTTCACCAAAACAGATCTTGTTAGGAATCTCAATCTCTGTTAGGAGATAAGTGAGAATAAAGACTACCTTGTGAGAGGATTTTAGATCCATATATGTGAACCACCTTGTTAGAGGATTTACAAAGGCTTTTCTAGGCCTACCTGGTTAAGGGTTTCAGACTTGTCGAAGATGCGAGTGATCAACAAGTGAATGATCTAGCAAACAACATAGTCTGCTTGATTAGATCCATGATAGCTCATTGCTAATGCGTTCCAGCATTACTTTAGTCTTCAGTAATTCCACACTCTATTATAGCATACAAACTCTATCTTCTCTTCTAAGATCGCACATACAAAAACTCATCAACCACCAAAAAACCTAATAGCTTCACACCTAAAACCCTAGATATGATGTCCTTAAGAAAGGAATCTGATTTGATGTCGGTCCAATAGGGTTACATTGCAAGTTCCCAGGTTCAATGCATCTAGACACTTTAGGTAACATGACACAAAATCACCGTCAAAGTGTCGGTGGATGGTAACTCATCACAAAAATACCGGTTGGTAACTCATCACATAGTATTACCGGTTCATACAACTTTACCGATTACCGGTTGGTAACTCATCGCAGAGTAATACCGGTTCAAACATTAAACCGATTGCCAGTTGACAAAATGAAGACTGGAAAATGATAACTGCTGCTTTAGATACTTTACTCCACTTGAGATCCTCAAACCGCTTGAGGTCTTCATATCACTTGGGATCGGTAAACACTTTCTGCAAAACACTGATAGTCTAAAGACTATAATACATAATACCGGTTTGGAACAAATACCGATTGAGCATAACTCAATCATACAAAAAGGTGATCTCAAGGAAAGTGTGTGTCCATCAATGATAATCACAACATAATCATAAAAAATGCCAACAGTCCTTTGGGGGGGAAACCTATCCATAGTGTGTGTTGACCTTGTTTCTTCCTCGACTTCCTTAGACATCCCCTATTGCATTTGGAGGATGTAGAAGCCCTGAACTGGGAGGATCTTGGATCAAAGTCTCCCTTATCCATTTCCAACTTTATCTCCCTCTTTTCCCACATCCTTAGAAACTCCTTAGATCCATGCAACCCTATCAGTGTAGAAGTGTGATGTACCTCCTTATTGTAATTTGCACTCCACAGGAGGTAGGTGTGCAAAGGAGGTTTGAATTTGTTGACGTGCAACCAAGATCAATTTGGGAAGACAAAGATCATCCCATCCCTAGTCATTCTCAGATTTTTATCCAAGCCTCCACACCATTCTTCATGTACACAATCATGCACAATCTAGTCCACTTGCTATTTTCTCTTTAGTTCAGAGCACCAAGCCATGAACATGGAGGCAATTTCAATATTTGTTCGGTATTTGAATTCTCCTTTCAAGTATTCGTCCTTGAAGACAATCTTAACTCTCATGAGAAAGGTTTTCTCCTCAGATACAAAGATGTTTTCCAACCTCTCATTAGAGATATGGCCCCAAAATGCCATCATTGGCCGTATGGCTTAAAAAGAGAAATTTGGCTCCATTTTCACTCCAGTGAATTAGACCTGACATAGAAAGGTTAGGCTGTAAAAAGTTCCTTTGAACTCCTTCTCTGTCTAAACTTCCATACTTATTGAAGAAGCCACACCTTAACCACCTTGACTTCCTTAGAAAGGAGACATAAATGCCTTAGTCTTGTGAGGCTGGCAATGTTAAATGTACAAGACATGACCATCAACTACATGCATGAATTAAATAGCTTTGTCGCCACCTTTGCCCACTATGATGTCTCTATTTGAAGTTGTCTAATCCTCAAAAGATTTGGAAAGATTTCATAACCTCGTGCATCCAACTTGGAGGTATCTCATACTTGAAATCAGTCTGTAGTTATTGCCTTTGAGTGTCGTTCCTATGTTGGGTAACTCACCATTCTTACCATTGCTAACATGACATGGTTAACACAAATCCATGATCTAGTTGTTAGATGGAAAAAAATCCCATCTAATATCGCCAACTTGTAAATCAAAAGCTTGATTTGTGCACACATCAACATCCTTGTTCCCTTCTCTAAAGATATGAGATCTCTTGAAATTTTGAAAAGCATTGAGGAGGTTTATGATCCATTTGATCTCTTTGTCTATCTTCCAATTTGATCTTCTCCTTGGATTATAGCCTATGTAATTATTTGGGAGTCACCTTCCAAGTGAATCTTGTCAACTCCTAAGTTTTTTGCTACTTGAACCACCAAGGAAGATTCTTTTGCCTCAGCTTCATAATTAGTGCCTAGGGTTCAAGCATTGCATGCACTTGACAATAATCACTCCATTGCAATCCTTGGCAATGCATCCTGCACTAGAGGGTCCTCGGTTACCGCAAGAAGCACCATCAAAATTTATTTTAATCCAACCCTGCTCTAAGGGAGACCAAAGAGAAGGACTCACAAACATAGGAGGATGAACCCTTTGAGACCCATTAATGGGTTAATAAGGGCTACATACTTATAGAACATAAATTCTAAATGAATTCATTTGATTCTCCAAAAGGTAAAGCTAAAGTGATTTTTTCTTAACATTTTGATATGTGTAGAGGAGACTTTGTTGCATGTATGATTTAAGACTAGATGGGCTCTATCCATGGGGATTTCATCTAACTCTATTCAATTAAAATCCTTTAAATGGAACCTCTCAAGACTTAAATCATTATATTTCCTTAAAAATATGTGATTTCAGGCAAAAATCAGGATGTCTTGGAAGTAGAAACCATTAACATGTCTCTAGAACCTAATACGATGAAAGAACTCCAAGATTCAAATGACCATACTAAATCTCCTCAAATGTGTCCACTCTATATGTTATAGTATCATCAATTGAAGGAACAATATGAGAAAAATGTGAGAAGGTGTATACTCAAGATTGGTGATCAATCTTCACAACTGCAAAAATATCTCTACTATGCAAATCCTAAATGATGATAGAATCTACTATGAAATTAACACTATTTCTTGCTCCACCATATATTATTTGATGATAGAAAGGATATTGGTTGACAATGAAGACACACAAAGAACATCATTGAAATCTCTATCATCTATGTCAATATATCCCTTCCCATGGATATATATATATATATATATATATATATATATATATATATCTCTGTGTGTGTGTGTGTGTGTGTTGTTAGCCATCGAGATGTATGGTAATGAACAAGACTTAGATGAAGAGAACATACTCTCTAATGAAGCCATATGATGTTTGGCTCTAGAATCAAGTATCCACCTATCTAACAAATAATTTACAACAAAAAAAAAATTCTTTCACCTTATGTTTCTCTTGCTTTGATGAAGAATAAGAAGACGAACCCCCTGATATTATTGAAGGCACATTGATTTGATTTTTTTAAGAAGATGTTTCAATTCATCAATTTGTTTTGAGTAATATTAGTGTTCTTCATGCCCTAATTTTTTGCAATGCACATTTAGGATTTCCCTTGTTAAATATGATTCCTCTTGAGAGGGAGAGGATTGATCAAACCCATGTGAATTAGCTTTTCTTCCTCTTGGACTAGGAGATTTTCAAAATCATCAAACTTTAGATCAACCTATGCTCCCATAGAAATTTTATGGGTATGAAAGCCAAAAACAAACACTGAATACTTGGGACCAAACTTGGTCAATTCCTTAAAAATCAATTCTAAATTCTCTTTTTCAATGTTGTAATATTTTAGTGGTATTCTTAATTGCTTGATTTTGGAGATGTAGTCTTGGATGTGGTATAAATATTTTAGATCAAGATTCATCAAGTTATTGTCCATCTAATTTTTTCCTAATCCTATCAATTTTAGCATTCAATTTTTTAAGTCTCCCATACCTCCTTAGGTGTTTTACATGATTCAATATGAAACTACAAAACAAATGAGACTAATGAAAATATGCACCCAACAATCTTATCATGCTTGATCTCCCACCTTGTTAGTTTAATAGGATCAATTGGTTAAAGATTGTTTCTTTTAGATAGTCTAAATTACTGTTTCCAATGAGATAGTTCCATACCAATTTTCTCCACGACGCTCTTGATTATATGGAGTTATGAGTTCAATTTGGGGTTTCCCCATTGCATGAACACACAAAAAGAAAAATGAATGCAATCAACCACCACAAGATTGCGCTCCCATGTTACTCAATCAAGAATTCTCCCTACAAAATACGATTTGACACTTTATGCTTAGTGTGTTTATAGGTTCTAGATGTAAAAAAAAACAGACATGATCTTGGTACATACATATGCCATATTTGGTCACAAGATCAAAGTATAGTTTTTTATATAAAATGGTATCGATCTAATCAAACCACTACAAATTAAAAGAAAAATCATACACTTTCAAAAAATTGATACCCATAAATGTTATCAAAGGAGAAAGAACAAAACCCTAGAAGTTGTCAAACTAAAGATTGCTTAGCAACAATTATCATAGTATGCAATTTCTAGAAAAAGTGGACACAAAAATAAAAAATTGATTGAACCACTACAATGAGCATGAACTTATACTCCAAATTAAAAATATTCTCACAAAAAGGAGGTCAAATTAAAAGGCTCATTGGATAGAGGTTGGTCAAATAAGGGGTCAAATTGTTGATGTCAATATGATGTCATTCTAACATAAACATAGGAGAATTGACAAAATGTTCTCCCTATGGACAAAAAATTCTTCTATTGAAACCTTAGATGAAGCATTCCTTGCAAAATCTTACCGAAATATTCCAAAGGCAGCATGGTAAGGTGGGGATTGGTTGAGTAGAATTCCACCATATGGCAGTCAGTGACTAATGTCCATACCTAACATGTTTGTTGTATACATAGGATGATGGTACCATGTGTCAGTAGGTTATGCTTCAATTTAAAAAAAAAAAATGATTTGATATTTTTTAAAATTAAAATTTCTACAAAAAATTAAAATAAAAAACATTTTTTTAGTGCCAACCATATAGTTGAGGGGTTCATGTGTAGACATATTAATGATGATTGTATGGTCATATGAATGAGGCCAAGGGTGACAATTTTTTTCTTGATGGCCCAGAGAAAAGTATTCCAATTTCTAAGTATTATGGTTCGTCAATTTTGGCCCAGAATTATTTGAAATGGTAGGTACCTTTTGGATCTAGCAAACATGTTCCAACTTCAAACCCTCATATATCTGGCCTTTGGTGTGTTATTTGGATGAAAAAAAAGGAAAAACTAACTTTTTCAAGCTTTTGAAACCAATAGTGAGCTCAGATTTGCACCAACAAGCTCTAACTTTGATTTGAAATACAAATCCACAGAGGGGAAAGCCCCAAATTTGGTATCTCTATCAAGATTTTTTGTTTCTCAAGACCACCGTATGTTTAATAAAAGAGAAGATCAATCTCTACTAATTAGATTTTCAATCTAGATCTTTCAAAATAAGATCAACAAGAAGCAATCCCACAAGGTTTGATACCATGTGAGAGTGGTATAGAATGTTGTATACCATGCAAGTTTGGTTGAATATTATAGCCAACCAAGATCTAGGGCCTTCATGAAATCACAACAAAGATCAACTATGAGAGAATAATGCCATTCTATCAAGGATGAAAATGATAGATTATAATAGTTCATGAAAATAGATTACAAAGGGGACCCCTTGGTTATACAGGTCGAGGTGAACATTGAATGGCATAAGATTATGGTATGTATCTTTACATTATGAATTGAGACAATCTAACATGATAACCTAAGTGTCACAACCCTTAATAATTCATATCTTTCATATTTTATGATTTAATTGATTTCATATTATTTAATAGCTAATATTTTTTAAATGAATTAATTGTTATTAATATATTGATGTTATGCTATCTATAATAAATTATTATTCACATTTTAAAATGTGAAGTTACCATTCAAAAGATGCATTTAATCTATGTGAAAAATTCTCTATATGAATGCGATAGGAGATAATTATAGAAGAGGAGTTTTCCATGCATTTGAAAATATTTTATTTAAAATTTAGTTACTAATTAAGGCTCAATATAAACCTCAAAAGTTTAAGTTGAAGGGGGAGTGGACATTAGAAAAGGATACACATGCAACAATAGAAAATGATACCAAATAGAAAATGCAATCACAATCCACATGGAAAGCATCTACTTTCCATGTTGCATTGATCCAGGAGGATCTGGTTAGTTGTTAAAATATTGCTTGGAGGAGTTGAACCCACGACCTCCCATCTCCAGTTATATCTCTTCACGACTACACCAATCATTTGTTAGACAAACTTATTTTGTCAAGTATAATTAATAGTAAATCCAACAAAAAGTGGATCAGACGTGTTTGAACTCCCAAGTTCCTCATTGCGGAAGTTTCTCACCATCAACGTGCTGAGTGTGGATCACACAATATACACAAGTTCAAAACAATAATATTTAATCCATACAAACCTGAAATGAAGGAGAGCCCATGTTATAAGATATTAGACAATTTTTAAATATTTTAAGGGCTCGAATTAGGGTGTATGGAATTTATGAATATTATATTATTGTTAACCCCATAATAGCAAATAAAATTGTATTTAAGGGGGAGTTTTTGGCTTGTAAAAGCAATCAGTTTTCATTTGGGAGGAATCAGAATTCTCTAGAGTTGGAGAATAGGAAACTTGAAGATTTTTGTAAGCACAAAGGCATTTGTTTAATTGTAATACTGTTCAGTGTAAATGGGCTAAGAGGGAAACAAAGCCTGGTCCGCTAAGGAGAGCGCGAGTGCCTTTAGGTGCAAGAGGAGATTGTGAGAGAACTTTTGGTGTAGGTTAAAAGCAGTGATAACTTTAAGAAACCCCCCTTCAAAAAGAGAGATAAAATCTTGGTGAATATTTATTTATTTTGGATAAAAATAATATTTTTTATTGACAAATCTTTCATTTTTTAAAAGAAAAATATTAATTTTATTTGCGAATTTTTTTACATCAAATTTTTTTGGTAGAAAATATTGGTGAATATTAGAAAATAATACAAGTATGCATTAATTACTATTGTAAATAATTAAATTCTTATAGAAAATTAGAGGCTTAAGGTGGAAATCATTCATGAGTTTAAAGGGTAGACATTACATTATTTAGTTATTGGCATTAAATTAAATTAATTTAATAGCCCTCTTTGTTTTTTGCTAGATGAAATGTACTTTAAATTTGTAATAGTCATGCGGCCCAAAATTATTTTTATACTGTTGATTTCCATTGAGGTCAACAATTGAAAAGTAACTCAACTCTCATGAGCATTACAACTTGTAGGTATAATTTACCTCATGGAATTAAATGATGGTCATTAGATTAGGTTTTGAATCAATGATGACAACTAAAGATTGTTGATAAACCCTAAAGTAATTATTAATTATGATGTATTATTGGCGAATTAATTTAAATTTTTATAATAAATTATAAAATTTTGGTGAATCAGATCCAATCATGTATCGAATATTTTGGCGAATCTTTGAGTTCAAAATTTTAATAAAATAAATTCCAGACGATTTAAATAAGAATAAAATGAAAGTTTGTAAAAATGTGGCGATTTAGGTCACTTTAAACCTTGAATCATTAGCCAAATTTTGATTTTTCAAATTTTAAAAAATAGGCAATTGGCAAATATTAGCCACTAAAAAAATCACCGATCCTACATTGAGAAGCAGACATGTAGCTCTTATTGAGTGAACTCCGTTATCAAGCTTGTGATCCCTCTTATTCTCTTCTGTCTTATAATTCTCTTTTATTTTGTTTCAGTTTTAATTTCTTATTTAAGCTATTATTTAACATTATTAAGTTGTGTAAATAATTAAGTGAACTTAGCTTTTGTAATTTCAATGGTTAAAAAACATAACTACCCAATTCTGTTTGTGATCAGAATAAATCTGTAATTTGAATTAAAAGACAATTTAATTTGTAAGCCTTAATTACAGATCAAGCATGCATGCTAAATAGGGCAAGAAATTGGTCTTATTAGAGGGAGAATCCTTCAGTCACCATAGTGGGCAAGTATTGGATTGGGGGCGTAAATTATAGGAGGAATAGAATCAAGCCATATGTTTAATTGAATAACATTTCATATTCATTATAAGTTGGTTGATAGTTGATTTGTTACTATTTACTATTCTAGAATTCATACGTCAACATCTATGGTTAAACCAACTAGCATACCTTACTCAGTTGCCTCACTATAATATACATGAACAACTTTGTACTTATTCACTCTAGATTGTTATAGATCTCTAGCCTAGATGTTCATCTTTATGCATTTTCTCCTAACAATAAAAATGATATATAAAAACTTAAGGGACATCATTTCATGATCAGACTTCATTAATCTTTCTATGAGGAAGTTGTTATGATTAGTCATTAATTTAGTTAACCACTGGTTGTAAAATTTGATTAACCCTCTATGATCTGTACGTTATGAAATACAATTAAATTGATTATAAGTTATTATAAAACCACTCAAGAATAGAATTAAAAATTATATTTTTATATATATACTCAAGTAATACTAGAAGGTTGAAATTATTTTTCATATCAGGCTTATGTAAAGACATGCTAGGAAAATAGAATATTAATTTAAAGTATATAATTATATATGAGTATATAGAAAATAATGAATTGTCTTGGTTTTTTGGAATGTCTTTACTCTAAACTCTTTCCATTAAGAATAATTAGGATGAATATTTAAATAATGCATTATTCCTCATACTTAGATGAGGGCTTATTATGTGATAGGTATGGAGGTTTATATTCTTTTAATGATTTAGTTTGTTTTGTTCCTTAGCAACCTATAATAATCATTACATTATCATAATATCAGGACTCCTTCGTACACATTAATTATATTTATGATTATAATTGATTATTTTTGTAATAATTGTTCTTAAAATATCAAGCTATCCCTTTTGCATGTAATTAGGGAAAGGTTGGACTTTCTCCTTATCGGATGTAGATATTCTTATAAAATCTTGACTTCTTGTTATGAATACCTTTTGAGAATTTTTTTTTATCAGTACAACAATCAAATTCTAAGAGAGTTATTATATAGATATGAAATAAATGATATGAATCATTAGCTTTCACTTTTCTTTATAATGAGTATGTCTTTGTTCATGATGCATTGTGAAACTCAATTATTCATTGATTTTGAGAATAGATGCATGGTTGTATTCTTGTATCATCATTGAATATTTTATGTGAGTTGAAACTAAAGTTTATGGAATGATGTTAGAGAGATGTGTAATTTTTTTTGCTTTTGTCTTTATATGTATGTTATATGCATATGCCGTGCCCATAATATTATTACTGTAAAGTAAAAAATTGAACCCTAGTGATTCCCCACCTAGGAGAGAGAAAGAAAATCACTAGGATGATTTTCACTTGAGAGATACTTTACATTCAAAAGAGGGGTTGAATTCACTAGATCCAAACCCTAGAGTGAATAAGGATCTGAATACTAAGTGAATTGAAAGGGTACAATGCAATTTACCCTATTTTGTAAGTAGAAGAGTTGACTTGTTGACTATGCAGAAAATGAAGACAAAAGTGGGTGAAATAAGGAGCTACTGATTTGGGATCACAATGTAACTTCAGATCAGAGGTACTTAGACTAATAGGGATTTGCCCTGCAAATTTGGAGAAAAGTCATTGGGACCAGGTTGAAAGTGTACTTGGTCATCCAAAAAATCCACGAGTCGAAAAGGGTTTTTCCATCTCTGCAAATGGAGCTCAAATATGCAATTATAGCTATGCACATGCAACCTACACACAAAAAATAAGAGAAAAAGGGTTGTGGATGGGGGTTTGCCTCAGTCAAACCTTGGTTGAGGAATCAACCTTGAAAGAAATTAATTGCAAATGTTTAAATGTAAATAATGGAAACATATACCTTGTAGATTTGCAATTTGTTGATGATGGTTTCTTTGCTTCTTGAATGTAATCACAAGTGTTGCATGAAATGACATGTAATATGACAAAACCCTAACATACAAATGCTTGCAAATGAATGTTGTAATGTTGCTCCAATGGATTAATGAAGAAGACACATGAAGAAGAACATGTTTGAAGACTTGAAGACTTGAACGCTTGATAACGATAATGAAGGCCTCCTCCTAAATTTCGCTTATTCTTGTATATTTCACTTATGCAAATGAGAGAACTAAATCCCATTTTATACTTTCCTAAGAGGATAGTTTTCATCTCACTGAAGCTTGACATAGGGTAATTTGAATCTTGAAGAGTGAATTAGGGTCAAGGGTTAGATGGACCCATTTTGGGGCCACACAAAGAGGGGGAACAGGGGCACCACACCCCTATCCTACCCTATTTTGGAGCTCAGATAGGTTCACAAGATAGTGTAAGAGATACAATAGGGGGAAATTCAGAAGGATGATGTAGAGAACGGTCCTAATTGAGTAGGGAGATGCACTCTCCAAGGTGAGGAGCTAAAATGCGGTCAAAATTACAAGGGTCACAATTTGATGATGCTATTGTATATGGTGAAAATGGATAACAATAATATTGAAAGACTAAAATGGATTCAATCACAAAACCCTAGCCTAACAATGAACAAAGATCCACCATAACATATGAAGATAACCTAAGACAATGCAAATAACTCAAAATCACAAAGATTATACCATCACATGTCCAATAGGGTTTTGATCTCCATTCTTCCTATCTCCATTGATCTTGCTTGATATACTTGCTCTCAGATTTTTATATGCACAAGAGCTCAACAAAGAACGGAATGTGGTTGCAAGTGGAATTGTAGTGTAGCCAAGTACTCCAAAATCAGTCATTAGGATGTGTCATTAGGATATGTTCTTAGGGTTTGACATTGAAGAAAGCATCTCCTTAAATAGAAGACACAATATGAAATGGAGGGTTAAGATTGAGAGGTGTAAAAAGAGAGGTCGGCTAGGATTAGAGGGTAGGTAGAGGAAATAATAAAATAATGAAAGAGGTAGGTAGTGTAGGAATTAAGAGATGAATGACATGTGTCATGTGTAGAAAAAGATAATGAATTAATTAAATAAATAAAGATTTATTTAATTAATAGAAGAAGTAGGATAATTAAATAAATAAAATATTTATTTAATTTAGGAAAGGGGTAATTTAAATAAATAAATGTATTTATTTAAATGAGAAATAAGGCTAGAAGAGGATAAATGAATTAATTAAATAAATAAAAATTTATTTAATTAATAGAAGAATTAGGCTTAGATAATTAAATAAATAAAATATTTATTTAATTAGACATGACAATTTTGAGTGTCTACATTTTGCCCCTCTTTGAGACAATGCGGCTTGTCGCGTTGTTTCAAAGAAAAATAAGATGAACTGATACAAAGTTGCCCCAGGATAAGGAATTATATGCCCCCTCGAGAGATTGGATGAAAATGTCTGAAAAGATTGCAGACAATCTCTCGATAAGAAAGACGGGATAGAATGGACTGATCAGATAAAGTGACAAAGTCATGGGATAAGGAAGACTGACTCGGGAAATGAAGGCGAGGGCTAGGCTATAAGATAGACCACGGGCAAAAGACATCCTCATTGTCATCCACACCCTTAGAAGATCACAGTGCAGAGCGAGAAAAGAGCAGCAGCAGTTAGCAGCGATGGCATTCATTCATAGATTCGACCATGTCCGCCGATTCCAGCGACCAGCCGATGCAGGAGAGCCGGTAAGTACCCGAAAACCTCCTCGTACTTTCACGCATTTCGAGTTTTGTCATAAATGCATGTTTAGGAGCAATAAATGCGCTAGGAATAGGATATTTAAAAAGTGCAAAAATGCGCAACCGTGTCTGTGTCAGCGCCAGGCGCGTCTGTGTCCAACAGGCGCATCTGTGTCGGGTCCAGGCGCGTTTGTGCCTGGAACCGCGTTTGTGTTAAATGCGGACGCGTTTGTGAAATGTAGCAGCGTCTGTGCTTTATAGGAGCGTTTATGTCATGTAGGGACGTCTGTGTTCCCTGGTCGCGTTTGTGTCTGGCATAGGCACGTTTGTGTTCATAAAACGCGTCTGTGTTTCAGAAGCGCGTTTGTGCAGTCTATAAGCGCGTTTGTGAGTTAAAAGCGCGTGTGTGTTGTAAAAGTGCGTTTGTGTGTTTAAATGCATGGTTTTAGTCTTTTAGGTCAAATCGGCAGTTCTGTGATGAACATAGGCTGTCGATTGGATAAACTGCTGAGAGGATACACTCAAGCAGGTCCTCTAGAAAGATTAGGATAGATCTAGGCACTTTGTGATGAACAGGGAGCACCAAGATAGGCAGCACTTTGTGATGAACAGGGAGTGCGAATGTGAGTGACACTTTGTGATGAACAGGGAATGTCATACACGTAGTACTTTGTGATGAACAGGGAGCACTACTTAGGGTAGATAGCAACACTCAGTGAGTGTCACTAGGATAGATAACCAGATGCATTTAGGTAGCAAGTAGCATTTTGTGATAAACAGTGAATGCCACGATAACTGACATGATTGATTTGCTTGACTGTAGGAGTATTTGCCGATGTTAGAGTCACGGGAGAGATTCCCATCGACTCAGAGACTGCGACCAGAGTTGTCGATTCAGGACATGATTTCCATTGAGGAGATGGGTCTCACACATATGCTCTATGTGCCCAAGTTTCGGGCAAACATGGGGTTGCTGACTGCGTTGGCCGAGAGATGGCACTCAGAGACATGCACGTTTCACCTACCGATGGGTGAGATGACAGTGACATTAGAGGATGTATACAGGATTCTGCATGTTCCTATTGATGGAGAGTTGATTCCCTACGACCGTGATGGTGACAGGGAGGCATTGAGACGGGTTTTTCAGGATCCTGAGTTGGAGATGCGAGCAGGTCATGTAGCCTGGGACACCATGACTGCCACAGGATTAGCATTGCCGGCAGTTGTTGGGGGAGTCATCAGTGGGTATTTGTGTCTAGACAGGGCCACACGAGGATTGGCAGTGGGCTGGGGAGGGGCATTGGAGACGCTGATGGCAGAGCACACTAGGTATGCATGGGGGCCATGTGTCCTGGCACATTTGTATTATGAGCTGCATCAGTTTGTATACCACGGATCAGTGGGTTTGGGCTGCGGCGTGACTCTCTTGCAGGTGTGGGCCTATGAGCACCTTCCCATCACACGGCCCATTCACTTCAGAGGCAGAGGACAGGGACAGAGTTTCGTGCACCTGTATGCCATGATCACATCCCAGCCTCGGATTGGGAGATTGGAGCATTGGAGGTGAGTCATTGATGATATTGACATGGTGATCTGGAGGCCATACCTGGGATGCGAGGAGTGGGAGGACGATGCCTTGGAGCTACCATATGTGTTTAGGAGCAGGTATCTGATGGGGCGGACGCCCTATATTCTAGAGAGGCAGCTGGTAGACAGGGTGTGTAGGCAGTTCGGGCGGATTCAGCGGATGCCACGAGGCTCGGGCATGTATGCCTGGACGGTCAGAGATCAGGTGCAGTTTGGCCCACTGTTATCATATGATCAGGCAGTGACACAGTTAGCTGAGATGATGCCGATGCCATGGGACATGTGGCCAGAGGTAGATGATGCAGGGATGGATGCAGAGTACTCTGCGTACTGGGCAGAGCATCCATTTCCCAGATTGACAGATCCAGCAGAGCCACTGGATGGAGAGGGTGGAGGAGAGGATGATGATGGAGGAGGGGATGGAGGTAGGGGCCGGCGGAGGCAGAGGGGAGTGGTGGGAGAGAGGCGGGTGGAACCTGGGAGGGAGGGAGGATAGGAGAGAGCAGTTCCAGTGGTGAGAGGACGGGGTGGACTGCCGCTACAGGTGCCAGCAGCACAGGGTCCTAGACAGGGACCGAGACAGGTACAGGCAGAGGGACAGAGACAGGTGCAGCCACAGGTACCTATACAGGCATAGGGACAGGTGCAGGCAGAGGTTGAGAGACAGGCACCTGTAGGGGAGGAGCCACAGGCGGAGGCGGAGAGTGGAGATTCTGAGGAGGATGAGGTGGTGAGGCTGCGGGAGATCTGCCAGGGCCAGGCAGATGAGATTGAGGATTTGGTGCGAGAGAGGAACCACCTCAGGATCAGGGTCCGAGACACAGAGCGGGAGAGGGATCAGGCCATCCAAAGATACACAGAGGCCGAGACAGCTCTGAGGGCAGGTAGGCGGGCAGCAGAGGATGCAGGGGCAGGCTACGCATATGTTTTGCGAGCCGGAGAGGAGATCGCCTACTGGAGGGATCTATACTATGCAGCCGTGCCAGCAGATCAGCGGGCTAGGAGCTTCCATAGGTCGTCGCGCATAGCAACGGCTACGGGAGGGAGCCGCAGGAGACAGGCATCCAGCGGTGGGGTCATGGGGCCTCCACCACCACCAGAGAGACAGGGGGATCCAGGGGCGGGTCCATCTATAGCTCAGACTTCGTCGAGGCGAGGCGGCTCCGAGGGAGGGAGTTCCTCATAGCTATAGTGGGCTCCCATTGTATCAGTAGATGTACCATTGTTGTATTGTAGACACCTGCGGGTGATTCTTTTGTAGCCATATGATTCTTTTGACATCATTGTATCATGACACATTTTGATTATATATGAGAGATGATTCATTTTGCGGCAGCTATATGCATGTGTACCTTATGTGATGAAATGTTCTTATGTGATACATGTTTTATGATATGGATGCTTATATGATGCAATGCAATATATTTTTGTTCTTTTATGTTGTATATGTGATGCATGATGCAGATCTGAATGTATGTAATGCAAATGAATATGATACTGCAAATGAGTATTTACATAATGAAAATGTGAGATGTGCTAACATGTGTTGTATGCAGGATGTGATGCAATTGTGATATCTATATGTATGTATGAAATGCTTATATGTGGTGATGCAGGTGTAACTATATGAAATGCAAATGTTTTTGGTGTGTCATTATACTCAGTCATGTGATAGCGGGCTACGTGGACTCGAGAAGGACGATGGAAGTCAATCAAGAAAGGGGGATGGAAGACAGAAGATATGAACGTGAAAGAGCTTCTTGTGCGTTATCATCATTGAGCTTTATTATGGAAAAATAGGTTATGACAATCGAGGCATATGTTCGACCCAGAAAGTCATTGTACCTGTTTGCATGGAGATAAGACAGTCACAAACAAGGAATGCCCCAGTTCATACTAGACTCACAGTGTCCTCATATCCTTGGACAAGTCATAGCATTACTAAGAGACAATCCACAGACAGCAAATGCAAATAGGTGACGATACCCCATCCTCGCCTTTCTAGTCAAAGACATCCTGGAGATAGAATCTCTAGTCAAAGACATCCTGAAAAAGCTAAAAGACATGTCACCAAAAAAATAAAATCAAAAGAAAACCAAGACTCGACACCAACATCCACTGTAGTCCTCAAGTTTAGTGCCTCTTGTCACTTGTATAAGTCTTATTTTGATTGTGGTCACAATGTTCACTTTCACAAAAAGGATAGATAGCACTGAACCATATGTTGTCTGAGTCTGTTGAAAGATTTGATTTGTTGAAGCTCATTGTTGCTGCTGTGTCTCATTTGAAATTGACTGAATCCATGAAACTGATACTTTATTGTGGAGAAGATGGAACTTTATTGTGGACTGGCGATGCAAATGTTGCTTTATTGCGGATTGTGCGTAGATAGACTGAAGGAAGCTGGAAGAAACTGTACTCCTCGAAACATGTGATGTTCTCAGTTCCACACCCATCACTAGACGTAGGAATTGCCTTAGTCACAGATAGGATCTGATTTATTATGGATGGAAAGGGCGTGAAAAGGGAGGGTTATGGATGGAAAGGGCGTGAAAAGGGAGGGTTATGGATGGCTAACCAATCTTAGGTAGATCAATAACAAGCCATGATGGGAATGGGTAAGTTTATTGGGAGTGAATAGGTTGTGAGTGTGTGCAAAGTGAAAGGATGAAAGAGAATCCTGAAGGAGGGAGGAGCAAAGTCCCTACGCATGGCGCTGGTGACCCAGTTTTCACCATGGTACTTGCCCAGGGCGCCACCGAAGTGGTTTTCACCGTTGGACGAAATTATTTCCCTTTACTTTTTTCGATTTTTCAATTTTTTTGTTGTCACAAGGCGCCTGTTTGCCAGGTTTTCACCAAGTGACGATTTTTTTTGTTTTTATAATTTTTTTGTATTTTTAAATTAGGATATTCCGAAGAGCTATGTGTAGAACCTGTGAAGGTGCATGCTATTGATAGGATCCTCCAAAGGTTCACCTTCTGTAGTAGAGAGCTGATATGCCCCAGATCTATATGCTGCTGTGATGATGTAAGGACCACGCCAATTTGGTTCGAACTTGCCCTTCTTATCTCTGTCTTGCTGATTTTTGGGGTTCTCTCTGAGGACTAAGTCACCTACTTCAAATGTGCGAGGCTTGACCTTGTGATTGTAACTGTGACTCATTCGTTGTTGGTAAGCCTTGAGATGATTAAAAGCAGTGTGTCGTCGTTCCTCCAGCAGTTCTAGTTCTTGTAAGCGAGAGACCCTGTAGTCTTCATCGTTGATTATGTTTCTCAAGGAGACCCGTAAAGAAGGTAGCTCGACCTCAATAGGCAAGATGGCTTCAGCGCCGTAGACAAGTGAGTAGGGTGTAGCTCCTGTAGGTGTGCGGACACTGGTACGATAGGCCCAAAGTGCGGGATTGAGTTGGACATGCCAGTTACGGCCAGCATCGTCGACTGTCTTTTTAAGTATTTTGAGAATTGTTTTATTAGACGCCTCAGCTTGGCCATTACCTTGGGGGTAGTATGGTGTGGAGAAATGGTGAGAGATATGGAAGCGCTCACAGAGTTCACGAACATCCTGATTCTTGAAAGGACGCCCATTATCGGTGATAATGGAAGTAGGAATCCCGTATCGGCAAATGATGTAGTTCAGGATGAAAGTAGCGATTTGTTTCCCAGTAACTTGTGTGAGAGGCACAGCTTCAATCCACTTTGTGAAATACTCTGTGGCTGTGATAATGAATTTATGTCCATTGGAAGAAGGAGGGTGAATCTTGCCTATGAGATCAAGTCCCCACTGACAAAAGGGCCAAGGAGATGCAAGTGGTTGTAGTTCCTGTGCTGGTGCATGTATGAGGTCTCCATGAATTTGACACTGCTTACACTTCTTGACAAACTGATATGCATCTTTTTCCATAGTAGGCCAGTAGTATCCAGTCCTGATGAGTTTCTTGGCCAAGGTAGGACCACTAGTATGCGGACCACATATCCCTTCGTGCACTTCTCGTAACGCAATCTGAGCTTCGTCACTCTCTAAACATCTAAGAAGGGTGCCATCTAGACCTCGTCGGTATAGGATATCAGCTAGGATAACGTATCGGGAGGATTGGCGAATGAAAGTGCGGCGTTGGTTGTTCGATAGATCGGGAGGTAAGATATTGTCGTGAAGGTATGTGAATATGGAACCATATAACTGGGATTCAGGACCAACAACACCTATCATTTCCATAGGAGTGATCTCATATGACGGAATCAGCAGGTTGTCAAACAGGAACTCATAGCAGGTCTCATTTTGCGGCAGATCAATGAGCAAAGCAATTGTAGCCATGGCATCAGCAGCGCGATTCTGTTCTCTTGGTATCTGCTCAAACTCTATCTTTGCAAAGTGTTGTTTCAGATCATCTACCAGTTGTTTGTAAGGAATTAGCTTTTCATCTTTTGTTTGATAATCATTAGTTGCTTGACGGATGACAAGTTGAGAATCCCCAAAAACACAAAGTTCTTGGATCTTCCACTGAACTGCAATTCTTAACCCAGTTGTTAATGCCTCGTATTCTGCTATATTGTTGGTGCAAGGAAATGATAAGCGGTATGACTTTGGTATAGAATCGCCTTGGGGAGTTATAAAGAGTATACCCGCTCCTGCTCCCTGCTGTGTGTATGAGCCATCAAAGTATAGTTGCCATGGCTTTGCAGGTGACATTGTTATAATAGACTCATCTGGAAATTCTGACTGTAGAGGAACATCATCTATCATGGGAGCATCTGCTAGTTGATCTACAATTGCTTGTCCTTTTATGGCTTTTCTGTCCACGTATTCAATGTCGAATTCACTCAAGATCATGACCCACTTGGCTAGCCGCCCAGTAAGTGTAGCTTTGTTGAGAAGATACTTTAGTGGATCAATTCTGGCAATCAACTTAGTCTTGTGAGTGAGCATATAATGTCGTAATTTTTGTGAAGCAAAGACCACAGCGAGACACGCACGCTCAATTGGTGTGTAGTTCAGCTCATATCCCACCAATGTGCGACTGATATAGTAGACCGCTTTTTCCTTGCCGTCAGGTATTTGTTGTGCTAGGAGTGCCCCCAGTGCTGTTGGAGTAGCTGATATGTAAAGTAGCAATGGTTGATCTGGAATTGGTGGCATCAAAACTGGCGGGTTCAAAAGATAGTCTTTGAGTGCCTGAAAAGCCTATTGACAGTTCTCATCCCATTTGAACTTGATGTTTTTGTGTAGCAGGTGCTGGAAAGGGTTGCACTTATCTGCAAGTTGTGCTATGAATCTTCGTATGGACTGGAGTCTCCCTTGTAAAGACCGAAGTTGACTGATATTCTTGGGTGGCGGCATGTCCAAGATAGCCTTGACCTTTGCTGGATCAGCTTCTATTCCTCTTTTAGACACAATGAATCCTAGGAGCTTCCCGGAGGTTACTCCAAAGACACATTTCTTTGGGTTTAATCTTACCTTGTATTTTTCCAGCCGATCAAAGACAACTGAAAGAATGTCCAAGTGTGTATTTCTGTCTATTGATTTAACCAAAAGGTCGTCAACATAATCTTCCACTGTTACATGCATGAGATCATGGAAGATAGTAGTCATAGCTCGTTGATACGTGGCACCTGCATTTTTCAGCCCAAAGGGCATGACATTCCAACAAAATGTTCCCCATGGACAAGTGAATGATGTTTTATGTTGATCTTCAGGTGCTATTCTGATTTGATTGTATCCAGAAAATCCGTCCATTAAAGATAACATCTCATGACCTGCTGTGAGATCAACAATTAAATCAATGTTTGGTAATGGGAAATCGTCCTTTGGACAAGCCTTGTTGATATCCCTGAAGTCTGTACATATTCGGATGCTGCGATCTGGTTTGTTAACAGGTACTAAGTTGGAAATCCATTCAGGATAATCAATTGGGCGTATGAATCCGACATCCAGTAATTTCTCCAGCTCTGCCTTGACTAATAATGCCACTTGTGGATGCATTTTCCTCAATTTCTGTTTTACTGGTTTTGCCCCCGGTTTGACTGTTAAATGATGCATTACTAAATCGGGGTCTAGTCCAGGCATATCAGCATAAGACCATGCGAAGTTGACTTGTCGTTCCTTAAAGAAGCTTATGAACCTTGCTTTCTCGGCCTCTGTCAATGATTGAGCCAAAAATATGTTATGTGGAACCTCTGTTGTACCAATGTTTGTCTTTATGGTCTCCTCTACCAACATGGATGATTTTTCCTCGTATGATGCTGGGAGAATGTCAAGCCTCCCATCTTCGGGCGCCTCAGAGAGGTTTTCACCCTCAGATACGTCCTTTCTTTTTACTTTTTTAGAGTCAGATAGCGCCACAGTGTGGTTTTCGCCATAAGACCCTTGTTTTGTTTTTATTTTCACATTTTTGCGACTAGAAGGCCCGACACCCTCACCAAAGTATGCCCTGTTATTAAGCTCTATGGCGTATCCTGCTTTATGGTCTCCAAGAGGAAGATCATCGCGAATGCCAAGATAATCGACAATAGCTTCGTCATTTTGAAATGTATCAAGCTGTGCTGGTCCATCCTGATCCCAGTCAATGAGTTGGGGGTGAACGAGGGGAAGGTCTTTAGTGTTTTCAGAGTTCGCAAGGCTAATAGTGAAGATGTGGTTATATTCAGGTATGTCAAGATAGTCATCGAGGTCATCAATGGTACTCTCCTCATCAGTTTCGATCGTGAGTGAGTCCAAATTATCATCACTAGTAGCACCCTTAGGGACAGGTGTCCTCATCCTATGTGATCTTGACCTAGGGCCTTGAAACGAAGCTTGTGCGGGATCCTTATGGGTCGGTTCTTGACCAACTCTGAATTTCTTGTAAAACTCCTCCTCCTCTGTAGGTTCCTCTGGCTCTCTAAATGTCTCGTTGAGCTCATAGTCGCTGGAGGATTTGTCTGAACCCCATTCCCATTCGTTGGAATCTGTAGAATAGTCATCTTCTTGTTGAACTTCAGCCACTTTGACTCGCCATATCTGTTTTGTTCTTTTATTGTGAATCTTGGGATTTAGAAAACCAAGCCCCTTGGAGCGTTCCCTTCTTGTAGTTAGCTCAGGTTGTAAAGGCTCCATGACACCTTCTTTGCGTAGTCCAAGAGGGCTTTTTCCATCATACCCAAATCTTTGTAGAATTTTGAAACCTTTGCCATAGTTCTCACCGGGTATTATAATTTGATCATGTGTATCCTCTTTAGCGTCCTTATATAGCATTTTATATAAATTTTCTTCCTCTAGTTCGCCCCATTTTTGAAAGACGGTAGGATCCCATTTGAGTAGCATGATGGAGATTTGCTTATTAGGATGTGGCCTCCCATATTCCTTGGGAGAGGTCATGACTTGTCGTAAGAACATTGTTTGATTCAGAGTATATTCTCCCATGCCTTTGTCTTGAAACTTGGCTCTAAGTTCACCTTGTTTGGATGTCGAGGGCTTTAATGACTCAGGATCAATATATGCTGAAGAAGGAGTAGCTTCACGATTGCTGGGAATGATAGTCTCAGTATGTGATCTCAAGTTATTGCAATATATGAATGGATTTGGATCACCATTGACCGTTACCTCGACTCCATTATGAGGAAACTTAATGCACTGATGATATGTTGATGGGACTGCCCTCATTTCATGAATCCACGGACGTCCTAGCAATATGTTATACGTAAGGTCTAGATCCAGGACTTGACAAACCACATCCTTTGTGACTGGCCCTATTCTTAGTGGTAAGATGACCGTGCCCTTGGACGAACGCTCTTCATCATCATAAGCCTTAATAGTGATTTGGTTTGTAGAATTTACAGCTTTGTCAGAATATCCCAATTATCTGATGGTGCTCAATGTACAAATATTAAGACCTGCTCCTCCATCTATCAGGACTCGCTTTATTCGGTGTTTATGTATGAAGGCTTCAATATGTAGAGGTGCATTATGAGGCTGACTTATGGAGGCGTCATCGGCTTCTGTGAATGTGAGGGAGTGTGGAACGGATAAATATCCCACCATGGCTTGAAACTGGTCCACGTTTAGATCAGTAGGGACAGCAGTATCTCTCAAGGTTTTGTCGAGGACAGCTTTATGTGCAGGAGATATACGTAAGAGCTCAAGAATAGAGATGAGTGCGGGTGTTTTCCCTAATTGCTCTACAAGGTCGTACTCAGGCTTAGTTGACGGAAGATTGGTATTCTTAGTAGAGGTACCTGGCAATGTGATCTTACCTCGACGGGTTGTAACATGACATTCAGAGGTAGATGCGGACGAAGATCCCACACCTTTTAGGACAATTTTGGGTCTTGGAGAAGAATTCTCAGGATTTTTGTTTTTGATAGTAATGGTAGAAATATGATTGTCCATTGAGATGTGATTAATAGTGGAATCATAATTGTAAGATGCTCTAGTGTAATTGGCTTGATCATCTGTGACTTTGCCTTTTCCCTTGTCATGTTTTGGGAATGGTTCCTTAAACACCTCATGCTCTTGGTTAGATGAATGTCCCTCAATCTCAATATCTCCTCTGTCAATGAGGTCTTGTACAATGTTTTTCAATCGATGGCAATTACTTGTCTTGTGACCCTTGCTCTTATGAAACTCACAATATTCATCATCATTCCACCAATTTGGTTTGACCTTTGGTTCATATGGAGGAAAATCTGGGACTGTGATCACTTTGTTTGCTACAAGCTTTTTGAATACTGATTCAAGTGGTTCTCCCAATGGAGTGTACTTCCTTCGTGGTTTAGCAGCCGTTTGATTGTTCACTTGATTGTTGGTAGAACTTGATCCAGAAAAGACGAACTTTGGTCTCACTGTATTGGCATCAACAACACCATCATTAACCGTGTTCTTGTTCTTGTTCCAAAATTTTGGTTTGTCCTTTCCTTTGAAATCCTCTTTGTTTTCTTTGAATAGCTTGATAACTCCTTGTTCAATTAAGACCTTTTCTGTTGCTAGGCCCTTTTCAATGACATCCTTGAATGTAGACAAACAAGCTTTTCTGAGATCATAGCCAATAGCTTTATTAACGTTTTGTGTGAACATCTCCACCATCTGTTTTTGCGGGATCTCACAAGAGCATCTGCTAGCTAAGTTTCTCCATCTCTGTAAAAATTTTGCGAAAGAGTCTCCTTCCTTTTGTTTCATGTTGCACAAGGTAGTAACTGAGACATCTGTTTCAATGTTGTAAGAGAAATGTTGAATGAATGCCTCTGCTAAGTCGCCCCATGACTTAATACCGGGAGGTAATTGAGAAAACCATTCCATAGCTTGGTCACCTAAGCTCTGTGGGAACAACCTCATTAAGTATGTCTCTTCTGCGGCTACCTCAATGCAAGCTGTGAAGAATTGTCTTATATGTGCCTTGGGGTCTCCTCTCCCTCTATATTTGTCAAATTTTGATGTTACAAAGTGCGGAGGAAACGGAGGCATTGGAATGCTCTTATCGAAGGGATAAGGGCATATATCTCTCATAGTATATGTGGGTTTTGATGTGCCCATGTCTTCCACTTTCTTTTGTAGATCTCTAATTTGTTGCTCCAAATTATTTTTGGGAGAAGATGGATTTCTTGTAGCATATCCCATGTTTGAAACACCCATTTGAGGAGGAGCTTGCTGCATATATGGATGATACTGATCGTAGACATGTCCATATGGAGGTCTATATTGTTGAGACATGTATGGAGCACTTGGCATAACTTCTTGTTGAGGGACCCCATATCTGTTTTGTGTGTATAAACCATATTCAATAGGCCTTTCATTTTCCATTGTGTTGCCCCCAATTTTGGCATGAGGTCTCCTCGTGTCAAAATTTTGAGGAAGTCCTTGAGTATCCATTTGTCTTGGTTGACCCATATCTTGAGCATGTGTTTGAGCATAGGGCCTCCATGATGGTCTTTGAGCGTAAGTATCATACATTTGAGCTTGTGTATGTGGGATTGCTGGTTTCTGAAGCAAAACTGATGGTGACTCCGACATCATATTATTTGGTCCTCCACTATTAGGTTGAGTTTGTTGTGAAGGTCTACTTTCCATAAGTTGAGATAAGTCAAAATCATGTGGTATTTTGGTGCCACTTTGTGCCATCATGTTTAGGAAATATTGACGATCTCTCTTCATTATGTCTTCAACCAATCTATTGAATTGAGGATCCATTATAGATTCTTGTATGTCTGCTGATAGTATTGAAGAATTGTCAACATTGTCATTGTATGTAGCATTGTTGTTTATAGCATTTGCACTTTCCACATTTGGATTGTGTCTATAAACGTTCATGTCTGGTAATGTAGTGTGCTCAGGATTGTAGAAGACATCATTGTCATACTCATAAGAACTCATGTTTGCGGATTCTTGAGCTTCTTTGACTATTCTCCTAGATTTTTGAAGACGGGTTTCAACCATGAACTAGGTGTTTGGCAATATGTGAGAGACTAGATGAAAAACGAAAAGAGTATGGAAGACCAAGAGTTGTATGGAGTGTAAATGAATCTTAGGTGTACTTGCAATGTCCAAAGTGTAAGACCAAGTATGTAAGTAGTAGAGTAGGTGTGACTTCCAAAGAGAGGATAGTTTCTCTTGATGAGGTAAGCTGACCTTGACTCTAAGTAAGACCAAATGAGACCCAAAGGTAAGAAACCTTGATGAGGGACCACTTAGAAAAGTGTTGTTGTATGTAGTGTGTTGACAAAGTATGATGAGGACCAGCAAGTGACCTTTTGACTCAAGTTTAGACAAGTATGAATGTAAAATGAGATGTGAAGCAATGATGGACTATGTGAGACCTTAGAACAGGCTGAATGCTAGATGAAATCTGAAGAGACAACCTAGGAAGCTCAAGTATGCCGAAACTGATGTCTTTTGTTTGTTTGACTATTAGAATTTTCAAATCCTAACACAGATGCCTCTGTATACTTCACAGACGCGGTTTTAAGACACAGACGCTACTCTGTTTAACGCAGACGTGATTCTGAGATTTCCCTGTTGATGTTTGCCGGGACTGTAACAGTTTTTTGCAATTGTGGACACAGACGCTCCTGTATACTTCACAGACGCGATTCCCAGACACAGACGTGTCTCTGTTCGACACAGACGCTGATAAAAACACAGACGCTATTCTGTACTTCACAGACACGTTTATCTGACACAGACGCGGTTCGAACAGACACAGACGCGTTTCTGTAACCTTCGTGCAATCTTTCCTATTTGTGAAGTTGTTTTGTTGTGACCAAATCTGATTGTTCGACTATTTTTCGTGACAAGAGGACACAGTGCTGATGACTCAATGTTTGCTAGTGTTTAGACTCCAAAATGACTCCAAGAAAGTGTGTTGTTTGATGTAAAAAGTTTTTGCATACACTTGAAGACACAAAAGACACTATGTTTTGCTGTTTTGTCTTTGAGTGTTTGAATGTTTATCATAAGTCAAGCACAATTCTTATGGCTGGCCAAGACAATAGTTGTTGATCCCACATGGGGTTTTACCCCCGAGGCTACGCTATTCAAAGCGGATACTTAGATGCTTGACCTCACTAGCTCCACCCTCGGCACTCACTTCTCGGGTCAGCCAAGCATCAGTCCCCATGAAAACTCCCCATGGCGAACTTTGTATCTCTACTAAGAACCGTATGTGTGTGGGCCGCTATCAGAGGTCCGACCTCCTGCCCCAACAACTAGAAGGATTTGGGCTTCTAAAACAAAATGGTGCTAGTAAGGGCATCCGCTCGTGTGGCCATACATGTGGCACTTTCAGCTCTGTAAATACAGAAGGCTCCCAGCCGGTAGGGGTTACGCCCTACAAATGATCAAATAAATTTGATCAAACGGGTTTATGGGGAGACATAGTGTCGGTATGAACTAATCAGCACACGTTATTCATAGTTTTCACCATGAATACATTTAATTATAGTGGTTTGGATGAGGTGGGTTTTCCTCGCTACCACTTGGGTCGTTCTCTTCTCACTAGTAGTCCTAATGACCACACGAGAAGACAGGCCCTCTAAAGATTAAACAAAAAGAGCCTATTGCTCAAGACACAAAAGACAATGATTCAATTTTAGTGCACCAATTGAAGTGTTTGCTAAGCTATGAAACAAGGCACACAATAAAAATTACAAAACCCTAGCTAAGGCCCTGCAACAAAATTGTTAGTAGTTTGGGTTGTTTCAAATGATAACCCCTTCCTGCAAGCACACAAGTTAGGTAAATTTTTAGAAAACCCAAAAAGACTTTGTGAAAAGGGGCCTTCAACAAAAACGTATTTGCCTCCAAAGCAAGCTGCACAAATCAGGTTAGCTAGATCTGCAAAGGTTAGCCGAAAATAAACCAGATCTGGAACCCTAAGTACAAAATCCGAAAACCCGAATCAAAAAACTTGAAAAAATTTTGCAAAACAGAATGCACAGACGCTGTTATACCAGACACAAACGCGTCTGTTTAACACAGACGCGGTACTGTGATTCACAGACGCGATCGCATAACACAAATGCTTCTTTCTACTACAGACGCGATAAGATGATGCACAAACGCGATTCGGAATCACAGATGCGACTTTCGGAAACCTGCAAAAATAGAAAATGACAGAAACACAGACGCGATCCAAGATATTGCAGACGCCTCTGAAATACAAAAACGCGATCCGAACACTCGCAGACGCGGAAAAAACCTAAAATGTCGTCGAAATCGTCCGTTCTGCAACTTCAAAAATGCAAAATCTGCAACAAAAATGTTAAATGCAAAGGGACAAGAGTCCCACCGGGCGTGCCAAAATGTATATGGTGAAAATGGATAACAATAATAACAATAATATTGAAAGACTAAAATGGATTCAACCACAAAACCCTAGCCTAACAATGAACAAAGATCCACCATAACATATGAAGATAACCTAAGACAATGCAAATAACTCAAAATCACAAAGATTATACCATCACATGTCCAATAGGGTTTTGATCTCCATTCTTCCTATCTCCATTGATCTTGCTTGATATACTTGCTCTCAAATTTTTATATGCACAAGAGCTCAACAAAGAACGGAATGTGGTTGCAAGTGGAATTGTAGTGTAGCCAAGTACTCCAAAATCAGTCATTAGGATGTGTCATTAGGATATGTTCTTAGGGTTTGACATTGAAGAAAGCATCTCCTTAAATAGAAGACACAATATGAAATGGAGGGTTAAGATTGAGAGGTGTAAAAAGAGAGGTCGGATAGGATTAGAGGGTAGGTAGAGGAAATAATAAAATAATGAAAGAGGTAGGTAGTGTAGGAATTAAGAGATGAATGACATGTGTCATGTGTAGAAAAAGATAATGAATTAATTAAATAAATAAAGATTTATTTAATTAATAGAAGAAGTAGGATAATTAAATAAATAAAATATTTATTTAATTTAGGAAAAGGGGTAATTTAAATAAATAAATGTATTTATTTAAATGAGAAATAAGGCTAGAAGAGGATAAATGAATTAATTAAATAAATAAAAATTTATTTAATTAATAGAAGAATTAGGCTTAGATAATTAAATAAATAAAATATTTATTTAATTAGACATGACAATTTTGAGTGTCTACAACTATATTTAGCCCCCACTTTAGCGGGAGTATGTCTTACACCAATACTACTAGTAAAGTAGAAGAAAGAGAGAGATGAAGATGAGAGATGTGGAGCAATACCACAAGGAGTATGAGACATCACTAGTCTTGAGGAACAAAAGCCCCTAATCTTAGGATCTTAACTCACTCAAACATGCAAGAGCACACAAAACAAAAAGAACAAGACAAACAAAAACAAGACCAAGCACAAAAGACACATCACAAAAATAGAACACAAGACCACAAATCAACTAGCCTAAGAGACCTCGATACTCAAATGTCTCGACAACTAATTAAAGCACACAAAGACAAATTCCATCACATAAAAGAGAAAAGATGACATCATCCATGAACCATCAATAGTAAAACTATGATTTCATGAGAGAAATAAGAGAGAGGACATGAATACACACTTTGGTGATCCATGAGAAGAAAGGCGAACAAGAGAAACCATGGACATCTCGCCCCTAAAACTAGGTGATCCATGGGGAAAAGGACATGGAAAACTAGTCCCTAGAGTCTGTCTAGGTGATCCATGGAGAAAAAAGACATGGAAATCTAGCCCCTAGAGTCCGTCTAGGTGATCCATGTAAGGGAGGAGAGTGAGAACACCATTAGTTCCACCCAACCTCATGCGCGTGTGTGCAAGTGAGGTTTGAAGCACCTCATAGGAGTCTATGCTCAAGAATGCTACAACCTGTATAAAATGTATAGTACAAGGGTAAGTGCACCAAGATGGTGAAAAAAAAAGTGGCCACATGCCAACAAAAAAACTAAAATTTTCATAACCCGTGCGGGTTCCTAAAAATTCAAAAATGTGTTAGGCTTGGTAACAATATAAGAATAATAAAAAAATGGAGAGCGAAGGGAAGAGCGAAAGGCGAAGTGATGTGAAGAGGTGTGAGAAGAAATGATGCGCATAAGATGGGCAGTTTGGAGAAGATGTGGCCACTGGAGCATGCAAGCCCCTGAAATGGAGAATTCTAGAAGTAGACTGGAACAACACTGGATTCCCCTGCAAAGAGCAATTGGAAGGAGGTGTGGAAAACAATGGGGATAGTAAAATTCATCACCCTCTCACAAAAAAGGAGAAGCCAACCGACGACATAGAAATTGACCTATCTGAAGATATTGAAAATAAAAACTTGATCTTCGAGAGTGATGCGATCATCGCAAAAATTGTGGGACCAAAGCTACCAAGAAAAGAGATTCACTCCTGGACTGAAGAGAACCGGGGGAAGAACACAATGATTAAATTTTTGCCCAAAGGTTTCTTTGTAGCAGTTTTCGCCGAAGAAATTGAACAAAATCATATTTTGTATCTCAAAAACTGGTATATGAATAGTCACCTGGTGTATATGCAGCCCTGGACACCAAATTTTGATTCCACACAACTTGTCATTTATGACAAACCTGTATGGATTTGATTATTCAATTTACCAATTGAATATTGGTGTGAGTCAAGCTTAGAAAATATTGGAAGAACCCTCAGAACCCTACTAGAAATTGATGAAAATATTATAGAGGGTGATTTGTACAACTATGCCAGACTTAAAATTGTTGTAGTCAAAGCAATTCCCTCTTCGGTGACACTACTTTCAGTGAATGGAGAATGGATACAACAGATTGAAGTAGAAAAGGATATCAGAGCATGCTCGAGATGTGGTCGTATATTTTATAATTTAGATAAGTGTAGACTATTCGTCAGGAAGGCCTACAACCACCTCGACAGAAAACAGAAACAAGTTTGGAAGGAAAAAGTGAATAAGGGGGCCCCATAAACTCTGCTCTTGGAGGGACCTGAAAGCTCCAATCATGATTTAAAACAAGATGCATGCATGGTGAATTTGGTGCAAGACACCCCTATGGACATGAACAACGATATACAAATATACCCCATTGAAACCCCCCTGATCGAGGAAGCACTTCCAGAATTAGAACCAGAAGCATCGGAGTCGGGCAATAATGAAGATGAATTGAATATGATAGACCCCATATGTATTAGTCAATCGGCCAATATCATTTTAGGGGGCACAAAAAGTACAAGAGGGAGGAATAGCCATAAGACAGTGAGGGAGAAGAGGGCAAATGAGGAGGGTATTGTAAGTATGTTGAAATATTTGGATCTCTCCAAGGGAGGAAAGGCCTCCCTTGGGGGCCAAGGAGGATTATTTCATGGAATGTCAGGGGCCTATCAGCCCTTGACAAAAAATGCTTGGTCAAAACAACCTTGACCAAGTTGGATGCATTAATATTCATTCTTCAAGAAACAAAGCTAAGTAAGGATAAGGTGGTTGAGTTCATCAAGTATTGTTTCAAGTGGGAAGGCATTTTTCAGGATGCTAGAGGTGCAACTGGGGGCTTGGGACTTTTGTGGAACCCTTCCAAAATTGATGTACGTCCTATTGCTTCATTCGACCATTGGATGGCCTGCAACATTGTTTGTAAACAAACAAACCTATCATACCCGCTATTTAATATCTATGGACCTATCAAGACTGAGGAAAAACTGAAAGTCTGGAATGAAATCACAAATCAAATTAAGGTGTTGGAAATGGAGAAGGTCATAGTTGCTGGTGATTTCAACATCCTTTTGGATATTGATGAGAAGGTGGGAGGTCTTAGAAAACCTTCGAAAGTGATGGAGGATGTTAGAGATTTTGTAGCAAATTGCAATTTGATTGATATCATTCTTAAGAATGGAAAATTCACCTAGATTAATAGGAGGCTAAACTTTGCCAATATATCAAAAAGACTAGACCAATTTCTGGTGGGATAATGGTGGATTAGTAGCAATTATGCTGTGGAAATTGAAATTAACCCCCAAATTGGCTTAGATCATCTGCCAATTTCCCTATCCATAGCTCAGGATATTCGCAACAAGAAGAATATCTTCAAAATAATGAGCATGTGGTGGTGGGATAAGCGGTTCCTTGTCAATTTGAAAGATTGGTGGAGTGAAGGTAATATTTATTCTAGGTCTCCTAGTTTTAAATTTGTCAAAAGAATCCAATTCCTGAAGAACAAAATTAAAGACTGGAATAAATTGTCATTCAACAACATCTTTGTGGAGAAAATTAGTATTGAGGATGAGCTAGAAGATATTGGAAATTGGGTAATGCAATTCGGTATGACAAATGCTGAATTTGAATTGGAGAAAAAACTAAAAATTTAGTATATGGAAATCTTAAAGCGGGAGGAGCTACAGTGGAAGGATAAGGCTAGGGAACTATGGGTTGCTGAAGGTGATCTCAATACAAAATTCTTTCATGCTTCCTCCAAGGCCAGAAGGATCAACAATAAAATTTGTTCAATCAAAGATGAGAATGAGATTGTAAAGATAAAGACTGATGATATTGAGCAATTTGCTCTCAGATATTACATGGACATATTTGGGGGGGCTGAGTAGCAGAGGGTTACAACATCATTGATTGAGAAAGTTATTATGCCTGAGATCTCTAGCTCAGACTGCGAAATGCTACTGGCTCCCTATTCTCTAGAGGAAATTAAAAATGCCACTTTATCTTTGCATCCCCAAAAGACACCCAAACCTGATGTAATAACGGCGAAGATTTTTCAAAAATGTTGGGATTTCATGGGGAAGGATACTTTGAATGTGGTTAAAGAATTTCAGAAAAAGCATAAGTTTGTGAAAGAAATAAATCACACTATTATCACACTTACCCCAAAAAACAGGTTTGTGAATCCATGTCTGAGTTCCGCCCAATATCATTATGCAACACTATCTACAAAATAATTTCCAAGGCCATGGCGGAAAGACTGAAAAACTATTACCAAAACTTGTGTCTGAGAACTAGAATGGGTTCACTCCGGGTAGAGAACTCGCGGATAGTACCATCCTAGTATTCGAAGTCATGCACTCACTCCATAAAGAAAAAATGAAAGGCATGATTATCAAATTTGATGTTGCCAAAGCTTATGATAAAGTGATATGAAATTTCATGGTACGAGTTGTTGACAGATTTGGGTTTCCTACTAGCTAGATTGAATGTATAAAGTTCTATATTAGCACTGATAAGTTGAGACTTTGTCATGTTTTTATCATCAAAACTCTTAAGTTTTTGACATCTTTTGGTTTGCATAGTAGTAGTGATGTATTGTAAATTGACTATATGTATTCCATATGTTAAATATGAACTTATGAAATCATGTTTGAACTTTGTCGGTCTATTTCTACAGCCATGCCATTTATTCCTATAGCCATGTGATTTGTTCTTGTTTCCATGTGGATTATTTAGGGTAATATCATATGTTAATTAGTAGATGTGTTAATTAAATAAAATGCGTATGTATGTCCTTGTATGTTATTTTTGTTATAATGCAAGTAATAAATGATGCCGCGGTGGATATTCTCCTATTGTGCTTGATGAAGGAAAAATTACATAATAGATAACTGAAGATCAAACTCAAGAGGAGCTGAGCAAGCACAAGGTATGACATAGGCGGAGAATCCAAGCGACACTACCAATGTCTAACTTCAGTGGGCATTGAATTTGTAAACACCACCACGACATGCAAAGACTGTGGTTTGGTTTGGATCTACATTTCCTGCAGCCAAGCTCTAGTTATCTTCTTTATCAGTCAATCATCCACCTCTTCTTTTGGGTGTGATTTGTGTTGTCTATTATAGTTGATCCTCTCTTTTATAATAAGCTCTTATTTTTCTCAAAGCTTAGACAAAATAGAAAAGAATAGAGCAGAGGATCTTTGATAATCATTCTTGAGTTTCTTTTCAAAATATTTAATTGTTGGTATTTTGGATATGTTGATATGGTTTTGTCATTGATGTCAACACTTGATGTCAACACTTATCAACTCTAGCAACATTCACCGGCAGGCAAACCCTGACACTGGCATCGACAGACTCTACACCAGTATTCTATCCACCGACAAGTTATATTGTTTACAGGGACTTGGAATGAGATAAAGGACACTTGGTTGTGTTGAAGAAATCATTTGAACACCTTGTATTGAAGAATTGTTCATTGGTACATACAAGTTTGCATATTTGCTTTTACTAGCAAATAGGTCCAGGATATGCACTGACAGACTTATCTATTTTAGATCAGTACAACACATTATGGAGATAATTTAATTATGTTGTAAATGCATTAAGCCGACATGTTGAATCAGTTATTGCATCAGATATTGTTTTATAAATTACTTTTATTATAATATCTTCTTAGAGCTGACCTACTAAAATTGGTCCTAGGTTATGGTATATATGTAAGATCTTATTTGTGAAATAAAGAAGGAATATGTGAGAATAAGAAGAGCTATACACGCAGACATCATTTGAAGATTGAAGGAAGGTATTTGTGAAAGACAAACAGAACTCCACTGGCACTAAATCCAACATATGAAGATGCTAAATTGAAGTAGTACATTTATCATTGTATTTAACCATCCAATTGTAGTCAGTGTGACTCCCATTTGTGATTGAGCAGTGAGCTCTAGGTACTTGGCCTTTCTGCATGTGCAGACCCCATTTTTGTACACATACTATCTGCAGTAGTATCATCTGATTGTGGGTAAGGTTTCCCAATGTGGTTTTTCCCCTTACAGGGTTTCCACGTACAAACTTTGGTGTTATGCGTTGTGGATGCTTTTATCTTTTTGTTTCATGCATTATTCTTTACCGGTACTGCAATTAACCAATAAATCGTCTACCGGCATAAAGTTTGGTTTATTGGTATTAAGCTTTAAGTTTGGTTAAGTAGTTTTTGGTTTTGTTAGACAAACTGATTCACCCCCCCCCTCAATTGTCATCGGGACCTAACATTAATCACTTTTAGGAAGCAATGAATAAAATTATGTTGTTCTAATTTGTTAAAAGTAGTTTTCTGGAAGCTTGGTATCACTCATCCAAGGGGGCCCACTTGGTGAGTGATCATGTGTGTGTTTGTTAAAATTAGTTATCTTTCTTTAGTCGTAGTAGAAGTTCTTTCTTAGACTGTTGCTATAGCCACTGGAAATAGATCCATTGATTGTTCTTGCAGCCAAGCCAGAACATAGTAATTTCTGTTTCCATATTAGATCTTTCCAGCATTGCTTTTATGAAAATTATGCAGAAGTTTTTCCTGTGACCTTTCCATAATTTCCATTCTTGCCTTCCTTTTTTGCATAATGTTAGTTGCTGCAGTAATGCAGGATAGCCATTGAAGGAACTTAGTGCATATATAGTGCATACCCATTTCAAGTATTACGTCCCTGGGCTGACAATCAAATGAGCACTAGCCATGAAAATAGTAACTTTACCAAATGAATGTCCAAACTTCGGGTTGAGACTTCAATTAGAGTTATTATTCTTATTGTTGGCATGGACATTTTTGGCGTTGTTGCCGGGGATGGTGTCAAACTAAGAACCTCCAATGGTTATTATTCTTTTCAGCTTTCAATTAATTGTTTTTTTGGGTATACTTGATTGTTTGAAAAATTTCATGAATCTTCATGCATAGAAGAAGAAGAGATGTCGGAGGTAGATTTCTGCCCACTCATTCTAATCACGTAGAAGATAATTTTCCAAATATAAATCCTTTTACTGAACTTTACCAAACCCCACAAAATTTGAACCACCTTGAATCTGAATTTCCAAAAGGTAGTCTTTAGTTCCTCTTTGGTCTTCAAGAAGAAGAATTTCCTATAGTAACAATCCCCACAAGTCCAATGCAAGGGAACCCACCTCTTAGTGGGAATAACCCACTAGTACCACCAAGCCCAATGTTTGAGTTCCCCATATCTGATCAACATGGTAATGCTAATCTCAAGAACATTCCAGCATCTTCACACCCTAAATTCTATGGATTGGTGACAAAGGATCTAGACACATTTCTGTTTGAGTTTGATGTTCTCTATAGGAGTTTTGACTATACTATAGATGCCCATAAACTCAAAAATTTTCCTGCCACCTTGAAGGAGTCATCCTTGAGATGGTTTATGAGCTTGGGTAGTAGCACAATCAATACATTGGATGAGATGAAATGGTCGTTTCTTGAAAAATACAAAGATTATTGTAGAGGTATTGATCGTCATGGGGATGATATCTTTAGAATGACACAAACTGAAGATGAGAGTCTTGAAGATTATCTGGAAAGGTTCCTGTTTAGTGTCAAAAAGTCCAAGCATAGTACTCTCAATGAAGATTCTATCAAGTTGATATTTTTGAGGGGAATCAGTTATGAGTGCATTGATTCTTTGGATCTTATGGGAGGAGGTGCATTACATAGTCCACTTGGGTTGAAATGGGACAAATTTGTAAGAAGTATTCCAGATCTGCTTCTAAGAAGAACAAATGTTTTAAACCAGGAGCACCATCATCAACATTTGGAACTAGAGTTTCTAGATCGAAACTTAGTCATTTGTTAAATAACTTTAAGGAGGATATTATAAATAATATGGCTACCCAGTTGGATACACTTGCAGCTAAGAAGAAGCATGAAGGAGCTGATGCATTTCTCGTAGAATTCTACCCTCATTGTAAACAATGAAAAAAGGATTGCAGATGTAAAATGGTTGCAAATGTGGAGGTACCTAACTTCAAGCCAATTCAAGGTGAGGATGAGAAAGTCTTCTATGTTGCACAAAGAAGACCAAATTTCCAAAGACAAGGTATGCCTCCAGATCCACTTTCTTTTTCTGGTTATAGTGAAAATTCTTATGCACCAAATAACCAATGGCAATCACCATATACTCAAATTTTGGTAATTATCAAAATTGGTATGGTTCTCAAGGCCAAGGGAAGCATTTTGGTAATCAAATGCCATAGTGGAAGCAGCCACAAGGGAACTGGTACCCACCTCATGGCCAAGGAAACTAGTTTCAAGGGAATTGACAACCTACTTCTCAATGGAGGCGGAGTCAGACATGGAATGCCCAATCTTCTGGTTATCAGTCACCTATCCAGCAGCCACAACCTCCTGCACTAATGCCTCCTCCGATAGCCACTACTGTACCACCTAAACCAACGCAGTTGCCTACTCAACTGCTGCCAAATCCTAATATTAAGTCTCAGCAACAACCACAAGATTATTTAGTTGATCTTAATCAATACCCAACCTATTCTTTATCTCTAAATGACATTCACCTCTGATCTGGGACAACACTACCTAATCCCTCTCATCCAGTTATCACTGAGGTACAAGAGGAGCAATAAATATCTAATCTGATAGATACAATACCTCAAAACCAAATATTACCACCATTTCCCCATAGATTGCAAGAAAAGGATGTTTCCACAGAACAACAACAAGGCTTTGATATTATAGATCAACTGAAGCAAATTTGTGTTAAAATTCTATTATTGCAAGCAAGAAAAGATGTTCCCATATATGGTAAGGTACTGAGAGAAGCATGTCTAAATAAACCTGGTAGGAAGAAAAAGGATCCCCAAAAAGTGCATGTTATGGGTCAATTGGCAGATATTATGTCAGCCAAGATTGTCATTCCAAAATATTCTGATCCAGGTTGTCCTGTTTTCAGTATAGTCATTAATGGCAGTCATATAAAAAATGTTTTGATTGATTTAGGTGAAGCCATTGATGTGATGACAAGGGAAGTAATGAAACAACTTGAAATCACTAGTTTAAGGCCTACACCCACATTTCTACAGCTTGCTGATAGCTCTATAGTGACACCTGATGGTATCATTGAGGATGTAGTAGTTATTTTGTATTCTTGGGAATACCCCGTAGACTTTATGATTTTATCTGCAAAAGCAACATTGGGAGGATATCCAATGATTTTGGGTAGACCTTGGCTTGCCACAACTGATGCATATATTGGATGTAGATCAGGGGATATGACTATTTTAGATGGGAGTTATACAAAAATATTAGCCTTGTATTCTCCAGCACAACCCCAACTTGAACAACAACAAGCCATTTGGCCTATTTTGGGAGAAGAATCTGAGGGAGTTGACTCTATTAATCACCTTATGATGATTAATCGAGGGCCATTCATGCAATTACATGATGAGGGAATCAATTCTTTATAAAATCCTGATAAATTAATTAATAGAAGAGTAAGAATTGCAGGAATTGGTTCCGAATATTGTAGGTTTGGACTTTCCTGCAACCACTGATATATTGCATACTTTGTTGCCACAAGAAGTAACTTCTTCTCATTTTTCTAATATGAACCATATTGATCTTACTATTAAGATAGAAGTGGAGTTGAATAAATGTTTGAATATCAATAGAGATCTATCAGATACTCAAAAAGAGACCCTTGTGGACTTGCTGAAATTTCATAAAAATGCTTTTGCATGGGATTACAAGGATATGCATGGGATAGATCCAACAGTTTGCACCCACCGTATTTATATAAAGGAAGAGCATTGTCCACTCAGACAACCTCAAAGAAGAATCAACATTGCCTTAAAATAGATAGTTAAAGAAGAGTTGCAAAAGTTGTTAAAGGTTGGGTTTATCTATCCTATCTCTGATAGCCAATGGGTATCACCTCTAGTTATAGTCCCTAAGAAAGGAGGAAAATAGAGGGTATATGTTGATTATAGAGCCCTGAACCTAGCAACAAGAAAAGATCATTTTCCATTACCATTTGTGGATCAGGTATTGGATTCCTTGGCTGGTAAAAGATACTTTTCATTCCTTGATGGATTCAGTGGTTATAATCAGATCTAGATAGCCTCGGAGGATCAAGAGAAAACAACATTTACTTGTCCATGGGGCACGTATGCATATTTTGTTCTTCCTTTCGGGTTGTGTAATGCTCAACCACTTTTCAAAGAGCAGTGATCAGTATTTTTCTGATATTTCTCAAGACATTATGAAAATCTATATGGATGACTTTACAACTTATGATTCTGAATTTGAGCAAGCATTGGGTAATCTGAAAAAAGTTTTGCAGCGATGTGAATACAATTTTTCATTAAATAGTGAGAAATGCTTTATCATAATGCAAGAAGGAATAGTCCTTGGTCATCATATCTCTATAGAAGGCATCCAGGTGGATCAAACAAAAGTTGAGGTCATTCAGCATATCAATGACCCTATGAAGCAAAAAGATGTAAGAAGTTTTCTTGGTCATGCTGGATACTATAGACAGTTTATCAAAGATTTTAGTAAAATTGCAAGTCCCTTATATTCACTGCTTACCAAAGATATGAAATTTAAATGGACCCCAGCATGCAATGAAGATTTCTTAATGCTTAAGCATGCTTTGACTCAAGCACCAGTTCTAAAAGGCCCAAATTGGTCTCTACCATTCCAAATCCATACATATGCATCTAATTATGCAATAGGAGAAATGCTATGACATAAAATTGACAAATTGGAAAATGCAATATATTATATTAGCAAGAACTTACAGGGACCCGAGTTGAATTACACAGTCATTGAAAAAGAAATGCTAGCTGTTAAATATGCACTTAACAAATTTAGGCACTATATCATGAGATATCCCATACTTGTGCATACAGATCATACTGCAATCAAATATCTCATGAATAAGCCATCAATTATTGGTAGATTAGCTCGCTGGTTATTGTTGATGCAAGAATTTGATATCACAGTTGTTGATAAACTAGAGAAGTCTAATGTGGTTGCAGACTATCTTTCAAGACTTCAATTACAAGAAGATTCTACAGTGATAGACGATGCTTTTTCAGATGAACATTTATTTTTCATCCAAGCTCACACTCCTTAGTATGGTGATATTGCCAACTATTTAGCTGCTGCTAAGATGCCAATTTATTTCTCTCCTAAGGAAAGAAGGTCGCTAGTTGAAAAAAGTTTCAACTTCTCATGGATTGTTGATTGTTTGTTTTACACTGGACCTGACCAAGTCATGAGAAGATGTGTTAGAGAAGATGAAACATATGACATCCTGCATGCATGTCATGATGAGCCATGTGGAGGCCATTTTGCTGCCAAAAGAACAACACTGTAAATACTCAATACAGGATACTATTGGCCCACATTACATAAGGATGCAACACAATACACACGGAAATGTGACAGATGCCAGTGAATGGGAAGACCTACAAAATCTGATGAGATGCCACTATATCTACAAATATCAGTTGCACCATTTGATAAGTGGGGATTAGATTTTGTTGGCCCAATTGATCCACCTTCCAATGGCAAATCCTATATTTTGGTATGTACAGACTATGTAACAAAATGGGTGGAAGCTCGTGCCGTGACACATGCAAGAGATAATAAGGTGACTGAGTTTCTTTATGAAGAGATATTTACAAGATATGGAGTACCAAGGGAAATTGTCTCAGACTAGGGACCTCAATTTACTTCAACATTGATAACAACTTTGGTCAATGAATACAATATAAGGCATAGAAAATCTACTCCATATCATCCATAAGCTAATGGACAAATAGAAGTTACAAATAGGGCGCTTGAGGCCATTCTTACGAAAATAGTATCTATTCATAAAAAAGACTAGTCTCATAGACTTTCAGAAGCAATTTGGGCATGCAGAACAACTTGGAAAACACCAATTGGTTTTACACCTTTTGAGATGGTTTATGGAAAAACAACAATGATGCCTATTGAATTTGAGCATAAAACTCTTAGGACAACTTTGCAATTAAATATGACATTATCTAAAGCACAAAAAGAACATATTCAACAATTAAATGCTCTAGATGAATGGAGGAAAATATCTGTTCAACAAACAGAACTAATTCAAAACTAGAGAGTAAAGGGGCATGATAAATATATCAAGGAAAAGAAGTTCAAAGCTGGTGATTGGGCACTACTGTATGATTCCAGATATAAAGATGCTATGGCAAAACTGCAAACCAGGTGGTTAGGTCCGTATAAGATAGAAGAAGTTTTCAATAATAGGGCTATTTGTTTGTCCACAATCAATCCTGTTTGATTTAAACTCTTGGTGAATGGTCACCGATTGCGTCTATATCATAAGCCGATCACTAAAGAGGAGTTCCTGCAAAAAATTGCCCAACAGGATGAAACAAAGGGTCCTGCAACAACTTGTTGAAATGTGGCGATTGATTAGCAAAGTACTGTACACTCAGCACATATCCTCGCCGGGGTCTGGGGCCAAGCTGGGCCCCGGGCAGGGGTTTGGGGTGGCAGCCCCCGAGAAAAGTGGGGGTTCAGGGGCGGCAGCCCCCAAGAAATTTTTTTTGCCATTTTTTCGTTGATGAAAACCAACATTGTAATAAAACCCTAAAAAGGCCGACTTTGTTTGTTGCCCTAAAAAATGCATGTTATAAGCGGCTGGGATGCTTAAGGTATGGTAAGGTTGATGTACTATTTTTGCTAGATAATAAGAAAGATTGGATGGCTATGTATGGTGGACGTAACCCATTTTGGGTGAACCACGTTAAATCTCTGTGTTATCTGTGTCTTGTTTTATTTCTTTATCTTTTGTATTTAAATCTGCATATAATTGTTAGTTCATATTTGCTTCGGATCTGCTTGAAACCCTAACAATTGGTAACAGAGCAAGGTTTTTTTCTGTAAATTGGTAGGACTTTCAGATTTGAGTGGGAGCAATGGAGGATTCCAAATTCAAGGTTGAAAATTTTAACGGCTAGAATTATCAGTTATGGAAAATGCAGATGGAGGATTACCTATATCAAAAGGATTTGTGGCGGCCATTGGAAGGAAAGACAAAGAAACCGACCATAATATTAGATGAAGAGTGGGACATTTTAGATAGAAAAGCACTAGGATCCATTCGATTGTGCCTTGCGCCGTTTGTAGCATTCAATATAACAGAAGCAAAAATGATTGTAGATTTGATGGCAACATTGGCTAAGTTGTATGAGAAACCCTCGGCTTTGAATAAGGTATTTCTTATGAAGCATTTGTTTAATTTGAAAATGAGTGAGGGAGGATCTGTAGCGGAGCACTTAAATGAATTTAATACAATTACCAGTCAATTGTCTTTGGTAAAAATTACCTTTGCAGAAGAGGTTAGGGCTCTCTTGATTTTATGTTCTTTGCCAGAAAGTTGGAATAGCTTGGTTATGGCTGTAAGTAACTCTGTCTCTGGTAAAAATACTTTGGTATTTGATGATATTGTTGGTGTTATCCTAAGCGAGGAAATACAAAGGAAAAGCATAGGTGAGACTTCAACATCATCGGGTAGTGTTTTGAATGTGGAGAACAGAGGAAGATCAAAGGAAAGAGGAAAAGGCCCTCGGAATGAGAAGTCACGAGGGAAGTCAAAGAAAGGACACTCTCAATCTAGATGAAAGAAAGATTGTTGGTACTGTGGAAAGCTTGGTCATCTAAAGAAAGACCGTTGGTCTCGAAAAAACAAAGAAGGAGACAAAAATGAAAATGATAGTAAGGAAGCTAATATTGCAAGTAATACTTTACAAGATGCTTTAATCTTATGTTTGGATAATGTTAATGATTCTTGGGTAATAGATTCTGGGGCTTCATTTCATGCTACACCCCATAGAAAATATTTTCTAGATTATGTTCAAGGTGATTTTGGACAAGTATATTTGGGTGATGATGAGCCTTGTCAAATTGTTGGAAAAGGAAAGATAAAGATCAAGTTGCATAATGGTAATGACTGGTTTCTGCAGGAGGTAAGACATGTTCCTAATTTAAGAAGAAATTTAATTTTTGCAGGGCAACTAGGTAGTGAAGGTTGCATAGTTACCTTCTCAGACAGTATGTGGAAGGTCACTAAAGGATCATTAGTAGTAGCTAAAGGTGCGAAGGTAGGCACATTATATCTGTGTACTAGTAACACTTACTCTACCTTAGCTGCTACAGATAAAGTTACTGCAGGGACAACAACAATAAATGTTGCAAGAACAGATTCGATAATGTGGCACCATAGGCTTGGGGACATGAGTGAGAAAGGGATGAATATCCTTCACTCCAAAATCAATTGCCAGGACTAAACAAGATTGATTTAGAGTTCTGTGAAAACTATATTTATGGTAAACAGAAAAGAGTCAGATTTCTCAAGGTTGGGAAAGAGAAGAAGAGTGAGAAGTTAGAGCTTGTACATTCAGATGTATGGGGACCGGCTTAGGTATCATCTCTTGGTGGCTCTTGTTATTATGTTATTTTTATTGATGACTCAACCAGAAAAACATGGATATATTTCCTAAAACAAAAATCATATGTTTTTGAGACTTTTAAGAAATGGAAAGCTTTGGTTGAGAATGAGATAGGAAAAAAGTTGAAGTGTCTCAGATCGGATAATGGAGGTGAGTATTGCAGCAAAGTATTTGAAGATTACTATTCCTTAAATGGGACTCGAAAGTAGAAGATAGTTCTAGGAACTCCACATGAAAATGGTGTGTCAGAAAGAATGAATAGGACCATCATGGAACGTGCGAGGAGCATGAGATTGCATGCTGGATTGCCCTTACATTTTTGGGCAGATGTTGTACATACTATTGTCTATTTGATAAATAAAGGACCTTCAACCCCTTTGGATGGTGGTATTCCAAAGGAGGCATGGACTGGTAAAAAGGTAAATTATTCTTTTCTAAAAACTTTTGGTTGCGAAGCTTTTTTTCATGTTGATAAAGAAAACAGAACCAAGCTTGATGCTAAATTTTAGAAATGTACCTTCATTAGATATGGGATAGATGAATATGGCTATTGGTTATGGGATTTTGAAAATAAGAAAATAATTAGAAGTAGAGATGTTATATTCAATGAGAAGGTTATGTATAAAGAACAGATGTAGGAAAAGAAGCATGAACAGGACAAACAAGAATATGTGGTGTTGGATGAGATTCCTGAAAAGGAAATGCCACAGGTACCTGATGCTCAGCAACAACAGATTGTCCCACAAACTCCTGCAAGTGTTAGACATTCTACGAGGACAAGTAGACCCCCTGAAAGATTTTCTCCTTCTTTGTATTCTATTTTATTAACAGATTCTGGTGAACCAGAAGAATATGGAGAAGCAATGCAGGTCGATGCCAAACAACAGTGGGAACTAGGCATGAAAGAGGAGATGGACTCCTTGATGAAAAATAAGACTTGGGACTTAGTCCCTTTACCTGCAGAAAAAAGAGCCTTGCCTAACAAATGGGTTTATCGGCTGAAGGAGGAGGAAGGAGGTCAGAAAAGATATAAGGCCAGACTTGTGGTAAAAGGTTTTGCACAGAAAAAGGGTATAGATTATGATGAAATATTTTCTCCAGTTGTAAAAATGACTTCAATTAGAACTGTACTTAGTCTTGTGGCTGCAAATGATTTACATCTTGAACAATTAGATGTCAAAACAGCTTTTCTCCATGGAGATTTGGAGGAGGAAATTTACATGTTGCAACCATAGGGATATGAGGTCAAAGGTAAGGAGAACTTGGTGTGCAGGTTGAAGAAAAGTCTGTATGGCCTAAAGCAAGCACCCCGACAATGGTATTTAAAATTTGATAGTTTCATGGCTAAACACGGTTATCATAGATGTCATTCTGATCATTGTGTATATTTTAAGAGATTTGATAATGGCTGTTATATTATCCTGTTGCTTTATGTTGATGACATGCTTGTTGCTGGGTCTAACATGCAACATATAAATGATCTTAAACAGAAATTAGCTAGGTCATTTGCTATGAAGGATTTGGGTGCAGCTAAGAAAATTCTCGGTATGAGGATTACACAAGATAGGAAAAATAGAACCTTAAATTTGTCCCAAAGTGAGTATATAAAGAAGGTGTTGAAAAGATTTAACATGCAGGATGCAAAAGTAGTTAGTACACCTTTGGCTAGTCATTTCAAATTGACTAAGGAGACGTGTCCAAAGACACAGGAAGAGGTTAATAAAATGTGTAACATCTCGTATTTATCAGCTATTGGTAGTCTGATATATGCAATGGTATGCACAAGGCTAGATATTGCACATGCAGTGGGAGTTGTGAGCAGGCTTATGAGTAATCCGGGTATCAAACATTGGAATGCTTTGAAATGGATTCTTCGGTATTTGAAAGGAACTACTACAAAGGCATTATGTTTCAAAGGATCTAATGCTGCTCTGAGTGGATTTATTGACTCTGATCTGGCAGGTGATATTGATTCATGGAGGAGTACTACAAGGTATGTTTTTATTATAGGGGGAACTGCAGTCAGTTGGATTTCTAGGCTGCAAAAGGTTGTTGCACTTTCAACCACTGAAGCTGAGTATGTTGCTGCTACAGAAGCCAGCAAAGAGATGATTTGGTTGCAATATTTTCTGAAGGAATTGGGTCAGACACAAGAGGATAGCCCATTGTATACTGATAGCCAGAGTGTCATTCATCTTGCGAAGAACTCTGCTTTTCATTCAAGGACAAAGAACATTCAGCTCAGGTACCACTTCATCCGGACTATTTTGGAGGAGGGTCAGTTACGGCTTGAGAAGATTCACACAAGCGAGAATCCTATCGATATGTTCACAAAGGCAGTTCCACAAGAGAAGCTGATTTCTTCATCAGTTTTTATTGGTCTTCTTGATTGATAATTGTGGAATTTATACCAGTCAAGTCCTAGTGTTTTATCCAGCGGATGTTGCATGTACAGTGGTGTCATGTAGTATCAGTCTCCAAGTGGAAGGTTGTTTGGTGTGGAGCCTGATCAGTCTCCAAGTGGGAGATTGTTGAAATGTGGCGACTGATCAACAAAGTACTGTACACTCAGCACGTATCCTCACGGGGTCCGGGGCCGAGTTGGGCCCCGAGCAGGGGTTCGGGGGTGGTAACCTCCGAGAAAAGTGGGGGTTCGGGGGTGGCAGACCCCGAGAAATTTTTTTTTGCTATTTGTTCATTGATGAAAATCAACATTGTAATAAAACCCTAAAAAGGCTGACTTTGTTTGTTGCCCTAAAAAATGCATGTTTTAAGTGGTTGGGATGCTTAAGGCATGGTAAGGTTGATGTACTATTTTTGCTAGATAATAAGAAAGATTGGACGACTGTGTATGGTGGATGTAACTCATTCTGGGTGAACCACATTAAATCTCTATGTTATTTGTGTCTTATTTTATTTCTTTATCTTTTGTATTTAAATCTGCATATAATTGTTAGTTCATATTTGCTTCGGATCTGCTTGAAACCCTAACACAACTGACAATGATCCTGCGCCAACTCATCAGCTTCCTACTGCAGCTGAGCAAGGTAATAAAGGTAAAGTTCCTGCAGCCTCTGTAGTGAACATGCTTGCTGCTTCATAATAAAATATTTCCATATTTTATGAGAATATTCTTCTTCATAAATAAAATTCCATCCATGTCATTCCATCCCACGTTCTTACTTATCATTTCACTTCATTTCATCGTCATTTTTCGTATGACTACAGGTAGGTATATATTGTGTTTTAATTATGCATTTATTATTTCATTATGATTATACCCCTTTTAAAATCTGCTCCACTCCTCGAAATATCGTCAGCTTGTGTGGACACATTCTAGGTTAAATTGGGGGGGTGCTTTATGGTTCGGTTTCCAAAGTTATTGATTATCCATCCTTTTTGGTACTTCAAATTGATTTCTTGCCATCATTGTTTATCATGCTATTATTTCACACAAGGGAATAATAAATTCTACCGCTAGAATTGAGATATGTATGAAAATTTCAATTTAGCAAGTCTGTCGGATATTTTGGTCTTCTGTTTCTCAGCTGCAAAGTGTTCAATACTAGTAGAGTAAGAGATGCATGGTGATCCAATTCACCATGAGCCAATAGTTCATGAAGTGTTTCTACAGGATGCTCTTTGTGAGCATTATTTTAGACACCATGGCTGGTTGGATTACTTCTTGAAAATCAAATATTATAATGAAGAAATTGCTGCAGAATTTATGCATTCCTTCAATGTAGGAGAAGATACGATTAAAGACTTGAGGGTTATTGCTACGGAGCAACGAATAGCAGAAGTAATGGAGTTACTGCAGGAAGGGGAACTATTTCCAAAATCAAAAGATGCAAGGAGCGACAGGGCAGAGTTCACAATTCCCATGGATGGACCCCTAATGGTGGACAAACAAGGAACTAGAAGGGTTTCCCTGCAAGTAGAGTGGCCTCAGGTAGCTTTGTATGTTATGAAATAAATTACATGTGAGGGACGATATTCAAATCTGCATTCACCTCAATTTAAATTACTTAGTCATTTACAGCATGGATAGAGAGTGAATGTCCCTAATTTCCTATACCACCTCATTTCTACAAGCGCTAAGGAGACTTGGCAAAATGGAAATCGCTCTGTTAGCCATCATGGGTTGGTTAAACTGCTTGTACAATGGTCCCTGAGAGATGTTTCACAAATGGAATGGGGAGTATTTGAGGATATACTATAGTTTAGGGTTGAAGATGCCCCTATTGCACAAAATCCGCAAGTTGAAGAAGAAAATGTTGCAGAACCCTCTTCCCCCATAGTTGCTGCAGACAATGATTTGCTTGTTGCTGAAGGAGCCACGGTTATTGTGGAGGAAGAGACGGTTGAAGCAAATGTGGAACAACCCTCTACTTCTCTTCAAAGAGAGTTACCAATTCTTAGAAGAAAAGGGAAGGAGTTGGAAATAGATGAAATAGATGAAGAACCCAAGTCCCAGTCGCAGGTAGCTCAAATTTCTCTTGCAACCAAGAGGCGTAGGATAAAAAGAAAAACTCCTACAACAATAGAAGCAACTCCTGTAGCCATTCCAAAGGTTTATGTTAGAAGAACACGTAGAAGGACATATAAGGCTCATCCTGCAGGTGATCTGGCAGAGGTTATTATGGTGGAAACTTCAGAAGAAGGAAGCCCTATAGATATTGAAATGCAAGAAAAAGGAAGCCCTGCGGATGATGAAATCCAAATAAAAGTTGATGAGGATTGACTAGAAAATCTTGTTTTTGTGGCACAACAACTTGAGGAAACTGTTGGATTGGAACCATAAGACTTCAATAGAGAAAATAGACCATGGCGGAAGCAGGAGCGAGAAAGGGAGCGGGAGCCCAAATTTCAAATTCTCAGCAAGGTGGGAACCCTAGTTCCAATGGTGAGATCATCCAGATCAATGGTGCTGGTCCTATTGGTGATAAGGACAAGCCCCTGGACTTCCCAGTCGCTATTGCTGACTGACAGTTTGATGGTACTCTGTTTGCGGTGACATCAGATTCATCTGGGCATCTGGGGGAAGGGTCCAATGGGGGACCCATTCCACGAGATGACCCCATGGATAGTGGGAGGGAGAAAAAAAATGGTTCTCCCTTTTTGGAACTAGACCAACTGGTAAATCCTCCCTTCCTCCTGTTAAGAACATTTTTGACCCTTTTGGTGGTAAGTTTGCTATCTCCATCCCTGACCAGGTTCTGGACCATAATATCAATAGTATGTTGAACTCCTTGGTAGGGATATTTATGGGTTTGTGCCCTAACATTGAACTTGTCAGGGCCTTTGTCAAACGAAAATGGGCCCTTAAAGGAAATGTTGAAGTTTCGGCACTACCCAAAGGTCTTTTGTCTTTTTCCTTTTCATGTGAAAAAGATAAGGTTAAGATCTTGTGTGGGAGCCCTTGGATGGTAGGAAAGATAGCTCTAGTTCTTAGAAAATGGCATCCGAAACTAAACATGAATGATTCTCTTCTGGCCCAAGTTCCAGTTTGGAGAAAGCTTCCAAGATTGCCTCTTGAATATTGGGCAGAAAGAATCTTCTCTAGAATTGCAAGTTCTTTTGGCAAGCTGCTCTCTATAGACCCAGTCACTGCTTCAAAAAGAAGATTAACCCATGCAAGGTTCTATGTTGGAGTAGCCCCTGAGGCAGATATGCCAGAATAGATAGACGTAGTTTTAAAACTAGGAACCTGGAAACAACATATCGAATATGAAACTATTCCTTTCACGTGCTTCCACTATAAAAAGTAGGTCATTGGGCAAAATCCTACCCAAACAAGCAAAAGGCGGAGCCCAAGCAGCTTAAACCTCAGATTGAAAGTCAGAAGATGCCAGAGAAATGGGTGTGGCAAGTTAAAAACACAAAAAATAAGGAAGAAAATTCCAATCACTTTTTTCCTTTGGGGGAATAGAAGGAAACCTCAAACTCTATCTTCAGTCCCACAATACAGGAAGTAGAGAGAAATGAAACAACCAAAGCCAGTCCCATAAGAACAACTCAAAAAAAGGAAATGAAAGATTAGAATGATCCTCCAAATGAGATAGCTGAAGTGGTTGATGACACATATGAAAGCAAGGCAATGGAAGCAAGAGATTACCAACCTGAGGAAGGAGAGATCCCTGATCCCCAAGTTGAAAGGACTGACTCTTCTCTAGCCATACCTAGTTTTGAAATTCAAGAAGCCCAAAAATGTGCAATTTTGGGTATGAATCTTTTGGATTCGGATCAGAATTCAAGAATAGTAAACAATGTTTCAAATGACTCCAGAACTCCTAAATGGGGTAATGAAGAAGAAATTTTCAAAATCCTCATCAACCCGGAAGCGGCTCCTGTGACAGAAATAGAATGGAAGCAACCTAAATATAGGAACAAGAAACCAGCAACTCCCTCGACATCTCTAATAAGGAAATCCAGTAGAATAGCTCAAGTTGATGTGGGATACATTTCCTCTTCCCCAGGACATCCCTCTAACCACAAAGTTAGAGACAAGGAGGCCAGCAAGAACATAGCAGATGGAACTCAAAAAACTCCCAAGGAGCTGGGAATTGGTAAGTAGCTATGAAGATAATTTCTTGGAACATAAGGGGACTAAACAATCCCCATAAACAAGATATTATTAGGAATATGATAAGAGATAGCAATCCTAACATTTTTCTTATTCAAGAAACCAAAATGAGTAGAGAAAAAGTTGAATCTTTGAAGTTCTTCAAAAATTGTAATGTTAGTGGGGGTAGTTCTGAGGGTGCTTCTAGAGGCATTGCTACCATCTGGAATCTTAACATTGTTAAAGGTCAGGTCATTATTCAGGAAAGTAATTTTTTTTGTATCAAATTTGAGCATCTTAAAGATGGTTCTTCAGGGGTTCTCACAAACATTTATGCTCCTAATACCTTAAAGGCTAGAAACTCTTTTTGGAAAAAGATCAAACAGGCTAGGGACAACTTCAAAAATCCTAGTTGGATGGTTATGGGAGACTTTAATATGCCTTTGAAAGAGGAGGAAAAATTTGGAGGCAGTCCTCCTCAGCTAGAAAGTAGGATGGCCCTCATGGATTTTATTAACTCCCAAGCTCTTAATGACTTGGAGATACAAGGTTGCAATTTCACTTGGACTAATAGGCAAAATGGTAATGACCTTATCCAAGTGCGTCTTGACCAAACTCTCATTTCTGATGATTGGTATAGTCAGTACTTCTATTCTTTGTCTGCCCATATTTGGGTTGGATCCGATCATTTTCCAATCACCTTCAATGCTAACTTGATCAATAGAAGAAGAAACTATCCCTTTAGATTTGAAAAAATGTGGACCCTTCACCTTGACATTAAAACAAATATTCAGAAATGGTGGAGTATCCAAGTTGAGGGAATGGCTATGTTCAAAGTTTTTAAGAAGAGCAAAAGTGTGAAGGACAACATTTGACTCTGGAATAAGACTAGTTTTGGGAATATATTTGAAGCTAAGAGTAAAATTCAGGAAAACCTTAAAGAAATATAGGACCAGATCCAGAAGGATGGTTTCAGTACTATGTCTATTGCTGATGAAAATGAGATCCTTAAGAAATACAATGACATTATTGCTAAAGAGGAAATGTTCTGGAAGCAAAGATCGAGATGCATTTGGCTCAAGGAGGGGGACAAGAATACAAGATTCTTCCATATGTCAACTATCAAGCATAAAGCAGTCAACAGAATGAACAAGCTAGTTGTGGAAAGTGGGGAGCTGGTCAAGGAAGATGAAATAAGGAATGAAGCTAAGAGGTATTTCTCAGACCTCCTAAAGAGGGATCACAGTCTGGATGCTAAAGCTCAATCCTCTTTTCTTCAGAACATTCCTTGTCTCATTGATGCCCAAAATAATGCCTTCCTCTCTTCCATTCCCCCAACAAAGCACTTGGACCTGATGGTTTCCCAATGTTCTTTTTTCAAGATTTTTGGGATATTATTGGGATTGATGTAGCCAATGGGGTTAAGGAATTCTTTGAGGCTAGAAAACTCTTGAAAGAAATCAATGGTACTTTTATTGCTCTTATCCCCAAGATTCAAGGTGCTGACTCTTTGGACAAATTCAGACCTATTAGCCTCTGCAACTCCTTTTACAAGATCATCTCTAAGGTCCTGACTACTAGACTTTTGTCTATCCTTCTTGCCTTAATTAAACACTAGCAAAATGGGTTTGTTCCTAGAAGACAAATTCTTGATTCCATTATTACAGTTCATGAGAACATTCACTCTCTTGTTAGAGCTAAGAAGCAGGGTCTCATCCTTAAGCTTGACCTCTCCAAAGCCTATGACAAGGTTGACTAGTCTCTTCTTCAGAAAGTTCTCACTTCTTTTGGGTTTGCCCCTAGAGTTGTGGATCTTTTCTCCCAACTTACTACATCTGCGTCCTTTGTTGTTCTTGTCAATGGTTCTCCTTCAACTTTTTTCCAAGCCTCGAGAGTTCTTAGGCAAGGAGATCCTATCTCCCCCATCCTTTTCATTATTTTGGCATAATGCTTTGGTCGGACCATGGAAAATTTGGTGCAACAAGGGTCCTTTAAGGGCCTCCAACCTTCTTTTGCTGACCTTATTTGTTCACACTAGTAGTTTGTTGATGGTACAATAATTATGGGGGAATCAAGTATCTCAAAAGCTAAAGTACTGAAGAGTACCCTGTGCAAATTTGCCTCTGCTACGGGGCAGCTTATTAACTGGGCCAAAAGTGATGTCTTTTTCATTAATACTCCTGAGAGAAGACAACAGAGGATCAACAAAATTCTGGAGTGTAAGATTGCTGACCTTCCAGCTACCTACCTTGGATTCCCCATGGGGATGGCCCCTCCTGACTCCTTTTGGAGTTCTCTAGTTGACAAATTTCACAAAAAACTTGTAGGTTGGAAAGGGGCCCTCTTAAGTCAAGCTGGTAAGCTCCTTCTCCTTAAGGCTACTCTTCAAAGTATTCCTATTTATGCTCTTAGTCTATTCAAAATTCCAATCAAATATGCTGAAGCTATTGAGAAAATTCAAAGAAGATTCCTATGGTTTGGGGTTGAGGAAAAGCAAAGAATTTCCTTGGTGGCATGGGATCAGGTCTGTAGGCCGAAAAGCAAAGGTGGTCTAGGTCTCAGGAGGATTCATACTTTAAATGAATCTCTCTTGTCCAAACAAGCTTAGAGATGGTTTTATTCTGATTCTGAATGGTGCAAAATTTGGAGAAGTAAGTATTCTCTTCTGTCTTCTTCTCTCTCTTCTTTTCTTAATTCGGATTTCAGCATAAATGGATCCCATATTTGGAACCATGTTTCTAAATGTAAAGATGTGATTGCTAAAGGAGTGATATGGAAAATTGGAAATGGCAGAAAAGTTAGATTCTGGGAGGATCCTTGGCTTTTTGATAAACTCCTAATGGATTCCCATGAATGGGCCTCCCATGCCCCTTCCTATATTGGCTCATTTGGCTCCTTAGTGGCAGATTACTGGGATGGGAAAAATTGGCAGAACATTGATAGTATCAACCCTAGCCTTTCTAAGCTCAAGACCCATTTGTCTGCTATTTGGCTGAATAATGAATAGGAGTCCCTGATTTGGAAACATGATCCCAAAGGTATTTTAACTGTGTCTTTGATGTATTGTGTCCTATCCCCCCCCTCCTATAAATCCTTTCTGGTCTAAAGCTTGGTTAAAAGGTCTCACTCCTAAAATCATTTTTTTCTTCTGGACTATCCTCCAAAATAAGATCCTTACAATTGACAACCTAAAAGGCAGAGGTTTTGCCCTTCCAAATAGGTGTGTGTTGTGCTTTCAAGAGGAAGAGTCTATGGACCACCTTACCCTCCACTGTTCCTTCTCAGCCTCTGTTTGGGAAAGTTTCCTCAATAGCTTTAGTTTAGCTTGGGTGTTTCCCAGTAACATCAGAGATTTGTTCTCCTCCTGGCAAATTTAATGGACTAACTCTTTTCTGAGATGCATGTGGCAGCTCTCTCTTCCTCACATTTTGTGGGGTCTTTGGAAAGAAAGAAACAACTGAATATTCAGGGATGTTTCCCTAAATCAAGATATTGTTTTTCAGAAAATTCAAAGGGCTATCCAAGAAAATATGGGAATCATGGGGGGTTCTTCTTACTCAAATAACTCTCTGGAGTCAAATATCTTAAGAGCTTGGAATATGAAGCTCACTGATGGTCCTAATCTCAGCTACAATAAAAGGCTTGAAGCTAAATGGCAAACCCCTCCCCAAGGCTGGCTCAAAATCAATTTTGATGGTGCAACCAAAGGAAACTTAGGTCCTTCAGGTTGTGGAGCTATTCTTAGAGATCATAGAGGCATTTGCAAAGAGATGATTTCTATCCCTATTGGTACACAAACCAATCATAAAGCGGAAGCTATGGTAGCCCTTCAAGGCATTATCCTAGCCAAAAAATGGAACTGCCCCTATCTTTGGATAGAAGGGGACTCAAATAATATAATAAAGTGCCTCAATGGGACTTCAAAACCCTCATGGTCGATTCACAACATAATTATTTCTACTATTGACATTATTAGAACCTTTAAAAAATGCCATATATCCCATATATATCGGGAGGCCAACTATTCTACTGATTGGGCTGCAAATGTGGTGGTTAAGAATGAGACAATCATCGCGTGGATGGGTGAGAGCAGACTCCCCAAAGATGTCAGACAAATCATAAGTGATGAAAGATATCGAAGTACCCCAAAGACTCTTGATTGATAGGGTAATTATGAAAAGTACTGATGTAAGCACTTTGAGTTATTTCTATAATGAGAAAATCACTCATTATAACATCAATGCCATCAAAACTTGTTTTATAATCAATCAGATCATTAAGGCCAACAACTCACATGCTTTCTGGGTATTTGTTTTAGCTCCGAAAAGCTCTCTGTTTTACCAGCTCTGCAAGTTTCAAAATTTGGCTGTGAGAAGCGACATCATGGGCAGAAATAGGAGACGATATGAGCCAAGTAGTTGCAAGGAGTGGAAATAGAAAGAAGAGGTGTGGGAAATTTTGTAGAAGGGTGGTCTTTTGAACTTCATAGAGAGACTCCATTGCCATGATGGAATGTTAACTAGCCTCTTTTGCAAAAATTGGAAGAAGGGCAAGCTAAAAATGGGTGACTAAATGGTGGAAATTGATGAAGATTTAATAGCTAAAGCTACGGGTCTCAACAGGGAGGGCTGCAACTTCTACAGAGATAGGAAGGTCAGCAAGGAAGCCATTGAAAGGTACCCAGTTACTGAGAAAGAGAAAAAAATATTGGTAAAGTTGAGCAAAACCTATTACCCACCTAAGGCTTTTGCCAAACCTTGACGGGAAATTCTCTTTGTTTTAATGCGGTATATAACTCTAGATGGTAGGTTTATGAAATTCTATGGGTATCATTTTGTTCTATTAAACCATTTTAGGCATAATGATAAGGTGAATTTTTCTTATTTCTTGCTTTTCTCAATGAATGCCTCCCTAAAAGCCTACAAAGAGAATCCTCTAGGCAATACCGCAATGCACCAAGGTCTTATGGTCCTCATTTCTGACCATTTAAAGGCTAGTCAAATTAACTAGATGCAGCTCTCTGTGGACTCTGAAGAAGATATGTCTGATTCTGCTTGTTCAGAGGAGGAGGAATCCAACAATGATTCCTCATCTGATAATGAGGATATCTTTGATGACTCAGAGTATGAGAGTAGTAAGAAGACGAAATCAAGACCCTCTTCTTCTAAGGGCAAAAAACTTCAAAGCAAACCCTTGATCAACATCTCTTCAGAAGAAGAGGATTCAGATTATTCTGAGGAGAAGAATAACCCTAAGGGGTTGCTGAAGAAGAAAAGTAAAAACCAAGCCTAGACCTGGAAAAAGCTAAAGAAAAAAGAGGAGACTAGCAAGGAACCGAAAGTTGACAAGCAAGCTAGGACCCTAGAAGCCGAGCACAGCCTGGATAAGGAGACAATGGAAGAGACTCTCAAGGCTGCCAACACTATTTTTTCCCTCCATATCCCTATAGATGAATAGGTAACCCCTGGAAAAGCGACTCCCTCTTCTGGCCCTCCTCCCGAGGCCTTGAGTGGTTTTATGAAAACTATGGAATGGCTCATTGATGGGTACAAGAAAGCTGTGAATGAATATAAAAAACTTTGCAATAGAGTCCTGATTCTGGAGACCATTAATATTGGAGAGGGGAATACAATGGCTGACTATATCGAGGATCTAAAAAACACTATTGCTAAAGTGAAAGACATCAGAGATGCTTTTAACCCCAGGTTTGAGAAGATTGAAAAGGAGATGCTGGACAGAAAAACCCTTGTGGAAACTAGTGAAAAAACACTCTCAGATACAGTCACCAAAGTGGAAAAAATTGAGGAGTGCCTTAAGAATATCGCAAAGTAGAGCCTTAGTATTCTGAAAATCTTGGCCAATAATACTCATACCCTCATCAGTAAGCTTGATGACGACAAGGAAATTCAGGAAATTGACCTGGACGCTGAAGGAACAGGGGAAGCTCAAGGTCCCAGAACCCGCACCAAAGGCAAGAGGAAGGAAAAGAAAATGAATAAGGATCTGAAAGAGCTGAAAGCAGTCGGGGTCACCTATGATGAGTTGGTGATAAAGGCAGAGGATCTCCTAAAGAAAATTGCTATGTAGTGTCTCCTCAGTTTCTTTACTATGTTTTGTTGTTTTGCTGTTCTTTCTGTTCGCTGGTCTTTTGGCTAGTTGTTATGTATGTGGACTTTTAATCCTTTTGCTACTCTCTTCCTTTCTATGATGTAATGGTTTTGGGTCCTTAAAACCTGCTTTTTAATCAATCAAAACTTGAGGAAACTATTGGAAATATTTCACAACAGTCTGAAGAAATTGTTGGGGAGATTCCTGAGTAGTTTGAAGAGACTATTGGAGATATTTCACAGCAGCCTGAAGAGACTATTGGAGACACTTTACAACAACTTGAGGAAAAAGTTGGAGAGATGCCAGCACAGATTGAGGAGTTTATTGAGGATATTCCACGGCCTAAGGTAACACCTATTAGACCTCCTTCATCCCTAAGCAGTTTATCTATTGCTTTAACATTTTATAGACAATGGGAAACAAAGATGGCTAGGTTGCAAGGGATTATTGATGAACAACAGAAAAAAATTGAAAAGATCGAGGAATTAGAGGCTGAGGTGGAAAAAATTGTTGGTATGGTTCCTGAGTTGATGCAATGTAGGTCACCTCCAAGGGTTTATGCAGTGCACTTGAAGGAGCAGTATTTGAACTTCAAATTGAACCGCATTATTAGGGACCTTAGCCCCTTAGAAACACTTGAAGAATTCTTTTATGCTTACCAAACCTCTCCACCAGTTGTGAAGAATTTGCTATGTGAATTGTATTTACATAACTATGATGTACCCTAAGACAGTGAGTGGAACCCTTTATTGTATATTGGGGATATTCATATCAAAGCCTTAATGTCATGGATCCAAAATGAGATCAGCATGGGGGCACAAGCCAAGGCATATGAAAAATTAGAGTTTGACTGTCCATTGCCGTTAAGGAGAGAATCAAAAGAACCAAGAGTTATCTATTATGAGTGGTAGAAATTACTGGTAAGAGATGATGTTAGAAAACTAGTCCTTCCAATGAGAGAAGAAATCTATCAGGCATATGAGCATTTGTTTCAGACTGACAAAAAAACTACAATAGAAGGGTTAACTCAGCGTTGGAACAATTTACCAGAATAGTTAAAGCAAGGAGAACCTTATTCACTATAGAATTTTCAAGCAGTTGATAGTTCTGATACTTAATATAAGTACAGATCCAATAGCCAACAAGATGAGAGGGGGGGGTGAATCATACAAACTTAATCATCAATGAAAACATCAGATTCAACCTCGGTAACATATATCAATCATAGAATAAAAATTGTCAAACATGCAAACTCAAAAGCATATGAACAATATAAACCTCATAACACCAGATTTAACGTGGAAACCCAAATAGGGAAAAACCACTGTGGGATTTTGGACCCACTAAGAAATATACTCTTCTAGAGTATGCTTGATTAAAATCCAATCCTGTTAAAGATTATGAAACACATTGCTAGATGTGACCCGGTTAAGGGATTTCCCTCAGATCTATTAGGATCTTCACTTTGTTAGAAGTGACCTTGTCAAAGGATTTCAAACACTCATTTAGAATGTCACCTTGTTAGAGGATTTACTTATAAGACTGTTAAGTCCACTTAGTTAAGAGATTTCCTATTACTTCCACAAGCTAACAGTAATACAATCTATCTGCAACTTTACATCTAAAATGCTAAAGCAGATTCTTATTTGTTCAACACAATCTAGACTTAGAACTATTCTTGTCTATCTGCTGGGCATCAATACTATATTATTCCAATAGGTCTTCAAGCTTCTGTGCTCGGTGATCACTATGTAGCATCCCTATGCATACACTTTCCCACATACACTGTTTATCAACAGTTCCTTATTTATAAACAATCATCTAACCACTTAATCTCCTTGATCACATTTCCCATGATCAATCATAGCCATTAGATCTTCAATCTTGTCTAGGTTCATTGTATCTTACGATTTGAAAAATGTTTTACCCCACCTCGAAACTTGCACAATCATCTTGGAACTTGTGTTAGGGTAATGCGGTTCAATCTGAGCTGTAGATCTTCTTGCAGACTTTCCATTGCCTTAGATTTGTTAATAGACTTTTTCCATGGCTTGCCAATCATTGATCCACTCTAGCTCATCAGCTTCTTTCATTAAATATCACATGTAAACATTTAATGCATTCTATTATAGCTTGGTTACAACTCAGTGAATCCTAAACTTTACTCGGTAGACATTCTGTCTTCATTAACCGACTGTGATAACCTTAGGGTTTACCGACTAGGTTCTTTGCCTGATAACATAGTGTAGTATTAACCTTTACATTTTACAACATATGTATGATGTTAAAACAATCTAAAACATCAAAATCTCATCATTGTCTGACTCGATAGAGTTGCCCATTGAATAAATTATCCCTTTATTTATCATATTCTTTCCTATGTCTTTACCAACTTCTTTATAATCTTCATATCATATTTCTTAAGATATGGCAACATCATACTGAATTAGAAAATCAATTTCTTGACATCAATGACAAAATAATAATATCAAGATAGTAAAACATCTTTAATCAGTTGTGTCCATAATCATCAACAACCTTCTCAATATCCTTGTTATATTGCCAACAACAGCTATACAAAGATCCCCCAAATATATATAGTTAGGCAAAGAGAAAGCCAACAACTGGCTACCATTGATCTTTCAACCCCCAATCCTCATGTGGCCACTGTTGGAATGTCAGCCTACAGAATAGAACTATGATGCAGTCATAGAAGAGTCAGCCAGATTGTCCAGGTTGGAAAAAATGAAGGGATTTTATTGGAACTTGGCTTCAGGGGGGATAGGCCAGGGCACCATTGGTGATTTGAGAGTTACTACAAGAGTTAGAAATTTTCCTTTTGTTGTAGGATCAACAAGCTTTGAAAGTTGAGGGGCATGATAAGTTGAGACTTTGTCACGTTTTATCATCAGAACTCTTAAGTTTTTGACATATTTTGGTTTGCATAGTAGTAGTGATGTATTGTAAATTGACTATATGTATTCCATGTGTTAAACCTAAACTTATGAAATCATGTTTGAACTTTGTTGGTCTATTCCTACAGCCATGCCATTTATTCCTACAACCATGTGATTTGTTCCTCTTGCCATGCAGATTTGTAGGGTAATATCATATGTGAATTAATAGATGTGTTAATTAAATAAAATGCATATGTATGTCCTTGTATGTTATTTTTGTTGTAGTGCAAGTAATAAATGATGTCGCGGTGGATATTCTCCTATCGCTTACGTAAGAGATAACTGAAGATCAAACTCAAGAGGAGCTGAGCAAGCACAAGGTATGACATAGGCAAAGCAATCAAGCATCACTACCAATGTCTAACTTTAGTGGGCATTGAATTTGTAAACACTGTCACGACATGCAAAGACTGTGGTTCGGTTTGGATCCACGTTTTGTGCAACCAAGCTCTAGTTAAGTTCTTTATCAGTCAATCATCTGCCTCTTCTTCTGGGCATGATGTGTGTTGTCTATTATAGTTAATCTTCTCTTTTATAATAAGCTCTTATTTTTCTCAAAGGTTAGACAAAATAGAAAAGAATAGAGTGGAGGATCTTTGATAATCATTCTTGAGTTTCTTTTCAAAATATGTAATCACTTTTAGGAAGCAATGAATAAAATTATGTTGTTCTGATATGTTAAAAGTAGTTTTCTAGAAGCTTGGTATCACTCATCCAAGGGGGCCCACTTGGTGAGTGATCCTGTGTGTGTTCGTTAAAATTTGTTTTCTTTCTTTAGTTGCAGTAGAAGTTCTTACTTAGACTATTCCTCCAACCATTGGAAACAAATCCACTGACTGTTCCCATAGCCAAGCTCAAACAAAGTAATTTCTGTTTCCATATTAGATCTTTCCAGCATTGCTTTTATGAATATTATGCAGAAGTTTTTCTTGTAACCTTTCCATAATTTCCATTCTTGCCTTCCTTTTTTGAATAATGTTAGTTGTTACAGTAATGCAGAATAGCTATTGAAAGAACTTAGTGTATATATAGTGCAGACCCATTTCAAGTATTACATCCCTGGGTTGACAATCAAATGAGCACTAGCCATGAAAATAGTAACTTTACCAAATGAATGTCCAAACTTTGGGTTGAGACTTCAATTAGAGTTATTATTCTTATTATTGGGGTGGAAAAGCACTGTGAGCTTTTCCATTCTTGTCAATGGCAATTTGAATGGGTTTTTTGGAGCCACGAATGGTCTGCGACAAGGGGATCCATTATCTTCTTCACTATTCATTCTTATGGCGGAAGTCTTGGGGAGATTAATCAGAAAAAAACATAATGAAGGCATTTGGCATGGAATCAAAGTCCACGAGCAATTTGAGGCCATTACACATTCCTAATTTGCAGATGATACAATAGTGTTTGGAGAAGCAACCATTCGAGAAGCAATGGGTATTAAAAACACACTAGAGGACTACACAAGGGCATCAAGACAAGTTATGAACAAAGAAAAATCCCAATTTCTGTTCTTCACTACTTCCAAGATGACTCAGATGAGAATTGCACAACATTTGAACATAAAAATCATAGAACTTCCTATCAAATATCTGGGGATTCGAATTGACAAAGGTTGCAGACAATCCCAAATTTGGAATTATATTATAAATGCATGTCAGGTAAAATCAAAAATATGGAAGAACAGGTGGATGTTTCAGGTCCCAGGTGGGCCGAATCACCATGATCAAGTTGGTTCTATCAGCCATCCCTATATACAGTATGCGATGCTTTAAAATGCCGGTGGCAGCTGAAAAAAATCTAGACAATTTACTCAGGAAATTTATTTGGAAGGAGCCAAAGACAATAAGAAAATACCACTAATTAACTGGGACACATTGTGCATGATTAAGGAAGATGGGGGTGCGGGTCTAAGAAAAATGAAACTTCAAAACTCTACCCTTGGAGCTAAACTATCATGGAAAATGTCCAAAGATCCTCACAAACTCTGGGTTAGATAGTTTCAAAAGAAATATTTGGACTCGAACGACCCAAATCGGATTCTCACAGTGGCCAATTTGAGTAGAGGCTTTGCCACATGGAACTTCTTGTGGGAGAGTAGGCACATTATCACTGATCACATATCTTGGCAGGTTGGGAATGGCAAAGATGCATTATTTTGGATAGACTCATGGAATGGGTTTCCCTCTCTCTATGAAGCATTCAAAGACAAAGAGTGGATTAATCTAGTCGATGAGACTATTGGGCGACATGTCTGCAACTATATGGAAGACCATGAAGACACAAGTAGCTTAAGAAATTGGAAAAGAGTGAACATTGGAAATCAGGCATTGTGTGAGAAACTATGGGAAGAATTAAAAGATAGGAAAATTCTAGCCTCCTGTGAACAAGATAACATATTTTAGTGTGCTTCAAAGTCCGAGGAGTACATTGTCAAACTAGGATATGAAATACAATGACATAGGGGTACCTGCGATATGTGGCCACACAAAATGTGCTAGAGCAAATTAATTCTACCAAAAGAAGGGGCATTTCTGTGGATTGCACTACATGGTATAATCCTAATGAGTGATAGACTCATAACTATAGGTATCTTGGGACCCAACCGATGTGTGATGTACTGTGCAGATGAAGAGACAACCAACCATTTACTATTCAGGTGTCTAATGGCAGAAATTTGTTGGAACTGGTTTCTAGCCCATATGAATTGGGCCACAGCTAGGAATGAAAGGCTCTTGGACTTTTTGTAGTCTTGGCCAATCAGACAGAAGTCAAGATGGAGTGACCTTTGGTTAGTTGTTCGTCAATGATTGTGTGGCACATCTGGAAGGAAAGGAATATGAGAATCTTCAAAGAGACATCATTATCAAATTCTTTGTTGATTGACAAAATTAGAGGTGCAATCAAGGAAGTAATAAATGGTAAGATACTAAAGGGTGGTCCAAAAAAGTTCAATAATTGGGACTGCGAAATAGAAAAGCATTGGTCTCTGAGAAGGATAGATAATCTTACCCCCCCGAAGAAGTCAGTCGACAGAAAAGCGGTCAGATGGAAGGCTCCTCCTAAAGAATGGGCAAAACTCAATTTTGATGGAGCTAGTAGAGGGAACTCAAGAGAATCTGGTATTGGAGTAATAATCAAAGACGTTCATGGAAATATTATCAGTGGACTATACGAAGGAATTAGGTGTGCTACAAATAATGAAGCAGAGATCCAGGCTCTAGAGGCTGGACTACAACTCTGTATTCAACAAAAGATCACACAAGTTGTCATTGAAGGGGATTAACAAATTATAATAAAGGGAGTGACTAAGTCAAATTTTCAGATTTGGAAACTTAAAAAATGGCTGCCACTAATAAACAAACACCTTGAGTCACTCAATAGATATGAAATTTCTCATGTATATCATGAGGGCAATCAAGTTGCAAACTTTTTGGTAAAACTCAGGATTGATAGGAAAGCAGGTTTGGTCTCTTTCAATCATAGCTTGGCCGACAATGATATAACTAGACAATGTGTGAAGGACTATTGTATGACCACATGGCAAGGAATATGATAGCAGATCTAATGTAATTAGGATCCACACCTGAGCTTGGGCATAGGTGATAGTGATCTACATATCCAAAATAGGTAGAAGAGTACGTAACTAGGTAAAAATGACAGAGTGCAAAAGCCCTGATCACATGCTCTAAAAGTGACAATGGAGGAAGGCATCACATGGATAAGCATTGGTCTATGCACTTGGGAAGTACTAAATGTAGACTGAGACACGCCGTGAAAATGTGATTGCTCAATCTCAGAGGAAGAATATGTTGGATTGTGTGGAATGATTATAATTAAGAATCAGGTGAAGCCTATATTCATAAATACTTGATAGTAGAATGATCTCTTAGAAGTGTTGTGGCTATAAATGGCTCATTTTGGAGGTATCAGTTGTGTAAATTGTAGCAATGCACTGGGAACACAACTTCGTAACTTGTTTATCACTGAAGAATTTGTTTATGATGCTATTTAGGGACTAATTGGCATCAATCTCAATTTTGAACAGCACTGGTGTGACGCTACTATCCTTGAGGCAGTGTTAATACCCTTGGTTGATGTGATAGAGTTAGGGGAATGTGTGGTGGAGTTGTTGGATGGCTTTGTGATACCATTCATCACTGACTATGTGGCCAATGACATTCTAAGTCTTGAGGAGGAAACTAGGGTAAGCACACTGAAGATATATTTCCAGGTTGAGGAATACTTATCCTCAGAACCAGAGGATGGCCCTGAGGATGCAGAGGAGGATTCAGCTGAGGATGCAGTGGTGAACAATGAAGGTTCCATAGATAGTGAAACTGGGAGGGAGATGGAATGGCAGGAATTATGGTTGGAGGAGCGTGAGCAACTAAAGGTATTTGGGGAAAATGCATGGGAATTTTTCTGGTGTGCAGTCTTCTATGGTAACATGGCTCCATTCCAAAAATTGACCGAGGCAACAGAGTGGTGGCTTCCTGAACTGTCCACCAACAATGTTATTAGCATTGGAGAATTTGCAGTGGTGATTTACCAAGCTTTAAGTGGTAATATATAATTGGTTTCTGATACATAAGGACTTCTTCTTTCCTTGTATGGTATGTCCGATCAAGTGTAGGATGCATCTAGCAAAGATAGTGCGGTAATGTCGGATGCTCAAAAAATCTTATGTAATTTTCTATTAAGAAGTAATATAGGGTGCTATCCCCATAATGATAGTACTTACCGAAAAAAAAAAACAATATAAAAAACAAAAAGATCCTCAAAACCTGTATGGGTTTTGAGGAACATTTGGTTTTTTAATAAAAAAAATTAGAAGTTTCTCAAAACTCATATGGGTTTTGAGAAACATATTTTTTTTGTGTAGGCCACGGGTTTTGGCCATTTTCAACACCAAAACCCATGGAATAGTAGCAAGGGAAAGCCAAAAAACCATAGAACCTGCATGGGTTTGCAATTATTTTGGATTTTCCCAACATTGAGAGCAATTTTCAACAATGGCACCTTGTCGAATAGGTAAGATTTGATTGGTTTGATTATTTTTGTTTGAATTTTAATTGAAGTAGGGTTTTTTAATTGATTTAAGTTTTGTTTTTATTAATTTGATGTCATATTCTTCAAGAAATCCCCCAAAATAAAATAGACAAAAAAGACCTCCTCCTGTACAAGCAACACAAGAAAACCCTATAAACATTGCACATGAGCAACAAGAAAACCCTCAAAATCCTCAAAATATTGCTCCTCAACAACCACCACCCCCCCATAACCCTCCACATCCTCAAATAGATCATGTAGATGCCACACAAGATGATCTCATCAATCGCCTTACACAAAATAGTGCCCAAATTTCTATATTGGTGAATAGGTTGAGGTCATCTAGGCTTGAGCACCACTCAACCCTTGCTAGAACACTAGAAACAATGGCTAATAGTGCAAATGATGTATCTAGGGAGGTTACGAAATGGGGTTCATGGAGGGATAGATGTCTAACATTTTATATGGATGGGTTGTCATATGATCAAGTGAAAAAACAGGCCATAGGTAAAGATGACATATGTTCTCTTTTCACTGATCTTGTTACGAGTAACAACCTAGAACTAAATATGACTCAGTTTCCTATACATTGGTGTGTTCATGCTAGGTTGAAAGAAGCTTTTTGGGATAGGTGGTATATGGTATTTGATGAACCATCTTATAATAATTGGGAGGTGCCTCTATATTTTTTGAGAAAGTTGTATTGTGAGTTTATCCTCGGTGAGAAGCCGAATTACTTTGACATCCAAAAATTTCAGGGTAGAGGGTGAGGCTCTGTGCAGGATAGACCTCAAGCCCATAGGGTGGTAGAGCCACAACATAGGAGGTGTACATATCCTAAACCCATGGTTCATGTCATTGTCCCTATATCCTTGAAGGAGTCTATGTAATTACAGACTCTTCAGGCAGCTGCATCATTGACTGATGTCATTGTTCAACATGGCACAAAGTTGGTCGAAGAAGAGGATGTACTAGCACCTACGGTACCTCCTTCATCAAAAACACTTCCTTCATTAGTAGCACCCCCTTCATCAGCAACACCTCCTTCATTAGTGTCACCTCATGCATCATTTGGCACAAGCCAACCCATTTAGCATATGTGCCCCACTTGCCAGGGTGTATGTTCTAGTGTAGACACTGATGTGGATGATGATGGTTCGACATCTCATTCATGTACATGTTGCAGGAGTAGATTCCATGCTTCCACTATAGAGGATGTGGCCCTCACCAACGAACTGATCAATATGTTATACCCTCTCTATCAGACACGTGTGTTTAATTCAGTTTATGACATGTTATCAATTAAGTGACTAAATCTTTTTTTTTTTTTAAATAAGGGGTAAACGCTTTTGAACTAGAGCTATGAACCAGTAAGGCCACAAATGGGGGACCTCATCCCCACACTTCACTTGTTCAAATCCATGAGCACAATGACCTAGTGAAGGCACAAGGCCTTGTGACCACAAAGGCCTAGCAGGGATTTGAACCATGGTGGCTGCTTCACCAATGAAGTGTTTTAACCACGACACTACATGTCTGAAGATAATTAAGTGACTAAATCTTATAAAAAGAAATGAATTTTTAATTTTAGAATAATTTAAAGTGACATATAAATAAAATGCATTGCAGGGTACAGCGGGTGGTGGGAGTACACCACATACTTTTCAATCGACTCCATGATCACGAGTAGTTTCGCCACCAGGGTTAAAGATTTATAAATTTGTTAAAAATATAATAATAAATTGGTTTCAAAATATCTTTTTTTAATTATATATATCATTACTTGGTTTTTATAGGGCTTATCAGTGGCCGAGATGTCCCAACTTGATGATATTACGCTTTTGGCCATTGAGTTTGGCCAAGATAGTTATGCGGTACCATTTAGATTTATATATTTTTTACTTAAGTGATATATTAAATACATGCTCTTTTCCCTTATGTTAATTTTTTCTGTTAGTTTACCCCACCTGCCTCGAGGACATCACGTGTGAGAAAGCCATCCTCTAGCACTCCGAGGCAGAAAAAGATATCATCCCAAAGGTAATTCAGTATAATTTAAATTCATTTGTTGAAATATATTATGATTAAACATGTATATGTATATATTGATAAATGCACTTAATTTATTTGTTCTATATATAGAAACATATGGGGTTTACAGAATTAATGAATGTACTTAATGTCGATGAGGTTCAACAAAGGGAAGATGTGATATCTTTATATTCACTTTGGATTGCATTCTTGCTTGTTCAAAATAACTAAATCCTTTTATCTCTATATCATATGTTATCATTTTTCATACAAGAAATGGTTATAGCTGCATCAAATTCGACTAGGCCTCCTCAGGTTACAGGAGAACTATATGAGACTTTGGTGTGCATTTGTTCTACATATGTTAAAAATATTTGATTTATCTAGTTTGTCAACAACTTTGCGTTATTAACTTGTATAATTGTCTTTAACCTATTACAAGCCCCTTCCAAACTTCCTACTGTTATTCTACCATTCCATTTTAGTAGAAGTCCTACATGTATATTATGGGATCCAACACAACCAAGGGAAAATGTATGTTTGTCTTAGATCAACTCCTTTTCACTAAGTGCACAACAAAGTTGAAACCCTCTGGTTAACTCCTTTTGGATCACTTACCATGGATATAGGAAATAGTCGTAACTGATTCATCTATGACTTTGCCTCCTACCACCACAGTACATCCATCTGAGGCTCTAGTATGCTTTAGTTTTTTAGTCTATTCATTTTTCGTTATTATGTATTATTTGACATATATGTTATTAACATGTATTAATGTTATTTTATCAATTACAACCCCCTTCAAGGCATACCACAGATCCTCAACCTCACCCAATTGTAGAGGACAGAGATGAGGTAATCAACATTTCAACTTCAAACAATTTAGAGTTCAGTATTTAGTTATTTTGATGTTATATTGAGAAAATATATCTTATTCAACATTTGAATTATCTAACTTGTGCAGCCACCTACAGAGCCATGTACTCCTTCAAAGAGGCTCGATTTTGATGATCTACCATAGTCATAGATAATGATAGAGACATATAGCTATAGTTGTGCTCATTACAGGACCAATTTTTTTATATATTCAACATTTGTATATGTTTATATTGATAGACATGACACATTCCGCATTTTTTGTAACTATTATTGATTTGGCATCTATGCCAATTTTTGATATGGACATGATTATTGTTCATTTTGATATATATGAAACTTGATATTCGATCCAATTTGTTCATTGATATATATGAAACTTGATATTCTTAAAACTTAGTTATTTTCTATTGAAATGTGATCAAACTTGTTCATTGTGTATGTCTTTAAATGTGATCCAATTTGTTCATTACTTGTAGCTCATATGGCGTATACTTTTAAACTATCTATTTCTCATATTGTGTATACCCAAGTATCGACACCAGTAATGTTAATATTGTGTATTTTGATTGCATAAATTTTCTTTGAGTCCTTCGTGCATGAAGAGATTGGAGTGAAGTTATTATTTCATAAACTCATGCTTATGGAGCAAAGTTCATCATTTCAAGAACCAATTAATACAATATTTGAGCACACAAAGAAGATTTGAAATTTATCTATGGATGAGTCGGCTTAGGTAAGGTTTCAGACAACTCGATTTCATTTTCTTGTTGTGAGGCTTTTTCTATTGCATCAAAAACTGTCAAAATTCGTTAGTGAGGTGGCAAAATAGTGCATCTCTTCATTCCTCATCATGGGAATGAACAGTTAGCACAATCATGTCCGAGTGGCTGAGTTTATGCTAGGTGTGCCTTTGTCTCACTCCCCAAGATGTCCGATCATTTTGATCCACCTCGTAGTGACATTTTCCCTTGAGTGCTCAAAGTAGAAAAAATGGTCAAACTTTGATGTTGCATAACTCGAAGACCATGGAACTTATTGATGATCCATTTGAATCTTTGGGGTTGCATTGTTGCTTCCTAAAAAATCCTCTCAGTTTTGGAAAAATCGATTTCATTTTCTTGTGGTGATATTTTTTCTGTCGCATTAAAAACCATAAAAAACTGTCAGTGAGAGGTGGCAAAATAGTGCATCTTTTGTTCTTCTCATTGTGGGAACAAACCGTCGATGCGAGCATGTCTGGGTGGCTAGGTTTACGCTAGGTGTGCCCTTTTTTGTCTCCCCAATACGTCTGATCATTCTGAGCCACCTCATAGTGACATTTTCCCTTGAGCGCTCAAAGTGGAAAAAATGGTCAAACTTTGATGTCGTGTAACTCAAAGAATGTGGAACCTATTGACAATCCATTTGAACTTATGGGGTCATGTTGTTGCTTCCTAAAAAATACTCTCTTAGTTTCAAACAACTCGATTCCATTTTCTTGTGGTGAGATTTTTTTTGTCGCATCAAAAACCGTAAAAAACTATCATTGAGAGGTGGCAAATAGTGTATCTTTCATTCTGCTTGTCATAGGAACAAACCGTCAGTGTGAGCACATCTAGGTGGCCAGTTTTACACTAGTTGTTCCCTTGTCTTTCTCCCCAAGATGTCTGATCATTCTGATCCACCTTGTAGCAACGTTTTCCCTTGAGCACTCAAAGTGGAAAAAATGGTCAAACTTTGACATCACATAACTCAGAGACCATGGAACTTATGGACAATCTGTTTGAGCCTATGGGGTTGTGTTGTTTTTGCCTAAAAAATTCTCTCTCAGTTTCAGACAACTCGATTCCTTCTTCTTGTGGTGATATTCTTTCTATCACATCAAAAACTATCAAAAAACGTTAGTGAGAGGTGGCAAAATAGTGCATCCTTCGTTTTGCTTGTCGTGGGAATGAATCATCGGCACGAGCATGTCTAGGTAGATGGGTTTATGCTAGGTGTGCCCTTTTCTCTCTTCCCAAAATGTTTGATCATTTTGAGCCACCTCGTAGAGACGTTTTCCCTTGAGCGCTCAAAGTGGAAAAAAGGGTCAAACTTTGACGCTGCGTAACTCAAAGACCCTGGAACTTATGGAAAATCCATTTGAACCTATGGGGTCTTGTTTTTTCTACTTAAAACAATTTCTCTTGGTTTTAGACAACTCGATTCCATTTTCTTGTGGTGAGATTTTTTCTGTCGCATCAAAAACCGTCAAAAACCATCAGTGAGAGGTGGCAAAATAGTGCATCTTTCATTCTGCTTGTCATGGGAACGAACCATTAGTGCGAGTGTGTTTGGGTTGCCAAGTTTACACTAGGTGTTCCCTTGTCTCTCTCCCTAAGACATCTGATCATTCCAAGCTACCTCATAGTGACGTTTTCCCTTGAGCACTCAAAGTGGAAAAAATGGTCAAACTTTGACGTCGCGTAACTCGGAGACCATGGAACTTATGGATGATCCGTTTGAACCTATGAGGTCATGTTGTCACTACCTAAAAAATATTTTCTCGGTTTCAAAGAACTTGTTTCCATTTTCTTGTGGTGAGATTTTTTCTGTCACATCAAAAACCGTCAGTGAGAGGTGGCAAAATAGTGCATCTTTCGTTCCGCTTGTCGTGGGAATGAACTATCAGTGCGAGCACATCCAGGTGGTTGGGTTTATGTTAGGTGCTCCATTGTCTCACTCCCCAAGATTTCTGATCCTTCAGAGCCACCTCGTAGCGACGTTTTCCCTAGAGTGCTCAAAGTGGAAAAAATAGTCAAACTTTGATGTCACATAACTCAGAGACCGTGGCACATGGATGATTCGTTTGAACCTATGGGGTCATGTTGTCGCTTCTTAAAAGGGCCTCTCTCAGTTTTAGACTATTCCTACTAGCCCTTCAAATTGGGTAATTCAAAAATAACTCAAAACTTTCCCAAAACACTTGGAAAAAAATTTGCATATTCAGATACCCATTTGCAAGTTATTTAACATATGTCAGAATTAGATAGTTATTTATAATCAAATAGTACAAATTTATACTCAAATGGCCACTTTCATATATAAAATTTGGCATCTAATATAAACAATCAAGCTCATTACTGTTTATATTTAAAAATTTTGCATCTAAATATGCAAATTACAACTCGTTATTTTTTTATACAAAAAATTATCATCTAGATATGCACATTACAACTCATTGTTGTTTTTGTGAGATTTTGCCAAGATCTAGAGGCAATGGAAAGCACAAATAAGAGAGACCAAAATATATGATAAGAATAAACTGTATTCTATTAGAGAAAATATTGATCAACTAGATCATCAATCGTTACATACAATGAATACGAGCCTGCTTATATAGGCAAGGCTATATGGATATGTGAGCACATAAACATGACATGTGGCTCAATAAGAAATAAGTGTAGGTAGGAAATAGGTGTGGGTAGGTAGGAGAAACAATATAATATTCCACATGAGGTGGATCACCCACTGAATGTGGAATGTAACAACAAGATAAGTCCACCAAAGGTGGAAATTCTCCTACACAGACTATCCCAATGTGGTATAAACACCCAAGTGTCTCATACCCAAACTACTATGAAATGAATTTCCTAAGTAAACTTAAGTAAGGTATAATAATATCCAAGATGAATAATTATTTACACCAACACCCCCCCTTAAGTGCAACTTAGGGGAATGCACTTAAGTCTACAATGCAACTAAGCAATGCAAGATGGGTCCCGGCTACAAGGCCATGTTAGGTACCAATGAACAAATGCAAACCAATGCAATGAAATCTCTCACAAAGCAGGGAAAGAGAGAAAAACCCAATGAGAAAAAACCCTCCCCCAAAAGAGAGATGAAAACTAGATACAAAGAAATCTCATAGAAGTATGTGAAGGATAAAACCCCATGCGAGGAAAAAGTCCCCCCCATATGAGAGAAGAAGAAGAGAAGCTAGGTAGCCCCCCCTCAATGTGGAATCTGCACCAATGATAGAAGCTCGATGATGAATGAAGAAACTGTCCACGAATGTCGAACCACATTCCTCCCCTTAGGAAGAAACAAAACCAAAGGTGTATCCATGAATTCTCCCCAACAGAGAGTTTTTTAAATAGTGGCGAATCTTCGCCAATTGGAGAATTCCGCACGAATAGTCTTGGGCACCATCATGGTCAAATCGCCCAAAATTTTAGGGTTCATGACACACTGTAGAAACTAACTTCACCATTGACCACACACCATTAACGTGCATGCCCATAATATTTTCTTGGAATCACTCAGACGTGGGTATTAGATTACCTCTGCTATTCGCCAACAATAGTAAAATGACCACGTACCCAGGACCTAATTCGCCAATGGTAAATTAAATGTTCATTGCACACGTCGGCCAAATTCGCCAATATCAATTAAAACATTATAAGCATTTGAGGACCCATTTCACCCTTCTTAAATTAAATGTTCATTGCACGCCCGCGCAATTCACCAAAAATGCAATTAAATTAAATATTTATTGGCAATTGCAACGCCTTGGCCTCCCGCAATTTGCCAAAAATGCAATCATGGATTGCTATAAATACACTATTTCTTACACTCTTTCTTACAATTTGTTCATGTCTGATTAGTAAATTGGGAGCTCTTAGAGTCTCGATTCACATTCCGCAAATTGAGTTGGAAAGTCAAAGTTCATTGTAGGGCGGAGGGCCAAAGTTACAATCTTGCAACACAGGCCCAGGCATTCATTCCTAATTCCTAATTCAAATAATTGAGAAGGCATAAAGGTGAGTAATCATTTCTTCATACTTGATAGTATTAGTTTTAACTTTTAATTCATAGTGAGAGTTCAAGACTCAAGATGTCACTGTCAAACATGGGTGAGACTCCTCAGGGTGGTGAGGGGATTTGGATGTCAGACAAGGGTAAGACTCCTCAGGGCGGTGAAATTGAAGGGATTGGGAGGCCATTAAAATGCCCAAAACTTAAACTTAAAGATAGTACCATAAAGTCTTTTTTTGGAATTGGCAAAGTTTCTGGTCCATCAACCTCTACAGTTGCAGAACCCATTCATAGTAGCTCACCACCACCACAAGGTGGGATTGTGATTGAGTTAAATGCATCAAATGAGGATGACAATACCGACACAATAGAAGATGTTCTAAGGGATACACACAATGAGATACCTTTGGCGAATGCAAATGCTAGTATTGAAGATTATGTTGGTAGGAAGAAAAGAAAAAGGAAAGTAAAACTAGGGCGAGAGTGGGAGATGACAAGGAGTTTTAAGATTGATTGGGTAGCAAAGTACCCATTCATTGAACCGGTCCCAAACAATGATGAACAACCAACAAAATGCAGGTGTAAGATTTGTAGCTAGAAAACTAAAAGAGAGAAGAAGATGCAGCTAAAGCTTGACACCATAGAAAAGTATATTGGTAAGGTTTATGAAAAATAGATCATAGATGGAATGGAAACACGAGTAGTAAGATGGAAATCAAAGGAAGAATGTCTTCATGTTAAGTATGCCGCGGAATATGAAGAGCATAACCACAAAATGAAATTGATTTGTAATAGTGGATTTGGAAATACAATCAAGGTTGGGCTTGAACATGTAGTGAAAGATGCAAACCTGGCAAAGACTGTTCAGATGAGTGTTGTTTTTCATATTATGTTGAGAGAGAATCCTATGAAAGATTTCCTAGAATTTAGTAATTTATTATCTTTTTTGAATGTTCCTCACTATCCTATGTCACATTGGTCAATAAATGCTAGATGGAAAATGGCGAACTATCTCGCTGAGGTGGAAAAGCAAAATTTACAAGAGAGTGTAAAAGAGTCAAATTTTATTTCATTATCCATAGATGAAGTTACTGCGGTAGATAACACTGCTTAGGTTTGTATGCATGTGTATACCGTAAAAGAACATGTCCACTGATCTCATCTACTCTATGTTTATAAAATGAGGGGCAATTCAATAGAAAAAAATTATATTTCTAAGTTAAGAAAGCTTTGAATGAAATTGCTGGTATGGATGACTTGACAATTGCCAAGAAGTTGGTGTGTGTTGGAGCTGCAGTAATGCAAGGTCAAAGGACCGGTCTTTGCGCAAGATTACAAACTAGTATTTCACCATACATGGTTGGCATTCATTGCATGGCCCATCGAATGAATTTAGTATATAGAATTGTAAGAAATTTCCCTACAGTGTCAAAAGTTGAAGACCTGGTCCACGAGATCCACTCATACTTTTGCCGAAGTCCTAAACGTTTTGTAGAATTTTAGATTTTTGCTGAGGGAGTAACAAGAGGAAACAAGCTTCTCAGGGATGTTGAGACTAGATGGATCTCCTTACATGGACCAGGGGAATGAGTTCTAATAGAATATCAATCCTTGATTGGACTAATGTATGAGCAATGCCTCACAGTATACAAATCTCCTGATCTCTTACATAAAATAAGTGATATAGAGACTCTATTAACTTTAGCTAGTCTTCTCCCCATGTTGGATTCAATGAACAAACTTGTTAAGAAATCCCAAGACAAAACTATGTATATCAATGAGTTGAGCCTGGATGGTCTATATTCAGATCTAACAGGGTGAAGCCCAAATTTTTTTAGGTGGTAGATAATTACATATTTGAGTCATGCTAAATTTTTTTTACATTTCAATACAAAAAATGAGTTATGTGTCTTTGTAAAAGGATTTTAGATACCGATGCACCAATCTAAGATGAGCAAGTGAGGCAGAGCACTACCAATTAAAAAGGAATATTTTGATAGTATTGTTAATTCTATTAGTGATAATTTGAAGTCTATTGCATATGAACTTTCAACTAAGATTCATGAAAGATTCCCTCGAGAATATATACTTGAAGCCATGGGTTGTGTGTATCCTCAATCTTGGCATTCAATTGGAGATAATCCAAATGATGCAAAGATGTTTCATAAAAACCTAGAGGAATTGATATTGACATTTTCTAGAGATGCATATTGCTATGGACAACCAATAGAAGGAATTTTAAATTCAAATCATCTTAGAAAACAATGTAAACAATTTGCATTGGTTATGAAACAACAATTGGTTAACTTGGAGAATCCATTTGAACTTGGATCAATCACAAGGCTTTGGAAAAGGATAGATCAAAGTGAAGCATTTCATATTGCAATACCAGAATATTTGAAACTTGCTAATTTATGTCAAACAATGATATTGGGGTCGATGGAAGATGAGAGAGTTTTCAGTGCATTAGGGCTTTTGAAATCAAAGATCAGAAACAAATTAGACAAGAATTTGAAAACTTGCTTGAGGTTGTTTGTAACCCAGTATAAAGTTAGAGATTTTCCATATGATAGGGCACTGGCATTCTGGAATTCCATGTGTGAAAGACGAGGGGTGTGCAACACTTTAAAAGCTAGTGGTGCTACTGCTAGTGCTAGTGTTGAGACAAATGAATATGATGGATCGCAGACTCAGAGTCAGCAGGAAGACGAAGACATTTTTGAATACCCGACTCAGAATGAAGATGAACCTATTAGTACTAGTCAGTTTCTGGATCATGAGTCCATTTGGGATATAGAAGCCTCAGACAGTCGGACTAAGTCACTGAAGTGAATTAGCAATCAGTTTATAGGTATTTATAATTATACTATAGTTCTTGAGTCATATTATAATTTCAATTTGCAAAATTGCAATACTATAGTTGTCATTGATGATTTTTGATATTGTATTCCTTGAATTTGTCAATCAGAAAAAGAACAGATACTTATTTCATATTTTTAATTGTGAATTTGAATTATTAGTAAATTGGTATTTGGTTCCACATTATGTAACATGTTGAACATGAAATACAACAATTTGTGTCACAAGATCCATAAAATTATCCATATTGCATAACTTTTACTACTAGAACCTTTCTACTATTCTACATTAAATGCTTGAAATGATGTTCATGGCGATTAGGGTTTTGTGTTTGTTTTTTGTCTTAGTTGGCTAGTAAATTGGTATTTGGTTCCACATTATGTAACATGTTGAACATGAAATGCAACAATTTGTGTCACAAGATCCATAAAATTATTCATATTGCATAACTGTTATTGCGAGAACCTTTCTACTATTCTACATTAAATGCTTAAAATGATGTTCATGGCGATTAGGGTTTTGTGTTTATTTTTTGTCTTAGTTGGCTAGTAAATTGGTATTTGTTCCACATTATGTAACATGTTGAACATGAAATGCAACAATTTGTGTCACACGATCCATAAAATTATTCATATTGCATAACTGTTACTGCTAGAACCTTTCTACTATTCTACATTAAATGCTTAAAATGATGTTCATGGCGATTAGGGTTTTGTGTTTGTTTTTTTGTCTTAGTTGGCTAGTAAACCGAAGTTGTCGTGCATTGAAAATATGAGTTGTCCTCTATTTATTTGTCCATGTCAACATCAAGTGTGGTCAAATGGTTGGTCAGACATGTTTAATGGTTATCGCTAGCTCGCAAGTCCTTTATCATCAAGTCAGTTTAAGTCGCGAGCTTGTGAGTACTGGGAGATTTTAGTTGTTGCTACCTCGCAAGATGTTTTGCAGTTGACCATTTTATGTTGCGAGGTTGTGACTGGGTGTGATTTTATGTTGTCGCATGGTTGCGAGGTGTTCATGGTTAAGTCATTTTAATTTGTGATCATGTGATCTAGTTGGTATCACAACTTAGTTGGTTTCATCGCTTGCTCGCAGGTTTTGAAGTTGTTTAGCATTTTAAGTTGTGATCTGGCGATAGGTAAGTTTTGGTCTGATTTTGTGGTCATCGCATGCTCGCGAGTTTGTAATTCTTAAGTCAAAAAGTGTTGCAAGCATGCGATGGCGGTTAAGTGCCTTGTTGTCATGAGATCGCAAGGGTTTAAGTCAAGTTTCAAGTTGTGAGCTTGCGATGAAATAAGTTATTTTGTTAGATTTGTAGTGGTTGCCAGCTCGCAAGTAAAGAAAGAATATTACAAATGTTGTTGTGAGGTTGTGATTGAAGGGCTTGATGAAGATCAACGACTGTCGCTCACTCACGAGATTTTTTGAGGATTCATAAAAGGGGTTGCGAGCTTGCGATTAAGAGGATTTGGTATTATTGTCGCTAACTCGCTGGTTTCTTTCCTAATTGTTATAACTGGTTGAGAGTGTGCGATTAAAGATGGGGATTGACACGTGGACTTGTTTGTCGAGTTTTGTAAATTTTTTGACATGATCGAGCTAAGATTCTGACATTTGTACAATTGCATTAATGCATTCTATTAGTTTAATTGAATTAATGCCACACTAGCTAGTTTATGCAAGTGTGGCAGTTAATGAGATTTGAGAGAAGTGACGGCACCCAAATACCATTTTATGTTGTGAGGTTGTGACTGGGTGTGATTTTATGTTATCGCAAGGTCGTGAGGTGTTCGCGGTTAAGTCATTTTAATTTGCGATCATGCGATGCGGTTAAGCTGCTTGCTCGTAGGTTTTGAATTTGTTTAGCATTTTAAGTTGCGATCTGGCGACAGGTAAGTTTTGGTCTGATTTGGTGGTCATCGCATGCTTGCGGGTTTGTAAGTCTTAAGTCAAAAAGTGTTGCAAGCATGCGGCGGTGGTTAAGTGTCTTGTTGTCGTGGGATCGCAAGGGTTTAGGTCAAGTTAAGTTTCTAGTTGCAAGCTTGTGATTAAATAAATTGTTTTGTTAGATCAACGGTTGTCACTCACTCACGAGATTCTTTGAGAATTCATAAAAGGGGTTGCGAGCTTGTGATTAAGAGGATTTGGTAGCATTGTCGCTAACTCACTAACATGTGGACTTGTTTTCTAGGTTCTGTAAAAGTTTTGAATGCCAATCTGCAATCAAATAGAAGGGCATGAATTCAAATTTCGCTCGAGTACTTGAGTTTGAAGTTTAAATTAATGCCACAGTAGCTAGTTCATGCAAGTGTGGCAATTAATGAGACTTGAGACTTGAGAGAAGTGACGGCGCCCAAATAGTAAATACCATAAATTGCATGATCGAGCTAAGGTTTTGTATAATTGCATTAATGCATTCTATCTTCGAGGTAATCTAGTGAATTGAGCTCTGCAACAATGTTGGAGAATTCAGAGTGTTGGGTGTGAGAAAATTTTAGAAAATTGCTTAGGTTTTTCTCCTGTAGCTAAAATAAGCCAGGCAACGAGTGGTACTGGAGGTTCCAAGCCCAAGCCCAAGGCCACGACAAGTGGAGCAAGAGGACCTGGAAGTGGAGGTTCCAAGGCCAGTGCCATTGAAGAAATGATGGTTAAGAAATACAAAGATGAATTTGTAGATTTGATGCTAGGGACTTTCGTTGCTTTGAATATGAATAATTTGGCATGGAGAGATTTATGGAGCCAATGCAGAAACCCTACCATGCTTAATTTGACTGGTTCTGCTCTGTTTCATTATTTCTAGAAAAATAGGGTTAAGGGTGTCCCGATGTCAAACCCTTGGGATTTAAATATGGCAAAGTTAATTGTGACAGATGTGTATGTTGATGTGAAATTGATCAAAGAGTTGGCCAAACACTATTTCTCAGTATCTAGGGTAATAAGAAGAAAGAACCAGTCTGCCCTAGTTTCAATTAACAGAGCTAGCTTTGTTGAAGCTTTCTAGATTACTAGTGCTACATGTACAGATATAGATTTGGAGCGGATTGTAGAGGATTATGACAAATACAAAGGTGTTATCAAGAAGCATGCAATCCCCAGATACATGCCTAGGATGAATAGGAAGCCGATTATAATTCCAGAGAGTATCAAACCACCATTTGACATCACATCTTTCCACCATTATATGCATTGTACAATCTATAGATTATGCAGAGTGTTTGGTTTTGATGGAGATTCAATAGTGTCAGCTAAATTACTGATGATGGCTATGGACATTCAACACCCAGATGTTAAAAAAAATTACGATTATGTGGGCTATGTGGTTGAACACATTCATAATGCTCTAGTTGAAATTCGGAGTGGTGCACCCAGCCCTACATTCAAGCATTATTCATTGTTGATGCACTTAATCTTGTTCTATAATGTTGAGTTTGTGGATAGAGAATTGGAGCTTTTGAAAGAAGAATTTAGTGTCTTAATTCCAATACAAAGATGGACCCAAGTTTGGGACAGTAGTTCTCCCCATTCTTCTTTCCTTTTCTTTGAAAATTGGATTGTTTCACCAATTATGGAAATGCTAGGAATAAATAGGGAACGATTGTCAATTAATGTTAGGAGAGTTTTGAGACCTTACGAGTTTGTTCCAAACTGGTCTATTTCACATAACTGGGGGGACTTTTATTTTTTTGATAACTTTACTATGGTGAGAGTCTATGGGTGTCCTTAGCCTCCCCATATTTTACCAAAATTTGTTCCAATTAGGATTGCTTTTATGGAGTTTATCTAGCAATTGACCCTAGTTGAAAAAGAATACCTTGATAAACACAGGAAGGGTTCTCTTCTTCCTAGGCTTTGGGTTGCATTTGATTTTACCATTGGTAGGAGTTCCTTTGATGAAGTAAATCATTTCCTTAAACAATATAGGTTGGTTAATGTTGTCTCTAGATTTTGTGATCCGGAACAATTTATTAAAGTTGCAATGCAAAAAATGACACCTTGGGCCACAATAAAGGACCATGAACCATTGGATGATGAGGATGTGGTTAGAAATTTGCTGAGAAAAGATGAAGTACAAGAAAGGAGAAGAAAATGGAAAAAATTGATGAGAGTTGAAGTAGAATTGTTTGTTGCTGAACCTAGTTTCTTAGGTTTTTGCCCTGATAGCCCGTACCTGGAGAGGATTAAAAAAATGTTGAGTTTATATGAAACTCTAATGGAACAAATACCTCAAATTCCAGAAGTGGCTGCTCAGTAGCAAGATCCCCAAGATGAACATTATTCACATGGCAAGAGGCCACTTAGTGTGTATGCTGATGATGTAGAGAGTGGGGATGAAGTTCAATCTACCCAAGTGCCAACTACAAAGAAACAAAAAACCACTGAGGTCGGTACAATTGTGAGGAGAGACCCTGCTAGAGAAATTGTTACAGAACAAGGACACTACTTTCATCAAATAAGGACACATCTTAAAGAAGCAGGGCAAAATGAAGAACAAGGAGAAACAAATGAAGCGCTTGCTCAAAGCTTTGATGAGTGTGTGATGCTGTCAAATGAGTTCATGAAAGATGATGACTTTATTAAGTCAGATGAATTTAAAAGTTTTTTGACAAGGTTGAAACAAAACCAATTAAAACAAAATATGATCATACAGGGAGCAAATGAAGAAAAGAAAGAGGAGATCATCAAGGCACTGCATGAATATGATCTTTATAGTGAGGAAATATCTATGGAATAGGCATGTAGACACCTAAAAATGGTCAACACTTGCGGAATCGTACTTTAACATTTGCGCATTGCCTCATTTTAGGTTTTTACGTCGCATTAACATTTCTCCTATGTCACGCACTTGGTCTTTATCATTTGCGAACATTGAGTCATTCTTCTATATTCTTCAATCATCTCGTTCTCAAATTTGGTCTTGTCGACAACACTATCCAATCATGATTTTGATCGATCTTATCTTGTTGCATCAATGTGCGTGCTAATTTGTCATCATTTTGGACATTGTCAATCCTAATTAGGGTTTTGTCCTCCTGTCAATTTTGCGATCGATTTTTCATCGATCGTTGTCCTCTTATCAATCTTGTCGATTTATCATCAATCCTTCAATCTTGTCATCATGCGATCGATTTGTCATTGTTCGATCATTGTCATGTTTAATTTTGTCATTTGATGATCGATTTGTCATCGATCGTGGTCATTTTCAATCTTGTCATTCTACGACCGATTTGTCATCGATCGTTGTCTATCTCAATTATGTCAATTTGGATCAATTTGTCATTGTTCCTCGTCAATTGGCGCATTTCTCAATTAAATCGTTTATCGCATTGGTCATTTATCAATCCAAAATCATGACATTAATTATCTTCAATCAAGACCTAATTGTCATTTTCGCATTTCTAATTCGTCTTCTAGGGTTTTATGATTTATTCATTTAACCTAATTTGTCATTTCTTCCTCTAGGATTACTAAATTATTTATTAATCCTAAGTCTTCTCATTACAATTAAATCTTTATTTAATTGGCTAATTATTCTTCCTCTTGTAAATTAATTAATAAATGACAAATTGTTAATTAATTTACCTAATTTCTTCTAGTTCCTAATTTCCTATTTTTCCATCAATTTCTAATTCCTAATTGTCATCAATTTCAATTTTCTAATTTTCTTAATTTTTAATTTCTTTTCCCTCCTATTTCATCTCCTAATTCTATGGGAATGACATTTCAATTTGTCATGAAATTTTCATAATTGATAATCAATCAATTTTGACATGGAATGTGTCATAATTTGTCATCAATTATCAATCAATCAAATTGTGCATGGAAAGTGCATAATTTGTCATGATTTGTCATATTGATTTGCAATTTCCATTTGAATTGCATCATGCTAATCTTGTCATTTATCCAATTCTTCTATAAATTGGATGTTTTTTTCAATCAAATCCCTTCGAAGCCTGAATCCCTAATCAAACTATCGAATTTATGCTTCTAGTACTTTTGACCAATAAACAACATCCATCTTGCTTTCAATTGTATGTGTGCACTTGTAGGTGAGATCCAAAAATCCATTCGAAGAGGAAAGAAGAACAATGGAGCCACATGGAAGAAGCATCCAAATTGTCATCTGGTTTGCATGATCTTTGCTTTTGAATGCTTTGTTTTTATGTCTCTATTGAGTGTGCTTAGGATTAGATCATTGCAATGATTGCATTTGTGATTGAGCTATTATTTTTATCTATTGTTGTGATGATTTCCTATTTCCTAACCTACATTAATTGGTGAACCCGATGTGAAAATGCTTGGATCTAATATTTTTTTGAATGTTTTGTGAAGTTGCAGATTTTTTTGTGGAGAAATTGCAGATTTTTCTTCGAAGAAAAAAAACAGTCATAATTAATTGAAAACGTAAAAAAATTCATGACAAATTAAAATAAACGATTTCTGGGTTTATTAGATCACGTTGTTACCTTTCTAGATCATTTTACGGTTTGTGATTTGGATAAATATTGAGGAAGTTATGACATTTTTAATTATACTGCTGTAAATGGTCAAAATTTTCAAAAAAAACAAAATCATGCAACCTTCATCTAGATTAATTTAGCTTGGAAAATTAATCATGCATTCATGCAAATTTTATCTAGATTAATCTAGGGTGGTGAATTTGATAAATTTTACATAGATTAATCTAAGAGGACAAAGAATCACAGCTTTTATGGATTAATTTTGATGGTGATTCATTTCTCTTAATTCTCTAACATTGTTGGTAGCTTTGTGGCGAAACGCTTGACAAAGAATTATTTCACAAACTACTAACATACTTTATGCAGGTTCGATAGTCAAAGAATAAACACCTCAACCTTCTAACTTGGGTTTTGCAGGTTGCCTTGGAGAAACAACCAAACTTTGTGTTTGTGATTTTTAATTAGGCACCTAGTGATTTTTAAATAGGTTGGAATGAACATGTTTTTGCTTTGATTGTTAAGTATGACATTGGAGTAGGAGAGTATGGTCTCATCCTTCTTAGGGTGATCAGAAATCCAGATCTTCGATACCATGCTTGTGTTGTTGATTGAGTGTCTCCATTAGAGGGCCTGCCTTCCCGACCACTTTGCTTTTGCAAGCAAGTGATAATCGTGAGAAGGGAACGACCTAAAGTGAGTACGGCTAGAATTCCTTGGCATTCTAACTCACTATAAAAAAATACCCGATGAGCAAAAGCTTTGAAGGAAGTGTTACGTGGGAATTGCAGTTACCTGGGAAGTGATGACCCTTGAACTCTTTCTCATATCAACATCTAAGTAGGGCCTCTTGGTCTAAATCGTGCTTGCAAGACTACCTTTGATTGGTATCTTGATGGGCTTAATGTCTCAATCATGCTTGCATGACATCAAGGAGTAATGCTTAACAGAAATCCTTACTACATACCTTGTTTTTAGAGGCCAAAAACCCTTCTAGTTGCTTGAGAAGGACAAATTCAGATACTTGGAAGAGATACTAAGTTCGCCATGGGGAGATTTCCATGGGGACTGATGCTTGGCTGCCCTAAGAAGTGAGTGTCGTGGAGGGGAGCCCGTGGGGTCAAGCATCTATGTATTCTCCTTGAATCCCATAATGAGTCTACCTCTCAAGTACCTAATGTCCTTGCCTACCATAAGAAATGTGTGAATGAGCATGATTGTCTTGAGTCTAAGTTGCAATATCTTGTATTCTTTGATTGCCAAAAGTTGAATTTCATATCATTTCAAAAACAAGGCAAATTGATTCAAAACAAGATTAAACACAAGAACATTTCATCCAACAAACATTCAACAAGGTTCAAAACACATCTTCCAACATGATGATCAAACATTGTTCCAAATCTTGTCTTAACATTCATGTCACTTACATTTAGGGTCATCCATTTTGCATATGTCCTCTTGCATTAAAGTCATACCCTTGTCATACATTGCAAACCCTAGGTCTCTTCATTAAGCTTGGGTCATTATCATATCATATTGGAATCACTTGCATATTAATTGTCCCTTTGCATATAGTGTCAAAGCTAGGTCTTGTCATACTTGAGTAATCCAAATCTTTGGTAAGCCCTAAGTCATTGTTAGGAGGTCTAGACCTTATCAAACCCTTTGTCCTTTTGTCATCCATGTCATTTCATCAAACCTAGCTTAGTATCCAAGCATATAGGGGAGACATTGTCATCTTGTCCTTTGTCACTTAAGTCCTTTTGTCTTTTGAGGTCTAGACATCATTCCAATTTCCCAAGGGTCCCTCTCTTAGATTTGCATTCATAAGTTTGTCAAAATCTTCACAAGCAACCAAAAACATAGATTGTATTTTCATTTATTTAGTTTGCATTTAGTTGCATATCATACATTATCCTTGAAAAATTCTAAAAAATATTGCATTTGCATAGTGACATGTCTATTGAAACAAGGTTCCAAACACCAATGATGCAACAAAGTTTGACATATCAACCGACAATGCAATCACAATTCTATCCAACCCAACAACAAGGCAATATCGATCAAACTTTTTATGATGAAACAAGTCTCCAAATACAAAAACTAGAGGAGAAGCTAGCTCAAGAAAATGAGATATTGGAACAAAGAGTGAGAAACATTCAGAAGAATAGATCACAAACGTCCAAAATGTTTCAAAAATTTCAAGGTCGAAATCCAAAGATTGAGCCAATTGATGTAAGATCTCTTCTTGAACGCTCAAACATACCAGCTCTCCTCTCCCAAATAGAGATGATTAAACAATTTCAAGAAAAGAGACAACAACATTATGTGCCTCCACAACAAGAACAAGAAGATGTTTACTATCAATCAGATTTTCAATCAATACAACCAATGGTTCAACCAATTGTTCAACATATACAACCAACACAACCAATGGTCCAATTTCAACAATATGTCCAACCAGCTATACAATGTCCACAAATAGTTTAGCCAATGGTGGAATATCAACAAGTTCAATCAACATATCAATGTCAACAACCGCCACCAAACATTCAAAAACAAAACTTGCAATATGCACCAAGCAAAGTTTCAAACATGTTGGAACAATTGAACCAAGTCCAATATCAAAACATGACATCAGACCAGAACCAAATCTTTGCCAAACAAGTTCAAATCCCAGATACAACTATGTCAAAACCTCAAAAGAAAGGTGGCTTTATTGCAAGGCTCTTAAGGAAACTACCAAGTGAGTTTATTGAGGAAGATCAAGATAATACACTTATGTCTAGCAATGCCTCATCCCCCCATAAACAAATTGATTCTCCAGTGGCATCTATCCCTACACCTTTAGAAGTTTCACAAGAACCTTCCATATTGTCCTCATTAAACAATATACCTAAGGATACAATTATCCATGAGTTATCCATAATTGATTGCCAACATAATCCAATTCATGATGCACATCCTTGTCATGTTTCAGAAATACAAGACCCAATGCCACCATGCACTTTATTGCCATTACCTGTTTTAGAGGACCCCATTCAAAGTCCCTCTTCCTCATGTTCAAGCATTGATTCCTTGCCAGAATCCATCACAAATGTTCAAAGTGCATTTCCTTCATGCCAAAACATTGATTCCTTGTCAGAATCCCCCATGCATATCCAAAGTTCAACCCCATGTCAAGAGGATAATTTAGAGCATGAAGAAACATGTCTTAAAAAAGATCAAGATCAAGATCCTGAAACCTTATCATCCCATCCAATTATTGACCAAGATCTCATCTTCCCAGACACTCATGATGATTCCCCTATTCTTGTCCATCCTATCCAAAGCCCTATTGACACTACATTCCTCGAGCAAGATCAAGATATTCTAGTCCATCCAATCCCAAACGATCCCATTCCATTTCATGAACACGATGTCCTTTCAAATCCCATTGACATTCCACTTCTTGAGAAAGATCAAGATATCCCTTCCATCCTTTCTGATGATTCCATTAAAAGTCAAGAGAAAAGCACCTTTAAAGAGGATTCCAATGATTTTCCTCCTTGTCAAGATCAAATTATTCCTTCAGATCCTCCACAAGATCCACTTGTTCCTCCATCTCCTTGTCTTAATGCTCCATATACACTCCAAGATCACGTTTCTTTTGATGATCCCATTATTTCTCCCATTCCATCTCTTGAAGAGCCTGTCATTGAACCATGTCCACTACACAATCCTAGTCCCCCTCATGATCCTAATCCCCCTCATGATTCTAACGTGTCAGTGCAAGATGTTCATGAACCCTCGACATGCATAATGGGTTCTTCCACTTTGGTGCAATCCAATCCACTTCAAGATCTCATTATTTCTCTCATATCACATCCACCTCATAATGAACTCGCGTCTTCTTCCCAAAGAAAAGAGTATCCTACAAGTCAAGATATTCATAAAGGCAAAGGGGTAGACCTTCACAAGCAAGAACCCCTCCATATCAAAGAGTATACTAATGATCATGGCTATAGAGCTCACACTCAAGGCATTGGTATCCCTTCAAAGTCAAAATCCAAATGTCCACCTTCCCCATCATCGCTTCCATCCATTCTAGGTCCCTATATCCCTCCATATCCTATGCAACATTAGCAAAGGCACACATCTTGGAGAACTTTCCATCAATCCCATAGGCCTCCATATCATTCCCATCCACACCAACATTCATTCCCTCTTCCAAGCAATTTGGATGCCAAGTATAAAAGTTATAAGTCTAGAAATCCACATGTATTCAAGGATCAACATGTCCAATATAATCGACATGTCAAAACAAAGAACAAATTGATCTATAAAGAAAAAGAAATATCCAAAAGGCCGCAAAGGCCCACTGAGAAAAATAAAGAAAAGTCAAAATATATATGGGTTCCTAAATCCCTTGTGCAAGCAATGCACTCCAAGGAACCACAAAAGCATGAAAAATAAAAAACCATGTGGATCCCCAAGAAGCTCCTTGAAGCACAAAAAGAACAACCTAGATTGGCATCTAAAATTGTTGTTCCTCCATCCAAACCTCTCAAATTTGTTCCTCCATCACCTCCTTCATCCATTTTGGGCCCTTATGTCCCAAAATCCCAAGCTATTTCTTTGTCAAAATCTCAATATCCAAAATACATTTGTCCTCCATCAGTCCATCACCCCTCAAGGTGTGTGCCAATGTCGATCTTGCCAACATTTCTATCCACTCAAGCCCAATTCTTCCAATACCCTATCCATTATCCAATGCATATTTTCCATCCTTCCATCCCTCTGGTCCAATCCTTTGCGTAAATCCTTGCCTTAGTTTCATCTCATTTTCCATGTCCTTATCCTACCAACGTCTTTGAGCATACTTTTAAAGGTCATGGTCCATTTATTTCAGGGCTACTATCCAAACAAAAAGATGTTTGAGTCCTTCTTCCATCCCCTATCATGTGTCCATCTTCTCTTGAAAAAGTCAAAATACAAACAAAGAAAAAAATCAAAAAAGAAAAAGAAAAGAAAAAGAAAAAAATAAAGAAAAATAATTCGTCCACTGGTGAAAACCTGGCAAACAGGCGCCTCGGGCAAGTACCATGATGAAAACCTAGCAAACAGGCATCATGCGTAATTTATGAACTTCTTGCACACCACACTTGGGGGCAGGTTTTATCCTATCATATCCTTTTTTCCTTCATTGTTCCATTATCCTATCGAACCCATGTCATACTCCTTCGTTACCATGTAATTACCCTTCATATCCTATTGTCCCTCATTTCTAGTTTCTCTTTCCACCTTTGATCTTGACAAGGCTGAGGATCTTCATGAGCACCATGTTTGTAGCTTTCAGTCTATCATAGCTTTTGGTCATTTATCCATTTGCTTATTATCACCTTTCATCCATATTCCCTAGCTTATTGCAACTTTCTGCCACTATCCCTTAGCCTACCCCGACCTTCAGTCCATGTCCCTTATCCATTCTTAGTCTTGCTTATCCTATCCATATCTTATCACTATCCATACACTCTTTTTCATTCCTTGATCTTGATCTGACATAAGGACGCAAAATTTAAACATGGTTTCAAACACCTCTTGACATGTCCCTCATGCCATGTTCCTGCTTTACATTGTCATATCCAGTCTCTTGTCCCATCATGCAAAAGCCCTTGAAAATTGCATTCGTATTGTCTCCATAATAAAAGGCCTTTGTCTTCCCTCTATCCACCATCATTTTAGAAAGCCTATTTATCCATTTGTCATATTCCTTGCCTTGCTAGACATTGGGGGCAAAATTTGAAAAAAGTCATAAAAATTTGAAAAATGTCCTGAAAAAAGCATTTAAAAATTGAAAAATGTCCTAAAATAAAGTCATAAAAATCAAATAATGTCCTGAAAAAAGTCATAAAAATTGAATAATGTCCTGAAAAAAATTCTTAAAAATCAAATAATGTCCTGAAAAAAGTCATAAAAATCAAATAAAGTCCTGAAAAAAGTCATAAAAATTAAAAAAGTCCTGAAAAAAAAATGAACACAAAAAAATTATAAAACTCACAAAAACACGCATTTTGCAATAAAGTATTCCCTTTATGCATCGACAGATCACTGAGCATTCATCCAACGACACTCACAATCCAACATTGTGCTTTAATGAAATCATGCATAAATAGATGAACCTTTTCAATCAAATCAAATATTCAAACTGATCCAAATTGTCATCTCAATCGAACATCAACATCAAAATCATTTGTCCTTGTCACTATTATCATGGGTCTTATACAGGGTGTGGTATACTCAAAACCAGAATATGTCCTGTCTTAGATGGGGTACCGCATTTCCTGAAACCAGACAGCATGATCGTCCTATCAGCACTTTCAACTTTTGACAATGAAGATCAAGATGTTTGTTGATTTGCTTGAATTTGTGTGTCTTATCTTTTTATTGATTTATCTTTGGCTTCGATCATGTTCCTATGTTGCTCGATGATGTCACTGAGTGATTTAGAGTGACCGGGATGGCTCATGATCCCTTTCTTTTTTGTTGTGATTGTCATTTGTCTGTGATGTGTCTATCTTTTGCAAAAAGGGTTGCATTTCAGCTCTGGCCTTCAATGCCATGATGCTATGCATCCATTTTGCTACATAAAAATAAAGGTTCTCACCTACAAAGTGCATTACTGAAAGCAAGTTTTTCTTTCATCTCTCACTATCCTCTTTCTAGTTTCTTCTTACTAACATTTCTTCCATCAATCTTGGCAGTCCATTTGATCCTATCATTTTCTATCATTCTTATCGATCAATTGGCCTCTTTTCTGCATGTTTTCGGCCAATTCCTCGAGGGGGCATGCATATGTCATTGTTATTGTCTGGGGCATTTTCATTATTGTTCTTTGAAACAACGCTTAAAATCGATTGTCTCAAAGAGGGGCAAAATGTAGACACCTAAAAATGGTCAACGCTTGCGGAATCGTACTTTAACATTTGTGCATTGCCTCATTTTAGGTTTTTGCGTCGCATTAACATTTCTCCTATGTCACGCACTTGGTCTTTATCATTTGCGAACATTGAGTCATTCTTCTATATTCTTCAATCATCTCGTTCTCAAATTTGGTCTTATCGACAACATTATCCAATCATGATTTTGATCGATCTTATCTTGTTGCATCAATGTGCGTGCTAATTTGTCATCATTTTGGACATCATCAAGCCTAATTAGGGTTTTGTCCTCCTGTCAATTTTGCGATCGATTTGTCATCGATCATTGTCCTCTTATCAATCTTGTCGATTTATCATCAATCCTTCAATCTTATCATCATGCGATCGATTTGTCATTGTTCGATCATTGTCATGTTTAATTTTGTCATTTGACGATCGATTTGTCATCGATCGTGGTCATTTTCAATCTTGTCATTTTGCGACCGATTTGTCATCGATCGTTGTCTGTCTCAATTATGTCAATTTGGATCAATTTGTCATTGTTCCTCATCAATTGGCGCATTTCTTGATTAAATCGTTTATCGCATTGGTCATTTATCAATCCAAAATCATGACATTAATTATCTTCAATCAAGACCTAATTGTCATTTTCGCATTTCTAATTCGTCTTCTAGGGTTTTATGATTTATTCATTTAACCTAATTTGTCATTTCTTCCTCTAGGATTACTAAATTATTTATTAATCCTAAGTCTTCTCATTACAATTAAATCTTTATTTAATTGGCTAATTATTCTTCCTCTTGTAAATTAATTAATAAATGACAAATTGTTAATTAATTTACCTAATTTCTTCTAGTTCCTAATTTCCTATTTTTCCATCAATTTCTAATTCCTAATTGTCATCAATTTCAATTTTCTAATTTTCTTAATTTCTAATTTCTTTTCCCTCCTATTTCATCTCCTAATTCTATGGGAATGACATTTCAATTTGTCATGAAATTGTCATAATTGATAATCAATCAATTTTGACATGGAATGTGTCATAATTTGTCATCAATTATCAATCAATCAAATTGTGCATGGAAAGTGCATAATTTGTCATGATTTGTCATATTAATTTGCAATTTCCATTTGAATTGCATCATGCTAATCTTGTCATTTATCCAATTCTTCTATAAATTGGATGTTTTTTTTAATCAAATCCCTTCGAAGCCTGAATCCCTAATCAAACTATCGAATTTATGCTTCTAGTACTCTTGACCAATAAACAACATCCATCTTGCTTTCAATTGTATGTGTGCACTTGTAGGTGAGATCCACAAATCCATTTGAAGAGGAAAGAAGAACAATGGAGCCACATGGAAGAAGCATCCAAATCGTCATCTGGTTTGCATGATCTTTTCTTTTGAATGCTTTGTTTTTATGTCTCTATTGAGTGTGCTTAGGATTAGATCATTGCAATGAATGCATTTGTGATTGATAAAGAGTACTAGTATGATTATGATGCCTGACTGGGATATCCAGTCTATTTTTATTATTGATCAGATTAGGAAGCAAGAGGACCCAATGTTTAGAACTGAATTTGAAATTAAAGATGTAATAAGAGGATCAGGATTTAATCCTAAGTCAAAGACACTTGTTGCTTGGTCTTTGGCCCCTTCCAGTCAAAAGCCCCACCTTATAAATATCCAAGTAGAAAAGAAAGCTGATAGAATGATCTGGAACTTGCAGAACACAACTAACACGGAGATTGCCTCATTTTTTACTCAAGTTTATTTCATGAATTTATCAAAAACAAAGGATTTATCAAGAAGATACACAGAAACATATACCCAATTGATTGCATTGTCTAAAAAATATGAAGAGACACTGATGAAGAAGGGTGCTCTGGAGGTAGAGTTAGTGGAGTTGAAAGAAAAAATTGCAAATGAGCCCCCTCCAATACAGATTATAGAACAAGTACAAGAAATACCAACTGATGTGACAACAAAAATGGAGGAATACACAAGGAAAATTGAAAAGCTTGAAAAGGAACAAAATGTCAAGGCTATCTCTATTGTGTCAGGAATTCTGAAACACAGGATTAGTGTATTGAAAGACAAATATATGGTTGTGCATGATTTGCACATTTCTTTGAAAGAGGCAAGCAAAACATCCTCTGAGGTTGTCGCTTTTTTTGGACCTTTGTTCAATGTTTGGTCAGGAAGAAGTAGATTAATGGATAAGATAGATACTGCAATGATGTATAGTGATAAGTTCCCTCCCAAGATTAGTGACACTAAAGACATGGTGGAGGTAATGAATGCAACTTATGCATTTTTCACAAGGAATGATGTGCTTATAAATGAAAAATTGCAGACATTTGGGGAAGGCTATAATAAATTGGTGCCTTCAATTTATGGTAGTAATGGTGATTTGAAATTAGTTTCTGATTGGACCAGCAAATTTGATTTGATTTTGGAGCAAGAAGAAATAATCAAGCATGTAAATGAATAGGTTGATGTTGATTTCCTTAACGACCTGCTTGATTCACTATTCAAGGTTGAGGTTGACCATGCGAAGTTTATTGTTGAGTCCAGGGAAGTTACAGATGCCAGATGGATAGATTCAATTGCAAAGTTGGAAGAGGTAAAGGCATTCAGTTGGCCAACAGACAAAGAGGTGGACAGGTGGCAAGCCATGCTAAAGCCAAAGAAGAAATCTCAGGTTGAGGTTGCTACCCAAGATTCCTCACAGTAATCCTAAGCTTGTTGAATCCTCATCTTATAGAAGGATTGCAAGATTAATTTGAGAGGGATGGCCAGTTGGCCACTTTTATTTATGTTGAACCTGAAAACTCTTATATAGTTATAATAGCTCAACTGTTCAAGAATTTGATAAGTGCATAGTTGAATCGCATTGTGAATTTACTTTCTAATATCATTATGAATATAATATCAATATCATTTGTAGTTTGAGATCTTCACATAATTGTCTTTATGTTGAATTTATGTTTTCACTGTGAATTGAATGTTCAAGGGTTTTTCAGTTTACATATGAATTTGGGTTGTGTATGTAATGGCATTATTCATAATTTTATTTCTATTTATCTGCAAATGAATCTTATTGAAGTTTATTATCAGGTTGTCTTTGAATTGTAAGTGACTCTATGCCCTAGGATAAGGCATTGGTCTGTTGTCTTGATGTTTTACTAATTATGTTGTATTCCTATCTATTGTGGTGTTTAATACTTTCATTCTTAATACTCTTATGATTTTATATGCTATGGATGTTTATGTAATATATATGGAGGTGTTCTAACTTCTATGACTATGTCTATAATCCACCCACCAATTACAATGAGGTGAATCCTTCATATGATTCCAGACTAATAGAAATTTTGCATTCTTGGGCATAATAGGATTAGGAAGCATTAAATGAAAAATTACATACACCATAACAATGCAACAAATGAAAAAAGTTAAATCTCATGATTCTGATCATTTGAAAGAGATAGGATTATACACAAAATTAATTTATATATAGATCCTTCAAGAACCTGCACAAAGCTTAACACTAAATGCTTTTCATTTTCTCTGTAAATGACTTTATAGTATACAACTTGCTCCCTTCACCTAGAGTCTAGAATCACTATTGGAACCAGAAAAGGAACCCCAATGACTATACAACTTGCAAAACTGCTTGAGCCATGCCATTATCACCCTGATGCCTTCAGATGGAATGTGAAATGTTACGTTCTATCCAATAGATTGTTTCCAAATAGAGGAGGAAGCCTTCATGCCCAGGAATAGAGACAATGGAAAGAGGAGCCCGAGCCTTCATGCCCAAAATTAGGGAAAGTGGAAACAAGAGATTTAGGGTAAATGTAATATGTTGGGGAGGGGTTGCAGCTTCCATGTCATCATAAAGATGACTGGCTACCACTCCCCACCCAAACAAATCCTTCTTTCATTCCTCTACAGGCTCCTTCTTCAAACCCCTTGCCATCCTATGGTAGAGTAGAAGCAGAGGATGTCCCATTCTTGGCCTTTCTTGACAAGAAAAGGCTTTCACACCCCCTCTGGCAATCCTTGTCACTTTCACAACCCCTCTAACAATAAACAAACTCACATAAAAGAAAACAAAAAAATACCCATCTAGTATCACAGAACACACAACAACTCCATGCATGATCCTGCTCAAACATCATCTTCCTTTCTGAGGAAAAAACCACTCCTAGAAAATGAAAATGGTTTCTTTTTTGAGTTTCTCTTCTACCAATTAAGTCACCACTCCATTGTATTTATAACATTTTCACACTTCATTTGATGATGCTCATTCACGTTAAAAATCATCATTTTGGTGTTTTTCAACATGACTGTAGACTCTAGAAGTCATGCCTATCAAATCCACTACATCCTACTAAGGCTCATCTATTGTGAATGATTTTGTTCTGATTTTATTCCTCCTTGATTGGACAAATTCTACTTCAGAATCCCTGACAACAAGCGACTTGAGCTCTTATTTCTCAAAGAAATCCGTGATATCCCATCTCTAACTCAGAAGCTATCAAATCCTTTTATGCCTCTGAAACCGTTGTCCTCGCTTGTCTAATCAACCTCGACTCAAGAAACCTTCAAACTAGTCCCTTAGGAACTAGTCAACATCCAAGCCTTCAAAATTTTAGGTTGTGAGCTAGCGACTAGATAGTTTGTGGTTAAGTTTTATGGTTATTGCCATCTCGTAAGGTAAAATGTTTGAAGACGTGGTCAAGCCGTGACCTAGTGACAAGTTGGTTTGGGTTTACATCGTGAGGTCTCTAGCTTTTTGGGTGTTAGCATTTTATGTTACCAAGCTGGAGATTGTTAGTGAAATTGCTTTGATCGTGAGGTCTCGAGTTGGTCTGATGTCATACATTATAGCCGCGAGAGTTAGCGATGAAATCATTTCATGCAGTTGTCGCTAGCTCTCATGTTTGTTTAATATTAGCATTTTTAGGTCACGAGCTAGTGACTAGACAATTTGTGGTTAGGTTTAATGGTTATCACTAGCCCGTGAAGTTAAATGTCTAAAGACCTAATCAAACTGTGAGCTTGCGAGTGAAGTACTAGTGGTTAAGAGATAAACAACTTTATGTTGGCGAGTACGCGACAATGGTTAAAGTTACCACTATCTCCAAGTCGTTGCGGTGATGAGGACTTAACATTTGTGGTCAAGAATTGGCGAGTGCTAGTTAAGTTTCCCTCAGTCACTAGATCTCGTGGTTATAAAAGCTTAGCATTTTCAGCTTGCGAGTTGGAGATAGAGAGAGTCGTAAGGGTTTGTCGCTAGGTCACAAGATTTTCTAATGGGTAGTCTTCTAGGTAGAGAGTTGACGACTGTGTGCCACGTGTTTAAATTACTTAAAATTAATATCTTGAAATCACCAATATTTTATTTTTTATGGTTTGAAAATAGTTTGAAATCACCAATATTTTTTTTTATGGTTTGAAATAGCTTGAAATCGCCAATATTTTTTTTTTTTTATGGTTTGAAAATAGCTTGAAATCGCCAATATTTTATTTTTATGGTTTGAAAATAGGTTGAAATCACCAATGCAAATATTTTTTTGGTTTTAAAAACATTACAATTCAGCCATGCAATTATTTTTTGGGTTTTAAAAACAATACAATTCGCTAGGATTTTTCACAAACTTTGAGCGATCATGGCTAATTCACCAATGGAGATTATTATTTTTTCTTCGTAAACCGCAAAAATTCACTAGTAAAATTAAAATTTTCTTCGAATTATACAACTTTCACCAAGTTTTTACACCTTGTTCAAGGGAGGGGTTTCTTAAAGTTTTCTCTGCTCCCCAATTAGGAAGGGGAGATGTAGAAAAAATACTCATGATAAAAGGAATCTCTGAAAAATTGCTCAAGTGTCCCCATGTTGATGCTGAAAGTTACCCCTCTAAAGGTGGTAAACTGCACTACACTACTGAAAAAGGCACTCCAAGATCTAGTGGAGATGAATGTAGAAAAATATCCAAAGACTCATATGTCTCCTCGAAAGATAAAGAGACCTCCTCCAACTACTGGACAAAAGTATCCACAATCATATCAACCTCTAAAGATTGATCATGTAGAGAATGCACAAGAGGGTCAGAGTGATCCCTCACAACAATCAAAGAAGGATCATCTTCATCAAAGAGAAAATGAATGTCATCAATGATGTCTCCAAAATATGCAATGTGGGACTCCACAAACAAACCTACAATGTCTTTCAAGTAGGCATCCCAATCAACTGAAGCTGGAAGACATGAAATATCTTGCTGCACTAAGTCACAAGAAGTCAAAATTGTCACACTAGCTGCATCATCAGGTGCAATAGGTGGTGTGATATCAATAGAAGGAGATGATATGAAAGGCTCAAGAACAAGGTCACAAGTGAGAATCTCCAAGTTCAAATGCCCAAAGTTCTCCTCAAAATGTGAATCATCAACATAGGAAGAATCAACCTCATCAATAGGACCAAAATATGAAAAAGATTACAACCGAGATGCATGATCAACCATCCCAGTCGCAATGATAGCTCCACTCTCCAAGTCTCTAATGATAACTGAATTAGGTGTGAACTCCACAATTTTCCTAGTTGCCCCATGTGTGATTTGATAGATGGAAAGAAGATTATTTTTCAAGTGGGGTACACACAACACATCATTGAAGGAGTTATCCCCAATGGCAATAGATCCTTTCTCAATCACATCCATGTATGTATGATTTCCCATCAAAATGTGTGGCATGTGGCAAGGCTCAAATGTAGAAAACATAGACTATGAAGATGCCATATGATGAGAAGCCCCTGAATCTAGAAGCCATCTCCCTGAATCATGACTTGTAGTAGCACAAAGATCTTGTCCCTTTCCTTTATCAGTCCCAAAAGAGTGATCATTTCCTTTATCCTTATCCTTAGAAGAAGAAGCCGATGTAGACATCTGGAAGGTAGGTTGATTTTGTTCTTCTCAAGAAGATTCTTCAACTCATCAATATCCTTGTAATAACAATGATGTTTATCATGTCCTAACTTCTTGCAATATCCACAAAAAAGATTGTCCTTATATGATTTCCTCTTAGGTGAGAATGGTGAATCACCTTGTTGTGGAGAGGAAGATTGTGCTTCATCTTGTTGTGGTTTTGACTTAGGTTTCTTTTGATTCTTTCCTTTTCCTTGATTGCTTTGATTCCTTTATTAGCCACCAAATTTTGTAACTTTGAATATTTGAGAATCCCCATCGTGGTCAACTTAGATTGCTCAAGTATCAACATCTCTGTGAATGAATCAAATGAGGGATAAGTGTATGAGGAACCTTGAGCTAACCTATGGGTGTGAAAGCTAGATATAAAGGCTACATACTCTGATGGAAGCTTGTCCAATAATTTGTAAACCAATTGAGCATCCTTTTTGTCAATTCCACAATCCTTTAGCTTTGCTCTTAGCTCATTTTCTTTTGTGACATAATCTTGGATTGTATCAAAATCCTTAGGATCCAAAGTTGTGAGTTCACTATCAAGCTTGTAGCCCTTAATCTCATCAACTTGACCATACAATTTTTAAAAAATATCCCAAGCCTCTTTAATTGTAGTACACTTATCAATGTGAAAAATGAGGTCATCTGATACATACTTTCTAAGAGTTCCAAGTGCCATAGCATTCTTAGTAAGCCATTCAATTTGAGCATTAGGATCAGCCTTAGGATCAGGTGGTGCTGTAATAGTTCCATTTAGATAATGAATGAGTCATTTTTCCATTAGTTGACTCCATGTCTTAATCTTCCATGATGCATAATTATGAGGGGTTAAAAGTGGAAATTTAGGAGAACCCATTTCACCAAAATGAAAAAACACAAGATAGAGAGAGGCACAATCACACAAGACACCTCTCCCAAAATGGTGATTTGGCACTTTATACTTAGTGTGTATACAATGGGCCACTTGCAAAATAAGGCAAAGTGGAATTCTGATTTCAATTTACAACTTCTCAAAATGAGATCTAAGAGACTTCAACAAGTACTACTAGTGATCTAAACTAAGATCCAAGCAAAATATAAGTACCAAATAGGCCAAAAATGACCAAATACTAAAAGTAAAATATCCACTCAAAATCACTGCAAACTAATTGTAGATTATGAAAGTAGACAAAAAATTATGCACTTTAAAAGAAAACGACACCTGAAAAGGAGTCCATATGAGCCCAAATGAAGCCTCCAAAGTTGTAAAAATCGGGATTTCCTGATTTTTGAAAAACTTGTATCTGAAAAATAGAAAAATCCTACACCACTGTATAGATCATGAAATTCTACCTCAAAACAAAAAAATTGCACCAAAAAAGGAGCAAAAATGAGCAAGATATGGCCTTCCAAAGTTGAACTGCAAAACTGAAAAGCTTAATGAGAGGGGATTAAAAAAATTTCAAAATACTGCTAATGTCAGCAAATGATGGGCTTAAATTTGACGCCCGTCTGACCATCAAAAAAAATTTGTCTCCTTGCCCATTCAACATTTGTACCATATGGACTGCTGATGTGTCTCCCACATGGCTGTATAGGTGACAGTGACACATGACAGCCGAGGTGGTAGAGGGGCCCAGCTAGAAGGTTGAGGTGGCTGTCGGCAGTGTGATAGGGTGGCAGGAGGAGCTGTTGCCGGTAGCGGGATTTTGTTGGTCGCTGACAGCTCGTGGTAGTCGGAAGGGCTAGGGCTAGGAGTTGGAGGGGTCGACAGCGGTCGGGTCGGGGCCCAAAGGTAGTGGGGTTGGGGCCCAGAGTGGCAGAAGACCGACGGGCGGTGTGGTGGACGGTGCTGACAGAGTCTGTGGTGCTGGTGCCAGGAGTAGAAGAGACAATCGCCAAACGATAGTGGCACAAACGATGGGGGCACAAATGACAATGAAATAGATGATGACACTGACACTGACAGCGAGGGCAGCATGCAAGGTACGGTCTGTAGATAAATGGGCAAAAAACATTTCTCACCAAATATAGCTGACTTTATAGTCAAAATTCATGGAAACGGCCTTCCGGAATCAACCGTGATGTCCAAATCTCTGTATGATGCCCCCAAAAAATGAAGATCCCAAAATCCAAAAATTGAAGCCTCAAAAATGTCTCCAAAAGACTAATCAATGAAGCCCTATAGGCTCTAATACCATGTGAGATTTTGCCAAGATCTAGAGGCAATGGAAAGCACAAATAAGAGAGACCCAAAATATATGATAAGAATAAACTGTATTCTATCAAGAGAAAATACTGATCAACTAGATCATCAATCGTTACATACAATGAATACGAGCCTGCTTATATAGGCAAGGCTATATGGATATGTGAGAACACAAACATGACATGTGGCTCAATAAGAAACAAGGGTAGGTAGGAAATAGGTGTGGGTAGGTAGGAGAAACAATATGATATTCTACATGAGGTGGATCACCCACTGAATGTGGAATGTAACAACAAGATAAGTCCACAAAAGGTGGAAATTCTCTTACACACACTATCCCAATGTGGCACAAACACCCAAGTGTCTCATACCCAAACTACTATGAAATACATTTCCTAAGTAAACTTAAGTAAGGTGTAATAATATCCAAGATGAATAATTATTTACACCAATAGTTTTTTTATACAAAATTTAGCATCTAGATATGCACATTACAACTCATTGATGCTTTTATATACAAAATTTGGCATCGACATATGCACATTACAGCTCATATGCATGTAGAGCACATCCAAAAAAGTGAAGTTACAACGTTTCGCAAAAGATATATACAAAATTGTCAAAATTATTCTAGCATATTGTAGAATTATTCTTCTAGATGGCCCAAAATCAATCAAGTGAACCTTCTGGATCAGCTCTAACCCTCAGTGTCTCAAGTATTGCCTCGTGGTCAGATTCATGAACTTTCCATAAATCCTTGTTGAGAGGTCTACCACGATATTTAATCAAATGAATATTTGTTGCAACAAGAAGGTTTGAGTAATGACGAATATGTCTATGTGTCTCAAAGTACTCAAACAGCCAGGCATTAGAATTTTTGATAGGGTACCTACATTTTATAGAAGGATAAGTTAATGCCAAAATCAATACAATGACTACTAAATAAATGAGTTTAAGAGGTCTCAATACAACTCGACACAACAACAGTACCTTCTAAGCCATGTCCTTATCACAACAAGGAATCCTATTGGGTGCTCAATACCCTCTCCATCAACCACTCTAGAAGTCAATTTCTTTTTGGCCTCAATACAACAAAAAGTAATTTGTTCCTTCTTAGTTGTTCTCATCCGCAATAAGTGCATATACATGACTTGCATTTAATAGAAGGATATAAGTTAATATGAAAATCAACATAAGTTAATACTAATAAATTGAGGTTAAAATTGTAGCAAATTGCAACCCTTTACTTGGTTCAACTATGTCTAATACATGGTCATAATCTACTGATGCTTTAATCTGGTTCATTTGTAGTGCTCTAGGAAGTTGATATGTATCTAGGGTTTGCAAAGGTCTACAAGACCATTGGTCAACCCACTCTTTTGATTCACATTCATCCCACACAAAATGCATACACGAAGAGCAAAAGCATGCAATCTATCTAGTATAAATAACTAGTGATGTTGCATTTGAACTTCTAAATGAATGCATGCCACTTGATCCAGTAAGTGTACAACAATCTATATAGTTTTCAATGTTAGATTCACATATTAACCAAAAATATCTAGAAACTGTAGACTTGCCTGCATTACTTGATCCCATCATAGAGTTACACCGTTGCACAATTGAATCTACATCTATTAACATTGCACCACCTTCATACTTCAATTCCTCTCTGGTAAGAACTCTTTTCACACATGCTCCTACACCATCATGTTCTCCCTTTCCATGCCCTACCTCAATGAAAGTCCAAAAATGTTGCACACTACTTGTCACATGCATCCTAGTCAACCCGTAGAACATCCTTGCATTGTTGAATTGTGCAGTGCAATTGTCCGACCATATTAAGTGCTGGTTGTATCTTATATCACTTTCCCTTAAAATATCATAAAAGACTGTAAGGAATCCTTGCACAAACTCTGAGGAATGAGTATGATCATCTCTAATATAGAAGTGATATTCTCTTATAACCTTTCTGTCCTCCTTGGTGCTATCATGTGCATGCATGAATGCTATGTGTACAAAAATTGTAACTTGTGTAGAGTGTTAATACATAGATTGTACTTCATTTAGCAGCTTTTAGTGTATAATTCTCAGCAAAATCAATGACTAAGACAATAGTGTTGAGGGGAAAAGTGTCCTTACACAACTTGAATTACTCATCTAACCAACTAGCTCTATGTGTGTGACCTATGTACTCATACACTAGTTTCTCATGAAACATCTTCATAAAATCAGCTATGCATATATCCATTTTCACTAACTCACACGTTTTTAATTCTTTTCCATCTTTAACACCATATGTGACTGACTTGTATTTTTCAATAGAAACTAGTTCCTTACCAATTTCATATGTGCTATCCAAATGTAGGCATCTATGCAATTGTTGCAAACCGCCACATGTAGGACAAAAACCTCTCAAACACATCATCTTATAATAAATGCACCCATCATCTCATCTGCATAGTACACTTGAAATAAATTCTCTCACTGACTTAGGAGGTGCTTGTAGACCATATTCCTGCAAAACATCGTTAGTGTGCAAAGTACAACATATATAGCGATAAATATCATAATGCATGGAAAATTCAACATGGACCCTACAACAACATGTAGTACGAGCATGATTAATCTTAACATAAAATGGTTTTGTCATCTCAAAAAATCTTTGACTAATTTTAATTTGAGGAAAGCTTTGAAGAAACCTTTCATAACATTGTGTTTGAGTTGTATCTAAATAGTGTTTTGGATGTGGCTCATGATTAGTAATTCCAGTTCACCTTCTAACAACATCTCTTTGGTTGGGTGAAACCCTTGTGTTGTCATGCCAATATTTCTCAATTAACATTCTTAGTGCATCAACAACAACCATGTCCTTGCGTGGGAGTCTGCCCGAGAATTCCCAAAGAGAATTATTGTTAGGATCCTCGATTTTCTCTCACCTCTCTAAGGCTTAGTGTAATGTGGTTCTACTTATCCTTAATGAATTGTTTGTTTTTCTTATTAAACAATATTTTTTCATTTCCTTTTCCATTATGGTTGATGTGAGGACATGACGAGTAACATTAGCATCTTTAGTGCATGATTTCGAACCAATGGCTTGGTATGCATAAAAAATATTTCTCACAATGGTTCTTTCACTATTATTTTCAGATGTTCTTAACCCCAAAATTTTCATTGTCTCTCTAAATTTCAGATTTTTAATCATTTTCAACAACTAATTGGCATCTTCCACTTTGATTTAATTTTTCAAAATAGTTATTCCAAATTATTCTAACCGTTCTTCTACAAGTTCTTTTGGAAAATTTATCATGCATTGGCCTCATAATATTTTCATCAATATCTATTAGGAACTTTGGTTTTCTATGAATTATTCTAAGAGGTGTTAATATTGGTGCATGCTCTTCATTTTCATTAGGTGCATTATGTGCATTGATCACATCAAATTCAAATGGTATATCTTATTCAATTTCATTAACATGTGCATTCACCAAATCATTTTCAAATGGTGTATGTTCATTGTATTCATTAGGTTCATTCATCATATGTATTTGAATTGGTGTATGTTTATCATTTTGATTTGGTGCATTCATCATATCAGTTTCAATTGTTGAATTTCACCACTTTCATTAGGTGCATTAGATGACTTACCTTCACGTAATCTTCTCATACACTCCCTTTGTCTTTCCTTTGCTACCTCTCTTTGTTCATTTGTTCCTCTCTTGTTCTTTCCTATTTTCCTACACATAACATCATGATGACAATTCATAATCAAATAGAAAAAAAACAACAAATGATCATCATTTTGTTATAATCTAAAGTAACAATAATAAAATAACTTTAAAAAAACCAAAATACAAGACAAATAAATCATGATCAAAGCAAAAAATAACAAATGATCATCATTTTGTTATAATATAAAGTAGCAATGATAAAATGACTTCAAAAAAAATCCAATATACAAGACAAATCAATTGATTTCAAAGCAAAAGTGACCAAAAAAAATGAAAACTTGACTATTACTGTCCTAGAAAATCATGTGCAAAAGCAATGGGGCCTTGAAATAGCTTGCAATGTTGGTTTTTAGGCCGTTGGGACTAAGATATATTAAGATTTTTCCATAACTCATACGGGTTATGGAAACCTTAAATGTGAACGTTAACAATTTCTCATAACCCGTACGAGTTTTGTAGAACTAGAAGTTTTGGCCTTAGTTCTACATAACCCATACGGGTTATGTAGAACTAGGAAAAGGAGAGGGGGAGAGGGAGAGGGAGAGAGAGGGGGAAGAGAGAGGGAGAGAGAGGGAGAGAGAGGGAGATTGGGAAAGGGAGAGGGAGAGAGGGAGAGAGAGGGAGATTGGGAAAAGAAGAGGGAGAGAGAGAGAGAGAGAGAGAGAGAGAGAGAGAGAGAGAGAGAGAGAAGGATAAGGAGGGGTATGGATGAAGAGGGAGAGGGAGGTAGATTGGGAAAAGGAGAGGGGGATGGATGCAAAGGGAGAAGGGGAGAGGGAGAGAGAGAAATATTGGGAAAAGGAGAGGGAGAGAGGGAGGGAGGGAGGGAGAGGGAGATTGAGAAAAGGAGAGGGAGAGAGAGAGAGAGAGAGAGAGAGAGAGAGAGAGAGAGAGAGAGAGAGAGAGAGATAAGGATAGGGGTATGGATGGAGAGGGAGAGGGAGAGAGAGGGAGATTGGGAAAAGGAGAGAGAGAGAGAGAGAGAGAGAGAGAGAGAGAGAGAGAGAGAGAGAGAGAGAGAGAGAGAGAGAGAGAGAGAGATTAGAAAAATGAGAGGGGGAGAGGGAGAGAGAGAGGGAGATTGGGAAAAGGAGAGGGGGGAGAGAGGGAGGGGGGAGGGAGAGGGAGATTGGGAAAAGGAGAGAGAGAGAGAGAGAGAGAGAGAGAGAGAGAGAGAGAGAGAGAGAGAGAGATGAGAGAGAGAGAGAGAGAGAGAATAAGATAAGGAGAGGGGGATGGATGGAGGGAGAGAGGGAGAGGGAGAGAGAGAGAGAGGGAGGAGGGGGTAAGAGAGAGAATAGGGGATAGGAAGAGAGACTAAGAGAACAGGATAAGGAGAGAGAGAGAGAGAGAAGGATAAGGAGAGGGGGATGGATGGAGAGGGAGAGAGAGGGAGATTAGGAAAAGGCTAGGGGAGAGGGAGAGAGAGGGAGATTGGGAAAAGGAGAGGGAGAGAGAGAGTAGGGGGAGAGGGGGTGTGTGTGTGTGTGAGAGAGAGAGAGAGAGAGTAGGATAAGGAGAGGGGGATGGATGGAGAGGGAGAGAGAGAGATTAGAAAAAAGGAGAGGGGAGAGGGAGATGGAGAGAGAGTGAGATTGTGAAAAGGAGAGGGGGAGAGGGAGAGAGGGAAATTGGGAAAATGAGAGAGAGAGAGAGAGTAGGGGGAGAGGGGGTAAGAGAGAGAATAGGAGATAAGAAGAGAGGAATAGAGTAGGATAAGGAGAGGGGGATGGAGAGAGAGTTAGAGATAAAGAGAGAAGGGGTTAAGGAGAGGGGGAGGGAGGGATATTGGGAAAAGGCGTGGCGCGAGGGAGCTGGACAGAGGGCAGAGAGCCCCGGGCGACTGGAAAAAATGAGAGAGAGAGAGAGAGAAGAGAGAGAGGAGAGGAGGCGGAGAGAGAGAGCGAATCGGATAAGAAGAGGGGGAGGGATAGAGGGAGAAATTAAGAGAGAGGGAGATGGAGGGCGGAGATGGGGAGAATAGGATTAAGAGAGGGAGAGGGAGAGAGAGTATAGGAGAGAGAGAGAGATAAGATAACGAGAGGGGGAGGGAGAGGGGGGAGATGGAGAGGGAGGGGGAGAGAAAGAGAGATAAGGGGGATAAGGTGAGAATAGGATAGGATAATGTGTGTGTGTGTGTGTGTGTATGTGTGTGTGTGTGTGAGAGAGAGAGAGAGAGAGAGAGAGAGAGAATGGGATAGGGAGAGAGTAGGAGGAGGAGAGGGTGAGAGGCATGAGGTAGAGAGAATGAGAAGGAGAAAAGGGTGAGAGAATAAAAAAAGAGATAAGTGTGAGGGGAAGTGAGATGAGATAGAACTCAAGGAGGATAATTAGGGCTTAGAATAGACAAAGAAGGTGATGGGGGAAGGAAGACAAGAGAGAGAGAGGAAAAAAAGAGATACATGCATGTATACAGACATATATACATATATCTATATAAATATGTGTATATATAACTAAAGATATGAATATATACATACATAAACACATATTATATAGGTGTGTCTAAATACATGTATATTAAATGCTAAGTTTACAAGCATACATTATTATGTCTTCATAACCCATATGGGTTTTGGGAAACACAAAAAAAATGTTTTTAGTTTTACATAGCCCATACGGGTTTTGTGAAACACAAAAAAATGTTTTTTAGTTTTACATAACCCGTACAAGTTATTTAGAACTACGAATAGTACTTTTTGTTTTTTAAAACCCGTGCGGGTTTTGGCTTGGTAAGAGGGTTGGAAAATGACCCTAAGACTTGCAAGCCCATTTTCCCCCCATTTTTGTCCCTTTACACATTTTTTCATCCTCCAACATGATTTCTAGACTTCTTCATCATCAAGTTTACAAATGATCAAGTGGGTATCTCTAAAATTACCACCATAATCTCACACATCTTCTCAATTTTCTGACTATATAAATTTTTCTATTTTTGGACAACATTAGCGTACTAAACTTTAATTTTCTTTATCAGTGCCTTGACAGTCCTCACAGACATATGTCTACCCTTTTTAAAATAAATTTTGATATACTTGACCAAATTAAAAATAATTTACATATTATTGTTCTACACTAAATTCTATATAGTTTTTAAAAAAAAAGTTTGCATTTTTTATTATTTTGATGCAAGTTATGCCCAATGCATGAACAGGTACCAAATTTTCAGGATGCAGTCACTTCAAAAAATCATAAAAAAAATTACCCAACGGAAAATTACAAAAAAATACAAAACTTCTAGATCTCACTCTTACCTATCATTATACCAAAGGGTTTTGCAAAATACTAAATCTAACTATATATTTTGTGCAGTGCATGAAAAACAACTATGTTATGTTTTTTTGAAAAAATTAGGAACAATTTTTTCATGCGTGAAAGTTTTGGCCCTCTTAATTTTATCCAATTTTTTAAAAAATTAGTAGTTTAGAAACTAGATTCAGAGTACTACAATTCTTGTCCTTTTCTCAACTCCTAGTTTTGAGTGCATGACCTTCAAATATCTCTTTCAAGTTCAGGTTTACCTGTTTTCAGAAGAAAAAAAAGTGGCCACTTATACCCCCCTTTTTGTTCACCATCTTGGTGCACTTACCCACAAATGTCAAGAAAGTGGTGACATCTTGCTCTGAGAGGCTGCCCTCTAGTTTCGAGAATAACCACTATAGAATGCATAAGAGAAATATAGTACAAAAGGAGTGGTGTGGGTACCCCCCACCCTTAAGATGTCAACAAAGTTTAATGTTGATATATTAAGGAAAGTAGAACAAGGATACCTACCTTCAAAACAAAGAATATATCCATTATGCAACAATGTCATAAATCCAAGCAAGAGAGAGAATTCTCTTCAAGCAAGAGTAAGATGGTTGAAAAGAGATATATTGTTATAAGTGTAAAGGTAATCCTTGGAGGAGAAGAGATATTTTCTCAAAAGACATCTACCTCCAAGAGGAGTTGTCTTAGATAGATATAACATCTTTTATAATAAAGCAAAGAAGAGAACAAGAATTCAATCCTTCCTCCTATTGCTAGGTGAAAGGGATTCTAAAAGAAGGATGACATACTTTTATCCCAATGGGGAGGGGTGAATTTATTATAGATGTGCGTTATCAAGTGTGAAAGAGATTGAATTCAAGGACCTACACCTCTTGTATAAGAGAGAACCCTTGGGAAAACAACAACTTCACACAAGGAATGACATCAACTAATAAAACTCACACCATCCGCAAAATAGGAAAGAATGGATCTTTAGAGAAAGAGAGAAGGAGAGAGATCATTTCCCCCCAAGTGTAGGACAATGAAAATAATTACACAACTTCTAGAGAGAGATTACTCATAAGAGACATACCATTTCAAACAAGGAATACATCCTAACCAAGGAATAGACATGTGCTTGCATGAAGGATAACTCCATTCAGGAAAGGACATCAAGTTATGAATAACACAATAGAAGAGGAAATTTGCAAAGAGAGAGAAAGAAGAAGGTTCACAAAAGTTCTCTAAGGAGAGATTTTTCATAATAAACATACCATTTCAAGAAAGGAAAATATCCCACTCATGGAACAGACATGCACTCGCATGAAGGAGAACTCCATGCAGGAAAGGACATCAAGTTTATGAATAATGCACTCCATAAAGAAAACAATGAAACCTTAGAAAGAGGAAAAGGAATATTCTTTCCCCCCAAGCATAGAGGCAAGAACTATTACGTTGCTCACTAAGTATGATCACACCTGAAATTGTACCACCATGAATGACAACGAGCCTCCAATGGGTGGGCTAATAGTGTCACATAGTGAGGAGCAACATAATAGGAACTTGAATCTTATTTGAAATAATTATGATAAATATGCCATTCATTGTCAGATGTTATTTTTGCCATGCTTGAATCAATGTAATTTTGTATTTGTGTTTTCAAAGCTTGACACTCAATAGTAGAATGGCCATGGGTTTGATGATATTTACAAAAAGAAGAATTTTGATAATGTTGTTTATGTTTTCTTCTTTGTTTAGGAAAAATAGGAGATATTAAGTTGGATTTTAGAAGATTGGTCAACACATTTTCTTGTTGTAACTCAAAATTAGAATGAGAAGGTGTGGATTTACAAGACAATGGAGAAGGGGAAGTTGAGAAAGAAAGAGGTTGGAAACCTATCTTTTCATTAGAAGAGAGTGATTTTTCATTACTTTTGAGACTTTTTTGCACACAGCTTAGAACTCGTCCATTGTATTTGCTCTTGTCAAGACATGTGTTAGAAGGAGAAGTGGAAATTGGCTTAGAAGCTTGGATAAAAGAACAAAAGGCTTCAGGAAAGCTTCACTTTGAGGGATCTTGTATCCATTGGAAGAGGGTGTAAAGTTTCTTGTACCCCAATTGTTTTTTTTAGAAGCATCTTTGATAGGAAATGGTGTTGCTTAAGGAATAATAGTACTAAAGGGGGGAATATATCCCACTTCATAATAAGTGAAATTATAAGGACTAGAATCAACCTTTATTGAGTGAGGTTCATCGTTGTATATGAATGTGAATGTGCGGTGAAGGGTAGAAGGGACTGCTTTCATAACATGAATCCATGATCTACCTAGAAGAAGGTTATAATTAAGATGATTGGGCATGACATGAATAGGAGTAGCCAAAGTCACGGGCCCTACTTTAATAGGTAATATGACTATACCAAGCGACTCTCTAGGAACATTATCAAAGCCACAAACACATAGAGGATCAGATTGAATAGAAGAATGATCTCAATTTATCTTGTCTAATAAGGTCACACCACAAATATTGAGTGCTGACCCATTATCAATTAAAGTACCTCTTATATATGATTATAAATGTGAGGAGTAATCATAAGGGGATCATCTCTATTTCTAATCTCTATAGAAGTCAATTCATCTTCTCTTATTCTTGTATATTTCATTTATGGAAATGAGAGGACTAAATCCCTTTTTATACTTGCCTAAGAGGATAATTTTCATCTCACCGAAGGCCGACATAGGGTAATTTGAATCCCAAAGAGTGAATTAGGATCAAGGATCAGATGGACCCATTTTGGGGCCACACAAAGAGGGGGGACAGGGGTGACACACCCCTATCCTGCCCTATTTTGGGGCTCAGATAGGGTCACAAGGTAGTGTAAGAGCTAAAATAGGGGGAAATTCAAAAGGATGATGTAGAGAGGGGTCCTAATTGAGCAGTGAGATGTCGTCACCAAGGTGAGGACCTAAAATGCTGTCAAAATTGCAAGGGTCACAATTTTATGATGCTACAATTACATTAGCATTAGAATACATATATATTATGTTGCACAAATTCCAATTCTCTTCCCAAAATTGTATTTGTAATCATCCTAATGTTGGGATGGGTATCTTTTGTGTCATGAAAGATCTCGAGGAAGTGTTACTACTTCATGGCATGGTGGAAATGTTCTCTAACAACATTCTCACCCATGGAACTTGCTTGAGGGAGACAAATGTCAAAAGTTCTTTTCATAGTGGCTTTCATATTTTGTTCATTATGTATTAAATATATTATACCTTCTGGTCTATTGTAAAGGAACATGTTTACTTATGTTATACCTTTCTATTGGCTTGTGTACCCCATTTTATGTCAAAATATAACTTCATGTCTCTCATCTTGTACATTTGAACACATGACCATGATTTGTGCTTGATTATGTGTATTAAATTAAATAATGTTAATTAGATATTTTGATGGTACTTATACTAGGAAATAATAAGTAAATGTGATAAGATAAGATCACATGACAACTAAGACTTCAAGAAATATTCCTTGGACCTATGTGTGTATCCTAAGTAAACTTAAGCAACATGTGTGATTAGGACCTAGCTAATGAAATTGCTAGGTACAATATCCCTTCCACACCAACATGCATAATTTCACCAATTGTCATCATTTTCTACCAAATTATAACATGTTATGCTAGGTGATTTGTGAAAGCATAACTTTTACTAGAGAATAAAGTGTGTTATGTTGTCTAATCCATGTGAAAAGCAAGGAGAGTCAAATTAGTCTAGCAAGGTGTGTTATGCTAATTGACTCATCGTGAAAAATATTACCAAATAGAATCATTTGTTTGCATGGAAATCTACTATAAAATGGGTGTTGTAGTGACACCTAGACAAGGATTATAGAATAATGTTCACTATTTTTAAGAAAATTTAAAATCATTATTGCAAAATGTATGTTGCACTGACACCAAGACAAGGATTACCAAACAAAAATCATTATTTGTAAGAAAATTTGAAACCGCTACTGGAAAATGGGTGTTGTAGTAACACCAAGCACAAACAACAAGAAGACCACATATATGCCCCCTACTTAAGATGTCAACATAACCCTATTCTGATATCTTAAGGTAGAAAGACAACACAACTAGGATAAACACCTTCCTTTAAGTAGCAATGTACATATATTCCAAGTTAGAAAGAGGACACAACTTTTTTAAGCAAGGAATAGATAGTTGTAAAAGAGATATCTTGCACAAGTGTGAAGGGATCCTTTTGGGGGATGCATGAATAATAAAGGAAGGAGGAAATATCTTTGCCCAAATATAGCTATCTCCAAGAGGAGATCTTTAACAAAAATAACTTCTTCAACCAAAGAAGGAAAGGAGACTAAGGATCCACAACTTCTCTATACTTAGAAAAGGGGATTCTTGATGAATGATAATATACTTTCAACACCAAGGAGATATCATTTATAAAAGACATATTGTTTCAAGAAAGGCGGATGTCCTAATCAAGGAACACATATGTCTAAGAAAGGGGAACATTCACATGAAGAAAAACTAATTCTATGCAAGAAAGGATATCAAGTTATAAAGGATGCATCTCAACAAAGGGACAGAGAATCCTTAGAACAAAAGAGAAAATATCTAAAACTATTCTTTCTTCCCAAGCACAAAGACAAGAATAACTACGATACTATGTTTCTAGCCAAGTATGATTTTACATAAAATTTTACCACCATGAATGACAAAGAGCCCCAAATAGAAATTATAGGCTAGTAGTGTCACATAGTGAGGAGTAACATAATAGGGATAGAGGAGTGCCAAGGCACTACTTCTACATCTGGATTTAGAAAAAGAAAGCAATTATGTGTAATATGATTACAAGATATACCAGATAAATCTTGAATAATTTTTTTAAATGGATTGCAATCAACAAGAGAGTGAGGGTGACTTTAATTAAATTGACAAAATATGTCCTTATTTCCATGCTTAGAGTTATTATTATATCTTATGTAAGGAAAAATAATATTTTTATCAATTTTAAGTCTCCAAAATATTCTCTTTGCTAGATTTATATGAGTAGGCCTTGTGCTTGTTGAATAGGACTAGGCTTTGGTAACAAAATAGGTAAATAAGATGGAAGAAATGCTACACCTTCTCTAGTGCATTGTGTAGGAGGTTCTAAAGAGACTTTGATTCCTTTTTCCATCTTTCCAAGATTTTTTCCATTATATCCTTTTTTAAAAAGCATATCATAGCCAAACTCATAATATGATTACAATTGTGAAGGAGAAAGACTTTCATCATAGACCTCATTGAATTTTTTTATGTAAGTATACTTTGAAGGACTAAAGAGATTAACACATGAAAGGGGATGGATCTTTGTAGGGAGATTCTCACCTCTATCATCATTGTTAGGTTGGGAAGAAATTTTCTCATTATCTAAATCTTCATATATACTCAATGTTATGGGTTGATCCCATAATAGTGGGTTACACTTTCACCTATGAAGAAAAAACGTGTGTGGTGAAAACTTTTTTCGAGGACATTCGATTGTACAGGGGGTGTTCAAGCGAACTACCTTTGGGTGTTTGAGAGAACACCCTCTTTGATCATATGGGTCACATCATTAGGGTTCACTCGAGCAACCTTTTTTATTAATATTTTATGGGGTTCGATCAAAGACCCCCTCTGATAACAGTTTTTTAACAAAAAATATATTAATCCAAGGATGACAATTATTTTATCATCGTCTACTATTTGTATGGGATCCATAGGGTGTTAGATTGAACCCCCTCTTCCATTTCTAGCCAACAATGCTCCTCAGCACCCAACACCACCAACTATTTCTACTACATTATACCAAGTGTACCAAATTATTGTTTTTCTTGTTTAAAATTGCTCAAGTATGTTGTTTTTTTTTATATTTTTAAAGTTTATTTTTAGAGTTATAATAAAAAATATTAGCAACTACAAATGTTTTATTTTTTATTCTTGTATTTTCAAATAAATAATACTATATTTAAATAACATTGAATGCAAATGAAAAACCTTAGATTTTTTTAAGAAAAACTTAGATAACATTAAAATAAATTAGAAAACCTTAGAAAAATCTTTAAAAACCTTATAATTTTTTTAGAAAAACTTAGAATTTTTTTTGTATTACATCACAAAACCATAGAAAAATCTTTAAAAACCTTAAAATATTTTCATTAAAACCCCTCTCTCCTTTAAATTCTTTTTAGTAAATTCTTTTTTGTTTTAAAATTTAATGTTTAGTATTTCATGCTTTTCACATGTGTGTGTTCATGTACACTTACATAATTTGTAACTTTATGACACCTAGATAGATGGAGGATTAGACTCCAAATGCACAACCTGCACATTAAGATCCAATTCTTGATATTGATATTATTTTTCATTATAGTGATCAAGAAATTCAAAAATTGAGAGCCATTAGAGATTATCCCCATACTAATGGTGTGTATAAAAGTACATGCCAAACCATTTTGATGATTTTATACCCTTAGAGAGAGTCTAGGCTAGCATACATCATATGCCCCCCATGTTGTGAATGCCATATTCAAGGAGTTGAGGGCAAAGATCTTGGGTAATATTTCCTTGGAGGATGTTCAACGTTAGTCCCCAAGGAAATTATTAAATGAGATCTATTTCCTTATTAGAAGCAAAGAAATAAGCTTAGAGGATATTAGGTTACTCAATGCATAGATGAGGAAGTGGCTGAGAAAATATACCCTCATTTCTTAGGTGCACATGGTCATTATCCTAATAATGACCGAATAACATTATACTTTGCTTAGCAGGTGTATGTTGAGGTTTGTTTGGGATTTAAGGTCAACTACCTTGACCTTTTGGGCTATTTGGACAAGGGCGAGGAAGAGTGGTTTATCAAGAGCCATATCACAAAGCTGACTGGCAGGTACTAGCACACAAGTAGTTTGTTGGTCATTGATTTCCTATGATACCCCATCCCTCACCCCCATAATAGATTGGGTAGTGATTGCTTCTATTAGAGAAGTAATTGGCACCATTGGAGTATTACAGTTGTGATGTCTACCATTTATTCTGATAGGTTGGGTAGATATAGGACGAGTCGACCATAATGGAGACCATCAATAGGTGCATCATCTCATCATGCGGAGGCCAATGATCACTATTTTGTTACTGGAATCCCCACGCCAGAGGACATAGAAACTATCTAAGGAGGTGCTCAACAAATGCAGCTATCTCAGTATTTGGCTAAGGACCTCCTACATGCGTAATATTTCATTTCATCTTGCCTTCAGATACCATTCTAGGTGAGGTTAGATAGGAGGTTCTTAAAGACTTGTAGGTTGGAGCATTAGCTCATACGTTAGGAAAATCACAACATTCTCATCACTCTACGCATTCTCATGACCCACCTATAGATCACTTTGTTGGAATAAAGGAGGAGATATAGGTTGATTGGGTTCATACCATGCTAGAGGGCCTAGATTCATTTGAGGAGTAGCTATAGGGATTGACCCGAACTAGTTTTATGGATATGCTACTATGGTCAGACTCTTCATTGATTCACTCTCATCTACATATCCCCTTGCACTCCTCATTCATTGAGTCTGCCAAAGAGAGACTAAATTAAAACAATATTATTTTAAATGCACCAATTCCAAATATTTGCTAATCTAGAGAGAGGTCCTAAATAGACTTAAGGGGAGAGAGAGAGAGAGAGAGAGAGAGAGAGAGAGAGAGAGAGAGAGAGAGAGAGAGAGAGAGAGAGAGAGTAAATTAAAATAACACTATTTTAAATGCACCAATTCCAAATATTTTCTAATCTAGAGAGAGGTCCCAAAAAGACATTCTAAAAAGACCTAAGGAGAGAGAGAGAGAGAGAGAGAGAGAGAGAGAGAGAGAGAGAGAGAGAGAGAGAGAGAGAGAGAGAGAGAGAGAGAGAGAGAGAGAGGTTCTAAAAAAGGCTTAAGTAGAGAGAGAGGGGGGGGTTTTAGAAAGATTTAACTAGAGCACAAGAGACTAATTTCAAACAAGATTATTTTTAATGCATGAAATTCCAATTGTATGATAATTTAAAAAAGGAACAAACACACTCAACTAGTTATATAATTAAGATAAAATTATTTAATCAAATAAAGACAATTTTAGATACATAATACATGTAAATTTAAATAGAAATTAAGTAAATATGCATATGTGCATGATATTTGTATACGTATAAAAATGACCACTTTCCTAAGTGAATATTTAATATTCATTTTAATTCCTCTATTTAATTAAATTTTATTTAATTAAATTATTCATATTTAGCTATTTAATTAAATGAATTATTTAATTTATTTAATTAAGTTCACCTAAGCCTTTCATAGCCTTTGATTAAATAAATTACTTTATTTAATTAAATTCCCCATTCTCCCCTTTTAATTAAATTTACATTTAATTAAATTAATCATTGGAAGTAAATAAATCTAATTGATTTATTTTAAATTCCCCACTTGTATTTATGCAAGTTGCATCTATTTTTGTTGAGATAAAGTAATTTATTTTAATTAAAATTCCCCTCCATCCACTTACATTTTCCTACATCTCCCACTTGCCTCATAAACCCCCTTCTAGATTCTTCTAATCACTTCTAATTTAGCCTTATATATCCATCTCCTAAATATTGTCACATCCTTAAGCAAAGGGAAATCACTTCTCAAACCCTCAAAGTCTTTGAAAATCATTAAAGGCTTTATGTCTTCAACAAGTTAACCCTCAAAGTCTTCCTAACCATTAATGGTTAACTCAACCTTCTTACATGATTAGAAACTTTCTCTCTAACTCAACCCCCATCTAACCCAAGGGTCTCATCAAGCATTCATGGCTTTACCCTTGGTTATCCCTTTAAACCTTGCACAAGAGTTTATCCTTTGGGTAAAAGCTATCCAATGGATAACCCTAAACTAACCTTAACCCTTACCTCCTAAGGTAACCATCATGTCTTCTCAAGCATTTAATGCTTCTTACATCTCCTCTCAAGCAATTTTTTGTTGACAATTGTCACCATTTCATTGCTGAGAATTGTAAAGATGGATTGATTAACTTTCAATCCTGACCCTTGTTAAGATTATTCAATATTGACCATCCATTGCCCTATTTTCCCTATAAATAAAGCTCTCATACTTCATTTTCATATCCAAGTCTTTGGTATCAAACTTATAGACATTTTTTCTAAACATATCCAAGTTTCATGCATCTAATCTATAATAATTTTAAATCAAACATTTAGCCTCTCTTTGAATAGAAATCATCTTATTAAGCATTTTAAGAAGCATTTCCATTATTATAGAACATTCATATTAGACTAGTATATCATGTTAGGATAGGTTTTACTAATCCTTTATCTTATCATCATATCCATGCTAGTTTAAATCATATTAGATTTAATATCATGCATATCTAGGAATGCATTCATATTAAGTTGATCAAACATTCCTCATTCTTGGAGTTGTCATTTCTGAAGTCACTTTGCTTAGTGATCTGAGAGCAAAGGCATTGACTTGAGGGATCCTATGAGATAGAGAACAATGGAACATCCCTTGGGGAGTTGAGCTATTCAATATAGCTCCATAACTTGAACCAAGAGTCCCATTGGTGTGTGGACCTTTTTGAAACCAAATTTTCCATTTCTTTGCACCACTTTTCTTGCACACATTTCTGGTGCCCACCGTGAGGCATAACCGCATAAAACATATCTTTTTTAATCCAGGAGTGACATTGCAGGTATGTGAAAAAGATGAGTTAGTGCATTGGAGCCTTCTTTTAGTGCGTAGAAACCTTTTGTTAGCGCATCTGGTTTACTGTTTAGCACGTTAGACTCTATCATTAGTGCATTTAGAACTTAGGTTAGTGCATAATACTCTGACTGTCAACTATAAAATCATAGTGCATTAGAAAAAGAGGCTAGCGCATTTGGTAATCAATTCAGTGCATAGGGATCATTCTATAGCGCATTTGTGCATTTTTGTAGTGCATAGGTGCAACAGGTTAGCGCATTGATGTAACAGAGAAGCAACATTTGTAAATGAAGGAAGATCATTTTAGGCTTATATAAGCCCACATCAAAATTTGATTGCTAACAGATTTTTCATGCAGGTTCTAATCTTTTTATGCAAGAGCGATAAGAGTTAGTTTAGAAGTTTTATTTTTGCTTTCTTTCAAAAGAAGATAGTTAAAAATAACGCACTCTCCTTTTTGCAAAAGTTTAAAATAAACCTCATCATTTCATTTGGATGCTTAAAATGAACTTTAGACTTCTTTTTGGTGTTTAAAATAAAACTTCATCTTTTCTTTATTGCAAGGTAAAAAGAACAACAAAATTCACATTTACTTTCTTGCAAGTTAAGGAAAACACTTCATTTTGGGGCTCTAAAAAGAACAAGCAAATTTCCTTTCAGCAAGGTTAAAATGAACTTCACCTTTCTTTGGTGCCTAAAAGGATCAATTTCATTTCACTACAAAAGTAAAAGAACCTCATCTTCATTTTATGCAAAGCAAAGAGGGAAAGCTTTCCCCTATCGACTTTTATTTTGTTGACCAAATCACGATTTACTTTGTTGATCAGGCTTATTTTTCAAAGGTTTTGGAAATACACACTTTGCTATGAAAGGTTAAAAAGAACACCATGCTTGTTGGAGAAACATCTCCAAAATAGAAGTTAGAAAATCATTGACTTAAAGGTTAAAAAGAAGATAGTTTGCCTTGTCTTGAAAGTGGAAGGTATATGCTCTCCTCTTAACTGGGTGACCAAAAAGCCAAACCACTCTTTCATGCTTTCTTCATTTCAAGTACTTAAGACCTTTAGCAGGCTTACCCTCCTGAGTTTCTCTTATAGCCCCATTTAAATAGTCGGTGGGAGGGGAATGACCTAAGTGGGAAATGACTTTATCGGGAAGTGTTCCAACCCACTATAATCAAAAGTGGAGGTTGACGAAAGTCCCTTCAGTGGTTTTTCTCAGCAATTATCCTTCCCCTAGTATCTTTAAGATATGTAAAGCCTTTGTTCTAAAGGTTGGGAAGCCTCTCGAGGGATTTTATCACTGAAGACCGAACAAAATCCTAATTAAGAACTTTAGAAATAAAAACTTTGAGCCGAGTCAGTATCCAAACATATTCAATATCATAGTGCAAGGGTGGAGAAGAATCCACCCCTAAGATTACTCACCATATATCTCCCAAGATAACTACTCAATTGTGAAGCAATTCACTTTGAGTTAATTTCTGGCAAAAGGCAAAAAAATGGGTGCCCCCTAGGGGGTGACACAGATGTTTAAGCTGACGGAGTATCAAGACTAGTGGGCTATAGTATTGTTGATGACCCTTGAATAAAGAGTCTATCTAATTTGTCTTACTTGTATCCAAACCTGTGAAAATATTGGGGATTTGAACACATCCTCATATAACATACACTATCTATTTAGCATAGGCAAAATTGGTTATATCTTTCATGCTGTGTTTTCAAGTTATTTTTTAGAAAATCATCCATCAAAACGAACAAGTGTTAAATTTTTTTAAAATAGCCAAAAACAGAGCAATCAAGGTAGTTTAGCACATAGCAACAACTTCCTAGCGCATCTCAACCATTCTATAGTGCATACAAACCAAAACTTAGTACTTTCATAAGTCAAAATAGCACATAAACAATTATCATATTGGTTAACATTTCAGTGGCACTTTGTGAAACCATATTATCACTTTTGAGTATCAGCATAGTGCATAGAAGGCTTAACTTAGCGCGTTAAGTCTAAACTACAACGTGTAATCAGGACAAATAAGCGAATAAACTTTCTAGTCAGAAACAGTTTTCAAAATTTTGAGTTAGCTTGTAACATAGGTAGCTTAGAGCATCGAGAAATTCCTGTAGCGCATCTAGATCATTAGCTAGCGCATTCAATCTTTGTTTTAGTGCATGGTAAAAACTCAAAAAAATAGTGAGCAAATTAGACCTTTTGAGAAAATTTTATCAACCTTCTTGAGTACCCTTTCAGGTCTTGTATCAAACTCAGTTATCAAAATTCAAATCCAAATAGCAGAGAAAACAATTCCAAATCAAACAAGGCATTCTTAGAAAAAAGATTTTTGAATCCAAAACTAACTAGAGATAAAACTTTATCCAATCAAAATTAGGCAGTATCATTACATTGATCAAAGTTTCACCATCTAATGGATCCTATCACAAACAAATACAGAGTTTAATCCTTGAGTTTTCAAATCGATTTTTCATATCGGGGGACTCTTATCCATATCATTTGACACACTTTTTCATGGGGGCAAATCTAAACCTCTACTTGATAAAGTAAGTTTGAGTTTTTCAAACGAAATATCTCAATCCAACATCAAAGAAAAAAATTGATCATTCATGTATGACCACTCCTCATGTTTTGAGAAGAACAAGTCTTCATCACGAAACGGAGTTGAAGAAGAGACAACCTAGTTCTAAAAAACTTTCAAAAAGGAATAAGTTTCTCTATATCAATCACCAACTTTTTAAATCACATCGTGCATTCTTGCATCATATGCCATTGTATATTCAAGGCAAATCAAATGAGTTTGACAAAGAACCTTTAAGAAGCAGAGCTTATATTCAAAAAGAGACATTCAACCAACACTTAAACTATGGAGGAAGGATCAACCCCACTTTATTCCCATAGTTCTGCATCACTTATAATGAAGCGTGACCTGAACCACCCACCCCTGAAAGCAAAGAAGAAGACTTTATCCCCTTTGTCACATAAAGCTTTTACTAGATGCCCGCTGTCACTCACTCTCAAAGAAACAAGCAAAGCGAAGCACAACCAAAGTCCAGTGTGGGTCATAGATTATCCAACCCTTTCAATTATACTAATATGGAAGATACAAAGATGATTGAGGAACTTCTCCAAGAATGTCAAGAAAACCCCTCATTCCAAAAAGTCATGGAAAGACTCATTGAAGCTGACAAGGAAAAATATATGCTCATGCTAACTAGCAAAGGAGTTAGACTTCCTGAAGATTTCGTTACTGAAAAATTAAGGAATGTAGACAAACAAATTTTTAGGACAAGGACTAGAAATTATGCCTATCAAGACCAACATAGAGAAGAAGAAATGCATGACCCTGAAATCATACCTGAACAACATAACATACCTGAACACAACCATGCCCAAACTAGGGACAATGAAAGGGAAGAAGCTTTCCCTCGATGTACAAATGCACCCATGGTCGCTCTTACACAACAAATTCAAATGTTGCAAAGATAAATGTAGGACATGCAACAGGAGACCACAATGTGATACTCCTTATATGAGATTTGTCCTTACCCCTTTGATAAGAGATTAAACATGATACCTTTTCCCCCGAATTCAGATATACCAAAATACGACAAATACGATGGTAAAAGTGATCCTCGTGATCATGTTCGGGAATTTTGTACCATAAGCCTAGAGTTTTCTCATGCTGACACTTACTTAATGAGACTATTCCCAAGTAGTTTGGGAGGGAAAACAATGGAGTGGTTATCTAAACTTACACCTCCCATCAGATCCTTTGATGAGTTGGTAAACATGTTTATCACACAATACTGCTATAATATTCAACACGCGATCACCATGTTAGATGTATGTAATACCAAACAAAAAAACAATGAAACATTCATAGTGTTTCTTCAGCATTGGAGACATACGGTTTCAAGATATCCTCGAGATGTGCCTAAAAAGGAAAGATGGATATATTTATTGACAATCTAAATAGTGAGACAAGTTATCAACTCAAGCTCTAGTGCATACCATCTTTTGCCAAGTTGATCGAAAACAAAATCCAAGTAGAGGAAGCCTTCAATAAGAAAGGAACCTTCAATTTCTTTAAGGAAGGAACTAACTCATCCAACACTTACTCCTTTAACAACCAAAACAACAACAACACTTTGGAAAAATCCAAACTCTGGACCAGAAACAAAAATGTTGTTAATGAGGGAGGAGCTAATGTTAATGATATGAAGTCCAAGCAACCAATATTAGCTTTATCAGGTAATCCACAATCTAACAAGAATAAAAAAACTCTTAACCAAGGCACTATCACTTATCCACAAAATACCAATCAGGGACCTTCAATTTCAAACACCAACAACAATACCCAAGGCAATAACAATAACCAAGGCAACAACACTAACTGAGGAAATAATACAAATCAAAGAGGTAACACCAACACTTTCACAAATAGATGCATCTACACACCATTGGGGCAAACCTTAGAATCAACATTTCAATAACTCCTGGCAAACAAGATTATCCCATTGCCAGCCATAAACAACTTTGAACCCTAGATCAAACCACCTTGGTGGAATGACTCACATTTTTATGATTTTCATCGAAACAAAGGACATCACACAAATGATTGCATGAGGCTTAAGAATATTGTTCAAGATATGATCGATAGAGGTGATTTAACGGTTAATGGTCTCAAAACAAATGGTAACCATGACGCCTTTAAAAATCCTCTTTCGAATTACAACAAGGAAGGAGCTTCAACATCAAATGATACAATGGGAGCTTGCATAATTCACCTATACAACAACACCATCAATCACATATCAATAGATGATAACGAAATAAATGTCATAAAAATAAAAGACAAAGAAGACAAAACATCAATCAATGTGACAACCAAAGCTCAAAAATACGTCTTGAAAGGGCATACATCAACATCGACCACTGTCCCCAAGACTCAATATGATTTGGTTAATCAACTGCGGAGAACTCCTGCTCAGATATCCATACTCGAGTTACTCAAACTCTCGCTGAAACATAAGGACATCTTAGAAAAGGCACTAGTTGAAACAAATGTTCCTCAAGATCTGGACATTGATAAATTTCAAGCCATGGTGGTTTATATGATAGGGCCTCATAATCTCACCTTTTCTGAATATGATAATATCTCTTTGAGTCATCCACACAATACTCCCCTTCATATTGAAGTATTAGTTTGCAAACATCGAGTTCAAAGAGTGTTAATAGATGGAGGAGTTGGTTTCAATATTTGTACTTTAAAACTTATCTGTGCATTAGGATTCTCTAAACTGTCTATTGATCCACACAAAAAGATCACCATCAAGGCCTATGATGATGAAGAAAGATCATCCAAAGGAACAATGATACTACCTATTCAAGTAGGACCGATACAAAGGGACACTATGTGCCAAGTCTTAGACATAGACATAACATACAATATTTATTAGGTCATCCTTGGATACATGAAATGCAAGTGGTGCCTTCAACATACCACCAGTGTGTCAAATTCCCATATTATGGACAAGAGATTTCCATCTTTGCTAATAATAATCTCTTTCAACATTGCAATGCTATGGGGACAACTCAAGACAGCCTGGTTCCACACAATAGGGAAGCTCCAACTTCCTCCGCATTAGATCATCATCAAGAAAAGCTCAAATCTTTATCCGTGGATTTCAAACAAAAGATGAAAATCAAAGAGCAAGGCATGGGAGAATACTCTTTCGAAATCATGTGTCTATCCAAATTGTCAACATCACCAAAATATCATGGACAACCTTCTACATCAACACATCACACAACATAGCCCATCACCAAGTTTGATGGTAAATTTATCCAATTGGGCACACTAGCAAATGAATCAGAAGAGAAAGACATCCTTAGTTGCCTATACAAGGATAAGGGAGAAGTCAAAGCTTCTACTATGGAGGTGGTGATAGGGAGAGTCCTAATTTACCACCAACTAGAATTCTTTGGTGGTATAATCCTATTCTCTCTTAGGGCCCATAGTCTTTCCTATGTAGTCCCCTACCATTTGTTAGCTTATCTCACCTTCCTAAAGCTCACAAAGTAAGCTTTCTCACTATATCCTTATAGGGGTGTAGGACACACACATTCATTCTCTCTTTGCAAAACCACCCATCTTGTTTGGTTTAGAAAACATTCTCCTTTTGGATACACAATGTCTCAGTTTTAGGCTTGTATCCTTCTAGATCTTCTTCCAGTTCTCAGTAGATTTCCCCCCTTCCAAGTTATCTCCTTCAAGTTACTAACACCTACCTAGACTATCGCCAAGCTTGCCTAGAGATAGTTTGCAGGAATAGCTAATGCCATCTCTTGATCTCTTACAAATAAAAACCTATTGTACATATTTGGCTCTGCTTGACAATCTCCAATGATCATGTGGAGTTTCAAGTCAGAGCCATATGATTATTGCAAATAGGGAACAAAAAATGAAATGGAAATCTTTATTTACAAATCCCGAGCTTATTCATGGGTTCAAACCAGTAACAAATAGAATAGAGAAAAGAAGCATTTACATTAACAACATACATGAACTTAGAAATTTTAACACATTGTTGCAATTCATGAACATAAATTAGACTCTGATTAGAAACTAGAAAATGGACTTCTCTATTGCTATTCAGAAAAACAAATGTATTCTCCGAGGCAATCAACAATCAACGATCAACCTCTTACAGATGCCCGTTGGGTCTTTTGATACATTTCATCCTCTGTTGTGAACTCCTCCTATTGGACGAGATAGATCTCATTACCAACGGTTTCCATTTGTAACTATTTCACAAGTTTCATCGGGTCATCGGTGTAACAACAAATCCTAACTTCCGATGGTCGATGATAACTTTCCACACTCCACACTTCTTATCGGGCACCGAGGTGACATCAAATCTTGGCTTCTGATGGTCGATGATGACTTTCCGCACTCCACACTCCCTATCAAGTCATTGGTGTAACATCAAAATGGTGTTTTTGATGGCCGATGACAACACACATCGCTTCACGTTTTACATCGAGTCATCAGGAAGACTTCAAAACCTGACTTTTGATAGCTGACGACAACTTAGCAAGCGAGGCGGTCCTATTGGGTCATTAGTGTAGTGCAAAAACCCTCTTACCGATCTCCGATAACACCACCCATCAAGCACGTTCCAATTCCAATGCTTACTCATCGGGTCATCAGGGTAACGTGAAATAGCTCCTCCTATTAGGCCCAATATGGAAAGCTAATGTACTGAGAGGGGAGGGGTGAATCAGTACTCCAAAACTTTTCTTCAATAATAGCCTTACTGTTAAGCATAAATTGAATATTGCTGAAACATAACATAAAACATATAAATAACATTCATTCATGATTCACTCCATAACTCATATATTTTGGTTACGCAGAAACTCCTTGTTAGAGAGAAAAACTATGGTGGGGATGACACCCACAACTTCACTACTGCAATAATAAAGGTTGCTCGGTTAGAGCTACATGTTTAGCTATTTCTGATAGCTTGCCCTATTAGGAGTATCAAGATCTTTAGATCTAACTTGCTAAAGGATTTTACAACACTTATACTAATTGTTGCACCTGGTTAAAGGCTTTACAATTTATAGACCTTGTTAGAGTCTTTTACCCTGTTAAAGGTTTCTCTTACTACAAAATAATAAAATTAAATCTTTACAAAATATCTGCAACTTTACCTCTGAAATGTTATAGCAGATTCTATGTGCTCAATATGAAATTACCTTGCTCATAGCATACCTCGGTAACTCATAATTCAACTCGGTAAACCCTTATGATTACTCTATTCCTTGACTGTTTCTCTGAAATCCTTCTCGGTGACCTCTGAATAACTCTATCAATCGTAACAGTCATATCACTCTGTGCTTTCTCAACATTTTTTCTTTTCAACTTATCTAACATATAAGTCTTACTTCTTACTATTTGATGCTCAATTCATGTTGTATAAATAGATCTCTTATGACAATGATCTAATCTTGCTTTGATCTTACAAACATGATTCATTAAATGAATAACCATACAAATTATTTGATTGGATAGATAACCTCAAAATCATACAAAATCTTAAGGTGCAATTTCCAATGTAATAATGGTTCCCTATTCCTCGATCTTTGTAACATGTTTCCCATATATGTCTAGGTTCAATGAATTTGGTAACTTGTTTCACTAGGTTCATATAAACTCGTTATACCATCTTTGCTGCTCGATAGACATAGAACTTTACTCGGTAGACATCTCAGTGTATACTAAACCCTGTGATTTCTTCCTTCTATTACTGACTTGCTTTAGTGCTTACCGATTGAGTATTTCGGTAGTACTAACCGGCTAGAGTATATAGAATGACTAAACTGACAGTATATACAATTGTCAATAAATAGTACACTCAGATATACTCCCCTTATCAATATATTGTACATAACTCAGATTTTGCATGCTCGGTGTTCATTGATCCTTGTTCACTGCTTGTTGTTCATTGTTTTGCTCCCCCTATCAAATTCACCTGTATATACTGATACTCTGTTCTGCTTGTGTACACTATAAATACATTATACTGTCTAAAGTGCTTCCCACTTGTTGAGTTGATAAGGAGGTAGCTTGGTTGATTTGTTCTTGAACGGAGGACAAGTGTAGAATGGATAAGGTTTGAAGAGTCATTACATCCATTCTTATTTTGTGCTCTTCATTTCTTAATTCCAACTATTGAGCCATGAGGGATTGTAACTTGGTATAAAATTTTTGAATATAACTTGGCTCGGTGATCAGCTTATTCGAGAGATTGGTGATCTCTTTTTCAATAGCATCGGTTTTATTCTTGACATCTTTAATGAATAAAGATAATGTGCAGAGCTTTTGAAATAAATAAAGAATATATTTGAGTTGAGGGGTCAACTTAGTAATGAGTCCTACTAGCTTAACTTTACCTAGAGCAATGGCCTTTTGTACCTCTTCAATCATTTTTGCTGTGAGCTCTTTGTCCTTCAATTTGCTCAAGTACTCAGATGTGTCTACTCCAGATGCTTCTGATTTTGTAAGGAGTTCATCTAGTTGTACATGGATGGCTGCATCTTTTGTCACAGTAGCTTCAGGTAGCATTTTTGTTAATAGTGCTTTTACCTTCTGAAGTACTTTGTTCTTCTTTTGTATAGCCATTTGTTTCTCTTGCTCTACTTTGGCTTTGCATAGTTCACCAAATTCAATGAGTGCTTGCCCTTTTAGTTTAGAGATGTCTACATTTGGCAACACAATCGGTTTGGACAAATCTATTTTGAAACTATTCTTCCTCATTTTCTTCTCTTTAGAGGATGAGGCTTTCACCGGTTGGACTAGTACAATGGCTTGGGAGGCTTGTTCACCCTCGGTAGGTTGCTCAGTAGAGACAACACTTTTGTTTGTTTCCTTAGCCTCTATTGTACTTTTCAGTGTTTCCTTGCTTGGGGTCTCAGTTGCAATGGTCTCGATGCTAGTTGGTGCTTGAGAAGTCTGTTCCCCAATAGCCTGAGAAGTAGCTTCTCCTTTGGTAGACTGTTGACCATTTGTACCTTGTTTGATATCCTAAGATGTCTTAGTTGAAACATGTGGAGTCACCGGAGGATAGGCCTTGACTTGCTCCAAAACTGATTCACTGGATACCAATTTGGCATAGACATTGCCTTCTATCATTTCTATTTCTTGTGCCTCAGTGTCCATGACATTCTCATCAAGTTGTATAGTTGACACAGAATCTTGGTCGGTGATATAAACTATTTCAACTTCACTTTGGGTTCCTTCAGGCCAAATTTTGAAAATGTTTTCCCATTTTTCTATAGTTTCCTTCTCCATTTCAATATACAAGCCATTCATCAATTTCAAAGCTCTTTGTTTGACCAAAAATTTTGCTTGGTGGGTTTTCAAATGCTTACTTATTTCATCTACCAACATGTCGGGAAAGAGATGTACCAGACATGTTTCTCTCATCTATATTTCCGATTCCAGAGCATATTTCCACCTATTGTCAATGTGTAAATACAATTCTTTTGGAAGAGAATTGGTTACTTCCAATGGTACTAATCAGAATTTAAGAAGAGTACTAATTACTACTTCTTCAATTTGTCTCTTTTCTGCATCAAACCTGGAGTCATATTTCACATACCTGAATGCTCCAAATCCACCATATTGTTTCAAGTTTGTGCAAAAATTGTCAACACTATGTACATTTTCTTTCTTACTCTTGACAATCTAAAATTTACTTACAACTTTTGATTCGGTGTCACTGGACTCTTTACTCAAAATCAGTCTCCGAGTGGACTTCTTATAAGTTTTTGTTACCTTAGGCTTGGTAACATTTTTCTCTTTCTTACTCAGTGACACTGCACATGATCTTGTGTTTGGTCTTTTCATGGGATGAATCAGTGATACCTGTGATGTATCTTTCTTCCTTTTCAAAATTTTCCCTTTAGGCAATTCGGTACTCAATGTAATTGCTGCTTCTTGGGCTTCAGATTCCTCCACGGTGATGAGTTGATCGGTCTTGACAGGTGTAGAGGATGAACCTTCTCCAAATTTCTCTGTTAAAACTTTTATCATCTTTGTTGCTTTCTTTGTAGCCTTAGGTACTACAATGCTCATCTTAACTTTTTCTTTTACTTCTTTGTAAGTACCATACCAGATCTCATTAGCATGCCTTGGAAGTGCAAGAAAGGCATCTATCTACTATTGTGTTATGTCAAAATCAATTTCATAACCCATCGGTGGAAACGATTGAATTCTTGGTTCTACTACATTGACATAACAGTAGTCGGTGTCTACTTCAAAACATATTTCATTCTTGTATTTTTCCACTAACTGGGGTGGAATCCTATGCTTGTTATGCATTTTCTCCTGAAACTTGCTAAAATAGTCATCCATGATTTCATTAAAGTTATCACCTAGCTGCTTGATGAAGTCATTTATCTTGTGAGTGATTGGTCGGTGTAGCTCCCAAACTACATTACCAACTGATGGAAAGAATTTCTCAAGTAGAAAAACATGCATACCAGAAGTGATCCAAACTTCAGTGTATTTGTCGAGTTGTTCTTCTTCGGCTTCCTAATGGTGTTGAGATTTTCAAACAAGTTTTTCAACAACACTTCGCATAGATCAATTTTCATTCCCTTTTTCACAATTTTATATGCCATATCAACAGTTGCACATGGTACACTGTTTTCCCTTTCTGATTGAAAGAAACAATAACCTATGACTCTAATTACAAACTTTAACTCTACATCTATAACATTGTTCAGTTTTAAACCTCTGCAATTAGATTCAACTCCTGTTAAAGTAATCAATTCTTTCTATGATATCATCTTCTGGGCTCGGGCATGATCAAATATGGGATATCCGATGATCAAGTGGATGATTTCCTTGGTGATTTTAAATGGTTGATCCTCTAACCACATGAAGTCATCATGAACTCTACTTAAAACAAACTTAACCCATTGGGGTTTGAAGACTCGTAGGTAGGTTAGGGATTCAGTTAATCCCTTGATCTTGATATGTTCAAACTTTCTATCCAGCTTCCCATCGGTACACAATTCATCATATGTGTCTTTGATCTCTGTATGACCTAATTATTCAACTTGACACTTAGTGAAGAATCTAACATCCTCAACTAGTAAAACCCTATCCGGAATGAGTGAAAATGCAGTTTTGTCATCTAGTTCAAATGCAACTTTGGGAGTTAGAGAATATTTCAGTGAGGGCTTCTCAATTCTCTCAACAACAATAGGGTTCTGAATTTTTGGGGCCATTTGGATGGAAAAAAAAACTTAGGGTTTGACAACTTAACCAGTAAATGCTTTCAATTTGATAAACAAAACAGATTTCCACAACTAATATAACTGGTTAATTGGTTTTGAGAAATGCATTATGATTGATGTAAATACCTTGAAATTTTTCTTTGGAAGAGTTTGATCGCCTTTGTATCGCTCTCTCTGCATCTTGAAAACTTGGTAAGTGTAAAATGACCACACAAAAGTCATTAAGTACACATTTTCCTTCTTGGGCTACATACAGGTAGGTCAGAAAATATTAAATGCACTCGGTTCAATTTAAACTGATTACCTTCCCTTTTACCGACCAGACACGCTTCCTATATTTACTGACTTGATAGGCTTCCTGTATTTACCGACTTGTCTAGCATTCTAAAAACTAGTTAAAAATTCAAAACATGTTATTGCATCTTAGCTATGCAGATTTTGGAATTAAGTACATGAAAAGATAGGAACTGTTAAGATATGATCTTGAGAGAATACAGTCCCTTCATACCTTTACCATTGAATTTTGAACAGAGGCACCTAACTCAGTAGGTAAGGTGCTTTCTTCATTTGTTGTTACATTTTCTTTCTTTTTCCAAATCATCTGTAATTTCCCTTTTATTTCCTTGGTATCTTCTCTGGGTTGATCTCTGCAATCTTTAGTCAAGTGTCCAACTTTGTGACAATGAAAACATGCCATACTAGGATTTCTCCATGATCTTCATTTGTTCATTCCAAACCTTATAAAGCAGTTGGCACTTATGTGTCCATATCTTCCACACCATTCACACCATATCCTTGTATTGTAATCCCATGGTACTGCAATATACTGTCGGTTAAGATCTGTGTGAGTTCGGTAGCCTCTAGTATTTTCTCGGTGTGCATACCACATATAATTTTTTTGCTTAAACCAACACTTCTCGGTACTGTGTCCATATCTATTGTAGTTTTTACAAACTCCTTTGAATTTTGCCTTCTGATAATTGCTAACAGTCTTTGTCCTACATTGATTGGATGTGTGACCATACTTATTGCAATTGTAACAATAACCATCAGACCTAGTGATATTCGGTTGCTTACCTTTTTGTATTTGGCACATGTTGGCAGTATGTCCTTGTTTTCCATAGCAGTTGCACATAGTTTTCTTTCCTTTGATTTTCTTCTCATTTACACCTTGCTTTGATGATTCTCCTCTCTTGATACTTTGGATTCCTTTCTTGGTAAAGTCTTTTCCTTTGTAACTGAGTCCTACAACTTTGTTGGGTTGTTTTGTATTTAGTTTCTCATCTAACATCTTTGATGCTTCATAGCTTTTCTTCAGTGTTTATTTGGATTTCTTCTCTGTTTCAAGTTCATTGATCAACCTACATACTTCAATTTTCAATGCTTGATTCTCATTATCTTTCAGATCTGCTTCATGATGTGCATAACCCAATTGATCAAACAGATTTTGTTGAATTCTAGTCATCCTAGTGATTTCATCATTCTTTTCAGATACTAATGTTTCAAGCTATTTTTTCTCTCTTTCTATATCTCCTAATTTATTCTCGACTGTCCTCAATGCATCAAGATTTTGAGTCATTTGTATGCTGAAATGCTCATGCTCTCTTTTCATTTCTTTTAGTTGATCAGTCAGTGCTTTGTTCTTTTCCTTTAGATCTACAATAATTTCTTCAGTTTCTTCAGACATACTATTCTCATATGATGTCTCAATTTGTTCCACCAGCTCCTGTGAGTCCTACAAATCATCACATAACCTTCTTCTAACTTTTAGTGATCTTTGCATTTGTTTCTGCATATCTGTGATCACTTGATTAGCATGATCCAATTCATTTTGAAGATTCAGAATTCTTCGAGATTGTTTGTAGCCTTCCATTGATAAGATATTTCTCTTTAGGAAGTTAAACCCTTTTCCAAGATTAGTGTTCTGATACCAATTGTTAGGCCCAATATGGAAAGCTAATGTACTGAGAGGGGAGGGGTGAATCAGTACTCCAAAACTTTTCTTCAATAATAACCTTACTGTTAAGCATAAACTAAATATTGTTGAAACATAACATAAAACATATAAATAACATTCATTCATGATTCACTCCATAACTCATATATTTTGGTTACGCAGAAACTCCTTGTTTGAGAGAAAAACTGTGGTGGGGATGACACCCAAAACTTCACTATTGCAATAATAAAGGTTGCTCGGTTAGAGCTACATGTTTAGCTATTTCTGATAGCTTGCCCTATCAGGAGTATCAAGATCTTTAGATCTAACTTGCTAAAGGATTTTACAACACTTATACTAACTGTTGCACCTGGTTAAAGGCTTTACAATTTATAGACCTTGTTAGAGTCTTTTACCCTGTTAAAGGTTTCTCTTACTACAAAATAATACAATTAAATCTTTACAAAATATCTGCAACTTTACATCTGAAATGTTATAGCAGATTCTCTGTGCTCAATATGAAATTACCTTGCTCATAGCATACCTTGATAACTCATAATTCAATTCGGTAAACCCTTCTGCTTACTCTATTCCTTGATTGTTTCTCTGAAATCCTTCTCGGTGACCTCTGAATAACTCTGTCAATTGTAATAGTCATATCACTTTGTGCTTTCTCATGATTTTTTCTTTTCAACTTATCTAACACATAAGTCTTGCTTCTTACTATTTGATGCTCAATTAATGTTGTATAAATAGATCTCTTATGATGATGATCTGATCTTGCTTTGATCTTACAAACATGATTCATTAAATGAATAACCATACAAATTATTTGATTTGATAGATAACCTCAAAATCATACAAAATCTTAAGGTACAATTTCCAATGCAATAACGGTTCCCTATTCCTCGATCTTTGTAACACGTTTCCCATATATGTCTAGGTTCAATGAATCTGGTAACACATTTCACACAAACTCGGTATACCATCTTTGCTACTAGGTAGACATAGAACTTTACTCGATAGATAGCTCGGTGTATACTGAACCCTGTGATTTCTTCCTTCTATTACCGACTTGCTTTAGTGCTTACCAACTGAGTATTTCGGTAGTACTAACCGACTAGAGTATATAGAATGATTTTGGACAAAAAAACTAATGACAACTAGTAAATAGTAACACCTCCCAATACCCGATGGCTCCACTCCATGCCTATTCTTTCTCATTGGGTTGTCAGGGTAACATGAAATAGCTCCTCCCGATACCCGATGGCTCCACTCCACGCCTATGCCTTCTCATTGGGTTGTTGGGGTAACTTGAAACTACTCCCCCTGATACTCGATAACAATACTTTGAGCACTGATGACTTATCGGGTTATCGAGGTAAGTGTGAACCACTCCTACTGATACTGATACAACCACTCCATACTCTAGTGACCTTATTGGGGTAAGACTTGTTGATCAGGGTAGGTCTTGTCGATAAGAAAATTTCAAAAATTGCAATTAAACAACCATACAAATGGACTAGAGCTAGTCCTTATGTATTTACATGACCACTGGAAGGTCTCACAAGCCAAAATTGGTTAAGGGCATTTCAACCCTTAGGTTCTCCTGCACCAGACTCCCCCCAAAACAAAGAAGTCAAGTGATTGCGCTCAACAGAAAGGAAAGATCAATTCTTGACTTAACAAAGTTTGATTCAGGGACCCAGGTCGCTTTAGAATCAAGTTTATGCATCCATTTGACAAAAGACAACAAGTGAAGTAATAAGTTTTCATGGTTTGGCATAGTTATACAGGAAGTTTATTAGAGGGTTCATTGAGATTTGTGCACCCATGCTGGATACCATCAAAGGAGGAGTTAAGACTAAGTTTCAGTGGACCAATGTAGCTAACAAAGGGTTTGAACTTTTGAAACAAAAGGTAGCTACACAACCAGTACTTATTCTTCCTAGTTTTGATAAGTTATTCATAATTGAATGTGATGCAAGTAATACAACAGTTGATGTTGTCACTTCCTTGTTATGTTCTAGAGTCATCTTATAGGCTACTTTGTTAGGTAGTGATGCTCCTGGAATGAAATCAATATGATGGCTTATGGCTCTAATAGGTGGTAGGGTTGCTAGTGCTGCATCACTTATGATCGCTTTGAAGTTGTCTAGTAGCTGTTGCACTTCATGAGGTATTTGAACCTTCTTTTCTTGCTTTGCTTCCTTTGGTTTCACTATGAGAGAAAACCCCACTCCTTCTCCTTCTTCAAGAGTGTGTATAAACTCTTTTTCACTCACCAATAACACATTTGAGCCTTTAGTTTTGTTGCTCTCTCCTTCATCACTTAAAGACTGAATATGGTATGTAACTCCATCCTTTTGAAAAGAATAAGAGTTCTTCTGTCCATTGTGAATGGCCTTTCTATCAAACTACCATGGTCTACCAAGAAGTAGATGGAAAGCATCCATAGGCAGGATGTCACAAAAGACTTTATCCTTATAACTACCTATGTTGAACTCAACCCATGTTTGTTCATTTACTACCACATGCTGCTCCTTGTTGAGCCAAGTGACCCTATATGGATTACTATGTGGGATTATTTCCAATTTCAATTTATTTACTACTTCCTCTAACACAATGTTATCAGTAGACCATGAGTCTATAACCAATCTACAAACCTTACCAAGGACCTTGCATTTGATTCTAAACAAAGATCTTCTTTGAGTTGGTTCTTCTTTGAGTGGATCCTTAATCAAGGCTCTTCTCATCATTAAATTTTTTCCATCTTCAGGAGGTAAGATCACACCTTGTGTCTTGCTAATTTTTGCATCTTCTTGCACATATGTCACTCTTCTTTCACTTCCTTGAGACAAAGAGGATTTCTCAGGACATCTATAGGTAGGGTGACCCAAATTTTGGCAATTGTAACACTTCATGCTGGAGAAGTAGGACCCTCTTCCCGGTCCACTAGAACTACCTCTTCATGGGTTGCTAGATAATCCGCTTCCTCTATAGCTACTCTTGCTATGTGAATCCTTACTTTTCTCTATAAGTTTGGACTCTCCTTGGGACCTTTGATCTGCTCCTCTTCAACCAAAACTGCCTCTTTGGCCTCTACCATCTTTTCCTCTGCCTCTTCCTCTATTGCTTTGTTCTTGCTTCTTTTTACTCTTTTCCTCCATCTTTAGTGACAATTAATAGCACTTATGCATGGTGTTAGGACATAACAAACTCAACTCCTCTTGCATATTCCATCTCAAGCCATTCAAGTATCTGGCTACCTTGATTCTCTCATCCTCTACCACCTTGGATCTTAGACACAACTTCTCAAATTCCTCAGTGTAGTTGCTCACATCCAAGTCTCTTTGTCTCAAGTTTTGTCTCCTTTTGTGCAGTTGGATCTCATAATCTTCAAGGATATAGGCTTCCCTCACCTTGGCTACCATTCCTTTCCAAGTGGCTATTAGGTTCTTACCCTCTCTTTGCCTTTCTTCTTGGATAAATTTCCACCAAGTTAAGGCTGCTCCTCTAAATCTAGACTTAGCTACCTTCACCTTTTGGGCTTCACTAATCCCGTCACACTCAAAGTGATTCTCCAATCCTTCAATCCATTCCATGACTACTTCAAGCTCCATTTTACCATAAAAAATTGACACTCCTTCCAAGGATTTTCCCCCTAAGGCTTTAATTGCTTTAAGGAAAGGTTGTTTAGGTAGGATAGGGCCTAGTTCAGGTATTCTATCCTCTTCCACATATTCTTTACCCTTTCCTTCACTGATCTTGATTGTTACTTTCTCAGTTTTATCCTCAACTATGTCTAGTTTGCCCTCCAAATGTAGTAAAATTTCTTTGAGGAGTCTATTCTCTTCCTCCTAGTCTTCTAACTTCTTGGCTAACTCTACATTGGTCACCGTTCTGAGACTATTTTCTCCTACTGATTCAGTGTCTGACATCAGCTAGTTTCTTCCCAAATCTTATCAAAGTGGTGATACCACTTTGATATGGAGAGTCCTAATTTACCACCAACTGGAATTCTTTTGTGGTATAATCCTATTCTATTTTAGGGCCCATAGTCTTTCCTATGTACTCCCCTACCATTTGATAGCTTATCTCACCTTCCTCAAGCTCACAAAGTAATCTTGCTCACTATATCCTTACAAGGGTGTACGACACACACATTCATTCTCTCTTTGCAAAACCACCCATATTGTTTGGTTTAGAAAAATTTCTACTTTTGGATACACAATGTCTCGGTTTTAGGCTTGTAGCCTTCTGGGTCTTCTTCCAGTTCTCAGTAAATTCCTCCCCCTACAAGTTATCTCCTTCAAGTTACTGACACTTAGCCAGACTATCGCCAAGCTCACCTAGGGCCAGTTTGTAGGAATAGCTAATTCCATCTCCTAGTCTCTTACAAATAAAAACCTAATGTACATATTTGGATCTACTTGACAATCTCCAGTGATCATGTGGAGTTTCAAGTCAGAGCCATATGATTATTGCAAACAAGGAACAAAAACTGAAATGGAAAGCTTTATTTACAGATCCCAAGCTTATTCACGGGTTCAAACCAGTAACTCATAGAATAGAGAAAAGAAGCATTTACATTAACAACATACATGAACTTAGATATTTTAACACATTATTTAAATTCATGAACATAAATTTGACTTTGATTGGAAACTAGAAAATGGACTTCTCTATTGCTATTCAGAAAAACAAATGTGTTCTCTGAGGCAATCAACAATCAATGATCAACCTCTTACAGATCCTTGTTGGGTCTTTTTATACATTTCATCCTCTATTGTGAACTCCTCCTATTAGATGAGATAGATCTCATTACCAATAGTTTCCATTTGCAACTGTTTCATAGGTTTCATTGGCTCATCGGTGTAACAACAAATCCTGACTTTCGATGGTCGATGATAAACTTCCGCACTTCGCACTTCTTATCGGGCATTGGGGTGACATCAAATCCTCACTTCTGATGGCCGATGATGAATTTTGGCACTCCACACTCCCTATTGTGTCATTGGTGTAACATCAAAATGGGGCTTCTGATGGCTGATGACAACACACACCACTTCACATTTTCTATCGAGTCATCAGGAAGACTTCAAAACCTAACTTTTGATGGCTGAGAACAACTTAGCAAGTGAGACGGTCTCATCAGGTTATTGGTGTAGTGTGAAACCCCTCTTACCAATCTCCGATAACACCACCCATTGAGTGCATTCCAATTCTAATGCTTACTCATCGGGTCATCAACGTAATGTGAAATAGCTCCTCCTGATACCTGATGGATCCACTCCATGCCTATGCTTTCTCATCAGGTCATCGAGGTAACATGAAATAGCTCCTCCTGATATCCGATGGCTCCACTCCACGCCTATGCCTTCTCATCGGGTCATTGAGGTAACTTGAAACTACTCCCCTCAATACCCGATAACAATACTCTGAGCACTGACAACTTATCAGGTCATAAGGTAAGTGTGAACCACACCTGCCGATACTCGATATAACCATTTCATAATCTAGCAACCTCATCGGGGTAAGACTTTACGATCGGGGTAGGTCTTGCCGATAAGAAAATTTCAAAAAATACAATTAAACAACCATACAAATGGACTAGAGCTAGTCCTTATGTATTTACATGACTACTGGAAGGTGTCACAAGACAAAATTGGTTAAGGGCATTTCAACCCTTAGGTGCTCTTGCACTAGGTGTCCATACCAACACAACAATATGGAAAAGGATTCTTGAACATGCAACAGATGGGATACAACAACGAAGGACCTATAGGAAAATGTCAAGAAGGCATTACAAAATCACTAGACCCTCCTTCATAATTTTCTCGAGACAAAATAGGACTGGGATATGGATACAACATACCCACAAGGAAAAAACAAAATAAGTATAAAAAACCTTAGTGGAAAGAAAAGAATAAATACAACGAGGACTCATGGCAAGAGGCACTACACAAAGCAACAGAAACAACAAGGAAAGAGAAAGAACACCAAGAAAAAGAGAAACAACAAAAGGAACTGACCATTCAAAGGGAAGAAGCATCTTATGAGAAAGTGCATCATGTATAGGAACCTATTCAAAACAAGGCAGAGTCACCACTTGAAGAAATCACTGCTCCCCAAGGAGAAATAGTGTATGAACAAATGCAAAGGGTACAAGCAAGCTCTGATTCTGAATCAGAAAAAACTACAAGACTAGTATCAATTATTAGAGATCTTTTCTCACCCTACAACATACCTATCAGCAACACCAAAAGACTCTGGGAGAGTACTTTTGAAACTGATTCTAATGACTATGAATGGGGTAGTTGTTCAAATATTACTGAAGATTTTGTAAAAGGTGCTATACATTCACACATACCCCTTTCTCAGGAGGGACAAGGAACATAGTCTCGATTACTTGAATTCGGTCCACAACATATCTACGAAGATAAGGAAAACAAGCAGCAAAACTATGAACAAGTCTACATGGAAGATGATACCATTGAAGATCTTGACAATATCATTAACCTAACCAATATCCAAGACAACCTTAATGATACCTCTATCATGACACTTACCGTAGCCGACCTCGACCCACCAAATGACTCCTTATCACTTGTATTTCTTGATTTGATAAACTGGGACGAACCTGAACACCATGATATACCTATTTTCCCAGATGATGAATCCATTTTCCATTACCTATGTATAATCAACCCAAAAACAAGCTCTACCAGTGAACAAAATAACAATATCTACAATCAGAAGGGTGCCAAGTCTCTTGGTCGCAAAAATGAAAGAAACAAAGGATCTAATGCTGAAAACTAGTCAATGACAACACTAGATCACAAAAAAGTCAAAATAAAGGACGCATTTGAGGGTGAAGATCTTTTTAAGGCACCTAAGGATGGGAGATGTGACACTCTTCCTGAACACTATCAGGAGCGATCACCCATATTGATTGAGCCAACTCAATCAATAAACATCGGTACAGAAGAAACAACTAAAATCATACACGTAGCAGAATCACTGATAGAAGAGGAAAAACTAGAGTTTATCAGATTCTTCATAGAAAAGAAAATCAATTTTGCTTGGTCCTATGCTGATATGCCCGAAATAAATCCAAACCTAATCATGCACAATTTATCTATTGCTCCAGGAGCTAAGCCAGTCAAGAAAAAGTTAAGAAAGATGAATCCACATGTAGTATTAATGGTCAAAGATGAACTAAAGAAGTTATTAGACGTCGAATTCAGTTGACCTATAGAGTATGCTAAATGGATTTCAAACATTGTACCAATTTCAAAACCAGATGGAAGCATTAGAATATGCACATATTTTAGAGATGTCAACAAAGCATGTCCAAAGGATGACTTTCCTTTACCCAGCATTGACATAATTGTGGACCTAACAACGAGCCATGCAATGCTCTCATTAATGGATGGCTTCTACGACTATAATCAAATCAAGATAGCTCTAAAGGATCAAGATAAAACTACGTTCACTTGTCCTTGGGGAGCATATTGTTGGAACATCATGCCTTTTGGCTTGAAGAATGTTGGGGCCACTTATCAAAGAGTAATGACAATAATCTTTCATGATATGATGTATACCTTCATGGAGTAGTATGTAGATGATTTACTGGCTAATTCATTCACCCGGACAAAACATTTGGGCATATTAGATTAAAAAAATTTAAAGATTGGAGCAATTCCAAGTCAGGCTTAACCCTAAGAAGTGTGTCTTTGGGGTGACATCAAGTAAATTATTAGGCTACATTGTGTCTGAAAAAGGCATTGAAGTAGATCCAACAAAGGTATAGGCCATCATGGAGATGCCACCTCCCAGGAACATTAGTAAACTCATATCTTTACAAGGATGGCTACAGTCAATCAGGCGATTCATAGCCCAACTAGCAGATAAAAGTCTACCATTCAATCACCTACTACATAAGAACATACCATTCAGCTAGGGAGCCAAGTGTGTGGAATCATTCTATCAACTCAATCAATATCTAATAAATCCACTAGTTTTGGTACCACCAATAGAAGAAAAACCTCTTATTCTCTACATATCAACAACTGGAGTATCATTGGGGGCACTATTAGCATAAGAAGATCAAGAAGGCAAGGAACGAGCTATATATTACATCAGCCGAACATTAAACAGATATGAGATAAATTATAAATTCATTAAGAAGGCTTGTTTAGCTATGGTATTCACCTCTAAAAATTTCCACCATTACATGCTATCTCACACAATCAAGCTAGTAGAAAAAATCAATCCTCTCAAGTATTTACTTAGCAAAGCATCTCTTACAGGTTGACTGGCTAAATGGGTCATGATTCTCAGTGAGTTTGATATCCAATACACAGAGCATCGGGCTATCAAGGGACAAGTAATTGTAGATCAATTAGCTGAAGTACCACTACCAAATAAGAAGCCAATGAAGGTGGAATTTATAGACATGGATGTCCTTACTATTACACTCAAGCAATGGACCGTGTACTTTGAAGGTTCCTACATCCAACATGGCTCAGGTGTTGACATCTCATTCATCACCCCCGAAGTACACACCATTCCAAGATCATATAGACTCATGTTTCCATGCACCAATAACACTGCTAAGTATGAAGCCCTGGTCACAAGAATCAAAATGGTCTTGGAATGGAGAATCATAGAATTGAAAGTCTATGGAGATTCCCAACTTGTTATAAATCAGATCAACAATGAATATCAAACAAAGGATGATAAGTTGCTATCATACAAAAGAATGGTGGATGACTTCAAATAGTACTTTGTACACATCACCTTCGAGCAAATACCAAGGTTAGACAACAGAGCAGCCGATGAAATGGCCACTATCACTTCACTACTACAAATTCCAGAGCAACAGAGTCGTTATGAGTTTTTGGTAGAGAAATTGTTTTCCCCAGCCTATGACATTTTTGCTTCCCATTTCATCTATGCCTTAACCAGTTTAGAATCTCCTCTATATGGGATAATACATGAATATATTAAAACCAATACCCTACCCATTGACCTATCTTGTAATAAAAAATACAACTTTATCCGGCAAGCCGCCCGTTATACCTTAACTGCTGTCACACTTTACCATCAAGGTCTAGATGGTACTCTTCTTCGTTTCCTTGATTGTAATGAATCTTACTCTACTTTACATGAGATTCATGAGGGTATCTGTGGTACTCATTCAAGTGGTCCTACTCTTGCTAAAAAACTTCTAAGAATGGGATATTACCAGCCGACAATGGAAAAAGACTCTTATCGATTTGCAAAGAAATGTCCTAAGTACCAAATTCATGGCAATCTTATCCATGCACTAGCATAGGAGTTGCAGCCATTTACAACATCGTGGCCTTTCTATCAGTGGGGACTTGATTTAGTAGGGAAAATCCATCCTTCCTCTTCAAATGGATACAAGTTCATTATCACTGTGACAAAGTATTTCACAAAATGGATTGAAGCAGTCCCAATGACCATGGTAACTGGAAAGTAGATTGCCTCATTTATTCTCAATTATCTAATTTGCTGATACGATATTCCAAGCTCCATCATCATAGACAACAGGCATCCCTTCAAAAATCAAGATGTGCGGGAACTATGTGAGCGATTCAAAATACAACATCACTTCTCTAGACCTTACTACCCACAGGGGAATGGTCAAGAAGAGGCATCAAATAAAAGAATCTTGAAAATCCTAAAGAAAATAGTAAATGATGCAGGTAGGGATTGGCATGTACAACTCAATCTGACACTTTAGGCATACAAGACTAGCATCAGGACACCTATAGGGGCTATGCCATATTCATTGGTCTACGAATTAGAAGAAATTTTACCTCTTGAGGTAGAAATTTCATCACTCAGAGTATCTTTAAAAGGCCTCATACCAGATGAGGAGTATCGGGTAAACAGATTACAAGAACTAGAGCTTTTGGATGAAAAATGACAACATGCCTATGATCATCTCAAAGCATACCAGTAACGCATGTGCAAAATCTACAACCACAAAGTCATCCCTAGAATTTTTAAAGTTGGTGATCTTGTACTCAAAGAAAATCCTAGAAATCAACAGGATCAAGAAAAGAAGGGGAAGTTTGAACCTAATTGGTTAGGTCCCTATGTTATCATATCAGCCTATGGATCAAGCACCTATCAGCTAACAACTTTAGAAGGAGATGTACTCAATGAATGAACCAACAATATCCATCTAAAGAAATTCTACACTTGAGTGGTCTAATGCATGGAAAAAGTGAAAAATACAAATAAATAAATCAATAAATAAAAACAATTAAAAAAACAACAAAAAGGTGCAATAAAAACAAGTGGTGAAAACCTGACAATAGGCACTATTTATGAGAGAACAAATCCTCTATCTATCACTACTCATACATCCATCCAAAGTCAAAGCTAATGACCATCGTCCAACACTTTTTACGCAATATTATCCTAGACATACTTAGCATAGTCATTGTCCTTCATTATCTAAAAGATCAGTTCATCATATCCCACCAGGGCTTGGTAATCACTATGTATATCCACCTCGATAAATCTCTATAAGTAGGGGTAGCATTCCTCTGACTTCAAGCATTCTAGGAGAAAGTAAACAAGAACCACAACACACTAAGGAAACCCTATCAACAACAACTCATCAGCTGAGAAAACAAGACATTGATCCAATTAACAACTTTAACACACACATGATGGATGATTTTCTGAATTATAATTTGTTTACATCTCGCATGAAGTTTTGACTATTTTGCATCTTAAATTTTTGAATCATTGGATCTCTTGAATTTTTCAATGATGCATTGAGCTAGAAAAAGAAGCGGGGGAGTCTGATATTTTTTGGTTTTCTATCTGTGAGGTGATCACTTGTACAGTGTAAATTTGTCTTGAGACATGATTGGAAACATATCATTGAAGACATTCATCCACTTTGCACATATAAATGGTTACCTTTTGTTTCTTTTATGCAAGCAACACTCAGGTTATCTTGGTTTAATTATACCTCAACGCTTGTGTCATCTTGCAATATCAAAATCCATGTACGTTTGCCTCAGGTCATTATGGTTCAATTATACCATTATGCTTGTATAAAATTCCAACATATCAAAAGCTCAATGATGACAAACAAAAACAGAGAAAAAACACGTGACTAAACGGGAATGGCAATGAGAAAATGAAGGTGATTATTTAGTTGCATATCATTTTACACTTGCATTTAGTTGCATATCATTCTTAAAACTTGCATTTAGTTGCTTATCATTCTTAAAACTTACATTTAAAAAGAAGATCTATCCAAGCATTACATCATTATCATCATCATACATCTCATTTTCAAGATACATCTCACATCATTATCATATCATACATCAAGGAAATCAAGATAAACAAAGCATCATCATTTTTTCATCATTATAGCTCATACATCATAATCAAAATGAAAAGCATTGTTATCTAAGCATTACATCATCATCATAGCAGCATCACAATGCATATCATAAATCATTATCCATAACACATCATATGTGAATCAGAGAAATCGGTGCCATATATATATCTCTCAAAGTGGTCAAAATGTACAAGGGGTATCATGTCTGTCAAAATACAACAGAGACAAGTCTCTCAGGTATGACTATCTCCTAAGGTTGATGGTCTCGCAGTAGTTGTCCCAACTCTTGGATCTCCCCTGAGTGGATCATGTCAAGAAGGCCCTATAACACCTCTGCTCTATGTCCCCATCTGACTCCAATTAGATCGATTGGCTGCATAGCTAGGAGCTCTATGCTCTCTAGGGACTAGCTCCTCATATAACTACCTGTAGTACTCAGCCTCCTTGGCCATGTACCATATCTCTCTCAATGTTTCCCACATCGAGGCACCACCTGTCACTCTCTACAATCTCTCTGCAAGCTCCTCTGCCCATCCCCGACACTCTCTTTTCGTATCCCACTCTGTCGTAATCTGTTATAATCTATGAAATGGATCTTACTAGTACGTGTCTGTAGTTGTTTCATTGTGACCTATAGGGATCTAATCTATGAGTCCTGTAGATGGGAGGGTACCCTAATCTGAATGGGTACCTATGTCATGGTCCCACCCATACTTGTCCCTATCTGAGGTGTTGATGGAGGTAGAACATCTAATCTCCTCCTTTGGGTAGGTCATCTATCATCCTCTATACCCCCCACCACTGCTAACACAACACTTACCCTACCTGCACCACCAACACCAAGGAGAAGTCCTCCTCCTCTCCCTCCATCACATCCTTGTCCTCTATCTCATCCTCTATCTCTCCCTCCATCACCCCCTCGTTCTCTATCTCTCCCCAAACCTCCTCTATCACCTCCATATCCTCCTCCCCCTCCTCCATCACCTCATCCATCATACCCACCTCCCTCTTTGACCTCCTCCCCCTCCTCACCTCTTTGTTTAACTCCCCCTCACCTCTCTGACTGCTCATCATCAAAAGTAGGTAACATCTCTGATGGATTCGATATCTGTGCCACTACATGTGCCATGAAATAGGTCAAGAACTCCTCTATCATCCCCGCATCAACAACCCCAGCTCCGTATTCTTAGATATGGCCTACCAATGTCATGTACTCCTCTACTGTCTCTACACTATCCACTATGGGCCCCCACTCAGGCACATCTTGTCTCTGACGAGCATATAAACATGCTTCTTGTGGTATCCCCTGTTGTCTCCCATACTGCCGCTGCACACTGCTATGCAAAAATTGCTGAATGATAAAGGGCATCTGCTCGATCAAATATCTAGACATATACACATAGGGTATATCTAGCTCGTCCTCAACCCACACCTCACAATCCATGTACAGTCTCCAAATGACCATATCAATTTCATCCTATACTATTCACCTATGCTCTAGTTTGCCCAGCTTACATTGGACAACTATACCTGTATACCCATACACATATGCTCGACCAACCGGTCTATCCCTATCTGTGAGTGGCCTCACTACAGGAATATGCTCCCAGGCCCACACCTATAATAATGTCACTCTTACTTACAAACTGTTGTATCCCAGATACACTACCTAGTGAAGCTCCTTGTACAGGTGCACTAACATGTAGGACCCCCATGCAAACTTGCGTCCCTATGTAACCATGTCCTCCAAAACAAATCCCCATCCCACAGTTAGCCCTTCAACCTACGGTCATGACATAAAAATCCACCAATGAAACCTACTAGAACCGAGGGTAAAGGAGCATAATCAAGATCCATAAACTCCTACCATGGGATCTCATATCTACAAATCGGATCATCCTAGAAGATGCGATGAAGATCCTCTATCCCAACCTCCTCAGTCTTCTCATATGGCAACAAGGCCTCCATAATCAAAATCAATAGAATGCGATAATAGTCCTCAGGTGTGACTGTTATCTTGCCAGTAGCCAAATAGAAGGTGTTTGTGTCAATATGCCACATCTCCGCCAAAGCTATCAAAAAACCCTGGTTAATGATATACCAAGTCGACATGTCTAGTAAAGAAGTCAAACCGCATCTCTCAATCGCATCCCTATCAGCCTGTGACAATTGCGGAATCAATTACCATGGTCACAAAAATCACTCTCATGACTGAAGTACACCAAGCTATGCCTGCAAAATAACAAATGTCCATCATCAATTCCCACATCTATCCGATATATCCAATCAAAACAAAATCAACTTGAAACAACGAAGCATCAAATCAAGCACCATATCGAAAAATCAAAGCACCATATTGAAAATCAAGCACCATATCGAAAATCTAAGCATCATATCAAGAAATCATATCAAAGACCCATAACAGAAGCAACTCAAAATCCATAATACAAGCATCATATTGAGAAATCATATCAAAGACCCATAACACAAGCATCATATCAAGAAATCATATCAAAGACCCATAACGCAAGTAATTCAAAATCCATAACGCAAACATCATATCAAGAAATCATATCAAAGACCCATAACCCAAGCAATTCAAAATCCATAACGCAAGAATTAGAACTCATATCAGACATCAAATTCATATTGCAAGGCAAAAATCAAAGATCCACATCAACAAAAAATCAAGATCCTCATTCAAACAATCAATCAACTTGGCACTTCATAACAAAAGTAATTTCAGTAGACTCTCAATCATCATATCAAGACTCAGACATCATCACATCAGGCAAAACATTGGCTCCAAACCCATCCCAAAACACTCAGTAGGCACCTATCTACTCCTAAGCCATCTACTTCATCTATCCCCCCCCCCCCCCCCCCCCCGGCAACACATTCTTCCAAGTCTTTTCTACCCATTTTTCTTACCCACGTGCCACAACATCCCTCCCATGTGCTAAGCTTCTAATCATGCGCTATCCTCCTTCACTAACATGCTATAATCTTTACTCTAAGCACTAAACTAATCTATGTGCTAAATGGGGTTGCCATCACGCTAACCTACTTACCCTAGTCGCTAGTTCACACTATGCGCTATCCTAAACCCTCCACGTGCTCACCTGTCAACCCTATGCACTAAAAGCCCAGACACGCTATCATAACCCTACGATGAACTACAAAATACACCTAAGATGCAAACCTAGCTAGGTTACCTTATGCGCTATTGACCTTATTGTATGCACTACCGTAGACTGCCTACACGCTAAAACGATGAATTTAAAACAAAAAAATGAAAAGTGTGATCAAAATCAACAAAATTAATAAAAAACGTGGAAAAATTTAGATGACTTACAGGTTAGCCATACGTGGTGGGCCTCCGGTATCGATGAACATGCTCGAATCGGTGAGAAGCATAAGGAACCGACATTTTTTGTCGGAGATAAGCTATCACAATCACAAGGAGACACATGTGCAAATGATAAGAATAAAATCACTTTTTACCTTATTATAGGGTAAAAGTAAAAAAGGGTTAGTAGGTGGGGCATGTATTTTGCTCATTTTCTCACTTTTAACCTTATCAAACATCATTTTTTGGGAGATGAATCAATTACACTCCATTCAACACAGTTGAAATTTCAAAATGTAACTCATTCAAAAATTCTCAGCAAATCAATAAAATTTTCAAAATCCTTGATTCATCTCTCAAGGGAGCATCATATCGACATTTCGACACAAACATCATACTCGACAAAATTTTCTTTGAATCAACATGTGCACACACATCACTTCAAATAGGGTGGGTATTGAATAGGCAAAGGCAATCTTCGTTAAGTCTCCTTTGCCCAATAGCCACCCGCTAGGGTGGGTATTGAATAGGCAAAGACAATCTTCATTAAGGTAGGAGGAGGATGACCTGCCCTAATGGCTGAAGCCAAGAGGGTCCCTTACCTAAAGACGAAGGGCATGAATAGTTCATTGCTTATTGACTGACTAGACTTACTTTGAGGAGGGCTTTCCCCCGTAGCCCCTAAAGGCAAAGGGGAAGAAAGCCCGAACTATAGAGGAAGGATAGGTAGTCAAAACAATAAACGTAGGTAGGCTTGAATGAAGTATTGAGTTAGTGAAGTATCCCCCTAAGGGGATACTGAACTAACAAAGATGAAGTCAAGGGAGGCCCAATACACTTGAAACAATAAGGAGTTTTAGGTGTATTGAATAGGCCGATTCATCTCTATCTTATTTGACTGAACTGAGGGAGTTAAGGATCCCTGACAAAGGATACTTCACGACCGAAGGAAGTCAAGGAAAGCTAGGTGGGGTTCTTGACTGACGTATTGAGGGAGTGAAGTCAACCCGCTAGGGGAGACCGAATGAATGAAGATGAAGTCAAGTTGATTGACTGAAGTACTGGGGGAGTTAAGGATCCCCCAAAGGGGAGACTTAACGACCGAAGACAAAGTCAATGGGGGATTGACTGAAGTACAGAGTTAGTGAAGTATCCCCCTAAGGGGATACTGAACTAACAAAGATGAATTCAATGGGGGGCTTGACTGAAGTATTGAGGGAGTTAAGGATCCCCCAACAGGGGAGACTTAACGACCAAAGACAAATTCAAGGGGGGCAATATACCTAAAACTTCATCTTCGGTAGTTCAATACCCCCCTAAAAATGACCACTTTTCTACGTGAATATTTAATATTCATTTTAACCTCATTCCTCTATCTAATTAAATTATTCATATTCATCTATTTAATTAAATGAATTATTTAATTTATTGAATTAAGTTCACCTAAGCCTTTCATAGCCTTTGATTAAATAAATTACTTTATTTAATTAAATTCCCCTTTCTCCCCTTTTAATTAAATTAATCCTTGCAAGTAAATAAATCTAATTTATTTATTTTAAATTTCCCACTTGTATTTATTCAAGTTGCATCTATTTTTGTTGAAATAAAGTAATTTATTTTAATTAAAATTCCCCTCCATCCACGTACATTTTCCTACATCTCCCACTTGCCTCATAAACCCCCTTCTAGATTCTTCTAATCACTTCTAATTTAGCCTAATCCATCTCCTAAATATTGTCACATCCTTAAGCAAAGGGAAGTCACTTCTCAAACACTAAAAGTCTTTGAAAACCATTAAAGGCTTTATGTCTTCAATAAGTTAACCCTCAAGGTCTTCCTAACCATTAATGGTTAACTCAACCTTCTTACATGATTAGAGACTTTCTCTCTAACTCAACCCCCATCTAACCCAAGGGTCTCATCAAGCTTTCATGGCTTTACCCTTGGTTATCCCTTTAACCATTGCACAAGAGTTTATCCTTTTGGTAAAAACTTTATCCAATGAATAACCCTAACCTAACCTTAACCCTTACCTCCTAAGGTAGCCATCATGTCTTCTCAAGAATTTAATGCTTCTTACATCTCCTCTTAAGCAGTCTTTTGTTGACAATTGTCACCATTTCATAGGTGATAATTGTAAACATGGATTTATTAACTTTCAATCTTGACCATCTATTTCCCTATTTTCCCTATAAATAGAGCTCTCATTCTTCATTTTCATATCTGAGTCTTTGGTATCAAACTTATAGACATTTTTGCTAAACATATCCAAGTTTCATGCATCTAATCTATAATCATTTCAAATCAAGCATTTAGCCTCTCTTTGAATAGAAATCATCTTAATAAGCTTTTTAAGAAGCATTTCCATTATTATAGAATATTCATATTAGACTAGTATATCATGTTAGGATAGGTTTTACTAATCCTTTATCTTATCATCATATCCATGCTAGTTTAAATCATATTAGATTTAATATCATTCATAACTAAGAATGCATTCATATTAAGTTGATCAAACATCCCTCACTCTTGGAGTTGTCATTCTTAAAGTCACTTTGCTCAGTGATCTGAGAGCAAAGGCATTGACTTGAGGGATCCTGTGAGATAGAGAACAATAGAACATCCCTTGGAGAGTTGAGCTATTCAATATAGATCCATAACTTCTACCAGGAGTCCCATTGGTGTGTGGACCTTTTTGAAACTGAATTTTCCATTTCTTTGCACCACTTTTCTTGCACACAATATCTTTGCATTCTTATCTCTTGATATCTTTGTTCCATATCAAGTGAATACTTCCTTGAAGCCTTATTTTATCATGTCTTCTTATCCCCCATGTCCTTCCTTAAAATTATCACGCTTAAAATGACCTTCGAATGCCTTGTCTCACAAAAAATGTGAATTACTTTGTTATTTTGTCTTTTAAAAATGGAATAAAACATCTATATTTATATGAAATCATTAATTAAAAACAAAATTATACAATATGTTAGGTGACATATCATGAAGGAAATGCATAACATCATCTTGTCTCAAAATATGTTGATTGCCATGATACTTGCTCTTAAATAATAAGGAAGATCTAAGGTAATAGAACTATTAGGAAATTGATTATTAGCTTGTCCCACTTGCATCAAATTACCTTTGTGAGAAGACAACTCATCATTACCTTTCAATTCTACATCTCCATTCGAGGGGTCATTGATGAAATTATTAACTATTTCATCAAGAATAAGAGATACTATAGGAGAGGTACAAGTATAATTTATTTCAATATCATCTTTATGAAGATCATCAAAGGTACCACTTGAAGCATCCACTAAATCTTTAATTTAATCCAAGAATTATATTAACTTATTTAAAAATATCATCATATAGCAATATGAATCATGTATGAGAGCTTTAAGAAATGAAGTGAATATCTACAAAATATTTTTGAAAACCTTATTGTAATACATGAGAGTATTATGGATGAGTGCAAGTGACATTTAATGAAAGAGACCATCATTAAACACATGATTTTGATAAATGTAGCTAATACAGAATATAATCAAATGTGAAATAAAAAATCATTCAGATTTTATAAATTTCATAGTGAATTTTTTTTTTGAAAACACCGAATTATAATTATGCAAATTTTAGAAGCCTTAGGTTCATCAAAATGTAATAGGGTGAAAATGGGTTCACTAGTAGAATTGTGCAAACTAGGAATCAAACCTATTCTCAACATCACATTAAGGAGAATGAATTCATCAAACTTTACTTTATACCTATTGGAAGGAGTTGGGAACTTTTGATCTATTCTCTTAATTAAAATTGAATTGATTTGAAAATTATAATAACTAGGGCTAATGGTGAGAAATTAAGAGTAATCAACACAAATAGAAAGTTTTAGATTAGATACATAGACTCTGAGTACAAATTTGGAAATGGAATGCAAAGAAGAACTTATGTTTGATATTTGATCTTGGAAATGTTGGACAATCTGGCTAGCCAACCTTGTCCCAAAGATATCAGTTGTGGATATCAAAAAAAGATTTGGGATTAGGATGCGACTTTGAATATCTACCTAAAATTTCATGAAAAAAAGTATCAGACAATGTGATAGTGCATAGGGTTCAATTTTTCTTGGTTTGTAGTTTCTAGATCTGTATTCCTTATCTTCTAAATTTGCAACCTACACACAAGAGAAAAAAAAATTGTTGTGTTGATAGGAGATTGCCTAATTCAAACCATTAGTTTGCCTTAGTCAAACCCCAAGTTTTCCTCAGTCAAACCCTGGGTTTGGAATTAACCCTTGAATGAAAATAAGTAAAAGGAAGGATCTAAAGTAAAATGTCAAATCCATAATATTATACCTCATTCTTGATGTTGTTGATGATGGATAATGATGCAATGATATTTGGATAAGGCCCACAAATGTTGATATAATAACATGACATGATCAAGTAAAAGCCTAAATCAATCATGAAAACGCACTTGCATGAAGATTGCTACAATTTAGTGCTCCATAATTCTCAGATTTGAAGAAATATTTACTTAAGGAAGTCCTTGAGTGCTTGAGTGATGATGTATAATAATTAATGGATGCTTAGGATATGAGAGGATGATGAAAATTAATTAGGAAAGATGCTCTTATATAGGATTCTCAAGGTATTTCATAAATTAGGATGTCTTCCAACAATCACATTAAAATACCAAGGTTGAGTATCAATTGGTGAGAATTGGTACACCAACATATTTAAAAATGAGACCATTTTGATGGGACTGTGGAACTTGGTGCTCTAGTCCACTAGTACAAGGGTTCTTAACACCTTATTCCACTTGGAAAGGTGGAACAAAGGTGGTTCTAGTGTACATAGGTTCAAGACTGAGACCCAAATCATGATATCATCACAAGACATCAGTTTTCCAGTGCAAAGCCATAAATGTTCTTAAAAAAGAGCTAGGAGGAGACACACTAAGGCAAGGGAACAAAAAGGAGTGTCAAATTGTAAGGGGTTACAATAAATGACACTACAAATAGAAACTCTATAACTTAACTCCTCATTGGTAATAGAAATTCTAAGTTGTAACTCACAATGCAACATGAGATAACTATCAAATATAACTTTAGCCAACTCACACAAAGTGGGATGCATACCTCATAAAAAAAATGAAACTTTACACCCATGCCACTTCATATGTTTAAAGATAACTCAAATTTCCACTCCAACAAAGTGACATCATTGCATACACAAATAAATAACTTATGTAAAAAATATAATTATAATAAATTAACTAAATAATTACCAAATAAATGTTAGGATGCCAAATGTCGTGACACATGTTGGTTCCCAAATCAACAGATCACCAAACCCTAAAGCTTATGCCAATTTCTTATGCTTAGGTTCAATGATGGACTTGACCAACGAACAAGATTTAACTAGTATGGTTAATATCCCCTACACTTTAGACTCCTCATTACGTTGATGGGTGAACCAAAATTACCATCACTTAGACACCTTTCAACACTTAACAATGATGTTTTAGAGATTGTCATGCCTGTAGACACTCAAAATTGTCATTTCTAATTAAATAAATATTTTATTTATTTAATTATCTAAGCCTAATTCTTCTATTAATTAAATAAATTTTTATTTATTTAATTAATTCATTTATCCTCTTCTAGCCTTATTTCTCATTTAAATAAATACATTTATTTAAATTATCCCTTTCCTAAATTAAATAAATATTTTATTTATTTAATTGTCCTACTTCTTCTATTAATTAAATAAATCTTTATTTATTTAATTAATTCATTATCTTTTTCTACACATGACACATGTCATTCATCTCTTAATTCATACACTACCTACCTCTTTCATTATTTTATTATTTCTTTTACCTACCCTCTAATCCTAGCCGACCTTCTTTTTACACCTCTCAATCTTAACCCTCCATTTCATATTGTGTCTTCTATTTAAGGAGGTGCTTTCTTCATTGTCAAATCCTAATGACTAATCCTAATGACTGATTTTGGAGTACTTGGTTACACTACAATTCCACTTGCAACCACATTCCATTCTTTGTTGAGCTCTTGTGCATACAAAAATCTGAGAGCAAGTATATCAAGCAAGATCAATGGAGATAGGAAAGATGGAGATCAAAACCCTATTGGACATGTGATGGTATAATCCTTGTGATTTTGAGTTATTTGCATTGTCTTAGGTTATCTTCATATGTTATGGTGGATCTTTGTTCATTGTTAGGCTAGGGTTTAGTGGTTGGATTCATTTTAGCCTTGCAATATTGTTGTTATTTGTTATCCATTTTCACCATAAACATTTTGGCACGCCCGGTGGGATGCTTGTCCCTTTGCATTTAACATTTTTGTTGCAGATTTTGCATTTTTTTGAAGTTGCAGATCAGACAATTTTGATGACATTTTAGGTT